>NC_072445.2:40185000-40840000 GCF_028878055.3 Symphalangus syndactylus
GTTGGGAACCTCTGTCCTAACCACTTGCCCTGGTACTGCTTTTTCTGTTCTGCTATATTTGCTTTTCGTTTTTATGTTTGGTATCTGTTTTTCTTTCCAGGTAAAAGTTTCCTAGTTTAGGGAAAGTGGGAACTGGTGATGGAAAAGAGGTGGTGAGGGCTCTGCTCGTGACTAAGTCTTGCTTTTTTTTTCCCCCCCTCCAGCTCTTCTGTTAGAAATAGTATCTTTGTTTTCCTTTGCTGTTCCTCAATCCCCTACTCTTCACCCCTTGTTTTCACCTATTTTGCGAGAACCCATCCAGATCCCCCTTCCCATCTTCCCCTGCCGGCCCAGTTATGGCAGAGAACGATGTGGACAATGAGCTCTTGGACTATGAAGATGATGAGGTGGAGACAGCAGCTGGGGGAGATGGGGCTGAGGCCCCTGCCAAGAAGGACGTCAAGGGCTCCTATGTCTCCATCCACAGCTCTGGCTTTCGTGACTTCCTGCTTAAGCCAGAGTTGCTCCGGGCCATTGTCGATTGTGGCTTTGAGCATCCATCAGAAGGTAAATTTTCTCTTGGGCATGTAGTGCTCATTGGGCTCTTTAAGGGGACAATAAGAAGATGTGTTTGTCGATGCTCAGGTGGTGGTAAGGGTTTATACTTAAGGCTAGATCAGGGCCAGGTGCAGTGGCTCACGCCTGTAATCCCAGCGTTTTGGGAGGCCGAGGCTGGAGGGTGGTCACTTGAGCTCAAGAGTGCAAGAGAAGCCTGGGCAACATAGGGAGACTCCAGTCTCTACAAAACGTTCAGAAATTAAGCAGGTGAGGGTTGAGGCTTCAGTGAGCCATGATTGCACCACTGTACACCAGCCGGGGCGACAGTGAGGAAGAAAAAATCAGGAGATAAGTATCAAAAACGATTTTGGATAGAGGAGGCTTATATAGGCGTATTCTTTTTGTGATAGCACCAAAGTGCTAATGATCCAAAAGTAACTTCCAGGTCTGCCATTCATTCTTGTGACTGGCTTTTCTTGTCTGCTTATTTTTAATTTTGTCACTTGACTTCTAATTTTAAATTTCCAGAAAGGTCCTGGTTGGACCTGTAGTCTCCCTCTGTTGGGCCAGGCCAGCTGTGGTCTCTGGAAACCTCTATGACTGGTTTAGAGATGACTGGCTTCTGGGTCAGGTACCAAGTCCTTCATTTTGTCCAGGGTTGTAGTTAAGTGACCCGAAGTATAGCAACCTAAGTAGGAGAAATGGTCTGTGGCAGGTATTCAAATGTCATGAATTGTTACAAATTAAGAAAAATAAGGACAGAGCCAGGATCATTGAAGATGAGCGGTTGGTAGATGCAAAGGGTTTGTTACTAGGACTGGGAAGGCATAGATCTGGAGGAGGCTAAAGCTAGGAGGAATTAGGAGAGTCTGATTTTGAGGTGAATGTAATTGAGCAGAGAGAGGTAAAAAGGGTCTGGAAGTTGGCAAGAACCAGGTAAATACTAGACTTTGAGAACTGAGTGGTAAGAAATGGGCTTGGCATGATGAAAAAGGTTGTAGAGTTGTTTGGAGACTGAAGTCTAATTTATCTTCCTCCTCACCCCCCCTACTTTTAGTCCAGCATGAGTGCATCCCTCAGGCCATTCTGGGAATGGATGTCCTGTGCCAGGCCAAGTCGGGCATGGGAAAGACAGCAGTGTTTGTGTTGGCCACACTGCAACAGCTGGAGCCAGTTACTGGGCAGGTATATTTGGGGAGAGTGCTGGGGAGGGGATTTTGGTTAGGACTATAAGGGAAGGGTGTTTTTGTCCTAGCTACATGATGCTTGCAGAGCCATGAGCACATGACCTCTGTTACCCTTGACAACCTGACAGCTGTGGGGAATGTTCTGTTGCAAGCATGGGGTTCATGATTTAGATCACAGAATTGAAGTCATTTATTATCAGCTCAGGTGTGTTTTTGTGACAGTCACTTTCCTAGAGGGGATAATGAAGGGCTACACTTACTGTATGTCTCCATCTACTTCCTGCCTAAGGTGTCTGTGCTGGTGATGTGTCACACTCGGGAGTTGGCTTTTCAGATCAGCAAGGAATATGAGCGCTTCTCTAAATACATGCCCAATGTCAAGGTAAGCCAAGGTAAAGAGACCTGAGAGTGAGGGTGTGGCAAGTTGGAGGGATAAGAAACTTGTAGGCCAATAGTCTGTTTAATTTTGGAGAAGTTTTAGTTTGCCGTGGTTTAACAGTGTTGAGATCCTATGTAACAGGAGGATTTGTAATTGGGCTATGGATGATGCGTAACACAAGACCACCCTTTTCTTACTACTTTATACTGGCTTTGAATCATATCAGTTTGACAATTTTGGGGTGTGTGGCAGAGAAAGCCGGAAACTTTAAAACAGCTCCAGTGGTGTGTGAATATTGAGGATTCTGGCCAAGTGTACAATGGCTTACACCTGTAATCTCAGCAGTTTGGGAGGCCAAGGCGTGTGGATCATTTGAGGTCAGGAGTTCAAGACCAATGTGGCCAACATGATGAAACCCTCTCTCCACTAAAAATGCAAAAATTAGCCGTGCGTGGTGGCACACACCTGTAGTCCCACCTACTTGGGAGGCTGAGGCAGGAGAATCGCTTGAACACAGGAAGCAGAGGTAGTGAGCTGAGATTGTGCCACTACATTCCAGCCTGGGTGACAGAGCGAGACCCATCTCAAAAAAAAAAAAAATCTGATTGAAGTTAAGCATTTTTGGCAAGAATCATTCATAGGTGATGCTGTATCTCCTGTTATGCCACAAGTCTGGTTGACTTATGTTAGTTATTTTTATTTATTTGTTTTGAGATGGAGTCTCGCTGTGTCCCTCAGGCTGTGAGTGTAGTGGCGCGATCTCAGCTCACTGCAACCTGCGCCTCCCAGGTTCAAGCGATTCTCCTGCCTCAACCCCCCGAATAGCTGGGACTACGGTATGCCATCATGCCCAGCTAATTTTTTTTTTTTTTTTTTCAGTAGTGACAGGGTTTCACCATGTTGGCCAGGCTGGTATCGAACTCCTGACCTCAAGTGATCCACCCACCTCGGCCTCCCAAAGTGCTAGGATTACAGGTGTGAGCCACTGCACCTGGCCTCATTGATGATTTTAGATTTACCATAGGATTAGCGTCGTGATAGTCTGATTCCACAGTCGTTCTTTTCCCCCTTGAAACCAGAAAGTAGTTTCTGGTGTTACTCGATACTGTACCAAGGCCCAGATCCCTAAACAACTATTCACCTAATGGTTTTAACATGAAGTGATAATATTTAGCCCGAAGCAGTAATTTCATGGGGTTTGTATGAAGGAGTTTGAGATTCTGGGTTTATTTAGGAAAACTTAATGTTCCATGTGTTTTTTTGTGGTACTTTACACTAATCTGGTGATTTCTTGCTGTCCTTTATTTATTTGTTTTTTATTTTTTGAGATGGAGTCTCGCCCTGTCATCCAGGCTGGAGTACAGTGGCTCCATCTTGCCTCACTGCAATCTCCACCTCCTGGGTTCAAGCGATTCTCCTGCCTCAGCCTCCTGGCTAATTTTTGTATTTTTTGTATTTTAGTAGTAAATTTGTAAATTTTGCATTTTAGTAGAGATGGGGTTTCACCATGTTGGCCAGGCTGGTCTTGAACTCCTGGCTTCAGGTGATCCGCCTGCCTTGACCTCCCAAACTGCTGCGATTACAGACGTGAGCCACCGGGCCTGGCTTTATTATTTTTATTTTTATTTTTTTTTTTTGAGATGGAGTATCACTCTTGTTGCCCAGGCTGGAGTACAATGGTGAGATCTTGGCTCATCACAACCTCTGTCTCCCAGGTTCTCGTGCCTCAGCCTCCCGAGTAGCTGGAATTACAGGCGTGCGCCACCACGCTTGGCTCCTTTATTTTTTAAATGAAGCCTGGCCTCATAAATGAAGGAAGATGGTTAGATTAAGTCAGTAGAACTGAATTATTGTCCTGACTGCTCCGACTAGCCATGTAACTTTAGGCAATCATCCTCAGTGTTTGGTGGGGGGACATAAAATTTTTAAATTAGATGACCTCTAAAGTTTGTTTTAGTTTGGAAACATGCTAAAAATTGGTTTAGCTCAAACAGTGGGAACCCTGGGGGGATTGAACTCTTTCCTTCCTCTTGTTTGAGACTCTTTGCTCCTGGCTCGGCAGGTTGCTGTTTTTTTTGGTGGTCTGTCTATCAAGAAGGATGAAGAGGTGCTGAAGAAGAACTGCCCGCATATCGTCGTGGGGACTCCAGGCCGTATCCTAGCCCTGGCTCGAAATAAGAGCCTCAACCTCAAACACATTAAACACTTTATTTTGGATGAATGTGATAAGATGCTTGAACAGCTCGGTGAGTGGCAGTGCTGGGGCTTGGCTAATGCTGGGGAGTTGTTCTTTGGAGCCAAATGATGTTTATTTGAAACAGGAGCACCTCAGTGCAATGACGACTCTTTATCTATCACCCATGACTGATGGCTCTGGGTTCCCTGGTTGATCTTTATTATGCTTTTAAGCACAGTAAAGGGTGTCGTCAGTCTTTCTATGATTTTTGTTTTTAACCTTTGAGAATAGGGGACTTTGATAATTTTAGGCATAAGTCATCACCACCACCACTGTGTTCATTATAGATTCCTATACTGGGAGTCATAGGGGAGATTCTAAACTGAAAGAGAAGACAGGACCCTTCTGGCATCTCCAGCACAGCATTTACAGTCAGAATTTATAGCTGAATAAGTGTCTAAACTCAGGTCTGGGATTAATAGAGTGTTTGTAGCAGTTTGTGCGGTGTGGTATTCTAGTGTGCCAGGTGGGGTTAATGGAAGATTTTTCTGTGAGAATTGAATCTTGGTGAATGAGAGTGGGGTTGGACATAGGCCCCATAAGTCGTTACAAATGATCTTTGGCAATTCAATATGGTGAGCTATAAAGGTGGGCTCCAGGTAGGGATGTCATATTTGCCTGACTTGATGGAAAAGTGATCCAGAGAGTCATAGATGGACTCTGATATCTGGAATATAATATGTGCTTGATATTTGTAGTCTGCTGAAGGCTGTCTGGGGCTTGGGCAGGAAAGGGTTGGGAGAAGGGCCTGTAAAGCATGTTTTGAAGGCCTTGAAAGCCTCTGCACTGGGCTTTATCCCCATTCATAGTTGGGAACTTTGGGGTTTTACCTTATTTCTTGCTTGGTTAAAACAAACAGCTGGAATCTGATCCCAATTCTTGATTCCAAGTCCATTGCTCTTTCCATTGTGTTATTACTATTTCCAGCAATCTTCACCTCACTGGGAAGTCTACCTCTAATCTTTGTTTATCATACCTGCTTATTTTCTCCTACAATTTTTTTCCTTGTTCTTGTAGACATGCGTCGGGATGTCCAGGAAATTTTTCGCATGACCCCCCACGAGAAGCAGGTCATGATGTTCAGTGCTACCTTGAGCAAAGAGATCCGTCCAGTCTGCCGCAAGTTCATGCAAGATGTAAATACCCTTCTACCTTCTCTCCCTCCACTCCCCGCCCGCAGCCTCCTCCCCTTCCTCGCCCTCTTCCTCAGACTCCCTTGTCATTCAAGTGCCAAGAAGGCGGCTTGTGCCCAACTGGGAGTAATGACTCCTTGAAGAGACATACAGAAGCAGAGACAGCTAGTGTTAGGGTCTGCGCGGGTGCCAGGGAAACTCCGGAAGACTTGGTCGGGTTAATGTGAGAGCGGGTAGTGTTCGACTTTTTCAAAAATCACAACATTTTTGAACCTCTTCTCCCTTCGGGGGAGGGCAGGATTTTTCTGCCCTACCACCCACCCATCCATCGTCTCTTACATGCCCCCTACAGCCACGCACCCTCAAGGTGGCATCGAGCATACAGCTGGAGCCTTCTGCTCACCAAAACTCCTACTTCCCGGTGGCAGGAGAGCAAGAGAGGGACAGACAGATGGCAGGGCATGTCCAAAAGAAGAGCATCAGCACAAATGAATCCTCCCCTTCCCCACCTCCAGGGGTGGGGGCCTTTGGCACCTCAATCCCCGATACCCTACTCCTTCCCACCCACGTCTCCTTGCACCCATCTGGAACCTCGGTTGATGTGAGCCGGCAACAGAGAAGCACCGTGGCGCGGCGAGGGAATGCAGACGGCACCCAGCGGTGGATGGCGGCAGCGGAGGCCGCGGGGAAACCTGACCAGGAAGCTGAGGACCAAACCAGCCTCTTTTTCCGTTCCCGGTTTTTTTCCTGAACCCAACGCGTGCCGTGCCCCGTTTCCCCCAATATGTGTTGGGGAGGGGTGTCCTGAATGGGGTGGTAGATTTTTTTTCTTAAAAAAATTTTTTTGTTTTTTTTAATACTCAGAGGAGAGGGACATAGGAAAGGTAAAGTAGATGTAATCGGGTGGGTGTTAGGGTTTGGGGCTAGGTGGGGCCAATTGCATAAGCAGTGGAGTGTGTTCTTCCCCTCCCTGCAGTGTTCCTTCCTGTGGGATGATCACTCTTTAGCTGTATTTGGGGCTAGAATGAGATTCGAAGGAGGCCGTGGAACTTCTTTTTAGAAAGCCTACCTTGGCTGGGCCTGGTGGCTCACCTCTAATCCCAGTGCTTTGGGAGGCCAAGGTGGGAGGATTGCTTGAGCCCAGGAATTTGAGACTAGCTGGGGCAGTGTAGTGAGACTTTGTCTCTACCAGAAAAACCGGGCGTGGTGGCGCATGCCTGTAGTCCCAGCTACTTGGGAGGCTGAGGCAGGAGGGTTTGCTTGAGCCTGGGACGTGGAGGCGGCAGTAAGCTGTAATTGTGCCACTGTACTCCAGCCTGGGTGATAGAGTGAGACCCTGTATCAAAACAAAACAAACAAAACCTGCCTTCTGGGATTGGGCTTCTGGTTTTTTTCCCATGACACATGCATCCTTTCCTATTTTGTCCTCTGGGTCTTCATATTAACTATCTTCCCCCAGGATAGTATAAAAAGTGTTAGGAAAGTTGGGCCTTGGAGTTGTGGTAATTTTTGTCTTTGTTACTTTCCTCCCCTTCAGGGGGTTTTTTAATTTTAAAGATGAATGCAGTGAGGTATAATGGTGTGTGCCTGTAGTCCCAGCTATTTAGGAGACTGAAGCAGGAGGATCACTTGAGCCCAGGAATTTGAGGCTATAGTGTGCTATGATTGTGCCGGTGAATAGCCACTGCACTCCAGCCTGGGCAACATGGTGAGATCGTGTCCCTTAAAAGCGTATCTGCTGCTCTGAATTTGGTTTTTTAACACCACTTACTGATACCTTCCCTGTAAACCTGTAGATGGTTTAATTCTTAAGAGACCAGTCTCATCTAAAACTATCCTGTTGTGGTCTGACGGCAAGTTACTCATCTTGAGTAATTTTTGTTTCTCCTTAAGTGGCATTTTGATTGTCCATTGCAGCATTCTGATCTTAAAAGACATCCACTTTCCTAATGCACATGAGATTCTCTTAGTTGAAGTAGGAGAATCAAATGGAGCAGTCGTCCTCCCCCGACCCCATGTTCTTACAAGCAACTCTGATGGAGTTACTCTGACCTTGAGTCACTGCCTCCCATCATTTCCCAGATGTTTGGTCCTTGCTCTCCCTTTGAGAATCATCTCTCATTTTCTTTCCTCTCCCACCTCTATTTGAGGTAATGGCATCTGTGCCATTGGGTGGTTTCACTGCTCCTTGACTTCATTTGCATTTTCTTTTCCATGATAGTTTTTAGTTGGGCAGTCTTAAAACTCATCTGATAGGAAGGAAATTAGATGTAATGTGAGAGAGACCACAGTAAAATGTGGGTATTTTTGGGAGTGGGGTGGGGTTTTCAATCTTCTCTTTCCTCCCCATCCCCCCATGGGGTGTATTGGAGATCAACTTCCTCCACCCCCCCAGGTTTAACCCCCCCACTCTGCCCTCCTCCCGTTCCCCACCCCCTTCCTCCCCCCCCAGCCAATGGAGATCTTCGTGGATGATGAGACGAAGTTGACGCTGCATGGGTTGCAGCAGTACTACGTGAAACTGAAGGACAACGAGAAGAACCGGAAGCTCTTTGACCTTCTGGATGTCCTTGAGTTCAACCAGGTCAGTTACACGTCCAGTAGGGGGATGAGCATTGGAGCACTCCAGCTGTAGCAGAAACCTGGATATTAAGTACACTTTTATTGAGGAAATCACATGTGTGATGTGGGAGAGAATGATGAGGGTATAAATATCTTAGGGGTTGAGCATGAGTAAGGTGGGAGCTGCATTTCTATTCTATGGCTGGCACGGATATGTCCTCAACCTCAAGGAAAATAAACTTCAAAAATTAAGATCCTTGGCCAGGCACGGTGGCTTATGTGTGTAATCCCAGCACTTGGGGAGGCTGAGGCAGGTGGATCACTTGAACCCAGTCGTTTGAGACCAGTCTGGGCAACATGGTGAAACTTCATCACTACTAAAGAAGAAAATTAGCCAGGTGTGGTGGTGTATGCCTGTAGTCCTGGATACTCTGGTGGCTGAGGTGAAAGGATAGCTTGAGCCCAGGAGATTGAGGCTGCAGTGAACTATGATTGCATTACTGTGCTCCAGCTTGGGCAATAGAGTGAGACCTTGTCTCCAAAAGTCCTTGAAAGGTTTTAGGAAGTTGTTGAAAGTCTTGAAATGATTTTTGAGGGCATGTTAGGGTTCTTAAATGTTTAATTCCTCCAATAACTGCTTATTCAAGAGAAGCATTTCTGACTGGGTGCAGGGCAGTGGCACATGCCCATAATCCCAGTAGTTTGGGAGGCTGAGGCAGGAGCATCGCTTGAGCCCAGGACTTCAAGACCAGCCTGGGTGACATAGGGAGACTCCCATCTCTACAGGTAGTAAAAATAAAATAAAATAAAAGTAGCTGGGCGTGGTGCTGTGCACCTGTGGTCCCAGCTACTTGGGATGCTGAGGTGGAAGGATCTCTTGAGCCCAGGAGGTGGAGGCTGCAGTGACTTGCGATTGCACCACTGCACTCCAGTCTGGGGGACAAAGTGAGAACCCATCTCAAAAAAGTGTTTAATTAATATACTTGTGAGTGGTCTGTTTGCATTTAAAACTACTTTCTAGAATTAGGATAGCTCCCTTAGGTTTAATGTTTTGGTGAGCAGGAGTATCAGTTACCCCTCCAGATCTTAATTCTAGTTTTCTATCACTTTTTCATGAGGTGATCTCATCCTCGTCTCCTACCATGTCTGGCAATTTTGATTTCTGAACTCTGTGCTGCCTCAGGCCAGCTTCCTTAGGGAAAAATCAGTTCTGAAATAAAGTTATATTTTCTCTTCTGCTCTAAATATATAGTGGGGGAATAAGAGATGAAGAGGAATTCCTGAGAACGTAATTACTAGAAACTCCCGTCTCCCACGTAATGTTTCTCACACACCATGGACCCGTATTCCCCCAATTTGAGACCCCCCCCACCCCATCCCACAACAGGTGGTGATCTTTGTGAAGTCTGTGCAGCGGTGCATTGCCTTGGCACAGCTGCTAGTGGAGCAGAACTTCCCAGCCATTGCCATCCACCGTGGGATGCCCCAGGAGGAGAGGTGAGCTGAAGATGGGAAAGATATTTTGTGTCCTTGGGAGAAAAAGACAGTTGAGAGAAGGGAATCTCAACATGTTTTAAATTTCCTTTCTCACAAAGGCTTTCTCGGTATCAGCAGTTTAAAGATTTTCAACGACGAATTCTTGTGGCTACCAACCTATTTGGCCGAGGCATGGACATCGAGCGGGTGAACATTGCTTTTAATTATGACATGCCTGAGGATTCTGACACCTACCTGCATCGGGTAAACCCCACAGGCTGAAGAAATCCCACTCTCCCATTCCCTTCTTTTCTATTTGTACATCTTCATCCCTGCCTCTGGGTCTTTTTCCTCTTCGGTCTTCCAGTGCTACCCTCTGTCTCCCTCCAGGTGGCCAGAGCAGGCCGGTTTGGCACCAAGGGCTTGGCTATCACATTTGTGTCCGATGAGAATGATGCCAAGATCCTCAATGATGTGCAGGATCGCTTTGAGGTCAATATTAGCGAGCTGCCTGATGAGATAGACATCTCCTCCTACAGTGAGTACTGATCTCATGAAACCCTTTAGGTCCTCCCTGTTCCTTAGTGTGTTTGTCCTAAATTTCATCACATAGGTCATGGGCACCTGATGCATAATGGACACTTGACTGGTTCATGCCCCCTGGTCTTTGATGCTGTGTTGGGATGTTTTCCTGACCTTTATGTGTGGTTTCTGTCTTCTCTCATATTACATCCCTTCCCTCAGCCCCACGTCGTCCTCTGAACCCAGGCAGTACACCAGCGTCTGCATGTGTGCCGTGTGTTCCTGCCTCGCTTTCCCCTTTTCATGCCTTATTCTGACCATGCTACGTTTTCTTCTCAGTTGAACAGACACGGTAGAAGACTTCGCCCATTCTGGAATGTGACCGTCTGTCCTTCAGGAGAGGACACCAGGGTGGGGGTGAAGGAGACACTACTGCCCCCACCCCTGACAGCCCCCACCCCATGGCTTCCATCTTTTGCATCACCACCACTCCTGAACCCCCATTTCTGATTTGTCAGAATTTTTTTTAACAAAACTAAAAATGAAACACATGTGTCTGTGGTATCTATAAGTGCTTCGTCCCTTTATTATATTTGGGGTGAGGTTATTTTAGGGCATGGTCCACTGTAAATTCCTATAAGGCCTGGGTGCCCTGCCTGCTGTGAGATCAAAGGGGAATGGGACTAAGACTGCAGAGCCCTGGCTCCCCCACTACCTGCCAATTGCCTGCGCTTTATGGAGGTCTCTTCCACTTTCTCTGGCCTGGGAGAGGCTGGGGTGTTTATGATCCCAAGGCTCCTGGTGGGTGGTGCATGTATTTCCAGTGCCTGAGGGTGCTGTGGGCACTGGGGGAAACTTAGGTGCCTCCTCCCAGGTGCTCTCGGTGCCTCCTCATCTGTTCCTTCAGCTTCTGGATCTTGAGCACCAGGGCTTGGGCCTCCCAGGCTCCCTCCTGCCCTTCCAGGAGGGCCTGGTACAGCTCCAGCTGCTGCTCCAGCAACTCTTCAGCTTGGGCCAGCTCAGCTGTGTGGTGGGTCCCAGGGCCCTGGTCAGGGAATTAGGGGAGGGAGCATCAGCCAGGGCAGGGGGCCGAGGCCCTGGGAAGCTTTGTTGCAGGCTGTGGCTGAAAGTGAGAAATTCCACCTTCCCTATTCGTTTTTGACCCGGTTGTTTAAGGACACCTGTACTGAGAAGGCCAGGTAGCTCCCTGTCTTGGGCATAGGCCTCAGTGGTGAGGGGGGAGCAGATAGAGTTCCCTGGCCCAGGGGCTGTAACTGGCTACCTTGAACAAGGATATGGGGTCACTGGAAAGAGGATCAGCTGCTCCTCCCCGCTAAGAAATAATTAACTGTTAGGTGAGGGGGAATAGATCCTGTTCAAGGACTGTGGACTGTGCTGTTGTGGGTGGGGGTGGGGTGGGGGAAGGGAGCCCTGAGGTCTTGGCTGGGGGAGGTGGGAAGAGGAGCTGGTAGCTGAACTAAGAAAAGAGCTGCAGGGGTAGGCGTGGTGTGGGGTGGTGCAGGGTGGGATTGAGGGTTTTTTTTCCCACACCCCCATGTAAATTCTCACACCCTCTGTTCCTACCTGTGGTGCCACTTACCCTGGGAGGGGACGTCATCTTCCCATTTCCTCTGGAGCTGGTCTGCTCTTCCATGCTTGCCTTGGGGTTTTGGGAGCAGCACCCATGGGAGCCCTGGGGTGCCAAGGACCAGGAGGGCAGAAGGAGGCGAAGGAAATGGCACCGAGAGAGCCAGTGCAGAGAGAGGACCATGGCGAGTGACCTGGCAGGGAGCTGTGTGAGCTGTCCAACAGCCACCAGGAACTGGTTCCCTTCAGGCCTTGGCCTCACTTCAGTGCCCAGGCCCCAGCCCCCAGCCCTGCCCCTGCCCCAGCCCCCAGCCCTGCCCCACGTCTCTCCCAGCCTGACCCCAGACAGAGTCCAGGAACAACAACTGTTCCTGATGTGAAAAATGTTCCTGCCAGTTTAGGCAGAACTTGCTTTAGAGCACTGGTGCCCAGCCTACCACAGGTCTGTGTTTTTTTTTTGATCTAGTGTTTATTAGGTATGAATTTTACAAACATTTATTAGCGGTAGCTGTGGAGCTGGAGAGTATTGCACCTTCTCCAAGCTGCATGGCGAGAACCACCAATAGTGTGGTAGAACTTACAGCCCTTTCCAAGGCTGTGGCTCTCTTGGCCTGCAGATAGCCTACGCATCTCCCTGTGCTTGTTGTGGACCACTGGGTGTCAGGTTTCCTTCTTTTTTTTTTTTTTTTTTTTTTTTGAGATGGAGTCTCGCTCTGTTGCCAGGCTGGAGTGCAGTGGCATGGTCTCGGCTCACTGCAACCTCCGCCTCCTGGGTTCAAGCGATTCTCCTGCCTCAGCCTCCCAAGTAGCTGGGATTACAGGCACGTGCCACCACGCCTGGCTAATTTTTGTATTTTTTTTTTTAGTAGAGATGGGGTTTCACCAGGTTAGCCAGGCTGGTCTTGAACTCCTGATCTCGTGATCCACCCGCCTCAGCCTCCCAAAGTGCTGGGATTACAGGCGTGAGCCACCGCGCCCGGCCTCAGTTTTCCTTCTGATAGTGTTATGGAATGGATCAACTAGGATAACCTCAAAAACTTTGTATGTGGAATCTTTAACCAGCCCAGTGAGAATTCAGGACTCAGAGCCCCACAATGGCATCCAGCTTGCTCTTCTGTAACAGACTGAAGGCTTTGAGCAAACCAGCTGGTTAACACCACGATAGACAGGCTTGCTGTTAAGTTGCCTTCTTAGGAACTGGATTTTCAGCCAACCACGGCGCTTATATATAACATAACCTTGCTTGGCTGTAGCCCAGTAGCGTGCTTTATTGGGCTGGGTGGGGCGGGGATCCCTGTGGAGAGCAGAGAGCTGGTGGTACTGCCAGCAGCGGACCCTCAGAAGAAAGCTCATGACATCAGACTGCTTCTTCCATAGCTTCTGGATGTACTTGTATGCACCATCTTGGTTTACCCAGTGGCTGCTGCCGGACAGAAATGAAAGGCTACCACAGGTCTTGTGTCTTTTGTTTTTTTTGAGACGGAGTCTTGTTCTGTCGCCCAGGCTGGAGTGCAGTGGTGCAATCTGGGCTCACTGCAAGCTCCGCCTCCCGGGTTCACACCATTCTCCTGCCTCAGCCTCCCGAGTAGCTGGGACTACAGGTGCCCGCCACCACGCCCGGCTAATTTTTTGTATTTTTAGTGGAGACGGGGTTTCACTGTGTTAGCCAGGACGGTCTCGATCTCCTGACCTCGTGATCCGCCTGTCTCGGCCTCCCAAAGTGCTGGGATTACAGGCGTGAGCCACTGTGCCCGGCATGCCTTTTTCTTAACACTGTCTTTTCTCACTTCACTCTGCAAGGTAGGAAATTACCTCACTGGTTTGCACCTGAGGAAACTGGCTCAGATGGTTTCATTCAGCACTCACTGGGGAAGTGTCTGTTGGGGGCAGCTCTAGGCTGGATGTGCTCGAAGGTCCACAGGTGGTTGTTGGTAGGGCCTGGAGGGTTCATGTCTAGGTTTACCTGACTTGAAAGCTCACCCTGATCTTGCTCAAGTGCTGATTCCCCTTTGCAGATATACCTTTTATTGTGCTTCCCTTTATTATTCTTTGCAGACACTGTTTTTTATTTAGAGATTGGAGGCTTGTGGCAACCCTGTGTCAAGCACATCAAACAGGTCTATTGGTGCTATTTTTCCAACAGCAGACAGACATCATGTCTCCATGTCATGCTGTGGAATTCTCAAAATGTTTCAAGCTTTTTCATTATTATACCTGTTACAGTGACCTGTAATCAGTTATTGAAGTTAACTATTGTGATTGTTTTGGGACACCATGAGTGATGCTCATATAAGACAGCAAACTTAATGGAAAAATGTGTGTGTTATGACTGCTTTACCAACTGGCCATTCTCCCGATTCTGCTTTCCAGGCCTCCCTATTCCCTGAGGCACAACAATATTGAAAGGAATAATCCATGTGGCAAATGGCAAACGTCATTGTTTTATTTTAAGAAGTTGTCAAAGCAGCCTTCAGCAGCCATGCCCCTGATCCATGGAGGCAAGACCCTCCCCCAGCAAAAAGATCGGGATTAGCTGAAGCCTCAGATGATTGTTAGCATTTGTTTAGCAATTAAGTATTTTAAAATCAAAGTATATGGCCAGATACAGTGGCTCACGCTTGTAATCCCAGCACTTTGGGAGGCCGAGGCGGGTGGATCACTTGAGGTCAGGAGTTCAAGATTAGCCTGGCCAACATGGTGAAACCTCATTTCTACTAAAAATACAAAAATTAGCTGGGCATGGTGATGGGCACCTGTAGTCCCAGCTATTTGGGAGGCTGAGCAGGAGAATGGCTTGAACTCAGGAAGCGAAGGTTGCAGTGAGCCAAGATCGTGTCACTGCACTCCAGCCTGGGTGACAGAGTGAGACTCCGAGACTCCGTTAAGTATATACACAGTTTTTTGTACACAATGCTACTGTACACTTAATAGACTACAATATAGTACAAACATAACTTTTATGCACAATAGGAAACTAAAAAGTTTGTGTGACTCACTTTGTTGCCATGGTCTGGAGACAAATCTTCAGTATCTCCGAGGTATGCCTGTGATTTCCCTTTCCCTCTTCTTGCTGGCCCAAAATGACCTTGTTTCTTGCCTCTGTCTAACCCTGCATGCTGTAGGGGTTTGCCTTCTCTGGTAGGTCTGGGCACTTTGTATCCTTTGTAACCTTGGCTCATGGGATATGACACTGGTACAACTGGCCTCAAGTTCTGTCGGACTAGTGAGCCTCCCCCCACACCTCCTGAACTAGAATCAAAGGCCTGTGCACACACCGTGCCTGTGTGAGTCTGCGTAGAGATGTCAGCTTCCTGCAGAGTGTTCTGAAGGGTTGTCCTGTTGTGACTGGAGGGCATAGCCACAGGCCCAGAGGCAGGGGTGGCTCAGAAAGGAGTGGCTGGTCCCAATTTTGATCATCTAGGAATAGGAAGGTCCTTAGAAAACCATGCCCCAGAAGGCAGGATTGCTGGAGAGTGGACAGCTGCTAGTCAGCTCGCTATCTGGATATCACTCTGCATTGGGAGGGAAGATGGCCTCTGCCATGGTGTAACAGTCCAGGAACCAGGCAGGGAGGCCTTCCCAGCGGTCAATGCTTCTCACAGTTGCGGGCCAAAGCACCTTCAGATGAGGCCAAAGACTTTACATTCCTCATTAGCTGACTTTTTCCCACTTAAGTGGAAAAAGAACCCAGAACCTTTGTAAAAGTTTTAGGGGAGAAGGGCTTTCCCTCTTGTATCTTGGTGATAAGGTTATGCATGACTCATACTTTAATTGCAATGTGTACACAGCTAAAGTCTTCATTATTAGAATATAAGAGCCCCAAACTACTGTTGTTATAGGTAAGTGAAACTATGTAGTATATGGTTAAACAATGCACAATCAATTAACACTGAAAATGGCTGGGCGCGGTGGCTCATGCCTGTAATCCCAGCTCTTTGGGAGGCCGAGGCAGGGGGATTACTTAAGGTCAGGAGTTCAAGACTAGCCTGGCAAACATGATGAAACCCCGTCTCTACTAAAAATACAAAAAATTAGCTAAGCGTGGTGGTAGCCACCTGTAATCCCAGCTACTTGGGAGGCTGAGGCAGGAGAATTGCTTGAACCTGGGAGTCGGAGGTTGCAGTGAGCTGAGATCATGCCACTGCACTCCAGCCTGGGCAACAGAGCAAGATTCCTCCGTCTCAAAAAAAAGAAAAAAAAAAGGAAAAAAGAAAAGAAAAGAAAAAAGAAAATTAACTACAATTTTGGGGGGTGGACAGAATGATGCTGTGTCACCCAGGCTGGAGTGCAATGGCACAATCTCTGCTCGCTGCAACCTCCGCTTGCTGGGTTCAAGCAATTCTTATGCCTCAGCCTCCCAAGAAGCTGGGATTACAGGTGTGTGCCACTATGCCGAGCTAATTTTTGTATTTTTAGTACAGACATGGTTTCACCATGTTGGCCAGGCTGGTCTTGAACACCTGGCCTCAAGTGATCCGACTGCCTCAGCCTCCCAGAGTGCTGGGATTACAGGCCTGAACCACCACGCCTGGCCCTCTATCTGTTAATTTAAAAGATTAGCAGCCATTTAGAAAAAACAACAAATGAGACTTTTGCAAGACAATCTAAATGATACACTAATAACAGTCCTTTGGGAAAATGACATTTCAACCATGTGAGTTTCTGCTTTAGGTTATGAACTCTAAAATGAACTAAATGGACTAACCCCCAATAATTTATAGTAGCTAGTTTTTTTTTTTTTTTTTTTTTTTTACAGTAGGTAGTTCTAAACCATAAATAAAATAGAATCTGAAGTTTGGCTTTGTTCATCTGTGGGAACTTAATTAAGAAAGCACTGGCCTTTGGGTCAGTTCAAATATAGTAGATGAGGCCAGGCGCAGTGGCTCACACCTGTAATCTCAGCACTTTCGGAGGCCGAGGCGGGTGGATCACGAGGTCAAGAGATCAAGACCATCCTGGCCAACATGATGAAACCCCGTCTCTACTAAAAATACAAAAATTAGCCAGGCATGGTGGTGCACGCCTGTAGTCCCAGCTACTGGGGAGGCTGAGGCAGGAGAATCACTTGAACGTGGGAGCCAGAGGTTGCAGTGAGCTGAGATCATGCCACCGCACTCCAGCCTGGCCACAGAGCAAGACTCCGTCTCAAAAAAAGAAAAAAGAAAAAAGAAAAAAAACAAATACAGTGGATAAATTGTGGATCTCATAATTGTAGAAATGAAGGAATTAAGATAAAAAAAATACGTAAACCAGAATACCTAGTGCTAAGGTTGAATGTCCCCACCAAAACTCATGTGACATTTAATTGCTATGCTAATGGTATTAAGATGCGAGACTTTTCTTTGTTTTTTTTGAGATGGAGTTTCGCTCTTGTTGCCCAGGCTGGAGTGCAATGGCACAATCTCAGCTCACTGTAACCTCTGCCTCCCATGTTCAAGTGATTCTCCTGTCTCAGCCTCCCGAGTAGCTGGGATTACAGGCACATGCCACCACGCCCAGCTAATTTTTGTATTTTTAGTAGAGACGGGGTTTCATCATATTGGTCAGGCTGGTCTCGAACTCCTGACCTCAGGTGATCCACCTGCCTTGGCCTCCCAAAGTGCTGGGATTACAGGCGTGAGCCACAGTGCCCAGCCGATGTGGGACCTTTCCCAGTTGATTAGATTAAATAGATTAATTTCATTGTATGGCATGATAAAAATCAGTTCAGCCTCTTTGCCCTTCCACCTCTTACCGTGGGATGGTACTGCAGCCAGGCCCTCATAAGATGCCAATCCCATGCTCTTGGACTTACCAACCTCCAGCTCTGTGGGAAATACATTTGTTTTCTTTATAAATTACCCAGTCTGTGCTGGGTGTGGTGGCTCACGACTGTAATCCCAGCACTTTGGGAGGCCAAGGTGGGTGGAAGGCTTGAGCCCAGGAATTTGAGACCAGCCTGGGCAACATGGCAAAACCCATTTCTACAAAAAAACACAAAAATTAGCTGGTGTGGTGGTGCAGGCCTGTGGTCCCAGTTACTTAGGAGGCTGAGGTGGGAGGATCACTTGAGTCTGGGAGGTGGAGTTTGCAGTGAGTCGAGATCCTGCCACTGCACTCCATTCTGAGCGACAGAGAGAGACACTGTCTGAAAAAACAACAAAATAAATTACCCAGTCTATAGTATTCTGTTATAGCAGCAGGAAATGGACTAAGACACATAGATTATGTTACCGTGTTTATTTATTTATTGTTGTTTTTGTTATTCCTGACTCTTAATATAGTCTTAATCAGATGAGCATTCTGGCCTGGCCTCCGCAGGAGGGGCCTGTCTTTAGCCAGGGACAAGAGGAGATTAAGGCCAGCATGTTCCACAAGGTCAAGGGGCTGCAGAGCCCCCTAAGGCCAGTGTGCTGATGGGCCCTTCAATATTGTATCCTACCCAGTGGATTGGCAGGACGGGGTGACTGACAGGAATCATTGTTGCCTCTATGGGTAAGTCTTATGGAGATGGGGGCTGAGGGATGTTGAAGTTTAGCCATTACATTACAGTGAGAGAGATTACATTACTAAGTGTCAGAGACCCTGCTGGTCACTTTCTGTTACTGTCACAGGTGGCTTTCACAGTAACCTTTTAAGAGAGCTCTTTTCATTTTTCTTGTATGTGGCTGTCCAGTTGTTCCAGCATCATTTACTGAAAAAACTATCTTTATTGTATTGTCTTTGCTCCTTGTATTTATGTGGGACTATTTCTTGGCGCTCTATTCTGCTCAAGTGGATCAATTTGTCTATTCTTTGCCAATGCCACTCTGTCTTTCTAAAGTTAATTTTTCTATTGACAAATTTTATACATTTATGGTGTACATCATGTTTTTATATATATATATGCACATACATACATACACATTGTGGAACGGATGAACCAAACAATTTAATAATATGTACATTACCTCACATACATATTTTGCGTGTGTGTGATGAGAATGCTTAAAGCTATTCTCATACTATTTTGAAATACACAATATGTTGTTATTAAGTTTAGTCACCGTAAGTTACAATAGATCTCTTTTTTTTTTTTTTTTTTTTTTTTTTTTTTTTGAGACAGAGTCTCGCTCTGTCGCCCAGGCTGGAGTGCAGTGGCGCGATCTCGGCTCACTGCAAGCTCCGCCTCCCGGGTTCACGCCATTCTCCTGCCTCAGCCTCTCCGAGTAGCTGGGACTACAGGCGCCCGCCACCACGCCCGGCTAATTTTTTGTATTTTTAGTAGAGACGGGGTTTCACCATGGTCTCGATCTCCTGACCTCGTGATCCGCCCGCCTCGGCCTCCCAAAGTGCTGGGATTACAAGCGTGAGCCACCGCGCCCGGCCTACAATAGATCTCTTGAACTTATTTTTCCTAACTGAAATCTTGCGTTCTTTGACTAACATCTCCCCAATTCCCCCACCTCCCAGCCTCTGATAACCACCAGTTTACTCTCTATTTATGAGTCTGACTTTTTCTATACTCCACATATAAGTGAGATTGTATTTGTCTTTCTGTGCCTGGCTTATTTCACTTAACATAACGTCTTCCAGGTTCATCCATGTTGTCACAAATGACAGGATTTTGTTTTTTTAAGGCTGAATACTATTCCATTTTTTATATATACCACATTTTCTTTATCCATTCATCCATTGATGGACACTTAGGTGGATTCTATATCTTGGCTATTGAGAATAATGCCGCAGCCAGGTGCAGTGTCTCGTGCCTATAATCCCAGCTAATTGGGAAGCTGAGACAGCAGGATCGCTTGAGGCCAGGAGTTGCCCTGGGCAACATAGACTCTGTCTCTAAAGGAAAAAAAAAAAAAGAATAATGATGCAATGAACATGGGAGTGCAAATATCTCAACATACTGATTTCATATCCTTTGGATATATACCCATTAGTGGGATTGCTGGATCATGTGGTATTTCTATTTTTAAAATTTTTGCAGAATCTCCATACTGTTTCCCACAATGGCTATGCTAATCACCACTCTGTCTTGATTACTATGGCTTTATAGAAAGTCCAAGTCAGGTAGTGGTGGTCTTTGACTTTACTTTTCTTCTATATTGTGCTGGCTAGGTCTTTTGCCTCACCATATAAAGTTTGAATCAGTTTGTTAATATCCACAAAATAACTTACTGAGGTTTTTTATTGAGATTGCAGTCATTCCACAGATCAAGTTGGAAAGAACAGATATATTAGCAGTATTGAGCCTTCCTATGAACATGAAATATCTCTCCATTTGTTTAGTTCTTTGATTTCTTTTGTCAGTTTTGTAGTTTTCTTCATATAGATCTTGTACATATTTTCTTAGATTTGTACCTAAGTGTTTCATTTTTGGGGGTGCTAATGTAAGTGATATTGTGTTTTAAATGGCAAATTCTGGACCAGGCGCGGTGGCTCACGCCTGTAATCCCAGCACTTTGGGAGGCTGAGGCAGGCGGAACATGAGGTCAGAAGTTCGAGATCAGCCTGGCCAACATGGTGAAACCCTGTCTCTACTAAAAATACAAAAATTAGCTGGGCATGGTGGGGCATGCCTGTAATCTCAGCTACTCAGGAGGCTGAGGCAGGAGAATTGCTTGAACACTGGAGGAGGAGGTTGCAGTGAGCTGAGATCGTGCCACTGCACTCTAGCCTGGGCGACAGAGCAAGACACTGTCTTGAAAAAAAAAAAAAATTAAATGGCGAATTCTACATGCTCATTGCTGATACATAGAAAAGTGATTGGCTTTTACATATTAACTTTATATCCTGCAACCTTGCTATAATTGCTTGTTAGTTCCAGGAGTTTTTTATGTGAGGATTCTTTTTGATTTTCTACATAGACAATCATATCATCTGTAAACAAAGACAGTTTTATTTCTTGTTCCAAATTTGTATACCTTTTAGTTCCTTTTCTTGTCTTACTGCTTTAGCTAGGACTTCCAGTACAACGTTGAAAAGCCATGTTGAGAGGGTCATTCCTGCCTTGTTCTGATCTTAGCAGGCAAGCTTTTAGTTTCTCATCATTAAGTGTGATGTTAGCTGTGGATGTTTTGTGGATGTTGTTTATCAAGTTGAGTAAGGTCTTCTCTATTCCTAGCTTGCTAAGAGATTTTTTTTCAATCATCGTGAATGGGTGTTGGATGTTGTCAATTGCTTTTTCTGCCTCTATTGATATGATCATGTGATTTTCTTCTTTAGCCAGTTGATTTAATGGATTACATTAACTGATTTTCAAATGTTGAAGTAACTTTGCATACCTGGGATAAATCTCACTTAGTCATGGTGTATTGCTCTTTTCATACATTGTGGATTTGATTTACTAGCATTTTGCTGAGGATTTTTGCATCTATGTTCATGAGAGATATTGGTCTGTGGTTTTCTTTTTTTGTAAAGTCGTCATCTGATTTTGGTATTTGGCTAATGCTGGCCTCATGGAATTAGTTAGAAAGTATTCCCTCATGGAATCCCGGCCTCATGAAATGAGATAGAAAGTGTCTGTCTTGGCTTTGCAGACGCCACCATTAGGAGGAGCCCCATACTATCAGCCGTGGTCAACCCCACCGTGTCCTTCGACATCGCTGTCAATGGCGAGCCCTTGGGCTGTGTCTCCTTCAAGCTGTTTGCAGACAAGTTTCCAAAGACAGCAGAAAACTTTCGTGCTCTGAGCACTGGAGAGAAAGGATTTGGTTATAAAGGTTCCTCCTTTCACAGAATTATTCCGGGGTTTATGTGTCAGGGTGGTGACTTCACACGCCATAATGGCACTGGTGGCAAGTCCATCTATGGGGAGAAATTTGATGACGAGAACTTCATCCTAAAGCATACAGGTCCTGGCATCTTGTCCATGGCAAATGCTGGACCCAACACAAATGATTCCTAGTTTTTCTTTTTTCCTTTTTTTCTTTTTTTTTTTTTTTTTTTTTTTTTTTTTTTGAGACGGAGTCTTGCTCTGTCGCCCAGGCTGGAGTGCAGTGGCGCAATCTCGGCTCACTGCAAGCTCCGCCTCCCGGGTTCACGCCATTCTCCTGCCTCAGCCTCTCCGAGTAGCTGGGACTACAGACGCCCGCCACCACGCCCGGCTAATTTTTTGTATTTTTAGTAGAGACGGGGTTTCACCGTGGTCTCGATCTCCTGACCTCATGATCCGCCCGCCTCGGCCTCCCAAAGTGCTGGGATTACAAGCGTGAGCCACCGCGCCCGGCCTTTTTCTTTTTTTTGAGATGGAGTCTTACTCTGTCGCCCGGGCTGGAGTGCAGTGATGTGATCTTGGCTCACTGCAACTTCCACCTCCCAGGTTCAAGCAATTCTCCTGCCTCAGCCTCCTGAGTAGCTGGGATCACAGGCATGCGCCACCATGCCTGGCTAATTTTTGTATTTTTGGTAGAGATGAGGTTTCACCATGTTTGGTCAGGCTGGTCTCGAACTCCTGACCTCAGGTAATCTGCCCACCTCGGCCTCCCAAAGTGCTGGGATTACGGCGTGAGCCACCACACCTGGGCGATTCCCAGTTTTTCATCTGCACTGCCAAGACCGAGTGGTTGGATGGCAAGCACATGGTCTTTGGCAAGGTGAAAGATGGCATGGATATTGTGGAGGCCATGGAGCACTTTGGGTCCGGGAATGGCAAGACCATCAAGATCACCATCGCTGACTGTACACAACTCGACTAACTTTGACTTGTGTTTTTTTTTTGTTTGTTTGTTTTTTGAGACTGAGTTTCACTCTTGTTGCCAGGCTGGAGTGCAATGACGCCATCTCGGCTCACTGCAAACTCTGCTTCCTGAGTTCAGGCGATTCTCCTGCCTCAGCCTCCCGAGTAGCTGGGATTATAGGCAGGCACCACCACACCCGGCTAATTTTGTATTTTTAGTAGAGATGGGGTTTCTCCGTGTTGGTCAGGTTGGTCTCGAACTCCTGACCTCCGGTGATCCCACCTGTGTCAGCCTCCCAAAGTGCTGGAATTACAGGCATGAGCCACCGCGCCTGGTCTGACTTGTGTTTTATCTTAATCACTAGACCATTGCTTCTGTAGCTCAGGAGAGCACCCTCCATCCATCTGCTTGCAGTATCCTAGAATCTTTGTGCTCTCGCTGCAGTTCCCTTTGGGTTTCATGTTTTCCTTGTTCCCTTCCATGCCTACCTGGATTGTAGCGTTAAGTTTACGATTATGAAATTAAAACTGAATAACAACAACAACAACAAAAGAAAGTATGTCTTCTGGAAGAGATTATAGAAAATTGGTATAATTTTTTTCCTTAAATGTTTGGTAGAATTTATCAGTAAACCCATTTGGGGCTGATGTTTTCTGTTTCTGAATGTTATTAATTATCAACTTAATTTATTTAATATATGTCTTCATTTCATTTTTTATATTAAAATTTTTTTATAAGACAAGGTCTCACTATGTTGCCCAGGCTTCTCTCAAACTCCTGGGCTTAAATTGGCTTCCCAAAGGGCTGGGATTACAGGCATGAGCTACTGTGCCTAGCTTCATTTCATTTTTAATTAAATTTGTTTTAAATAATAATAGATTTAACTCTGGGGGGCCGAGGCGGGCGGATCACCTGAGGTCCGGAGTTTGAGACCACCCTGGCCAACATGACGAAACCCCATCTGTACTGAAAATACAAAAACTAGCCGAGCGTGGTGACGGGTGCCTGGAATCCCAGCTACTGAGAAGGCTGAGGCAGGACAATTTCTTGAACCCAGGAGGTGGAGGTTGCAGTGAGCTGAGATTGCGCCATTGCACTCCAGCCTGGGCGATAGAGTGAGACTCCATCTCAAAAAAAAAAAACAAAAACAAAACAAACAAAAAAAACCAATAACAATAACAATAATAGATTTAAAGGGTTGCAAAGCTAGAACACAGAGTTTCCATAAACCCCAGCTTTCCTTAATGTTAACATCTAACAAAATTATGTCAAGACTAAGAAACTAAGAAATTAACATTGCTATAATACTATTCGCTAAACTGTAGACTTTATTTGGACTTCACCAGTTTTTCCAGGGCCCATTAATGCATTTAGCTTTTGGGTCTCCCTAGTCTTTCTGATCATGAGTTTCTCAGTCTTTACCTGTTTTCATGACCTTGAAAGTTTTGAAGAATACTGGATAGATAATTTGTAGAATGTCCCTCACTTTGGGTTTGTCTGATGCTTCCTTATGATTAGATTGGGGTTATGGGTTTAAGGGAAGAATACCATAGAGGGGAGTGTCCTCATCACATCATTTCTGGGGGGCAAGATGTTAACATGACTCTGATTGCTTGGTTAAGGTAGTGTCTGCTACATTTCTCCACTGTAAAGTTATTATTTTTCCTTTTTCATACTCTAGTCTTTGGAAGCAAGTCGGCAAGTCCAGCCCGTATTCAAGGTGAGAGAAATAAAACTCCAATCTGCTGGAACAGAGATTCTCATGATATATTTTTTGAAATTCTTCTGTAAGGAAGATTTGCCCTTTCTTCCCTATTTATTTATTTAATTATTTTTGATTACATAAATCAGTGTGGAATGAATATTTATTTATATTTTGGGTTATAATCCAATACTGTTGTAACTTTGTTGCTCAGATTATTCCAGCTTTGTCCATAGGGAGCTCTTTCAGGTTGACTCCTGTGTCCCTCTGACATGCCCTTATTTTTTGGTGGTGTGGGTTGGGAGATGGGTGGGGGCTACTTTCTGGCATTACAAGATGTTCCAGGCTCATCTTATATTTTTCCTATGCCAGCCCTAGAATCAGCTGTTTTTTTAAGAAGCCCTGAATCCTTTTATCAGAGAATGATGTATTATAACCAAGGTCTGGGCACTGGGTGCTCATTTCACTCTTCTAAGGAGAACACAGAGGTCTCAAGAACTGCCTGAATTCACACAGGCACATAAATGGCTCTCACTTCAGCACCACTTTAGAGCTGATTCAGCTGGGCGCGGTGGCTCATGCCTGTAATCCCAGAACTTTGGGAGGCTGAGGCAGGCGGATCACCTGAGGTCAGGAGTTTGAGACCAGCCTGGCCAATATGGCGAAACCTCGTCTCTGCTGAAAAATACAAAAGTTATCTCGGCGTGGTGGTGCATGCCTGTAATCCCAGCTACTTGGGAGCCTGAGACAGGAGAATTGCTTGAGTCAGGGAGGCAGAGGTTGCAGTGAGCTGAGATCGCGCCACTGCACTCCAGCCTGGGCGACAGAGCAAGATACCGTCTCAAAAAAAAGAAAAAGGGAAAGAAAAAAAGAGCTGATTCCGCTCAGACTTTGACATCCCCGACTTGATGACCAACTCTCCATGCAGGTCTTTATTTCTTAAAGCTTCTGTTTTTCAGTATGCAGGGCTTAGACACTAGTAATTTTATTCCGTAATATTTGGAGACTTTCCTAAAATAAACATTTCACCTTTTGGTAACATGATTCACTTACAGCATTGACCAGAATAGGCAAGAGGAAGAAGACGGTGGAGGGAGGAGTCACGTTGTTCTTTCCTGTGGAGTATTTCCCAATTCCTGCTGCTCTTTCCACATCCCTGGGCCTGGGAGAAGGACGGCACCCTTGGACCATGATAGAAAAATGGTGATTTGGAAACACCTGCCTTTTCTGTCTCCCCACCCCTTCCATTTCAGTGCCCATTCTCCCTTCCAACCCATGGCCCATGAGTTTTTCCTTCTCCTAGCCTCTCACCTAGTGCTGGCTCCTCAGAGGGAAGTGAACCCTCACCCCCTGGAGGGTGGAAGTGGGGAGAGAGAGGCCAGAGCCTGGGGCTGGGGCGGGAGCTGCAGCAGAAAGGAAGGAGGTTAGAGAGACAGATGAGGGGTGAGATGTGAGTGCTCAGAGGGAGAATGAGGACATCCCCAGCATCTCCACAGAGGAGGGAGGAAGGGGCCTTGGGTGCTGGGGCAGAGAGGGGGCAGGGTCTGGATGGGACGCCCCACCCTCAGTCCCTGGTCCTCTGACAACACCTCACCTAGTCACACTGAGGGGCTTCTCCAGGCCCAGGGGCACCTGCAGGCAGGTGTATCTCATGCCTTCTCTGGGAGGGTCCCCCACAGCTGCCCAGCCCTGATATGTCTCATCTCCCTGGGTCTGGTCCCCTTGAGTCTTGAGTCCAGAGTTGGCTCCTTCCCTTCCTGCAGCCAGGTCAGAGTGAGGTTGGCAAGTGAGAAGCCACGTGCTCTGCATGGCAAGGTGTGGTTGCCCTCAGGGTCCTCCTTGTCAGGGACCACAACTTTGGGGAAGTCGGGGAGGCACCGGGTGCAGGAGATAGAGAACAGAGAGGTGGAGTGAGAGTGGGACACACTCAGCCTCCCCTCCTCTCCTAGTCTTCCTCCACATGCCAGTGCCTTTCCCTCCCCAACTCCAGCACTTCTAACAGCCACAGCAAGAAGGGGAGACCCAAATCCCCATCACTCTCTGCCACAGTCTCTGTGAGTGTGGCCACCTCCATTTCCACTGCAGCTTTAGGGTCTGCCCCAGAGCAGAGTCCTGGGTATGCTTAGAGCGGGATACTGGAGGGTTCTTCCTTCAAATATCTGCATGGCTGTTTCTCTCCTTCTCAAGTCTGCTCACGTGGCCCCTCCAAGAGGCCCACCTGACCATCCTATTTGTATTTATTTATTTATTTATTTATTTAGACAGGGTCTCACTCTGTCACCCAGGCTGGGGTGCAGTGGTGCGATCTCGGCTCACTGCAACCTCTTTCTCCCATGTTCAAGCGATTCTCCTGCCTCAGCCTCCTGAGTAGCTGGGATTACAGGTGCACACCACCACTTCTGGCTAATTTTTGCATTTTTAGAAGAGATGGGGTTTCACCATGTTGATCAGGCTGGTCTCCAACTCCTGACCTTGTGATCTGCCAGCCTTGGTCTCCCAAAGTGCTAGGATTACAGGTATGTGCCACCGCGACCAGCCCAATTTTTGTATTTTTAGTAGAGATTGGGTTTTGCCATCTTGGCCAGGCTGGTCTTGAACTCCTGACCTCAGGGGATCTGCCCACCTCGGCCTCCCAAAGTGCTGGGATTACAGGCGTGAGCCACCGCACCTGGCCCTGACCATCCTATTTAAAAATGCCACCTGTATGACTTTGCGTTGATTCTCTACTTTGTATTATTATTTTTCTTATCTCTTATCTCTTTCTAAGTATGAAAATGTCTTTTTCCAAAGATGGCTTCACCAATCTCTTCGATCCCACATGCTGTTTAGCGATGTGACTTTGCCATCCTCTATCAAGACCTGAGCGTAATCCCCCTACTCCCTGACTCTTGGATCTGAGACTGGTTTTGGTGACTAGAACATGGGGATCATGACACTGCCTGACTTCTGAGGTTCTTACATAAGATCCCTTGTGGTTCTGACTTGGTGTCTTGAAACACCCTCTCTGAAGCCCAGGTATGGAGCTGGGAGCAGCCTAGCCATGTGAAGCAGCAGGTGGAGGAGAACCTAGACCACCGAGTTAATAGCCCCAGTAAGCCCCTTGAATGTTCTGGGCCCCTTGGGCTCCAGATGATGGCAGCTTTTGCCCATGTCACATGGAGCAGAAGAGCTGCCTGGCTGAGCCCAGTCAACCCAGGGAAAGAGAGAACATCCATAAAGTCTGTTGTTTTATTTTAAGATGTTTTTGTTACTGGAACACATCCATGTAACCCACTATTGCTATTATGTTTTTCTTTATTGTCTGTCTTTCAGACTGTAAGCATCAGGGAGCAGGTGTTTGTCTTTTATTGATTAAATGATCACCAGGCCTAGAACAATGCCTAGCACAGAGGCACTCACTAAATATATGTTAAATGGACGAATAAATGCTGCGATCTTAAAGCTGGGTCTGAGACTGGAGAGGGGGAGTTACTATTTGGTTTTGGGGATTGCCTTAGTCATCTTGGACTGTAACTAAACTCAGGTCTGGCTGCTTGCTGCTTACAAATTCAGATAACAAGCATGAGGTCTGTAGTAAGAAAGTAACTTTATTAACCAAAACTAGTAGTGGGGAAGTGGCCAAATTCCCATTCAAAGTGACCACTTCATATTTCTAGGGAGAAGGCAAGGGTTTATAAAGGCGGACTTGGTGTGACTGGCTTGCAGGGGAAGGGGTAAGGAGGTGTGAGGTCTACATGACTTGTTTGATGGCTTATCCATTCGGTGGTCTGACTGGCACCATTGTGGGCAGAACTAGCTTGTAAATCAACCACTGTCTCAAGGCAATCGCCTGGTTGGGGAGAGTTCTGGAGGTGCTTGGTTTGTCTTAAGATTTGGTCTCTAGAACTTCTTTTCTTTTTTTTTTTTTTTTCTGAGACGGAGTTTCGCTCTTGTTGCCCAGGCTGGAGTGCAATGGTGTCATCTCACCTCGCTACAATCTTTGCCTCCCAGGTTCAAGCGATTCTCTTGCCTCAGCCTCCCGAGTAGCTGGGATTATAGGCACCTGCCACCACGCCCGGCTAATTTTTGTATTTTTAGTAGAGATGGGGTTTCACCATGTTGGCCAGGCTGGTCTTGAACGCCTGACCTCAGGTAATCCACCTGCCTTGGCCTCCCAAAGTGATGGGATTGCAGGCGTGAGCCACCATGCCTGGCCAATCCCTGTAACTTCTAAACCCACACATAGGTAAG
Organism: Symphalangus syndactylus; assembly: GCF_028878055.3. Classification (NCBI taxonomy): domain Eukaryota; kingdom Metazoa; phylum Chordata; class Mammalia; order Primates; family Hylobatidae; genus Symphalangus; species Symphalangus syndactylus. The sequence goes on from NC_072445.2 coordinate 40,213,198, forward strand.
CCTGCAGTGTAGGGAGTGTTTGGGAGAGAGAAGGTAAAGGTTTAATTGTATTCCTAAAGAGCTAAGTAAGAGGCAAACATACAGGGAAAAAGAAAAAAAATAAAGACAATTTTAAGGAAAATGGGGTACTCAGTCACAGGGCTGCCATAACAAAACACCACAGACGCGTGGCTTAAACAATAGAAATTCGTTTCTCACAAATCTTGTGGCTGATATTCCGAGATCAGGGTGCCAGCAGATTCAGTTCAGGATGAGGTTCCTCTTCCTGCCTGGCAGACAGCTGCCTTCTTGCCATATCCTCATGTGGTGAAGAGAATGAGAGCTCCAGTCTCTTCCCCTTCTTCTGAGGACACTAATCCCATCATGGGGTCAATCTCTTGACCTCATCTGAATCTAATAACCTCCCAAAGGTCCACCTCTTAATGCCATCACGCTGGGAATTAGAGCTTTGCCATATGAATTTAACACACAAACATTCATTCAATAACAAAATCTTAAAATCAAAGTACTGGAAAATTTGGTTTCTGGTTAGTGAGGGCTCTCTTCCTGGTTTGTAGATGGCCACCTTCTCACTATGTCCTCCTGTGGCCTTTCCTCTGTGTGCTTGCAGAAAGAGAGACATCTCTGTGTTTTCCTCTTAGAAACACCAGTCCCATCAGATTACGGCCCCACCCTGTGACCTTATTTAACTTTCTTTCTTATTTATTTATTGAGACAGGGTCTCACTCTGTCGCTCAGGCTGGAGTGCAGTGGCGCGATCTCAGCTCACAGCAACCTCGGGCTCCCGGGTTCAAGTGATTCCCCTGCCACAGCCTCCCAAGGAGCTGGGACTACAGGCGCGTGCCACCATGCCCGGCTAATTTTTTTATTTTTAGTAGAGATGGGGTTTCACCATGCTGGCCAGGGTGGTCTCAAACTCCTGACCTCATGATCCGCCTGCCTCGAAAGGTGGGTTTGCCAGCCACAAATTCCTAGTTTGATGTTGATTTTTCCCTCAGCTCATGAATGCCGATGTCTCTTCTGGCTACTGGGGCTGACAGGGAGAGACATCAGCTACATTCCAATCCAGGTGCATTTTAAATGATCTGTTGGTTGGGCATGGTGACTCACGCCTGTAATCCCAGCACTAGGGGAGGCCGAGGCAGGTGGATCATCTGAGGTCGGGAGTTCGAGACCAGCCTGACCAACAAGGTGAAACCCTGTCTTTACTAAAAATACAAAAATTAGCCAGGTATAGTAGTGTGCACCTGTAATCCCGGCTACTTGGGAGGCTGAGGCCAGAGAATTGCTTGAACCCGGGAGACAGAGGTTGCAGTGAGCCAAGATGGCACCATTGCACTCCAGCCTGGGTGTGAGACTCCATCTCAAATAAAATAAATAAAATAAAATAAAATCTTAAATGATCTGTATTTCCTTTTATTTTATTTTTATTTTTTTGAGATGGAGTCTTGCTCTGTTGCCCAGGCTAGAGTGCAGTGGCGTGATCTCGTCTCACTGCAAGCTCTGCCTCCCTGGCTCAAGTGATTCTCCCGCCTGGGACTACAGGTGCGCGCCACCATGCCCAGCTGATTTTTTTGTATTTTTAGTAGAGACAGTGTTTCATCATGTTGGCCAGGATGTTCTCAATCTCTTGATCTTGTGATCCACCCACCTCGGCCTCCCAAAGTGCTGGGATTACAGGTGTGAGCCACCACACCTGACCAGATCTGTGTTTCTTCTATGGCTACTTTTTTTTTTTTTTTTTTTTTTTTTTTTTTTGGTGACAGAGTCTTGCTCTGTCTCCCAGGCTGGAGTGCAGTGGCATGATCTCAGCTCACTGCAACCTCCGCCTCCTGGGTTCAAGAGATTCTCCTGCCTCAGCCTCCTGAGTAGCTGGGATTGCAGGCATGTACCACCAAGCCCAGCTAATTTTTGTATTTTTAGCAGAGGTGGAGTTTCACCATGTTGGGTCAGGCTGGTCTTGAACTCCTGACCTCATGATCTGCCTGCCTCGGCCTCCCAAAGTGCTGGAATTACAGACGTGAGCCACCATGCCCAGCTTCTATGGCTACTTTTAAGATCACTGTTTGTCTTCACCATCTGAAGTTCCAGCGTGATCTGAGTCGATGTGGATCTCCTTTCATTCACGGGGCTGTGTATATCTTTACTTAATTGTTTGCCATGTCTCCTTATGGAATGTCTCCTTTTAATTACTCGCCTTTCATCTTCTAGGAGTATAATTACACTAATGTTAAACCTCATTCAGCCACCACATAATTGTAATAGGCAGAATAATGGCCCCACGAATATATTCAAACCCTAAGCTCCAGAATCTTTGGATGTGTGATCTTACACAACAAAAGGAACTGCAGATACGGTTAAGGGTGTGGACATTGAGAGGGAAGATTGCCCTGGATTATTATTATTATTTTGAGACGGAGTCTCGCTCTGTCGCCCAGGCTGGAGTGCAGTGGTGCGATGTCGGCTCACTGAAAGCTCCGTCTCCCGGGTTCATGCCATTCTCCTGCCTCAGCCTCCCGAGTAGCTGGGACTACAGGCGGCCGCCACCTGCCCGACTAATTTTTTTTTGTATTTTTAGTAGAGATGGGGTTTCACCATGTTAGCCAGATAGTCTCGATCTTCTGACCTCGTGATCCACCTGCCTTGGCCTCCCAAAGTGCTGAGATTACAGGCGTGAGCCACCACCCCTGGCCATTGTCCTGGATTATTTTGGTGGGCTCAATCTGATCAGGAATTCTTTTTTTCTTTTTCTTTTTGACTTTTTAGGCTCAAGGGATACATATTCAGGTTTGTTACATGGGAAAATTGTGTAGCATGGGTGTTTGGTGTGCAGATAGTTTTGTTACTCAGGTAATCAGCACAATACCTGATAGGTAGTTTTTTAATCCTCCCCCTCCTCCCACCCTCCACCCTCAAGGAGGCCCCAGTGTCTATTGTTCCCTTCTTTGTGTCCATGTGTACTCAATGTTAAGCTGCCACTTATAGGTGAGAATATGTGGTATTTGGCTTTCTGTTCCTACATTAATTTGCTTAGAATAATGGTCTCCAGCTCCATCCATGTTGCTGTGAAGGACATGATTTCGTTCTTGTTTTTTTGGCTGGGTAGCATACCATGGTGCATATGTGCCGCAGTTTTCTTTATCCATTCCACTGTTGATGGGCATCGGGGTTGATTCCTTGCCTTTGCTATTGTGAATAGTGCTGCACTGATCACGAATTCTTAAAAGCGGAGATAACTGAAGAAATGTGGGTCAGGTGTAGTGTTGGATTTCATCTACAGTGATTTCTACATCTAGTGAAATATGATTATCTCTTTTTAAATTATTGAATTAAGTGTTAAAATGCATTAAAAGGTTTAAAGTTTAAATATTCTTGCATTCTTGGGATTCATAACTTGGTCAAGATATTTAATTTGTTTATAGCACACTGATGGACACAGTCTACTATCTTTCTCATCTATTTTACATCTTATTATTAATAGTGATTTTCCTATCTTGTTTCTTTATTATTTGTTCACTAACTGGCTTTAGAATTAACACTATTCATAGCTGGTAAAGTGAGTTGTCTAGCTTTCTGTATTTTGCCCCATTCTCTTGAATATTTTAAATAAGTCCAATAACCTTCTTTGAAGTTTTCGTAGGACTTCCCTGTGAAACAATCTGGATATAGTTGGGCAGAAATAGAATTTTTACAACTGTTTTAACTTCTTTACTTGCAGTAAGTCTTTTCCATCGACATTTTTTTTTATAATTTCAGGATTGTTTACATCTCTACTATGGCTGCAGTGGCATGTTTATCTGTCATAGCACTGTCTTGCTCTTAATTAACATTGTCGGTTTTTTTTTCTCTGTTCAAAGAAACAGCGGCTTTTGGCAGGCTGGGTCCTCAGCAGTGGCAGCTGCCAGGTCAGCCTTGGTGAGTGGTGACTCAATTGCTCTGTCCATGCAGTGTCCATCCCAGCCACCACGGCCACTTTGTGCAGGGACTCATGAGCAAGCCTTGTGCGGCTGAGTGGCATCATCCATCAAGCCATCTGGCCCACCTGGTTACAGGGAGCCCCAGCCCCTTGGAGACCCTCTGGTGGGCATCCACATGCAACCTCTGTCTTCACACACTCTTCCCATGGAAAGCGGTCAATGCACACTTCTCTCTTCCATCCCCCAATTTTCCAACTTTATTTTCCCCAAGTTCCAGACTGGGCAGGCAACCCATGAGTCACTGCCCTTGATTCATTCGTTCATGCACTACTGGGGCATAATTTCTGCCCTCTACCTCCTGTGGTCCTATTTGGGTTTTGATTCCTAGTTCCTGGCTCGACAGCCCTTTCCAAAGCTGTTCTGTTGTCGGCTCCCAAGCCTACTGCTCTTGTAGGTTCTCCTTTTAATATCTGAGTCACAGGCATTTATTTCCTGGAATTAAAAAAGAATTCACTGATATTTTCTTTTTTCTTTTTTTTTTTTTTTGAGACGGAGTCTCACTGTCGCCCAGGCTGGAGTGCAGTGGCGCGATCTCGGCTCACTTCAGGCTCCGCCCCCCGGGGTTCATGCCATTCTCCTGCCTCAGCCTCCTGAGTAGCTGGGACTACAGGCGCACGCCACCTCGCCCGGCTAATTTTTTTTTTGTATTTTTAGTAGAGACAGGGTTTCACCGTGTTAGCCAGGATAGTCTCGATCTCCTGACCTCGTGATCTGCTGGCCTCGGCCTCTGAAAGTGCTGGGATTACAGGTGTCAGCCACCGCACCCGGCCTATTCATTGGTATTTTCAATGCAGCATTTCTAAGGACTTGGAGTAGGAGAAATTCTATATTAGCTTAGAGAGAATTGTTTCAAAACACCAGAAATGTAAACTTGAATGAAGGACAACATGCATGGAGGAAGGTGGACAAATCACAGGTGGGCAGTGGGTTTTGACCAAGTGAAAACTCAGATAAACAACACCTTCATCAAGCAACATCATTTCCACCCTCCAAGAAACATCGAGTCCTACTCACTCATAAACCACCCTCCCCCACTCTAGAGTAACCACTGTCTTGATTTGTAACACTGTAGATTAGTTCTGTCAGTTCTGATTGAATGAAATTAAAAGTTGTTTTCATGTAGTCAGGCTCATCATCTTTGTTGGGCTCATCATCTTGCTGTGTGTGGTCATAGCCGATTCTCTCCCATGGCTGTCAAGTGCTCCACTTTATTTATTTGTTTATTTTGAGACAGAGTTTCACTCTTGATGCCCAGGCTGGAGTGCGATGGTGCCATCTCGGCTCACTGCAACCTCCGCCTCCCGGGTTCAAGCAATTCTCCTATCTCCGCCTCCCGAGTAGCTGGGATTACAGGCATGCGCCACCATGCCCGAATAATTTTGTATTTTTAATAGAGACACAGTTTCTTCATGTTGGTCAGGATGGTCTTGAACTCCCTGCCTTGCTACCCTTGAACTAATACTTGCTACCCTTGAACTCCCTGATCTTGCTACCCAAGATCCTCAGGTGATCCGCCAGCCTCGGCCTCCCAAAGTGTTGGGATTACAGGCCTGAGTCACCACGTCCAGCCAAGGGTAAATCTCTTATTTTAGAAATTATTCAGCTAGTAAATGGGGAAGGAATGAGAGACTGAGACTATAATTCTTTTGCAACCCATTACGAATTAACAGATTTAGCCATTGAAAAGCAATGGCAATTAAAAGTAGAGTAAAAGTAAATAACCAGTACTAAGCTCTTCCTCCTGATGGAAGAATACAATGGAGTGCCATAAATAAAGTATTCAAGAAGAAAATCAAGTCAGCCTATAAGCAAATCTCTGTAGCCAACTACCAATTTATAGAAAGTACAGATAAAACAAGTCCATATTAAACTGTGCCTTGGGGTGGAGCCAGCAAAATGCAAACTATGGAAAACTCAATCAGACAATATAAATTTCAAGGAGGATCATAGAGAAAAAAAGAGAACAGGCCGGGCGCGGTGGCTCACGCCTGTAATCCCAGCACTTTGGGAGGCCGAGGCAGGCAGATCATGAGGTCAGGAGATCAAGACCATCCTGGCTAACACGGTGAAACCCTGTCTTTACTAAAAATACAAAAAAATTAGCTGGGCGTGGTGGCAGGTGCCTGTAGTCTCAGCTACTGGGGAGGCTGAGGCAGGAGAATCGCATGAACCCGTGAGGCGGAGCTTGCAGTGAGCCGAGATCGCACCACTGCACTCCAGCCTGGGTGACAGAGTGAGACTCCGTCTTAAAAAAAAAAAAAGAAAAAAGAGAACAAAAATTATATATCCCAAGGTAAAACTAAACTACAATTTCAGAGGATGAAAATATAAAATAGAACAAAGAAGTGCTCATCATAAAGGTCAGGCTGTGATTTTATGTAAGGGAGGGAAGCCTTTATCACTGAGCTGGGGCAAATGACGGGGTTTCTGGGCTGGCTTACAAACTTCTATATCTCTGGTGTTTAAAGGGTGTTTATCTTTTCTATTATTATTATTATTTATTATTATTATTAAAGGGCGACATTTTCAGGCAGTTTTTCTTTTTGGGTACCTGTTTTATTTTATGGCAAAAAGCTAATGAAGAATAAAATAATTTATAGGTCGTGATTACTGTTTTGCAGAAAGCCTACTCTCCACACCCCTCTCCAGACACTCAGCTCCCAAAACAAGTGGCAGCACCAGGACCCCCTGGCAGGGCCACCTCACTCCTGGGTGTGTTCATATCACTGGAGGCAATGTCCCAGGTCTATTCCTTGATGCTTGGAAGAACCTGATAGGACACAGTTGAGGGGAAGCCTTCTCTGTCACCTGCAGGTTCTTGGCTGTCACTGTAGAGGGGGCGGGTCCTCAGCTCTCCCACAGGCCGGATCACAGCCAGAACCTCCTCTCTGCAGGGGGAGTGAGGCTTGATCCTTTCCCTGAATACAGTGACAGAGATCTCTGTGTCATCACATGAAGGCTCCAACTCTTCAGGGCAGATGTTCCCCCACAGGGTCAGCCCTTGAATGTTGGCACCAGATGTCCCACCTCCATCCCTTCCCAGTCCTTTCTGTTCTGCTGTGAATCTGTCAGTCATTGGGAACTAGCAGGGAAAGGGAACAAGGAGGGGAGATTGCTTTGATGCTGGGTCAAGGCATTGAGACAGACTTCTCCTTCTCCCTGAACCTCACACTTTATCCGCTCCCAGGCGCATGAAATAAAACACAGACCAGAAATGTCTATTTAAAGAGTAAACATTTACGGTATAAATTATGCACACATAATAGTAGACACAGAGTAATGCATAATGGAGTGACGGGGCGAGGAGACCTCAAGGTGACAAGAAAGCTGGTCCTGGGCTGGTCAGGAGGAGTCATTACCAAGATACTCACTCATAAAGCTCACCCATGATAATCTAATTATTGCACATGTAATATATTAAAATATATTAAAACATAAGAAAATAGGACGGGCATGGTGGCTAATATAATAAAATATATTACAATACAATAAAACAGGCCAGGCACGGTGGCTCATTCTTATAATCCCAGCACTCTGGGAGGCCGAGGCAGGCAGATCACCTGAGGTCGGGAGTTTGAGACTGGGCTGGCCAACTTGGCGAAACCCCATCTCTACAAAAAATACAAAAATTAGCTGGGTGTGGTGATGCCTGTCTGTAATCCCAGCCATTCGGGAGTCTGAGGTACGAGAAGTGCTTGAACCTGGCAGGCAGAGGTTGCAGTGAGCTGAGATCACGCCAGTGAACTGCAGCCTGAGTGACAGAGTGAGACTCTGTCTCAAAAAAAAAAAAAAAAAAAAAAAAAAAAATACAAAAACAACAGAAATAATGATACCAATTAATATGGCACTATTAAGGGCCCCACAACCCTGTATTGGACTGAACAAAGGATGAACGTGGGAATAAAGACAAAGACAAAAGAGTATATTTGGAACAAGGGGTCAGGGGGCTTCTTGCTTCTCGTGAACAAGGGCTCTGATCTTCCACAGCCCTTCGTATTTATTGGTATAGGAGATAGCGAGAAGAGGGGTGGAAGAAGGAGTCAGCTGCTGGGTCCAGAGTAGGCTTGTAAGACGGCATTCCTCAAACAACAGGCTCTAGATGACCCAGTAGAGAACCTCAATGAGCACCATGGAGTGAATGCCCTCAGCAAACCTTCTGTTGGCAGGAGCAGTCGTGAGTTTGCCCGCATCCTGCATTCATGATAAACAATTTGCTGTTTGATCATATAGCCTCCAAGGGAATGTTGAGTTGGTCATGATCCCTTTGCTGGCTCTCTACGTGGCAGAGCAGCAAACACCTCACACCTACTAACACTTTGCAGCATCCAACAACAATAAATAAGTGATGTTATTTTCTCTGTTTCATAGGTCAGGCAACAGAGGGAAAGTGCTGGTGAGATCCAGGCAGGGAGTTGAATCCCGGCCGCCTGGCTGTAGAGTCTAGGCACCCTCAGTGGAACCAGTGGACCCAGGAGCTGACATCAGAGGCTGAAATCCCAGCTGTGTGGCATCCCTGTGGTCTCCTGTCCCAACTGGGTGTTGATCCAGGACGTGCAGGCTCACGAGCTCTGGAGAAGAGGGAAATGGGTAAATGCTCCACTGGGTGCAGTGTTGTGTTTATTCCCTAAGGACTTTTCTCTCTTCAGTTGCTCCAAAATCAGATTCACCCTTTCTCTGAGGGAAGATGAGGGCCCCACTTTTTTCTTCCTCGCTCCTTGCTTTTCCCAGCCCCAGCCAGTTCTCTCCCATCACTCCATCAACATCAGCCCCTGTCCTGTGCCCACCACTCATCATGCAGGGAGTGAAAGGGCCCCAAGACAAAAGGACAAGACCCAAGAGGGAACCCAGTGCCCTCCCCTCCTCTCAGGCCTGACCAGTCCTGTTATAGTGAGAGGCTTCCCCAAAGAGAGGCCCTGACCCTTGCTCTCAGTCCCCAGGCCCTCCTCTCCTGCAGAGGCACCTGCACACCAGGGCAGGCCATGCCCACTGTGGGCTCTGCCCTCTGTCTGTGGCTCAGCGTTCCTCCCCTCCCAGCCCTGAGCAGGCAGCTCCTAACTGGGGACCCCATCAGGAAGCCTGGGGAGCCCAGCAGGCCCAGCATGGAAAGACATGGCTGCCACAGGATCTGCACCTGACATGACCCTGGGACCCCCACCTTGCTTGAGGAGGCCTGGCCTTTCCTGACCCTCAGCACCAACCCAAGCTTGTGACCTGCTCTTGAGTAACCACTGCTCCTGCCTGGTTCACTTAACCCTGGAAACGCAGCTCCACACCAGGGCTGCTGCTTGGTGAGGCTGCGAGGCCTTCCTGCTCTGTCCCTAGCAGAGATTCCACCCAGGCCACTGCCCTTGCAACATACAAGAGATTTTCTCCATGTGGAGTAGGGGAGACCCCTTAGCCTGAGGCTGCCTCTGCCCACCCTCTGCACCTGGGAACTGCCACTGCCACAGCCACCATCTCCACACAGACCCTCCTGGAGAGGGGGCTCCAAATTTGAGTTCCTGTTTCATTTAATATGCTTTACAGTATTAGAGGAAATCCTATGAAGATTGCAGAGCTGAAATTATGAAAATCTTGACTGGACATCGCAGGAATTTTGAGAAATTTGTGTTTCTGTTTCATAGAATATGCTTTACAGTATTAGAGGGAATCCTATGGAGATTATAGAGCTGAAATTATGAATATCTTTACTGGACATCAACATTGAAAACAGGAATTTTGAGAAACTGGCACATGAACTTCATACTCTTTTCCTGGCCAAAACTCCAGTGACCTACAAGGAAACCATTCCTGCCCACAGGGAAGCAGAACTGACAATCCCTCTAAGGGAGACGCCGCAGGTGAGAGCAGGAGCGACCACAGACCTGCACTGCCCCTGCTGTGGGTGCCTCCTGGATGGGGCCCTCTTGCTGCAGGGCAGGGGACGAACCTTCCCATCTGCTCAGGCCTGAGGGGCTGACTGACAGTGCAATTAGGTTCAAGGATGAGAAACCAGCGCCCCTACTGCCAGACACACAGAAGTCGGGAAAGACTCAGGTCTCCTGGACACTCCAGCCTCTCACTGTCCCCTGAACTGCTTCTGTCTTTGCAGAAACACAAAACTTCCTGCTGTCTCTTTTCATTCCCCGTCAAACAACCTGACTGCGGGGGAAATGATTCTGACCGTCCCTTACTCCAAACTTACCAGGCAGTGACCACCTTTAGAAAGGGAAATTGGCCCAGGGAGGGCAAGGCGAGGCCACAGAGCACAGGACAAAGCCCCAAAAACATGGGACCTGAGGACTGTGTCCCTCAGGGCCTGGAGAAGAAAACACTTGGAGGTAGGATGAAAACAGGGACCACAGCTGTCCTGATGAGGGGCTGGGTCCCGCTCCTCAAATGGCCCAGGAACATCTGCTTATCTACTCATCCGTGTCATCTGCAAGGAAACTCAGGGAGGCCAGGCCATGGGAACCTGGAAAGAGCAGGGCCTCGAATGGCGCAGAGGACACAACAACCTCAAGAAAGCTCCTGGAGGAGGTGCATGGGGAGCTGCAACGTGGACAGAGATGGCCGTGTGTGCTCAGGACCCTCCCTGTTACAAGGGGTCTCCAAAGGGCTACACAGGCAGGGCCCCCAGGCTGGGCCTCATAGGTCTTTTTCTTGGTGTCTGCCCCGATGGCTGGAGAAACAGGGGAGAGGGATGCAGAGAGGAAGGGAATAGGGGCCCCGCCTCTCCTCAGATTCCTCTCCAGTTTCTGGCCCTCCCCAGATCACAGCCACCTTTACTATTTGCTCCCTCTGAGGCCATGATCATCCAGGCCCTCAGCAATCAGCACGTGATTCCCAGCTCACCCCACCTGGATGCGCCCTAGTGAGCCTGAGAGACACAGAGACGGGGATGCAGACAAAGCAGGCGCCGCAGCCCTCCCTGCTGCCCACTCCTCACCTGCAGCAGGAGGAGGCCACAGCTGGATGTTTGACCCTCGCTTGGGAAACACTTATGGGTGTAGATGGAGATGCTGCCCCCATTCCGTTCCCAAATTCCCCAATTTCCATCTCCTGTTACAGAAGCCTTGTCACCAACATGCCTATCTTTGCAGGAGCAATGAGGGGACCCTACTGACCAGACAGGGGCCTTACCGTCTCCAGAAACTGCCCCCTTTTCTCACCTGGACCCTCTGCAGCTGATGTTTTCTTCTTACACAAAAGGACATAGAAAATAATAATAACAAAAATAGCAGCAGCAGCAGCAGCAGCAACAGCAGAAAAAAATGGAATGTCTGTCCACTGACTCTGGAGCACCGGCACTTTCCCTGAAAAAAAGGGACTTGTTATACACTGGGCAGAGAGCCACAGCCATCCCTGCTGTCCCTACCCTGGCCTGACCTCTCCAGGGTCACCCTAGGCTCATCAGAGGGCACAGGGTGAGTGCCGTGATTCCCGCTGTGTTCCACGTGGCAGGTGAACCTCTGCTCCTCTCCTTGGCGAATCCTGGTGGCCACCCAGGTCTGGTAGGTTCCATTCTTATCATGCAGGACATTCCCCCACTGCTGGGCGTCGTGGCTCAAAGATACTCCATCCTGACGCCAGGTCAGTGTGATATTCCAGGGATAGAAGCCAGAAGCCCAGCACGTCACGGTGATGTTGCCCTCTGAGGCCTTGCTGCGGGTGACATTCACCATGGGGGGCACTGGAGAAGAAAGGGCAGAGCCAGTGAAGCCCTGCTCCCCTCTCAGAAGGGGAGAGGAACAGGGCCGTTTCTCTCCACTGTTCTCACTCTGGCTGAAGCCCTCCGGGACCCCTGACCTGCAAGTCTGTCCTCACCCTGGGGCCCAGTTCCTCCAGGCTGGCAGGAGGATGGGCCTCGGGACTGTGGCCTCAGGCTCTGGGATCCCCACATTGATGCTGAGGAGGGGGGATGTCAGGGGTGGACTCCTGGGTCGTGGGGCCAGGAGGGAACTCTCCGGGATGGGCAGGCTGGGAGGCAGAGGGGGCAGCCCTGGCCCTGAAGGCTTCCTTTCCTGCCTGACACCCACCACAGGCTCAGGATTCCGTCGGAGGGTCCTCTGCTTTCCCTGATTACAACACTGCACGGTTCAGTCCCTGACCCACTGTCTTTATCCAGTGGCTCTAACAATAGAGGAAAATCAGGACATAATATGCCAACAGGAAATGCCTTCGTCCATAGCACAGGGAGGGTTTCCCTGGACACAGCGGGGAGGCGAGGCAAATCTAGCAGAATTGGAGGGAGAGGAGAGCCCCTGGCCAGGGTCGGTACCTGTTCTCCTCAGGACTATGCCGGATTCTCGATATTGCTGTAGTTTCTTCAGGCAGTCTGCCTGCACAGCGCGATAGTGTGTCTTGGTCTTCATGGCATCTCCCTTCCAGAAATTCGTGACGTTCATAGCCAAGATCTGAGCTCTGGAGGACTGGGGCTCTGTCTGTTCCTGAGTCTCCAGGTTTTGGGAGAGGAAGAGCTCCTCATCGTAGTAGAAATGCCGGGAGCCCCTGGTGCTGTTGTCTTCATGGATCTCACAGACCCTAATCTCCTGGAGGGAATGCAAGCCTGCCCCCACCCAGCAGTGACTTCTCCATTCCCGAACCCGACACCTTTCCACCCAAGTGAAGAACTCAGCCCAGGGGGTACGCCTCCCTGGCCCTCCTCCATGCCTCCCTGTGTGGGCTGAGTGCCGGCTCACCGCCCTGCTGAGTTCCACTGACCCCCATTCCTCACCCCCAGCCTGAGCCAGATCCAGTGGGAAGAGACAGGTCCTGCCCTCTGCCCCTAACTTTTCTGGAAAAGGCCTCTCCCGTCACTCCTGCCCCTGCCGACTCTCACCTCCTTTCTGGTCCTTCAAATGAGCCAGGGTCATCCTGAGGTTCTTTCCGTTCTCTGTCAAGTCTCTGGTCTCAGCTCCCAGGACGTCTTCTGCCCACTGTCCCTGGGGCTTTGTCCTGCATTTCTGCCCGTCACAGTGCAGGAACAGCTGACCATCCAGATGTCCCTCAGCGAGAAACCCTGACTGCACAGATCCATCCCGGGACAGCACCGTGAGGTTATAACGAAGACTGTGGGGCTCTGGGGAAGAGGAAATTACAGGTGAAACTTCTTCCTGGAAGTAACTTCACATTGATGTTTAACACACAGGTCTGCTGTCCCAACCTTCCTGAGGAGGCAGGAAATGCACACGGGCAAAGGGACAAGAACGAGGATTTCATATACAAGGAAAACTGTGAGGGTGGGAGGACAGAGGAGGGGGCTGATGAACAGAAGAAGGGGGAATGAAGATGGCAAACTTGTAGGCCAGGTGCCAGGACTGGGTGGCCACAAGCCCCCTAAGGGAATAGGGGCCAAGGGGAGAGGTTGCCCTGCAGGGGCAAGGGAGGAGCATGAAGGCAGTGGTGGAAGGAAGGTCTTGCCAGAGGGGACGGTGGGAATGGGAAGGGACTCAGGCTCAGAGGGACTCATGTCCAGTGTGGCTGTGGTGCACAGGTGAGGGTGAGATGGAGGCAAGGGGAGCTGCCTCGAGAAGAGACTCATCATGGGCATAGCGGGGGCAAGGGAGGGGGTGGTCATGAGGCACAAGGGGTAGGAAGGTTGTAGTCCCAGTGAAGTTTATAGTGGGGTCAGTATCCCAGAGGGGAGCAATGGTGTGGGCTTGGGTCCAAAGTAGAAGAGTGGCATGACAAGGCCCCAGGACAGCAAGTGGGTGGAACAGCTAGTGTCCACTGGGGTGAGCAGGTGACAAAGAGTCAGTTGATCTTTTCAGCAAATAGTTCTGGGGGCACTGGGTGTTCAAATAAAATAAAATTGGACCCTTAATTTGCACTATATACAAAAATTAACTCAAAATGAATCAAAGACCTAAACTCTACACTCAAGAACTAAAACCTAAAAATTTCTTAGAAGCAAACATTGGGGATAATCTTTATGACATAGGATTGACAGTGCTTTCATGGATATGACACCAAAGCACAGATAGAATAGAAAGAACTGACAAAGTGGACTGATGAAAATTCAAAACATCTATGCATCAAAGGGCACAATCAGAGTGAAAAAGCAATCAACCCCGAAATGAAATAAATATTGCAAGTCATATATCTGATAAGAGATTCGTTTCCAGAATATATAAAAAAGTCTGACAAAAACAACAAAACAGTCAACCCACTAAAAAATGGGCAAAGTAGCCATGAGACACTATGTGGGGGAAAAAATGGGCAAAAGACTTAAATGGCCAATTCTTCAAAGAAAATATACAAATGATCAACAAACACATGAAAAAATGCTCAATATCAGCACTCATTAGGAAAATGCAAATCCAAACCACAATGAGATGCCATCTGAAACCAATCAGTATGGCTGTTATCACACACCTACACACACACACACACACACACGCACACAAAGAGCAAGGTTGGCAACGAGGTAGAGAAAATGAAGCCCCTGTGTACTGCTTCTATTTCTGGATATATACCCAAAAGAAATACCCAAAGGAAATAAATATATACCCAAAGGAAATGAAATATTTGCCAATATCTAAAAGGTAGAAGTAACCCAAGTGTCCGTTGTCTGAGGGATGGATAACCAAGATGTGGTACATACATATAATGAGTATTATCCATCCTTAAAAGGAATGAAATTCTGACCCATACTACAACTTGGATGAACCTCGAAAATATTATTATTATTATTGTTTTATTTTTTATTTTTTTGGAGATGGAATTTCACTCTTGTTGCCCAGGCTGGAGTGCAGTGGCCTGATCTCAGCTCACTGCAACCTCCACTTCCCGGATTCAAGCGATTCTCCTGCCTCAGCCTCCCGAGTAGCTGAGATTACAGGCACCCACCATCATGCCCGGCTAACTTTTAGTATTTTTAGTAGAGATGGGGTTTCACCATGTTGGCCAGGCTGGTTTCGAACTCCAAAACTCAGGTGATCCACCTGCTTCAGCCTCCCAAACTGCTGGAAATCCAGGCGTGAGCCACTGTGCCCACCGAACCTCAAAAATATTATAAGTGAAATAAGCCAGAAACAGACAAACATTACATGATTCTACTTAAATGAGGTACCTAGAGTGGTCAAATTCATAGAAATAAAAAGTAGAATGGTGGTTACCAGAGACCAGAGGTAGGGGGGAATGGGGAGTTACCGATTAATGGGTACAGAGTTTTGGGTTGCACAAAAATATGAATGTATCTAATGCCACCGAGTATACACTAAAAAGTGGTTAAAACAGTAAAATTGGCCGGGCGCGGTGGCTCACGCTTGTAGTCCCAGCACTTTGGGAGGCCGAGGCAGGCGGATCACGAGGTCAGGAGATCGAGACCACAGTGAAAACCCGTCTCTACTAAAAATACAAAAAAATTAGCCGGGCGTGGTGGCGGGCGCCTGTAGTCCCAGCTACTCGGAGAGGCTGAGGCAGGAGAATGGCGTGAACCCGGGAGGCGGAGCTTGCAGTGAGCCGAGACTGCGCCACTGCACTCCAGCCTGGGTGACAGAGCGAGACTCCGTCTCAAAAAAAAAAAAAAAAAAAAAAAAAACAGTAAAATTTATGTAATGTATACTTTACCACAATTAAACATTTAAAGAACAAGAAATATCAGTCCTATTCAAACTGTTCTGAAAAACAGAGGAGGAGGGAATACTTCCAAACTCATTTTACAAAGCCAGGAATATCCTGATACCAAAACCAGGTAAAGACACATTAAAAAAAGAAAACTACAGGCCTATATCCCTGATGAACACCCATGTAAAAATCGTCAAGGAAATACTAGCAAACCAAATTCAACAATACATTAAAAAGATCATTCTTTATGACCAAGTGGAATGTATTCCAGGTATGCAAGGATGATTTAACATACACAAATCAATCAATGTAATACGTCATATCAACAGAATAAAGGACAAAAGCCAGTATCATTCAATTGATACTGAAAAAGCATTTGATAAATTCAACATCCCTTCATGATAAAAACTCTCAAAAAACTAAGTATACAAGGAACAGACCTCAATATAATAAAAGCCATATATGACGAACTCACAGCTAGTAACATACTGAATGGGGGAAAACTGAAAGCCTTTTCTCTGAGATCTGGAATAAGACAAGGATGACTAATTTTACCACAGTTATGCAACACAGTACTACAGATCCTAACTAGAGCAATCAGACAGGAGAAAGAAAGGGCATTAAAACTGGAAAAGAAGAAGTCAGATTATCCTTGTTTGCACATCATGTGATCTGATATTTGGAAAAACCTAAAGACTCCACCAAAAAACTATTAGAACTGAAGAACAAATTCAGTAAAGTTGCAGGATACAAAATCAACATGCAAAAATCAGTAGCATGTCTATGTGCTAACAGCAAATAATCTGAAAAAGAAATCAAGAAACGAATCCCATTTACAATAGCTACAAATAAAATAAAATACTGAGGAATAAACTTAACTGAAGAAGTGAAAGATCTCTCCAACAAAAACTATAAAACAGTGATGTGGCTGGGCGTGGTGGCTCATGCCTGTAATCCCAGCACTTTGGGAGGCCGAGGCAGGTGGATCACCTGAGGTTGGGAGTTCAAGACCAGCCTGGCCAACATGGAGAAACCCCATCTCTACTAAAAATACAAAATTAGCCAGGCATAGTGGTACATGCCTGTAATCTCAGCTACTTGGGAGGCTGAGGCAGAAGAATCGCTTGAACCTGGGAGGCGGAGGTTGCGGTGAGTGAAGATCACGCCATTGCATTCTAGCCTGGGCAACAAGAGCGAAACTCCATCTCAAAAACCAAAAACAAAAAACACTGATGCAAAAAATTGAAGAGGACCCAAAAAATGGAAAAGATATTCCACATTCATGGACTGGAAGAATCAATTTTGTTGAAATATCCGTACTGCCCAAAGCAATCTACAGATTCAATGCAATCCCTATCAAAACACTAATGACATTCTTCACAGAAATAGTAAAAATAATCCTAAAATGTATACGGAACCACAAAAAAAAAAAAACCAGAATAGATAAAGCTATCCTGAGCAAAATGAACAAAACTAGAGGAATCATATTATCTGACTTCAAATTATACTACAGAGCTACAGTAACCAAAACAGCATGATACTGGCATAAAAACAGACACACAGACCAATGAAACAGAATAGAGAACCCAGAAACAAATCCATACATCTACAGTAAACTCATTTCCAACAAAAGTACCGAGAACACACATTGGCAAAGGAGAGTCTCTTCAATAAATGATGCTGGGGAAACTAGATATCCTTATGCAGAAGAATGAAACTAGACCCTATCTTTCACCATATACAAAAATCAAATCAAAATGGATTAAAGATGTAAATCTATGACCTCAAACTATGAAACTATACAAGAAAACATTGGGGAAACTCTCTAGGACATTGGACTGGGCAAAGATTTTTAAAGTAATACCCCACAAGCACAGGTAACCAAAGTAAAATTGCATAAATGGGATCATATCAAGTTAAAAAGCTTCTGCACAGCAAAGGAAACAATAAACAAAATGAAGAGACCATCCAAGAATGGGAGAAAATATTTTCAAACTAATCATCTGACAAAGGATCAGTAACTGAAACATATAAGAGCTCAAACAACTCTATAGGAAAAAAATCTAATAATCCAATTTAAAAATGAGCAAAAGATCTGAATAATCATTTCTCAAAAGAAGACATACAAATGGCAAACAGGTATATGAAAAGGTGCTCAACATCGTTCGTCAACAGATGAACGCAAATCAAAACTCTTACGAGATAACATCCCACCCCAGATAAACTGGCTTTTATCCAGAAGACAGGCAATAAGGAATGCTGGCGAGGATGTAGCAAAAGGGAACCCTTGTACACTGTTGGTTGGGAATGTAAACTAGTACAACCACTATGGGAAACAATGTGGAGGTTCTTCCAAAAACTACAAATATAATAGAGCTGTCATATGCTCCAGCACTCCCACTGTTAGGCATATACCCAAAAGAAAGGAAATCGGTATATTAAAGAGCTATCTACTTTTCCATGTTTAATGCAGCACTATTCAAAATAGCCAAGATCTGCAGGCAACCTAAGTGCCCATCAACAGACGAATGGATAAAGAAAATGTGGTGCACACGTGTATGTGGAGTACCATTCAGCCATCGAGTCATTTGCAAAGAACTGGAGGTCATCATGTGAAGTGAAATAAGCCCCAGGCCCAGACAGACACTTTGCGTGTTCTCACTTATTTGTGGCAGCCAAAAATTAAAACAATTGACCTCATGGGGAGAGACAACAGAATGATGATTACCAGAGGCTGAGAAGGGTAGTGGGGAGTGGGGGAGCGCAGATGGTTAATGGGTACAAGAATATAGTTAGAATGAATAAGATCTAGTAGATAGCACAGCAGGGTGAGTACAGTCAACAATAATTTATTGTACATTTAAAAATAACTGAAAGAGCATAATGGGGTTGTTTGTAGCACAAAGAAAGGATAAATGCTTGTTGTGATAGATACCCCATTTACCCTGATGTGATTATTACATATTGTAGGCCTGTGTCAAAATATCCCATGTACCCCATAAATATATACATATATATCTACTATGTACCCAAACAAAAGTTAAAAATTAAAAACAAAGCAAGGGGTGGGGGTGCTGGCCAGAGAGAGAAAACCAAGGTAGAGGGGGAGATTCTCAGCCTGAGGAAGGACCTGCCAAAAGCAGTAGTGCTGGAGGGGGAGCAGTGGCACCCCAAGAGCAGGCAAAACAGATTTTAGATATGCCCACTGGGGTCAAGGAACCAAAAGAATGAAGGTCAAGGAACAGTTGGCCCAACAGACTGTTTTAGGTCTGGGTTGGGGAGGGGAGATGGGCAGAGCAAGAACTGGAGGGCGGCATGAGCATGGGGCAGGAGTGACTGTGGGAGAACTTGGGGTAGGGTGAGGACAGGAGGGGAGGGCGCTCTGGGGGAGGGTGGGGCTTGGGAAAGATGCTCAGCACTGTCATATGCTCCAGCACTCCCACTGTCCCACTGAAAGATGAGAACTTGCTGAGGGCCCAAGGCAGCTGGGCAAGAGATAGGAGCTGCACAAGGTCCCAAGGTGGAGAGGGGCGGAGGGACCAGGGAGGGATGGTCCAGCACCTGTGGGCTGGAGGGTGGGGTCCTCAAGAGGGTGAGGCTGAGGATGAAGAAGTGGAGGGGAGGGGCTATCTGCGCTGCCCTGCGCCCTGCCTAAGGCCCAACTGCCACTAGCATCAGGGCTCCCCTTGGGGGTCTGGAGGGGAGTGGGATGGAGGGAAGGTCCCCAGACAAAAGGCAGCACCAGGAAGTTAGAGTCAGGGACATTTGGGAAGGGGGAGGCATAGGGGCAGCACCGGGTGAAGGCTGCTTGTAGGAAAGGCCCATAAAGGAGGCAAGAGGGACCTTCAGTGGCGGGGGCGGGGGATGAAGGCAGAGGACACCCTAGAAATGGATCAGAGAACAGCACACAGGAAGGGGTAGCAGGGAGCTGGGAGAGCAACAGGACCCAGGGCGCCCTAAGATGGGTAGGGGAGGAGGTGAGAGGGAATCTGGTGTCCTTAGATCATTGGTCATTAGTAGGGATGGGATGCGAGAGAGGAGAGGACCCCCGGAGCCGGAGGCAAGGGGAGAATGAACTGGGGATGAGAGAAGTCGCAGGAAGAATCCTCTTCCCGGAGCCTGCAGACCCCAACCCCTCAGCTTGAGAGTCAGGATCCCCCACGGTCCCCACAGCAGCAGGAAGCATCAGCTCCGGGTCCCAAGAAAGGAGGGCCCCAACTCCAGGAGCTGCGGCCCAGGAGCTGAGAACACGTCGGCTCCCGGAAAGGACAGGACTTCAGGGACCTGAGATCCGCCCCCAGCACCAGGGAAAGTGGCTGCCTCAGCGGCCGCGCTGGAACGGCCTTCGAATGCCATTCACAGGAGCAGCCCGGGAACCCAGGGGCCTCAGAAGGTCTGGTTTGTCCGAAAAGTGAGAGGAGGCGGAGGAGAGAGGAGGAGAGAAAGTGCAGGAGGAGACCAGAAAATGCGGGTGATGCGCCATCCCGAGGAGGACTGAAAAGAGACGGGAGGCCGGGCGCGGCGGCTCACGCCTGTAATCCCAGCACTTTGGGAGGCCGAGGCGGGAGGATCACGCGGTCAGGAGATCGAGACCATCCTGACTAACACGGTGAAACCCCATCTCTACTAAAAATACAAAAAATTAGCCGGGCGTGGTGGTGGGCGCCTGTAGTCCCAGCTACTCGGGAGGCTGAGGCAGGAGAATGGCGTGAACCCGGGAGGCGGAGCTTGCAAGAGCCGAGATCGCACCACTGCACTCCAGCCTGGGCGACAGAGAGAGACTCTGTCTCAGAAAAAAAAAAAAAAGAGACGGGAGACGGGAAAGCAGGGCTGAGGTGTGGCGGGAACAGGCCGCGTCCAGCTCCCTGCACCCCCGACAGCGCACCTGAGCCCCGCCCTGACCGCACAGCGCTCGCCGCGACCCACCCGGACCCCCGGAAACGCCCCGCAGCTCCCGCTCCGCCGAGGACCGCCAGGAACCCCACTCACCAGCGGCGGCCGCCAGGAGTGCAAAAGGGAAGGCGACGGCCAGAAAAAGCAGGACCCGGCCCAGCTCCATGGCCCCTACGTCGCCACCTTCTCAGCTGCTCAGCAGTGCCCAACTGAGCGAAGCCAGTGAGAAGACACAGTGGAAATGTAGTCGCCTGCGCCCCGCTCAGCGACCGTTTATCCAATGAAAACTGAGGCCCGGAACTTAGGGCCAATCACGAGTGGAGAGGGCGGGGCCACTTTCGGAAGGGAAAATTCTAGCGTCCTGGAGACCTGGAGAGATTTAGAAGGCGGGACCTGGCACCCAGAAAGGGGCGAGCGCGCGCAAGCGCAGCCAAAATCAAGGACCAGCCCCGAGTAGCTGAGAGTACAGCTCCAACCTTATGAGCACGGCCTGGACCCTGTCGCCCTCCCTGCATCGCGACGACCCCATCCCCGCATTCCCACCCCCAAGGAGCGCGGGCTTCACCAAGCCGCTTTCGCCAGTCCTCCCATCAGGCCGGCTCCCACTGGCTTGTTCCTTCCAGGACAGACAACGCGTGGTTTTTCTCCCAATACACTCCCTCAACAGCGCACAGCGTTACTGGCAATGAGACCAGTGACCAGATTTGCAGACCTGTTTCCAGATCTCAGCCGCCTCTGCCTCTCAGAAGCACTTGCCCCAGTAGAAACGCTCAGACCACAAACTCTCTTAGACCTTTCAGCTTCATAATCTCCTTCTCCCTTCGACTCAAAGCCAGGTCCCCCTTTCACTCCCTTATATCCTCTAAGTGTCTGAGGTCTCCCAGGGCCCCCTCTCTATTCAGTCCCTGGGTGATCACAGGGCCGACGAGGCGGTTCCCCATGCTTCACTACAACACCAAGCTCTCTCCAGACTCTCTTTTCCAGCCTGCCTTAGGACATCTGTACCTCTGGGATCATAGTCCCCTTCAATGTGACAGATCTACAAAGGCTCTCTACACGTCTCCCACCACATCATCCTCTCTTCCTCCTCAGTTTCTCTTAAGAACATCACCATCCTTGGTCCCTTCTGATTTCCTCTTTCCCCTTCATCTCCGGGAGTCAAAGTCAGCTCCTTTAACGCTATTTCAATCCCACAGCCACAATCTTAGTCTAGGCTTTCCCCTCTCTTCAGCCTAGATTACTGCACAGGCTTCCTAAACACTGTGCCTGCCTCAGTTACAACCAGAGTGCTCCAAGCCACCCACAGCGACCCATCTGCTGAATGTCACACATGATGGATGCTTCTACTCTACCATGGAAACCATAGCTCCCACAATCTGCTGTCTGGCACCACCCCCATTTCTCTGGTGACATCTCCCCAGGGTTGCAGTACACGTGGGCTCTGGGATCTCCTCACCCTATCCCACCAGGATACCACTGCCTAAGCAGTCTCCCTCTTCCAGGTTACTGTCACCTCTGCCTTGGAACCTATCAGACCACACCATATCCTTAAAATCTTCCCAGTTAGGCTGGTCTGAGTGCAGTGGTGTTTACGACTAATTGATCACAACCAATTATAGATGTTTTTGTTTCTTCTTCACTCCCACTGTTTCACGTGACTAGCCTTTAAAAAAAAAAAAGAAAAAGGGTCCCGGCGCGGTGGCTCACACCTGTAATCCCAGCACTTTGGGAGCTCGAGGCGGGCAGATCATGAGGTCAGGAGATCGAGACCATACTGGCTAACACAGTGAAACCCCGTCTCTACTAAAAATACAAAAAAATTAGCTGGGCGTGGTGGTGGGTGCCTGTAGTCCCAGCTACTCGGGAGGCTGAGGCAGGAGAATGGGGTCAACCCGGGAGGCGGAGCTTGCAGTGAGCTGAGATTGTGCCACTGCACTCCAGCCTGGGCAACAGAGCAAGACTCCGTTTCAAAAAAAAAAAAAAGAAAAAAAGGAGGAAAATTTTCCCGAGTAGATAGCAGTGATGGTGGCACAACCTTGTGATTATGTTAAAAGCCACTGATCTGTACACTTTAAAACAATAAATTGTGAGTGGCATATGAATTCTCAGTTCTCAATAATAAGAATTCTGTCTGGAAAGCCTCTTTCTACTAAGAGAATTGGCTTGTCCCCAGCGCACATTCTTAGTCATTGGGACATCTAGGCAGTGGTCTTCAAACCTAGCTACTGAGTAGAACTACCTGGAGAATTTTTAATATCCATGTTCCCAGGCCACAGCCACAACCAGTTAAATCAGTAAACCCAGGTTGGACCTAAACCTTAGTATCTTTTAAAGCTCCCTACGTGATTCCGATGTGTAGTCAAGTTTTAGAACTACTGATCTAGCCCGTGTTTTGAACCTTCCTGATGGCACCGACTGTGCCCTGTCTTGAATCTTATTTTTTTCATTTATTTTATTTTTTTTTTAAGAGAGGAGTCTTGCTGTGTCACTCAGTTGGAATGCAGCAGAGTGATTATAGCTCACTGCAGCCTCCAATGCCTGGGCTCAAGCAATCCTCCCACCACAGCCTCTTGAGTAGCTGGGACTACAGGCGAGTGCCACCACACCCAGCTGTCACCTACCATCTTCTACCCTCCTCCCTCATTAGACTATGAACCCTCCAGGATCAGGAACTGCGTCCCTTTCTTCTTTGTTAGCCTCACAACCTTTTTTTTAAAATAAGTGCTCAAAATTTATTGAGCACAGCAGGGACTGGGGTCCTGTCCCCAGCTTAGAGAGATTATTTTCACTGCTAAAGATCATAAGTGTAGTTTGAGACAGAGAGGAAGATGGACCCAGCTCTCCTGACACAGGTCCCAAGCCCTTCCCTCCACAGTGTCTACCCTCCCTCCAGGACTTCCTCCGTGTGCCAGCTCCAGCAAAGGGTCTCATTCAGCTCACCGCCAAAAAAGACTTTTAATAGTTCAATAATAATAATGAATATGTAAGGTTTGTTCTAAGGTATTTAGAAGCGGTTTCAGGGAGACATGAATCCAGTCCTCTCCTGGGCTAGGGGAGGCCAAGGTCATCTTGAGCTCCAGGGGAGTTGCTTCTCAGCGCCGAGGCCTGGGTGCCCCTCCCCCACCAAGCCTCCCAGGTCTTCTGTCCAAAGCCCTCTCCCTCCACCCCACCTCCAGCCCCCTCTGCTCTGCCCCATCAACTATGTTTTCTCCCTCAGCACTTGCCTTAGATCCCTGGACTTACGAGCACAGAGGCGACTTCCTCCTCGCAGACTTTAGGTGCCACTGCAGGGTCCAGAAAAGAAAGAGAAACGGCCCAGTGCGGTCGCTCACAAAACTCAGGGCGGGGCTGCGCTCCGCGCCCGAAAGCTTTTTGTTTTTTGGTTTTTTTTCTGAAACGGAATTTCGCTCTTGTTGCCCAGGCTGGAGTGCAGTGGCGCGATCTCGGCTCACAGCAACCTCCGCCTCCCGGGTTCAAGTGAATCTCCTGCCTCAGCCTCCCGAGTAGCTGGGATTACAGGCATAAGCCACCATGCCCGGCTAATTTTGTATTTTTAGTAGAGGCGGGGTTTCTCCATGTTGGTCAGGCTGGTCTGGAAATCCCGACCGTAGGTGATCCGGCCGCCTCGGCCTCCCAAAGTGCTGGGATTACAGGCTTGAGCCACCGCGCACGGCTTTGCCCGCAAGCTTGGTTTTGAATTTTGCGGCCCGGAATTCACTGCGAGGACTGGGATCACCCGCCACCCTTCCCGGGTCTACGGAAAATGAAACCTGTTTACTGATACAGAAACGGAATAACGGCACTTTGGGCTGGGGAGGGCGGAGCTGCCTTCAGGCTTCTGGTCTCCAGCTGCGGGGCACTCACACCTGCCGCTGTGAAAATGCAGACCCGCGGGGCAGGAATTCCGAGTCCGGGCTGGAGCGCGATCTGGAATCTGACTCGCTTGAAACAGCACCGCGGTGGATTCGGATCTGGGTGAGTAGGGAACTGGGCCTCAGCCCCTCCCACGGGCCGCCCACGGATTCCAGGATCCGAAAACGCTTCACCCCTGGAAGGCAGCGCCAGCCTCTGGGCGGTTCTGATGGAAACGGGCTCCGCCGCCCGCAGGAAAACCCACAACTAAGGGGCCAGGAAAAAGCCTCTCAGGGTTCCGCCCCTTCAGTGATGATCCTAATTTACACCCCGAGTGTGGCCCCGTCAAAGACGGCAGTGACTTTCACTGAAATAAGACCAGCAGGGCCCAGGGCGCTGGGGCGCATAGAATGCTGTGACAGCGCCGCCTCGCGTCCCTTCTCTGACCTGCCCCAGGCGGACGCGGTGACGTGTGTTGGCCTGGAGGCTGGAATACACCGGGGATCAAGTGCAGAGAGTGGTGAAAGGAGGGAAGGATAGGGGGACGTGTTAAGAAAGGAGGGAAGAGATAGGAAGAAAAGGGGAGAGAAAAAGTAAAGGAGAGATAAAATTTAAAAGACGTAGTTTTATTTTTTATTTTTGCCCTTTATCTAGTTTTACTTATGAACATTTTTACTACAGCTTTCTCTCTTTCTGAATCTGTAAATATACTGCTATTATTATTATTTCAGAGTCTGTGAGGATAAGTTGCAGACAGCATGACCCTCTACCTCCAGATGAGTCAGGGTGTGTCTCCTGGACACAAGAACAAGGTTTTTGTTTTGTTTTGTTTTGTTTCACATAAGCAAAGTACAAATCTCAAAGAGGATAATATTTTTAAATCATCATATTGGGACATACTTTGCATGCAATAAATTGCATCGATTTAAAGTGTTCAACTTGTTGAATTTTAGCTGTTGTACACACATCTCCACTACCACAGTGAAGATAAAGAACATTTCAATTGTCTCCCAAAGAAGAGTTACATGATAAAGTTCTATACAGTCATTAAAAAGAGTAAGATCGCTTTTAAGTATTGCTATGAAAAGAAGTGCCCAGCATACTTTTAACCTTTTTTAAAAGGTTAAGGAGGCTGGCCCCAGTGCCTCACGCCTGTAATCCCAGCACTTTGGAAGGCCAAGGTGGGCAGATCACCTGAGGTCAGGAGTTCGAGATCAGCCTGGTCAACATGGTGAAACCCTGTCTCCACTGAAAATACAAAAATTAGCCAGGCGTGGTGGCCGGCGCCTGTAGTCCCAGCTACTCGGGAGGCTGAGGCAGGAGGATCGCTTGAACCCGGGAGGCGGATGTTGCAGTAAGTTGAGATAGTGCCACTGCACTCCAGCCTGGGCGAAAATGTCGCTAATATTACTTACATAATATTAATATATATTTTAAGTAAGGGAAAACCTGGAAGATTCCTCACCAAAGTTTTGACAGAGACTCCAAAGACTGGGATAACTTTGTGACTTTCATTTTCTCTGAAATGTTGGAATTTTATCTTTTAGTATAAACTTGGATTTGGGTGGGTTGCAGTGGTTCATGCCTATAATCTCAGCTCTTTGGGAATCGGAGGCAGGAGGATCGCTTGAGCTGGGGAGTTCCAGGCTGCAGTGAGCTACGATTGTGCCATTGCAATCCAGCCTGGGCGACAGGAGGAGACCCTGTCCCCAAAACAGAAAAATAAATAAAATTTTAAAATAATAAAAATTGTGAACTTGGATTTATGCGGAGGTTAAGGAAGAGAATATTTCAATTTGAAAATACGAAGCTAAGCCCCACACCAAAATAGTTACAGAGTTTAAAAACAAAAATGTTCTTTAAAACCCAGCACCAGAAACTCTTTCAAGAGGATCCTTCATATTTTCATGTCATTGAATCTTTCTTAAAGTGCCTTTGAAAGAGATGTTTTCAGTGGAATGGAGAGACGTGTAACAATATTTACAAAAGGGGTTGACTGTAATAAAAAGGAAAACGCAAATGAGTGGGGACACAGGGGACCCTGTTCCATTTATTCTTAAAACACGTTTGAAAACTGCTGTGCCATAGCGTCCTTGGGTAGAGACAAAGTCGAGGCAGAGCTTGTTCCTGGAGTGTTGATTTGATTTTGGAAACGGTCCAAGGCTTTCAGAAATCAGGCTGACTTAGATCTAAAGTCTCAAGAATGTTCGTTCTAGCAGTGAGCCTGTGAGAAGAATCTAGCCCATCTGGGCGATGCTCTCTCTGCTTCCACCTAGTGGCAGTGGTTGGAAGGACAGGGCACGGTGATACTGCATGGGTGGGTCTGAAGCCAAGGTGAAACCGCCTTTGCAAAATTATAACTAAGGAAATGATGACAGTGAAAGACATCAAACCTAACTGACCCCATTTTGCTTCTAACCGCTAACCTGCCCTTGTTCATTTCTGGGCATAGGCCGAACTAGCCTTGGGAAGGAATTTATAGTTTAAAGGGAAAGTGTTCTTGTAAAACGAATGAAAGGCCACCAGCCATTAGGTTAGGATAAGAGTGGCTGGAATTCTGATTATTACCAGCCATTATTCCGGAGGTCATGAGTTTTGCAACTTCCCCAGTTACTCTTGAAGGTAACATCACTACTGTGAACCTCAGAGCGGCCTTTTGAGATGTCTTTTCAGGTTTTTGCCTTTCTTTTTTCTTTTTCTTTCTTTTCTTTTTCTTTTGAGACGGAGTCTCGCTCTGTCGCCCAGGCTGGAGTGCAGTGGCGCGATCTCGGCTCACTGCAAGCTCCGCCTCCCGGGCTCACGCCATTCTCCTTCCTCAGCCTCCCGAGTAGCTGGGACTACAGGCTCCCGCCATCACGCCCGGCTAATTTTTTGTATTTTTAGTAGAGACGGGGTTTTCACTGTGTTAGCCAGGATGGTCTCGATCTCCTGACCTCGTGATCCGCCCGCCACGGCCTCCCAAAGTGCTGGGATTACAGGCGTGAACCACCACGCCCGGCCAGGTTTTTGCATTTCTAACAACTGGAGGGCCCCAGCTGGACCTGCCAACCAGTCCTGTGGCCCCCGCTCAGGAACTGACACAGCCTAAGAGAACAGCCTCCACTCGCTATGATTTCATACCGGAGCCAATCAGCACTCCCGATTCACTGGCCCCCCATCCACCAAATTATCCTTAAAAACTGATCAGAGTTTTCGGGGAGACTGATTTGAGTAATAAAACTCTGGTCTCCCGCACGGCCGGCTCTGCATGAATTACTCTTTCTCTATTGTAATTCCCCTGCCTTGATAAATCGGCTTTGTCTATGCAATCAGCAAGGTGAACCCACTGGGCGGTTACAAAGGGAGTCCAGGCCAGTGTGCAGGGTGTGCTTTGCTGTAGTGGGGTCCGGGTAGCGGAGGAAAGGCAAGGACACTCAGGGAATAAATGGCAGAGGAAGAAGGAGCACAAGGGAGGGCCCAAAGCCTCCAGACCTCTCCTTCCTTCTCTCCCCGTTAGGGTTGGAGAGGACCAGTGTGGTCCCAGGAGGGATGGCTGGTGGGGTGCAGAAAATGCCCTGGTTGCAAAGGGGCGTCACGCGCCCCGCACAAGGGTCCTGGCTGTCAGCTGCTACTCATGAGTTCAAACTAGGAGGAGACTCACACGTGTCCTTTGCAAAGTAGACTCCTTATCTCCCACTCCAGCTGGTTCCCCAAATCCATCCTGATAAAGCACAAAAACCAAGAGCCAAATTCTGCGTGTGACCTTTCTGACAGCTGGAAGGTCCTCTCCCTCCCCATTCCTCACACGCTCCCTTCTTGCCCTGCCCCGCCCCCCGGCTTTGTCTCCACTTCCTCATCCTTTTCCGTCTCTGGACCCCGCTCCTGAGTATCTCCTGCCTTCTTCAGAGGACTTCTCCTCACGAAGTACAGACTCCTCCACCTCCAGGAAAAAGAGACAAAGGCCACTGAGAGGGACCTGAGAAATGCCTGTGACTCTGCCCCTGAGGTCAGCCTCTCCCTCAGCGCTGGCTCTGGCTGTGTGTGTGTGTGTATTTTGTTTTGTTTTGTTTGTTTGTTTTTGAGACAGGGTCTCACTCTGATCATCAGGCTAGAGCAGCGTCCCGATCACAGCTCATTGCAGGCTCCAACTCCTGGACTCAGGCAATCCTCCCACCTCAGCTTCTCGAGTAGCTGGGACTACAGACTGGAGCCACTACATCCAGTGTGTGTGTGTGTGTGTGTGTGTGTGTGTATATATTTTTTTTTGTAGAGACTGGGTCATGCTTTGTTACCCATGCTGGTCTTGAACTTCTGGCTTCAAGCAATTCTCATGCCTCAGCCTCCCAAAGTGCTGAGATTACAGACATAAATCACAATGCCTGGCCCCTGTGTGTGTACATAGAAAGTCAAAGTGCTAAACCTGGCGCCTAGGAAACATCCCCATCTTGGCATTGCTTGCAAGAGTCGGTATTTTGTGCACCTGTGCTTTTATTTTAGGAGCTGGGACAATTATATTCATCAGAACAGCACAGTGTCAAGGCCCTCATCCCCAGAAAGCTTAAGGGACACTGTTTTATGGAGGAGAGTGAGATTGGAGGAGCCCCTGACTCCAAGTCTCCTGATCCTTCTTACACAAAGGGATGCTGAAAAAAAGTGCAGGACACTCCATTTCCTCCTGGGACCAGACAGGGAAGCCAGAGCCACTGTGGATGTCAAATTCCAGCAAGGAAACACCAGTATAGCAAAATCTCCACGTCACGTTTTAAAGCTCACACAATGGCTCAAAGAGAACCAACATCAAAAAACTGAATTCCTAGCTCAGGTGACATCACCAAAGTTGCCTGTGAGGTTTTGTGGAAACTGCAGGTAGAAAGGACATCTTTATTTAGAGCTGCAGCCCAATTGCTCCTGCATCTTGGGGCCCCTTGAAAGGACCCTCTCCCTCCAACAGTGCATAGTGAGGCCATTTCTGGGGAGAAATGTAGACTGTCCTTGGACTCCTGAGGTTTTTACACTTGCTTGCTGACTCTGTGGACTTTGACTTCATCATTAAACATCTTACAATGATGTAATTTGCTTTGACTGTAAGTGTAGAACAGGACGCCGTTCCTGAAGCAGGAAACAAGGGACTGGTGACCTGAACTGCCACCCCCCTCCCTGGTGCTCAGATCCAATGAAATCGTGAGGCAACAAATCTATGGCTAGGTAAAGAGTCAACTCTATTTCAGCAAATGTTTCAGATGTTCCTTCTTGCCTGGTAATGTTCTAGCTTTACTCCAGCCTGAATATTTTAAAATGCATGTTTTCCTTGGTGTTGACTTTTTTTTTTTTTTTTGAGACGGAGTCTCACTCTATCGCCCAGGCTGGAGTGCAGTGGCACGATTTCGACTCACTGCAAATTCCTCCTCCCAGGTTCATGCCATTCTCCTGCCTCAGCCTCCCGAGTAGCTGGGACTACAGGCGCCTGCCACCGCGCCCAGCTAATTTTTTGTATTTTTAGTAGAGACGGGGTTTCATCGTGTTAGCCAGGATGGTCTCGATCTCCTGACCTTGTGATCGGCCCACCCCGGCCTCCCAAAGTGCTGGGATTACAGGTGTGAGCCACTGCGCCCGGCCTGGTGTTGGTTTTAAAGTAATTCATGTGTATTTATTACACTGGGTTTGTTGCGGTAAGCCACCTCGAATGTTGCTGTAGAATTAAAGTAAGCAAATAAATGCATGGTTCTTCGTGGAGTTACTAACTCTTAAAAAAAAAAAAGGTCTAAATGTCCATTCCCAACTCAGCTTCAAGGAAAGTCTCCTCTAGACTCCACAGGGTAGAAATTCCTGTTGATGGCACCTTCAGAAGGTAAGAAAGGAACTCTTCCTCCACCATGCCTGACCCATCTTTGGATTTTAGGCATCGGCCGACTGATAAAGGCATCACTGAGAGTACGATCAATGTATAGACGACCGATTGTCATATAATATGAATCTCACCACACCTGAGAGAGTGGGATAGATTCTCTCATTTTCATAGTTTGGGCATCTGAGTCCCTGAGAGCCTGAATGCCTGACGTGGATTCTCTAAGAATGTTGGCCTTGAGACTCTAAAGCGCCCCGGGTCTCCTGCGAAGCCCCCTGTGCGTGCACCACACCCGCAGAGGCTCCACAACAGCGGGAAGAGCACCCAGGGTCAGAGCCCAGGTGAGTTCACACTCGGGGAACCATCCACATCCAGGGTGTGCAGAGGAGGGGCCGAGGTGAGAGCCCAACCCCTGCCTAGGCTGTGGTGGCAGGTGGGCTGCATGGGGGTCCCAGTGCTCCTGGAACTATCATTCTTTATCTCCTGAAGACCCCGGAACTGCACATACTAAAACTCTGCATTTCTGGTGGAGTGGTCTTCTCTTTTGAGATGTAAACACTACTTATTGAATCTTAAAGCCAGCCATTGCCACTCCTAAGGGATAAACCTCTAACTCCACTAAAATTAGCCTCAGAATTTCAGCTGAGCATTTGGAGCCACAGGCAGGAAGTCTGTGGGGTTTGTACCTGGCTGATCTGGAAGGTGGTCCTGAAAGGTAGTGTGTGACTAGGTGGGCTCTATCCTGATGAGAGGAGAACGAGACAGATGGGAAGTTTCCAAAAGTGAATTTCACTGGGCCCAGTGCTCAGCACTAGGATCTGGAAAATCTTCTCCCAGCCACTTTTGGCCTGTGGGTTTTCATTCTGCTTCCCTGTCTGCCAGGCCATTGCGGGGAATCCCTTCATTCGGTAAACATTTATCAAACACCTACTGCGTGCTGGACATTGTTTTAAGAGGAGCTAGGACTGAGGTAAGAAGAAATAAACCCTCCTTGTCCTCAAGGCATGCCCAGTCTTGCTCAGACAGAGATCAGTAAGGAAATTATAACACAAATTGAGAGAGGAAAAAGGAAGAAACTGGTCAGGTGGGCAGTTATGGTGGGTCCTCAGTTGAATTATTTCAAACAAAAGAACAGCCTGCAGGCACAGTGAAGGGAACTTGCACAGGGGGGCTTGCCTAAGACATGCCCACATCTGTACAAATAAGAAAGGCTGGCCGGGCGCGGTGGCTCACGCTTGTAATCCCAGCACTTTGGGAGGCCGAGGCAGGCGGATCACGAGGTCAGGAGATCGAGACCACGGTGAAACCCCGTCTCTACTAAAAATACAAAAAATTAGCCGGGCGTGGTGGCGGACGCCTGTAGTCCCAGCTACTCGGAGAGGCTGAGGCAGGAGAATGGCGTGAACCCGGGAGGCGGAGCTTGCAGTGAGCCGAGATCGCGCCACTGCACTCCAGCCTGGGCGACAGAGCGAGACTCCATCTCAAAAAAAAAAAAAAAAAAAAAAAAAAAAAAAAAAAAAGAAAGGCTGCACAGGAGACTTGCCCAGACATGTCTGCAATGAAAAATTCTGTCCCCTGATACATGCGCAGTAAGGGAAACAAAGCAATATGGAGTAACCCAAGCTAAGGGCCCACATGGGCTCTAGGAGGATGGGGTGGAACTACCAGAAATTCGTGCCTTATGCAAATGAGACACCCAGCTCTCATCAGTTTCTTATAAAAGCCTTTGCATTCAGCTGTAAAAATGGCAATGCTCTTCCAAGCCCCCTCTCTGTGGGGGAGAGTTTTCTTCTTTCGCTTATTAAATTTTTGCTCCAACCTCACCCTTTGTATCCAAGCTCCTTAAATCTCTCGGTGGTGAGACAAAGAACTCCAGGTAACACCTCACAAGGAGAGACTGAGAGACCGTTACCTTGCAGTGCATTGGCCAGACTAACAAACTGGCTAGTGGGACATGCACAATTGCTTGGTAGACATATATGTAGATCTTCAGGTCTGACTAATGAAGGAATACCAAAAATCTCATAAAAGAAGAGAATATTATTTGAGCTTTGTTTTGTGGTATAAGTGGGAGCCCCACAGGCACTCAGGATAGGAGAGCCTTGCTCAGAATCCAGGAAGTGAACATCTTTCCCTGAGCCAGGCCAAGAATGAGACTAAGCTGATTGAGGAGCCTGGTGCTTCCTGGCAGAAAGGGTGTCTGACACCTGACTATACAGAAGTCACAGCTACTCAATATTGAGACTTGAAACAGAGACAGAGAGGGGGAGAGAGAGAGAGAGAGAGAGAGAGAGATCTGATTTGAAAAGCAGAATTCTGCTGGGGGCTTGTTAAATGCAGAGTTTCTGATACAGTAGCTCCAAGTCGGGCCCTGATGATTGCACGTCTAAGTTCCCAGGTGATGCCAATGCTGCTTCCCCCAGGACTACACTTTGAGAACCACCACCCTAAGGCAATCCGTGTTGATTTCTAATATCAGAAGAGGGCTGGGAGTGGGCTGGGAGGCAGAAGTGTAGGATCAATGAGACCACAACTGACCCATCCTGGACAGCTCCCCACCCCAAGCTTGCAGCCTTTGATTTCCTTGGAGTCCCGGGAATGGCAGACACCCAAGAAGGGACCAACTGTGGGGTCACAGGGTGATCCAGAGGCTCGGCTTCGTACAGCACCTGGGGCTCCCACCACTCCACAACTGGCCCCCACACCCTCAGTCTTCCCACCCCTCACGACACTGACCTCCAGACCTTCCTCGACTGCTCTCAGCAGGTTGGGCCTGGGATGTGACCCTAGGAGCTCTGAGTGTACCTTCTGATTCAAAGATAGAGTGACCTCATATGACAAGTACTCAGATGGGCCATTAATAGGACCTTGAACATTTGGCAAATGGCTTCAGTCATGTGTCCTTGAGAATTCCAGTGTTTTCTAGATATCTCATCCATGAGCCCACACAAACACTAGAGGACGTTGTGAGCATACTGAAGCCATAATTGTTGCACTGGATCCCCTAGAATCCCTTTCCCACTTAGACCAAGATTTGAACAAAATTTCCTTCACCAAACAAATTGCATTTAATTAATCATGCTGTTATTTTACCTTGTAATGGAAAAAAGACAGATGTAAAGAAAGATAATACAATTAAAAAGAATACAATGTACTGAATTAAAATGGCAGTAAACCTCCTTGTTAAAGAAATAATATAATATTTAGAAAATTTTTAAAATTTATTTTAATAAAGGTAAAAAAATTCTATTAGTTTTTAAAAGGTTTTTCATTTTGAATTTTTTTGGGGTTTGTTTAGTCTCCCTAGGAATTATGTTTTATTTCTTGATATAGTTCAAAATTCAAAATTCAAAATGTTCAAAACGTAAAATGTCTCTCTCTTACCCTGTCTCATCCCCAACAGGCAACCAGAGATATCTTCTTGCTTATTCTTCCAAATATATTTTATGCATATGCAAGCAAATATAAATGTGTATATATATCTCTTTGTCCCTTTTCACACAAATTTTAGCAGACTCTATATGTTATTCTACATCTTGCTTTACTTCTTCTTAACAATGTATCATGGAGACCATCCCATGAGGGAATATCAAGAGTTTCCTGTCTTTTTTTCTTTTGTGTTAAATGTTTGTAGACTCCGCCGTGTAGATATGCAGTGCTTGTTTGGGTTTTCTTAGGAAGGTAGGGAGGCCTCCTTATGTTACCCAGAGTGGAGTAGAGTGGCTATTCACAGGTGAATGCTACTGTGCCTAGCTTGCAATGCTTTTTTAACTAGTCCCCTAGTGACAGACATTTGGATTATTTTTTCTTTTATCTTTCATTTACTTTCTTCTTTCCTTTTTGATTTTACAAACAGGGTTGCAACATATAATTCTAAATACAGTCATTTTTCAGGAATGCAGGTGTATTTTTGGACACATTTCTAGAAGTGGGATTGCTGGGTGTATGCATTTTTAATTTAGACAGAAATTGCCATACTGCCTTTCCTGAAAACATTTCCAGTTTGCAGGCCCATCTGCAATATTTCAGAGTACCTGTTTTGGTGCTATTAGTTTTTTGATTATAGAAATATGTAGGGATATGTATTTGGGAGCCATCTGTGTCTAGATGATATTTAAAATCCTGGGAGTGGAGGACACTAGAGTGATTGGGAGGCAGTAAAACCCCACAGTGCTCCAGCATCTACAGCAAAAGGAGCCAATGAAGGGGGACTGAGGCGGAGCAGCTAGTTGGGGAGGAAGATAACTTGACCTGTAAAATGTCAAAGAAGATTTTAAAGGGGGGAGTTGATACAACCTCTTCAGAGAACAATTTGACATCCTATAACATCACATGGTAAAAGCACAGTAATCCCATTCCTACATCCACATCTTGGGGAAATCACACAGGGGACCAGAGAGAGATGACCCAGGATGGTCATTGTGGCAGTGTCTGTAACAGAAACAAGCTAAAGGTCTGCGGACAGGAGAAGAGATAAATTGTGGGATATTCCTCTCATAAATACTATCCAGCATTGAAAACAAATGAACTGCTTCTATGGGTGTGGGTTCACCTCATAGACCATATTAAATGATACAGCAAGCCACAGAATGATACATTCAACAAAAAACAATTTATACAAAGTCTAAAATCATGTCAAACAAAGGGATTTAAAAACTTTGCAGGCCGGGCGCAGTGGCTCACGCCTGTAATCCCAGCACTTTGGGAGGCCCAGGTGGGCGGATCACGAGGTTAGGAGATCGAGACCACCCTGGCTAACAGTGAAACCCCGTCTGTACTAAAAATACAAAAAAAATTAGCCGGGCGTGGTGGCGGGCGCCTGTAGTCCCAGCTACTCGGAAGGCTGAGGCAGGAGAATGGCATGAACCCAGGAGGCGGAGCTTGCAGTGAGCCAAGATCGCGCCACTGCACTCCAGCCTGGAGGACAGAACGAGACTCCGTCTCAAAACAAACAAACAAACAAACAAACAAACAAAAAAACACTTTGTAACAATATGAAGGCATTCACCAAATTCAAGACATCCGCTGCTCCCCACTGGCAGTCCAGTACTCAGTGCAGTATCAACTGAAACACGTACATAACAGAACTGTGGAGAATCAGGGCTATCTGCATATATTTCTGTTATTTCCTATGTATACTACATATAGCCAATAATACTAAAATGTTACACATTGACAAACCCGGGTAGGGGCTTCACAAAGATTTATTTTAATTCTCTATTCTTCCAGCTAGAGCTACTTCATAATAACTAGCAGCAGCATGGATGGAACTGGAGGTCAGTATGTTAAGTGAAATAGACCAGGCAAAGAAAGACAAATATCACATGTTCTCACTCACATGTGAGAACTGAAAAAAAGTTGATCTTATGGAGGTGGAGAGTAGAATAATAGTTACCAGAAGCTGGGAAGGGTGTGTGGGGGATCTGGGAGATAAAACGAGATAGCTTAATGGGTACAAAGATACAGTTAAATAGAAGGAATAAATTCTAATATTCGATAGCACAGCAGGCTGGCTGTAGTTAACGACAATGTATTGTGTATTCCACAATAGCTAGAAGAGTGGATTTGAAATTCACCCAACACAAATAACTGATAAATGCTTGAGGTGATGAATATCCTAAATATCCTGACTCGATCATTTCGCATTCTACACATGCATGAAAATATTATGTGTACCCCAAAGTATGTGTAAATATTATGTGCCAATAATTTTTATTAAAAAACCAACAAGCTCAGTACAATAAGGGGTATTTTAAAATGATACAAAAATTATTTGCGTGATAATTTGGCAAATATTTGGTTCATTAACATCAATTTTTTCTCCTATAAGTATAAGGAGAATAATACCTAAACAGCATCAGAAGTGGTTGCTTTCCTGAAAGAGAATCCTTTTCCCAGTTAAAAATACAGAATCAGAATCACTACAGTAAATAGGACTTTGGAGAACTACATAGCACTGGGTCTTCCTGCCCTGGGGCGGCCAGGCTCAGGGAGGGCTCACCTTCCAGGGAAAACTAAACTTTGGCTCCCTTGTTTTGGTGGTGTTTTTTTTTTTTTTTTTTTTTTTTTGAGATGGAGTCTTGGTCTGTCACCCAGGCTGGAGTGCAGTAGCGCGATCTTGGCTCACTGCAAGCTCCGCCTCCTGGGTTCATGCCATTCTCCTGCCTCAGCCTTCTGAGTAGCTGGGACTACAGGCACCCACCACCACGCCTGGCTAATTTTTCTTTTTGTATTTTTAGTAGAGACGGGGTTTCACCGTGTTAGCCAGGGTAGTCTCGATCTCCTGACCTCGTGATCCACCCGCCTCGGCCTTCCAAAGTGCTGGGATTACAGGTGTGAGCCACCGCACCCGGCCTTTGGTGGTATTCTTATTGCAAGACCAACATCTCAAAATATCAACAGAGTCCAGTCAAAGGGTTGTATTCTCTTTTATTTCTTACAATATGCACCGCCAAGGATGGCGCAGACTCTTATGGGCTAAACTGTGTCCCTCTACACATATTTTGAGGCCAATGTTGACAAGATAGAGGGAGAAGATGGCCATCTGTAAGCCAAAGAGACAGGCCTCAGGAGCAATCAGCCCTGCAATACATTCCATCGTGGACCTGTAGCCTCCAGAACCGGGAGATAATACATTTCTACTGTTTAACTTACCCAGTCTGTGCCACTTTATTATGGAAGTCTTAGCAAATTAAAACAGAGATATCACCTTTTCTACCCTGCCCTACATATGAAAATGAGATTTTTCAAGAGTATGAATTATGTAGGATTCCAAAGCATAGAACAGATAGATTGAAAATTGACAACGGCAGGTGATGTAGAGTTTGGGCAGATGTAGGCTGGTTTCCAAGCCTCTGTGGTCCCATGGTCACCACACGAAGGTGGAGATGTTCTCATTCCTTTTCGTTTTCACTCGGAGCAAAACATGTGGGTCCACACTGGTATATGATCAGAAGATATATTTAACTGATTTGAGATATTGAGGTAGAAAGTCTTGCTGTACTTTTATAGAAAGATGAATGATAATTATCATCACTAAAGGGGCTTTTAGGCAGGGCGTTCCTGGCATTATATTTTCTTCCTACTTTTAAGGTGCATGTTCCTAAAAAGCCCTGTCTAGGAGTAAATGCCATCACAAATTTTTCTCCGCCTGCGGCTGGGTGCAGTGGCTCATGCTTGTAATCCCAGTACTTTGGGAGGCCGAGGCGGGCGGATCACAAGGTCAGGAGATCAAGACCATCCTGGCTAACACGGTGAAACTCCGTCTCCCCTAAAAATACAAAAAATTAGCCAGGTGTGGTGGTGAGCGCCTGTAGTCCCAGCTACTCAGGAGGCTGAGGCAGGAGAATGGCATGAACCTGGGAGGCGGAGCTTTCAGTGACCCGAAATCGTGCCACTGCACTCCAGCCTGGGTGACAGAGCAAGACTCCGTCTCAAAAAAAAAAAAAAAAAAAAATTTTCTCCGCCTGCCAACTCATTGGTCCTCACTTCATTTCGGTAAGGTTACCGGAATGTCTGTGTTTATCCAGGATTCACAGATGAGTTTAAAAGTCCCTAGTGGTAGAGAGCTTCTCCTGAGGTCACACAGCAACCGAGTGTGGTGGAGCAATGACAGGCACGTGGCCACCTTGGTCTGTACTCCAGTTCTCTAGGTGCCATGAGAATTGCAGCCTTTGGTTCATTTTCTATTATTATTATTTTTTTTTCTGAGTGAGTGAAGGAAAATGTGTGTTGAGAACAAAGTGCCAGAGACTTAAGTCTGTTCCTTAAACCTACAGGGTTGGGGCCTGGAGAGAGAGAGGCTGCCACTGATTCTCTGAATTCCAGCTTCCGTTGTCAGTCACGCAGCTGAAAGCAGGAAGAAGCTTTCTCTTATGCACTTGGAACAACAGGATAAATATGAAAGAAAACATCTACCATGGAAAAGACAATGGTCCCTGAATCATGCCAAGTTTTCTAATGACATGTGTTTTCCTGCAACATGTAAGTATATGTCCTCCCTTCAAGCACCAGCTATCTCAGTACAAACACAGCAACAGCATAAAGGAGTGACTACTGAGCCTGAAGCTCTGATGGATGCTCTGAGTTGAGACTTTATTTTATACTTAGGTACCTGTGAGTCATTGCAGAGTTTTGCCTGACTCCACCCAATTTGATCAAGGTGTATATGCAATGGGACCTCTCTAGTTCCTCATCAGAAATTACAATGAATACCATGTCCAGCTGCTGGGGTGCCTGATGGCAACGAGCGGCAGCTCCTCTTGGGGCAACACTTTGGGGGTGACCAAGGCCTCACAGACTTCATTACTGCTGGGCTACATGGCCCAAGGCTCCTGGGCACAATGGATCAGTGGTCTTGGATTCACCTCTGACATTTAATGACATTTGTTCTTGGGCTTTCACAAGTGGTCTCTGGTTGAGATGGAAGGAAAGGACGCAGGGACACAAAATCTCTGACTGCCCAGGGACCCCCTCACCGTCCTCACTTCTACTCAGAGACTACATGGCCGTTCCACTACATTCCTGAGGACACGGCCAACATGGATAACAAAACAGGGAAGTGCCTTACACAGAGTTCCGTGGAAGGCTGGCTAGTGCCCTCTAGACCATTTACCTACACCTGTTGGGATTTCTCTAGCATGAAATGCTCCAGAGGCAGTCATACCATAAGCTCGGATCCTCCAGCCATTGAGTGTGAGGGTCTTAGCCCTGGCTAAATGAGCACTGAATTCTAGAGAGACCAAGAGACCGTCTAAGTTCTGAATCCTGAGTCCTGAATCCTGGAAGTTGGCTTCTGGCCAGGGAGCAGGTGTTACTGCCTCTGATCCACAAAAGCAGCCCCATAGCTCAAGTTGCTCTTCTGGATTTCTGCCCTCTCCTGGTTCCTGGCCAGGCAAATCTTCACTGCTTTGTTAGCCCCTCCATTTGCTCAACCAGATTTTTCAAATATGTATGTTTTCCTCCTTTTCCCATGGTACTCAGTGGAAGGAATGGTCTAAATTACCTAATCAGCAATTCCTGGAAATCAAGCCACTATGTACATACAATCTTATACATTAATGTCACATACAAGAAAGAAAATGCGACACATATATAGGGTGGAGCCAAGATGGCCGAATAGGAACAGCTCCGGTCTCCAGCTCCCAGCCCCAGCGACACAGAAGACGGGTGATTTCTGCATTTCTGCTTGAGGTACCGGTTTCATCTCACTAGGGAGTGCCTAACAGTGGGTTCAGGACAGTCGGTGAAGCGCACTGTGCGCGAGCCGAAGCAGGGCGAGGCATTGCCTCACTCGGGAAGCGCAAGGGGTCAGGGAGTTCCCTTTCCTAGTCAAAGAAAGGGAAACAGATGGCACCTGGAATACCGGGTCAGTCCCGTCCTAATACTGCGCTTTTCCAACGGGCCTGGAAAACGGCTCACTAGGAGATTGTGTCCCGCACCTGGCTCGGAGGGTCCTATGCCCACAGAGTCTTGCTGATTGCTAGCACAGCAGTCTGAGATCACGCTGCAAGGCGGCAACGAGGCTGGGGGAGGGGCGCCCGCCATTGCCCAGGCTTGCTTAGGTAAACAAAGCAGCCAGGAAGCTCGAACTGGGTGGAGCCCACCACAGCTCAAGGAGGCCTGCCTGCCTCTGTAGGCTCCACCTCTGGGGGCAGGGCACAGACAACCAAAAACTCAGCGAGAACCTCCACAGCCTTAAATGTCCCTGTCTGACTGACAGCTTTGAAGAGAGTAGTGGTTCTCCCAGCACGCAGCTGGAGATCTGAGAACGGACAGACTGCCTCCTAAAGTGGGTCCCTCACCCCTGAGCAGCCTAACTGGGAGGCATCCCCCCAGTAGGGACAGACTGACACCTCATTCAACCGGGTACTCCTCTGAGACAAAACTTTCAGAGGAACTATCAGACAGCTGAATTTGTGGTCTCACGAAATCCGCTGTTCTGCAGCCACCGGTGCTGACACCCAGCCAAACAGGGTCTGGAGTGGACCTCTAGTAAACTCCAACAGACCTGCAGCTGAGGGTCTTGTCTGGTAGAAGGAAAATTAACAAACAGAAAGGACATCCACACCAAAAACCCATCTGTACATCACCATCATCGAAGACAAAAAGTAGACAAAACCACAAAGATGGGAAAAAAACAGACCAAAAAAACTGGAAACTCTAAAAAACAGAGCACCTCTCCTCCTCCAAAGGAATGCAGTTCCTCACCAGCAACAGAAAAAAGCTGGATGGAGGATGATTTTGATGAGTTGAGAGAAGAAGGCTTCAGACAATCAAACTACTCTGAGCTACGAGAGGAAATTCAAAACAATAGCAAAGAAGTTAAAAACTTTGAAAAAAAATTAGAAGAATGGATAACTAGAATAACCAATGGAGAGAAGGGCTTAAAGGAGATGATGGAGCTGAAAGCCAAGTTTCGAGAACTACGCGAAGAATGCAGAAGCCTCAGTAGCAGATGCGATCAACTGGAAGAAAGGGTATCGCTGATAGAAGATGAAATGAATGAAATGAAGAGAGAAGGGAAGTTTAGAGAAAAAAGAATAAAAAGAAATGAACAAAGCCTCCAAGAAATTTGGGACTATGTGAAAAGACCAAACCTACGTCTGATTGGTGTACCTGAAAATGATGGGGAGAATGGAACCAAGTTGGAAAACACTCTGCAAGATATTATCCAGGAGAACTTCCCCAATCTAGCAAGGCAGGCCAGCATTCAGATTCAGGAAATACAGAGAACGCCACAAAGATACTCCTCGAGAAGGGCAACTCCAAGACATAATTGTCAGATTCACCAAAGTTGAAATGAAGGAAAAAATGTTAAGGGCAGCCAAAGAGAAAGGTCGGGTTACCCACAAAGGGAAGCCCATCAGACTAACAGCTGATCTCTCAGCAGAAACTCTACAAGCCAGAAGAGAGTGGGGGCCGATATTCAACATTCTTAAAGAAAAGAATTTTCAACCCAGAATTTCCTATCCCGCCAAACTAAGCTTCATAAGTGAAGGAGAAATAAAATACTTTACAGACAAGCAAATGCTGAGTGATTTTGTCACCACCAGGCCTGCCCTAAAAGAGCTTCTGAAGGAAGCACTAAACATGGAAAGGAACAACAGGTACCAGCCCCTGCAAAAACATGCCAAATTGTAAAGACCATCGAGGCTAGGAAGAAACTATAGCAACTAACGAGCAAAATAACCAACTAACATCATAA
Organism: Symphalangus syndactylus; assembly: GCF_028878055.3. NCBI lineage: Eukaryota > Metazoa > Chordata > Mammalia > Primates > Hylobatidae > Symphalangus > Symphalangus syndactylus. The sequence continues at coordinate 40,254,500 of NC_072445.2, forward strand.
TGACAGGATCAGATTCACACATAACAATATTCACGTTAAATGTAAATGGGCTAAATGCTCCAATCAAAAGACACAGACTGGCAAACTGGATAAGGAGTCAAGACCCATCAGTGTGCTGTATTCAGGAAACCCATCTCACGTGCAGAGACACACATAGACTCAAAATAAAGGGATGGAGGAAGATCTATCAAGCAACTGGAAAACAAAAAAAGGCAGGGGTTGCAATTCTAGTCTCTGATAAAATAGACTTTAAACCAACAAAGATCAAAAGAGACAAAGAAGGCCATTACATAATGGTAAAGGGATCAATTCAACAAGAAGAGCTAACTATCCTAAATATATATGCACCCAACACAGGAGCACCCAGATTCATAAAGCAAGTCCTCAGTGACCTACAAAGGGACTTAAACTCCCACACAATAATAATGGGAGATTTTAACACCCCACTGTCAGCATTAGACAGATCAACGAGACAGAAAGTTAACAAGGATATCCAGGAATTGAACTCAGCTCTACATAAAGTGGACCTAATAGACATCTACAGAACTCTCCACCCCAAATCAACAGAATATACATTTTTTTCAGCACCACACCACACCTATTCCAAAATTGACCACATAGTTGGAAGTAAAGCTCTTCTCAGCAAATGTAAAAGAACAGAGATTATAACAAATTGTCTCTCAGACCACAGTGCAATCAAACTAGAACTCAGGATTAAGAAACTCAGTCAAAACCACTCAACTACATGGAAACTGAACAACCTGCTCCTGAATGACTATTGGGTACATAATGAAATGAAGGCAGAAATAAAGATGTTCTTTGAAACCAACGAGAACGAAGACACAACATACCAGAATCTCTGGGACACATTCAAAGCAGTGTGTAGAGGGAAATTTATAGCACTAAATGCCCACAAGAGAAAGCAGGGAAGATCCAAAATTGACACCCTAACATCACAATTAAAAGAACTAGAAAAGCAAGAGCAAACACATTCAAAAGCTAGCAGAAGGCTAGAAATAACTAAAATCAGAGCAGAACTGAAGGAAATAGAGACACAAAAAACCCTTCAAAAAATTAATGAATCCAGGAGCTGGTTTTTTGAAAAGATCAACAAAATTGATGGACCGCTAGCAAGACTAATAAAGAAGAAAAGAGAGAAGAATCAAATAGATGCAATAAAAAATGAAAAAGGAGATATCACCACCGATCCCACAGAAATACAATCTACCATCAGAGAATACTACAAACACCTCTATGCAAATAAACTAGAAAATCTAGAAGAAATGGATAAATTCCTCGACAAATACACCCTCCCAAGACTAAACCAGGAAGAAGTTGAATCTCTGAATAGACCAATAACAGGTTCTGAAATTGTGGCAATAATCAATAGCTTACCAACCAAAAAGAGTCCAGGACCTGATGGATTCACAGCTGAATTCTACCAGAGGTACAAGGAGGAACTGGTACCATTCCTTCTGAAACTATTCCAATCGATAGAAAAAGAGGGAATCCTCCCTAACACATTTTACGAAGCCAGCATCGTCCTGATACCAAAACCTGGCAGAGACATAACCAAAAAAGAGAATTTCAGACCAATATCCTTGATGAACATTGATGCAAAAATCCTCAATAAAATACTGGCAAACCGAATCCAGCAGCACATCAAAAAGCTTATCCACCATGATCAAGTGGGCTTCATCCCTGGGATGCAAGGCTGGTTCAACATACGCAAATCAATAAATGTAATCCAGCATATAAACAGAACCAAAGACAAAAACCACATGATTATCTCAATAGATGCAGAAAAGGCCTTTGACAAAATTCAACAACCCTTCATGCTAAAAACTCTCAATAAATTAGGTATTGATGGGACGTATCTCAAAATAATAAGAGCTATCTACAACAAACCCACAGCCAATATCATACTGAATGGGCAAAAACTGGAAGCATTCCCTCTGAAAACTGGCACAAGACAGGGATGCCCTCTCTCACCGCTCCTATTCAACATAGTGCTGGAAGTTCTGGCCAGAGCAATCAGGCAGGAGAAGGAAATAAAGGGTATTCAATTAGGAAAAGAGGAAGTCAAATTGTCCCTGTTTGCAGATGACATGATTGTATATCTAGAAAACCCCATTGTCTCAGCCCAAAATCTCCTTAAGCTGATTAGCAACTTCAGCAAAGTCTCAGGGTACAAAATTAATGTACAAAAATCACAAGCATTCTTGTACACCAATAACAGACAAACAGAGAGCCAAATCATGAGTGAACTCCCATTCACAATTGCTTCAAAGAGAATAAAATACCTAGGAATCCAACTTACAAGGGATGTGAAGGACCTCTTCAAGGAGAACTACAAACCACTGCTCAATGAAATAAAAGAGGATACAAACAAATGGAAGAACATTCCATGCTCATGGGTTGGAAGAATCAATATCGTGAAAATGGCCATACTGCCCAAGGTAATTTATAGATTCAATGCCATCCCCATCAAGCTACCAATGACTTTCTTCACAGAATTGGAAAAAACTACTTTAAAGTTCATATGGAACCAAAAAAGAGCCCGCATCGCCAAGTCAATCCTAAGCCAAAAGAACAAAGCTGGAGGCATCACGCTACCTGACTTCAAACTATACTACAAGGCTACAGTAACCAAAACAGCATGGTACTGGTACCACAACAGAGACATAGATCAATGGAACAGAACAGAGCCCTCAGAAATGATGCCGCATAGCTACAACTATCTGATCTTTGACAAACCTGACAAAAACAAGAAATGGGGAAAGGATTCCCTATTTAATAAATGGTGCTGGGAAAACTGGCTAGCCATATGTAGAAAGCTGCAACTGGATCCCTTCCTTACACCTTATACAAAAATTAATTCAAGATGGATTAAAGACTTATATGTTAGACCTAAAACCATTAAAATCCTACAAGAAAACCTAGGCAATACCATTCAGGACATAGGCGTGGGCAAGGACTTCATGTCTAAAACACCAAAAGCAATGGCAACAAAAGCCAAAATCGACAAATGGGATCTCATGAAACTAAAGAGCTTCTGCACAGCAAAAGAAACTATCATCAGAGTGAACAGGCAACCTACACAATGGGAGAAAATTTTTGCAACCTACTCATCTGACAAAGGGCTAATATCCAGAATCTACAATGAACTCAAACAAATTTACAAGAAAAAAACAAACAACCCCATCAAAAAGTGGGCAGAGGACATGAACAGACACTTCTCAAAAGAAGACATTTATGCAGCCAAAAAACACATGAAGAAATGCTCCTCATCACTGGCCATCAGAGAAATGCAAATCAAAACCACAGTGAGATACCATCTCACACCAGTTAGAATGGCCATCATTAAAAAATCAGGAAACAACAGGTGCTGGAGAGGATGTGGAGAAATAGGAACACTTTTACACTGTTGGTGGGACTGTAAACTAGTTCAACCATTGTGGAAGTCAGTGTGGCGATTCCTCAGGGATCTAGAACTAGAAATACCATTTGACCCAGCCATCCCATTACTGGGTATATACCCAAAGGACTATAAATCATGCTGCTATAAAGACACATGCACACGTATGTTTATTGCGGCACTATTCACAATAGCAAAGAGTTGGAACCAACCCAAATGTCCAACAACGATAGACTGGATTAAGAAAATGTGGCACATATACACCATGGAATACTATGCAGCCATAAAAAATGATGAGTTCGTGTCCTTTGTAGGGACATGGATGAAACTGGAAAACATCATTCTCAGTAAACTATCGCAAGGACAAAAAACCAAACACCGCATGTTCTCACTCATAGGTGGGAATTGAACAATGAGAACTCATGGACACAGGAAGGGGAACATCACGCTCGGGGGACTGTTGTGGGGTGGGGGGAGGGGGAGGGACAGCATTAGGAGATACACCTAATGCTAAATGACGAGTTAATGGGTGCAGGAAATCAACATGGCACATGGATACATATGTAACAAACCTGCACATTGTGCACATGTACCCTAAAACCCTAAAGTATAATAAAAAAAAAAAAAAGAAAAACAAACAAACAAAAAAAAAAAAAAGAAAAAAAAGAAAAAGGAGCTCTAGATTTTGGTAGGAGAGCATGTGCCATTATTCCTTAGCCACCTACTCACTCCCACCCCCACCACATCCTCAGCTATGAGGCAGCCTTGGGGACGGTGGCCCACATTCCTGGTGTAGTTTCTTGATGCCAGAAAAGGCAAAATGAACTTTCTTTTCAAAGAATTGTGTTTGTGTCCTTTGACATGTATGATAGCCCCCAAAAAGATCAGCTTAGAGGCTGGTCTTTGCTTCACTCCTCTTGGAACTTTATTAAGATTGGAGTTGTCTCCACAGCAATGTTTGTTAAAAGCATTTAAAGGCAAATACTAGTCACAGATGCCTGAGGCATGGAATGATGGATGGGTTAACAGCAGACAGACTGAAAAGCCTAGGAAGGTAGAGGCTGGAGATGGAGATACATAAGGCAATATGGCTTTCAAAATATCCTGCATATACTGAGGAAGTCAGAATGCCACATACATGGCCAGGACTAAACACACTCTTTAAAAAGACCTGAGATGACCTTAGGCTTTTACCTCTGGTAATCTTTAGCCTCCAAGTAAGCAGCCAGTGAAGGTTAAGGTGGACATCTAAACTGCCTGGTTAAGTGTTGAAGATGTGTCTCAACTCAGTCCATTCTGCAAAGCCTGGAAGGGTATTATTTATTTATCTGTTGGCTCCAGCTGTTTAAGGAAACCTCTGTCAAATCACTAGCTGACCATGAAGCTAACAGAATAGATTTTAGTGACTACACATGACAAAGAACAAGCTTAAAAAATAGTTTAGAAAAGTCACTAAGAAACAACTCCATACACAAGTGGCAACAAGAAACTCTGGGGAGTGGAAAGAATATGGTATCCGGAGTTACTAGATTGTTGTATTCAAAGTGTTCAGTTTTCAACAAAAATTCTTGAGGTATTTAGAAGTTTAAGCAAGTGGCCCATTCACAGAAAAAAATACATCAGCAGAATCTATCCCTAAGGAAGCCAAGTCATTGGACTTACTAGACAAAGACTTTAAACCGATAGTTTAAATATGCTCAAATAGATAAAAAAGACCATGGACTCTCTCTCTCTCTCCATATATATATATATGTGTGTGTGTGTGTATATATATATATATACACACGTGTGTGTGTGTGTATATATATATACACACGTGTGTGTGTGTGTGTGTGTGTATATATATACATATATATATATGTATACATATATATATATGTAAGGGAACCAGAAGAACAATATCTCACTAAATAAAGACTCATTAAAAATATAACAAGGAAACAGCAATTCTAGAAGGGAAAAGTATAATTACTGAAAAAAATTCATTAGAGATGTTCAATAGCAGACTTGAACAGGTAGAAGAAAGAATCAGCAAACTTGAAGCCAAGTCATCTTAAATCATAGACTGTGAGGAATACAAATGAAAAAAAGGAACAAAAAATAGTGAACAGAGCCTAAGGGACTTGTGGGACACCGTCATGCTGACTAATATATGCAGAGTTTAGCAGGCAGAAGAACCAGCAAATTGAAGATAGGCCAGTTAAGATTATGCAATCTGAAGAGCAGGCAGAAAAAAAAAGGGAAATGATCAGAGGCTACGACACCTCTGTACAGCATCAAGTGGACTGACAGATGCATAATAGGGGTCCCCAAAGTAGAGGAGAGATAGAAAGAGACAGTAAAAATATAGGGTAACATAACAGGTGAAACCCTGCCAAAGTTGATAAAAATCTGTGAATCTACACATTCAAAAACTTCAATGAACTCCAAGCAGAATAAACTCAAAGACATCCAAACCAAGAAACATTATAACCAAACTGTTGAAACAGAAGCAGAGAGAACTTGGATAGCAGCAAGTAACAAATAATGCATCATGTACAAGGGATCCTCATTGAGATTAACAGCCAATTTCATACCAGTAAACACTGAGGAAAGTCAGAGTGGTATGACATGTTTAAAGTGCTACAAAAATAAAGCTGTTAACCAAAAGTTCTATATCCAGAAAACTTATTCTTCAAAAATGAAAATATGCAGTTCTGCAAGATGAAAGGAGTTCTGGAGATTGGTTTGCAAAACAGTGTGAATGTTCTTAGCACTACTGAACACTACCACTACAAATGGTTAAGATGGTAAATTTTATGTTATGTGCATTTTATCACAATTAATAAGTTAAAATAAATGAAGGAAAAATTGAGATGTTTCCAGTTAATTAACAACTAACTGAGAGATTCCATTGCCAGTAGATTTTTCCTATAAGAAATACTAATGTGAGTCATTCAGATTAAAACGAAAGGGCACTAGACAACAGCTCAGAGACACATAAAGAGATATATGCAAAGAACCTCAGTAAAGGTGTTAAGACAACTCAATGTGTTAAAGTATACACTCTTCATCTAATGGAGCTGGGACACCTGGATGTCCACATTCTAGAGGATGAAGTTGAGGGGCCGGAAGTGGTGACTCCACCTGCAATCTCAGGATTTTGAGAGGCTGAGACAGGAGAATTGCTTGGACCCAGGAGTTCAAGGTTACCATGAGCTCTGATTGCACCACTGCACTCTAGCCTGAGTGACACAGCCACTGTCTCTGCAAAAGAAAAAGAAGAAAGAAGTTGAAGCCCTACCTCACAGCATATGTATAAATCAACACAAAATGGATTAGATACCTACATGTAAGGGCTAAATTATAAAACTCCTAGAAGAAAATAGAGAGGGCTCTATTTTAATAATATTTTTCTGTTTGTCTATCCCTGAACAAATACTTCACTCTTCTAATCACTGTGGCTTTCAAATATCTATTGATATCTGATAGTTTAAGTCCTCCAATTGTGTTCTCTTCCAATATTGTTCTGGCTATTTTAAGCTCCTCACATTTTTGTATACATTTTAGAAGGAGCACGTCAATTACCACAAAAAAAGCTGTTGGGATTTTTATTACAATTGCATTGACTCCATGGATCACTTTGTGGATAAATGGTATCTTAGCAATATTATCTTCCTCATATATATGAAATAACTATCCACTTAATTTGTCTCAGCAATGTTTTGTAATTCTGAGTGATGAGATTTTGTATAACTTTTATATTTATTTCTATAATTTCTGTTTCTTTGTGGTATTGTACATAGTGCTATTTAAAGAATGTCAGTTCTTCTCACTGTTTATTACTCATGTATAGAAATGTTACTTTTTGCTTTATACTGGCCTTGCCAAATTCACTTATTTTTAATAGTCTGTTCATAGAGCTTCTTAAATTTTCTTCATACACAATAATGTTTTCCTTGAAGAAGACAGTCATATATCTTATCTAATCTAATTTATTTTTGCTGTTGGACACACAGTACAATGTTAAATAAAAGTGATGATAGTGGACATCCTTCTCTTGTCCCCAACTCAGAGGAGTGTTTAATATTTCTTCATTAATTATGACTTTAGATTTAGGCACTTCTTTGTATTTCTTTGTTGTAAATAACTTTATTCTGTTAAGGAAGTTCTCTTTTATGTCTAGTTTATTTAGTTTTTATTATGAATGCCTATCGAACTGTATCAAATGGTTTTCCTGTATCTATTGACATAACCACATGTTGTCCTACTTTTCTGTATTCTTGGGGTAGATTATTCTGACATTTTGAAGTTAAATCTACCATGTATTTCTCTTATAAATCCCATTTGGTCATTATGTGTTATCCATTTCATATATTACTTAGTTCTATTTACTAATATTTTAATTGGAATTTTGGCGGCTATCTTCATCAGTTCATTTTGATGATGAGTTTATTTTTCTTGTAATGTAATTGTCATGTTTAGGTCCTTGCCTGAGTTATGTTGCCTCATAAAATTAGTTGGAAGGTGTTTACTCTTTCTTTATTATTATTATTATTTATTTATTTTTTTTTTTTTTGAGACAGAGTCTGGCTCTGTAGCCCAGGCTGGAGTGCAGTGGCATGATCTCAGCTCACTGCAAGCTCCACCTCCCAGGTTCACGCCATTCTCCTGCCTCAGCCTCCCAAGTAGCTGGGACCACAGGCACCCACCACCACGTCCGGCTAATTCTTTTGTATTTTTTAGTGGAGACGGGGTTTCACCGTGTTTTACCAGGATGATCTCGATCTTCTGACCTCATGATCCACCCGCCTCGGCCTCCCAAAGTGCTGGGATTACAGGCGTGAGCCACTGCGCCCAGCCTCTTTCTTTATTATCTAAAAAATATAAGACCGTGTGAATCCGTTCTCATACTGCTAATAAAGACATACTAAAGACTGGGTAATTTAAAAGGAAAGAAGTTTAATTGACTCAGAGTTCAGCATGACTGGGGAGGCCTCAGGAAACTTATAATCATGGCAGAAGGGGAAGCAAACACATCTTTCCTCACATGGCAGCAACAAGAAAAATTGCCAAACAGAAGCAGAAAAAGCCCCTTATAAAACCATGAGACCTTGTGAGAACACACTCACTATCATGAGAACTGCATGAGGGGAACCACCCCCATGATTAAATTATCTCCCATCAAGTCTCTCCAACAACACGTGGGGATTATGATAACTACAATTCAAGATGAGATTTGGGTGGGCAAACAGCCAAACCATATCACACAGTCTGCCTTTCATGTCTGTGGGTTCCACATCTGTGAATTCAACTACCTGAGAATTGAAAATGTTACATTGCTGCTGATGTATACTCTGTAGTTAGGACTACCTACAGTGGTTACGTCTGTACTGAAGATGTACAGATATTTTTGTTGTCATTATTTACTAAGCAATACAGTACAACAACTATTTACAAATCATTTACATTGTATTAGGAATTGTAAGTAATCTAGAGATGATTTAAAGTATATGGGAGGATGTGCATAGGTAATAGGCAAATACTAGGCTATTTTATATACGGGACCTGAGCATCCATCGATTTTGGTATCCAGAGGGGCCCTAGAACCCATCCCAAAAAGTACCAGGGGAAGACTGTATAAGACTGACATGCCTTTTTAAAAGTTTTTGAAAGAATTGACAGGTGAAGAAATCTGGGCATGGGGTTTTTCTGGTGGGAAGGAATGTATTTAGAATTCAATTTCTTAATGGATATAGGACTATTTATATTTTCTACTTAGTTTTCTGTTGGCTTTGTTCAACCATCTTTTTCAAGAACTCATATCATTATACCTAAATTTTAAAAGGTCTTTCCATGAAGTTGTGTCTAACTTTCTCTTATTTTTGTTTTAATAAAACCTACAGTTTTATAATGTCCCTTCTCATAGTGTTCATTTGTGTTTTCTCTCTTCTTATAGTTAATCTTTCTGGGAATTTTGAAATAGTTTGCCCGTCTTTTCCTCTATTTTCCTTAACATATTAATCATAAATATTTTGAAGAATGTCCTTGCTTGCTGACTTCAATATCCAGATCATCAACAGAGTTAGCTTCTGTTGATTATTTCTTCTCTAGTTGCTGCATTCTCTCTGCTGCTTGGCATGGCGCATATTCTAGATGATGGATTTTAGAGGCTCTGGGTTTTGTTATCTTCTTCCAAAGACTGGTAATAGTTTGACAGCCAGGTAATTATCAAAGAATCACCTTTAGTAAAAATCAGACCCACTTTGATTCTGCTTACTCTTGATTTTAGCCTTTGCTAGGGTGAGTCTATTTCAGTGTGGTCCTTACTCCAAGGTCAGGGTCCTCACTTACACGGCTTCCCCATCCTGATGTCTCAACACAGGTTTTGCAGGGCTAAAATTCCAACATCTCCTCACGCTATGGAGCCTGTGACAGTTCTACTTAGCATGCAATCTCCAAGCAGCTGTTCTCTGGTGGGCTTCTTAGAGTGTCATCTGGAGCATATGCAGCTTAGGAGTGTAGATTTTGGGGGTTTCTTGTCTGTAACTCCCTCCCTCAGCACCCTACCCCTAAATCTCAGTTAATGTGCCAAGCCTGAACTCTGATCTCTGTTTCCTTTGCCGGTGAGACTGATTTTCTCTGCTTGGGTTCCACTTCTCTTCATTGTATTTTGGCAAATGCTTTTGGAAAGAAAGCCGATGAGGATGTGAATCTCCCTTTCAGGAACTTCCATTCTCTGAAGGGTGATAGTCCTGGGCTGGTTACTGTTTTGTGGCTGCACAACTGCATTGTATGTTTTTTCTGACTTTTATACTTGTTTACAGTGGGAGGATGAGTTTAAAATGAGCTATTCTCTGACGGTTTGAACCAGAAGACCTCTAAGCCTCCAATGGTCTTTGCATTTCAAATTCTGCATAGAGTAATTTGACACCTCACAGGAAAAGTTAATATGTTTTTATCTTGACGCCTAGTTGAAACCTCAATTTCAGTGTTAGTCTTACACACACAAAATACAAACACACACACACACACACACATACACACACACACCCCACTGTGTTATACAGTCATGCATCGTATAATGATGTTTGGGTCAATGATGAATTGCATATATGACTGTCGTCCCATGAGAGTTTAATGGAACTGAAAAATTCCTATCACCTAGTGACATTGAAGCCATCATAACCTCATAGTATGAGGCATTAATCATCTGTTTGTGATGCTGCTGCTGTAAACAAACCTACTGCACTGCCAATCCTATAAAAGTCTAGCACATACAGTTATGTACAGTACATAATACTTGATAATGATAATAAATGACTATGCTATGTTTTATGTATTTACTATACTTTTTATTGTTATTTTAGAGTGTGCTTCTTCTACATATCAAAAAAAGTGAACTTAAAACAGCCTCAGCCAGGCCCTTCAGGAGGTATTCCAGAAGAAGGCATTGTTATCATAGGAGATGGCGGCTCCATGCATGTTATTATGCCTGAAAATCTTCCAGTGGGACAAGATGTGAAGGCTGAAGATGGTTGATATTGTTGATCCTGACCCTGTGTCAGCCTAGGCTAATGTGTGTCTTTATTTTTACCAAAAAAGATGAAAAGGTAAAAGAATTTAAATAGGAATGAGCTTCTAGAATGGAAATATAAAGAAAAATATTTTTGTAGAGCTGTAAAATGTGTTGATGTTTTAAGCTAAGTGTTATCACAAAAGAGTAGAAAAGTTAAAAAAGTTTGTAAAGTTAAAAAGGTTACAGAAAGCTATGATAACTAATGTACTATTAATTAGTTATTATTATTAACTAATAAAATTGTTAGTTAATTATTAATTAAGCTAATTTATTATTAAAGAAAGAAAATGATTGTTAAAATCAATTTAGTGTATCCTAAGTGTACGGTGTTTATAAAGTCTAAGCAGTGTACAGTGACGCCCTAGCCTTCACATTCACTCATCACTCACTCATCCAGGGCAAATTCCAGTCCTGCAAGCTCCATTCATGGTAAGTGTCCTAGACAGATATTCCATCTTAAAAAATATATTTTTTAATCACTTTTTACTGTACCTTTTCTCTGTTTACACATGTTTAGATCCACAAATACCTACCATTGTGTTAGAATTGGCTACAGTATTCCATACAATAACATGCTATACAGGTTTGCAGCCTAGAAGCAATGGGCTTATCATGTAGCCTAGGTGTGAAGTAGGTTATATCATCTAAGTTCCCGTAAGGACACTCTATGATGACCACACATGACAAAATCACCTAAGGACTCATTTCTCAGAAGCTATCTCACCATTAAGCAAAGAAAGACTGTATGCATATGTAAGTTATTTGAAGTTTAAACATTTTCAATTTGATAGACTCGTGTCTCATTTAAGAAATATTTTCCATTCCATCAGGTGTTGCTAAAAAGAAAGAGGTGGTGCACAGTGGCTCACGCCTGTAATCCCAGCACTTTGGGAGTCCACAGCGGGTGGATCATTTGAACCCAGAAGTTTAAGACCAGCCTGAGTAACCTGGTGAAACCCCGTCTCAACTAAAAACACAAAAATGAGCCAGGCATGGCATTGCATGCCTGTCGTCCCAGCTACTCAGGGGGCTGAGGCTGAGGCAGAATGATCACCTGAGCCTTGGGAGGTGGAGGCAGCAGTGCATCGTGATCGGGTCACTGCACTTTAGTCTGAGTGACAGAATGAGATCCTGACTCAAAAAGAAAAGATTTTCTTACCCAAATATTTTTAGGTTATCCTCTTAATAACTTTGGTAGTAATTTTACTTTTTCATATTTATCTTTACTGCTTATATAATTTTTTGTTTATATCAAGGTATGGAGATATAATTTAATCATGGCATGTTTAGTAGACTATCGATGCTGGGAAAGGGTTTAGGAGATGATGATGAATCAAAACACAGGATAGAGGCTGGGTGCGGTGGCTCAGGCCTGTAATCCCAGCATTCTGGGAAGTCTAGGTGGGTAAATTCTTTGAACCCAGGAGTTTGAGACCAGCCTGAGCAACCTTAGTGATACCTCGTCTCTACAAAAAAAAAATTTTTTTTAATTAGTTGGATGTGGTGGCATGTGCCTGTAGTTTCAGCTACTCAGGAGGCTGAGGCTAAAGGATTGCTTCAGGTAGGGAGGTCAGGGCTGCAGGGAGCAAAGATTGTGCCACTGCACTGCAGCTTGTAAGGTTTTGTTTTTGTTTTTGTTTTTGTTTGAGACAGGGTCTCACTCTGTCTGAAAACAAACAAACAAACAAAAATTTAAAAATAACCCACAGGATAGAAATCTCCATAGATTATAATATATGAAAAAAAAGAAAGAATGACAGGGATCAAATTAATGAAATCATTTCTGCATGGAAGATTGTTCCCTAGAAATTTTTCTTTTTTTTCCAGAAATTATGTATGATAAGAATTATGGGCCAGGGGTGGTGGCTCACGACCGTAATCCTAGCACTTTGGGAGGCCAAGGTGGGTGGGTCATCTGAGGTTGGAGTTTGAGACCAGCCTGGCCAACATGGTGAAACCCCGTCTCTACTAAAAACATATTTTTGTGTGTGTGTGTGTGCTGGGTGCCATTTTTTTTTTCGGTGGTGGGCTCCTGTAATTCCAGCTACTTGGGAGGCTGAGGCTGGAGAATCGCTTGAACCCAGGAGGAGCAGGTTGCAGTGAGCCAAGATCGCGCCATTGCACTCCAGCCTAGGCAACAAGAGCAAAACTCTTGTTTATTAAAAAAAAAAAAAAAAAGAATTATGATAAATGTCCCTTTCCTCTGACTTTTGACTCTCTGGATTCCCTTCATCTCCGCTGACATCAGGACATTCCTGAGCATCATAAAGGTCCTGCAGTCATAGGCCAAAATCCCTGCGGGTTGGTCGGGGCGGGGGCGGGGGCGGGGATCGGTGTGGGGTGGGCTGACCGCCGGGGCGGGTCCAGGGTCTCACACCATCCAGATGATGTATGGCTGCGACCTGGGGCCCGATGATGGGCGCCTCCTTCGCGGGTATCACCAGCACGCCTACGATGGCGAAGATTACATCACCCTGAACGAGGACCTGCGCTCCTTGACTTCCGCTGACACGGCGGCTCAGATCACCCAGCGCAAGTTGGAGGCAGAGGAACTTGCAGAGCCTGTCAGGGCACAGCTGGAGGGCGAGTGCCTGGAGTCGCTCCGCAGATACCTGGAGAACGGGAAATAGACGCTGCAGCGCTTGGGTACCAGGGGCAGTGGGGAACCTTCCTCATCTCCTATGGGTCTCCCGGGATGGCCTCCTACTAGGAAGAGAGGAAAATGGGATCAGCGCTAGAATATCGCCCTCCCTGAAATAGAGAATGCCATAGTTTTCCTGAGATTCCTCTGAGGGCCCCCTCTGCTCTCTAGGACAATTAAGGGATGACGTCTCTGAGGAAATGGAGGGGAAGACAGTCCCTGGAATACTGATCAGGGGTCCCCTTTGACCCCTGCAGCAGCCGTGGGCTTTGTGACTTTTTCTCTCAGGCCTTGTTCTCTGCCTCACACTCAATGTGTTTGAAGGTCTGATTCCAGCTTTTCTCAGTCCCTTGGCCTCCACTCAGTTCCGGACCAGAAGTCGCTGTTCCCCCCTCAGAGACTAGAACTTTCCAAGGAATAGGAGATTGTCCCAGGTGCCTGTGTCCAGGCTGGTGTCTGGGTTCTGTGCTCCCTTCCCCACCCCAGGTGTCCTGTCCATTCTCAGGATGGTCACATGGGTGCTGCTGGGCTGTCCCATGAGAGATGCAAAGTGCCTGAATTTTCTAACTTTTCCCGTCAGAGCCCCCAAAGACACATGTGACCCACCATCCCGTCTTTGACCATAAGGCCACCCTGAAATGCTGCGCCCTGGGCTTCTTCTACCCTGTGGAGATTACACTGACCTGGCAGCGGGATGGGGAGGAGCAAACTCAGGACACTGAGCTTGTGGAGACCAGGCCAGCAAGGGGATGGAACCTTCCAGAAGTGGGCAGCTGTGGTGGTGCCTTCTGGAGAAGGGCAGAGATACACGTGCCATGTACAGCATGAGGGGCTGCCGGAGCCCCTCACCCTGAGATGGGGTAAAGAGGGGTATAAGGGGTCTCTTAGGGAAAGCAGGAGCCCTTCTGGAGCCCTTCTGCAGGGTCAGGGCTGAGGCCTGGGGTCAGGGCACCTCACCTTCCCCTCCTTTCCCAGTGCCATCTTCCCAGCCCACCATCCCCATTGTGGGCATCGTTGCTGGCCCTGGCTGTCTTAGCAGTTGTGGTCACCGTAGCTGTGGTCGCTGCTGTGACGTGGAGGAGGAAGAGCTCAGGTAGGGAAGGGGTGAAGGGTGGGGTCTGGGTTTTCTTGTCCCACTGGGGGTTTCAAGCCCCAGGTAGAAGTGTTCCCTGCCTCATTACTGGGAAGCAGCATCCACACATGGGCCATCCCAGCCTGGGGCCCTGTGTGCCAGCAGTTACTCTTTTGTGCAGCACATGTGACAATGAAGGACGGATGTATCACCTTGATGGTTGTGGTGTTGGGGTGCTGATTCCAGCATTCATGAGTCAGGGGAAGGTCCCTGCTAAGGACAGACCTTAGGAGGGCAGTTGGTCCAGGACCCACACCTGCTTTCCTCGTGTTTGCTGATCCTGCCCTGGGTCTGTAGTCATAGTTCTGGAAACTTCTCTTGGGTTTAAGACCAGGAGGTTCCTCTAAGATCTCATGGCCCTGCCTCCTCCATAGCCCCTCACAGGACATTTTCTTCCCACAGGTGGGAAAGGAGGGAGCTACTCTCAGGCTGCGTGTAAGTGGTGGGGGCTGGGAGTGTGGAGGAGCTCACCCACCCCGTAATTCCTCCTGTCCCACGTCTCCTGTGGGCTCTGACCAGGTCCTGTTTTTGTTCTACCCCAGGCAGTGACAGTGCCCAGGGCTCTGATGTGTCTCTCAGGGCTTGTAAAGGTGAGACCCTGGGGGTCTGAAGTGGGTGGGGATGGAGCAAAGGGGAAAGGCCTGGGTTATGGGGATTCTTTGATTGGGACATTTCGAGTGTGTGGTGGGCTGTTCAGAGTATCATCACTTACCATGACGGACTTGAATTTGTTCATCACTATTGTTTTCTGTAGCCTGAGACAGCTGTCTTGCGTGGGACTGAGATGCAGGATTTCTTCACGCCTCCCCTTTGTGACTTCAAGTGCCTCTGGCATCTCTTTCTGCAAAGGCACCTGAATGTGTCTGCGTCCCTGTTAGCATAATGTGAGGAGGTGGAGAGACAGCCCACCGCCGTGTCCACCGTGACCCCTATTTCCATGCTGACCTGTGTTTCCTCCCCAGTCATCTTTCCCGTTCCAGAGAGGTGGGGCTGGATGTCTCCAACCCTGTCTCAACTTTATGTGCACTGAGCTGCAACCTCTTACTTCCCTAGTGAAGATAAGAATCTGAATAGAAATTTGTTTTCTTGGCTGGGTACGGTGGCTCACACCTGTAATCCCAGCACTTTGGGAGGCCGAGGCCAGTGGATCACAAGTTCAGGAGTTCGAGACCAGTCTGGCCAACATGGTGAAACCCTGCCCATATTAAAAATACAAAAATTAGCCAGGCGTGGTGGTGTGTGCCTGTAATCTCAGCTACTTGGGAGGCTGAGGCAGGAGAATTGCTTGTAACTGGAAGGCCGAGTTTGCAGTGAGCCAAGATCACGCCACTGCACTCCAGGCTGGGCAACAAGAGTGAAACTCTGTCTCAAAAAAAAAAAAAAAAAATTGTTTTCTTAAATATTTCCCATGGGAGGGAGGTTGATGGGTTAATTAAATAAGTCAATTCCTAAAATTTGAGACAGGAAATAAAGACTTGAAAATCTTCCAGAATCTGTACGTTTGCTGTGCTGAGTCTGTTGCAGGTTGGGACTGGAGAAGGCTGTGAGGAGCCGAGTGTGGACGAGGCCTGTGCCCAGTTGCTGTTCAGTCCATCGTGGGCTTTATGTGGTCAGTCCTCACAGCTGGGTGACCTTCGCTGCTCCATTGTCCTTGTCCCTTCAGTGGAAACTTGTCCAGCAGGAGCTGTGACCACAGAGGCTCAGACATCACCCAGGGCGGCCCCTGCACACGGGAGCTTTCTGAGACAAATTTTCAGACCCATTCAGCTCCTGCCTCCTTCTAGGGCTCCTCTTTGGCTCTGCTCTCCTGCCCTCTGTCCCTGCCCTGGTTCTAGTAATCTTGGTGCTGGCTCCAATCCCAACTCATGAATCTAAAGCAGAGTCTAATTTAGACTTACATTGGTTTGTAAAATTGGGTCCATAGTCTAGAATTGTTCCTTCCTAAAGAGAGAAACCTGATTGTGTGCTGCAGTGTGTGGGGGGTTGGTGTGGGAGGAGGGATGGGGGAGGGAGGACACACAAGCCGCACTGGTGAGAAAAACACAGGCAGCCTCCATGTCAGCGTAAGGGGACCTTGTGCTGCAGCTGCCACAAAACAGCATTTGGCCTGAGGCTATGTTAATAAAGATACTGCCTTTAGAATAGGAGGTGCTCTATGGTGATCATTCATTCAACTGACCTTTGTTGTCGGCCGGACATAGGACAGAGTGGTTCTGCATCTGACAAACATCATAGAAGAAAATGAGAAAAATCTCTGGCCTTTTGGAGCATGTGTTCCAGTGTGAAGAGGCAGACAATAGATACACTATAACGAGAGTAGGGAAGGAAAGTGCTAGAAGGTTGGTAATTGTTGTGGGGCAGGTGATCCAGGGTGTGGGCAGTGGGGACAGGGAAGGTAGCTGTTATACTGGGTAGTCAGTGTGTGCCTTGTTGCAAAGGTGACCTTTGAGGAAAGATTTGAGGGACATTAGGAGTGTCCACGAGGATGTTTGGGTAAGTTCTTTACAAGCAGGGGAACCTCTAGTGCAAATGTACCAGGGCAGGAAGGTGTCTGTGTTCCCAGAAGAGCAAGGAGGCCAAGAGGGCTGGACAGAGAGAAACGGAGATGAGGTCAGAGGTGTGGTCAGAGCAGGTGGGCTTGAGGGGAGTGGGGCTGGATCTGACCTTTGGTTTGAATGAGATGGGAGTTAGAGGACAGTTTTGAGCAGAAGAGGAACATGGTATGACTTCTCTTTTAAAAGGATCTCTCTGACTGCTGTGCTGAGAACAGGATTGAGAGGTGAGGGACGAGGGAGGCAGAAGGGAAAACAGTAGGAAGCGAGTGCAGTATTCTAGGCTGGAGATGTCGGTTACCTTGGCTAGGGCGTGAGCAGGGGAAATAATGGGACATGAGGGGATTCTGGATGCATTTTAAGATGCACTCACAGCATTTGCCAATGGATTGTATCTGTGGTGTGAGAAGGATGAATCAAGGACACCCACAGTTGTAAAATGAGTGAGTAGAAGGATGGAGCTGCTGTCAGTGGAGATGGGGAGACTCTGGCAGGAGCATACTGAGAAGGGGGCATCACAGGCACTCAGTGGAAGAGATGTCTACTAGGAATGCAGGTGAGGGAGCTGGGGTGGAATTTAGACAGACAACTCCAGAGTTTAGAGGAAAGGACTGGGCTGGAGAAATAGATTTAGGAGCTCACACTATATAAATGAGACTTAAAACCTCAAGCATGGATGAGGCACCAAGGGAGTGGTTGACTGTGGAAAAGAATGAGCACAAGGACTGAACCCTGGACCTCCATTTCTAAGGGATGTGATCAGACCACACCCAGAGCAGCCTGCACAGTTCTGGCCCCACATCTAGAGGACACTTAGACAGGGAACTCCCCTGTGCACACGGATCACCTGGACGTGGTACTGAGATCCAGGAAGTCCAGAGTCGAGCAAGAGATTCTGGATTTATGACAAGGCTGGAGCTCATGTTGCTGGTCTCCAGATCAAGGATCCCACATGTCTGAGCATCAGCCTCCCGGTAGCGCTTGTTATATAAGTGATTCCTTGGTCTTGTGCATAATACTCTGAGATAGGCATTCTGGGAAGGGGCCTGAGAATTTTCTAAGCCCCCGCCAGCAATCCTGTTGCTCAGCCAGATTGGGAACCACTGAGATCAGTGATCAGAGAGTGCCCAGGGTGGGTGGGTGGGGTGGGTTTTCAAACATTGTTTAAAAGAGGATTTTTCTTGCAGAAAGAAAAGGTAGGATGTATATCATCAGTTGTGAGATGTGATACTCCCTGTTTTTCTCTCCACCATGGGGTAGAGGCCAGGTAGACAATTCAGGATGTGGCTCTCGCACAAAGAACCCCTCTGAATGCCGCTCTCTGACACTCGCCCAGACTCATTTCTCACTCACTTCTTGGAGCAAACTATGGAAACCAAAGTTCTCTAATTTACACATAAAGTAGTATACACGGTATTGGGGGCTAATTTTATTGTGGGGAATGTTAGGGACAAACTGCCCCAAAAAGCTTCTTGGTACTGCCGACACTCCCCGCAAACCTCTTCGAGCTGCCCACCCGTCCCGCTAATCCTCTGCAACTCTTCTCCTTCCCCCAAGCCTCTTTAAATTTCTAAACCCTTATCTAGGCGCCACAGTGAAGCCAGCAGACTTCACTTATCAGACCTTCCTGCAATAAGCAAACCCCAATTACAAACCATCCAGACTGCACAGGGGGAGGTCGTGGGAAGCGTAAACAAACTTTACCTAAACCCTGCTGTAATAAACGTCACAAGGTTATATGTGGCAAAATTAGCCAGCAAACAACCCTGGGATGCGGCCATACCAAAGAACTCCCTCAAACTCCCCTCCCCAATATAAACCCCTCATTCTGTAAGCTTGGTGCTGCCTCCTCTGTCTGTGGTGGAGCAGCCGGCAGGTTAATAAACTTCCTCACCTGACCTTGGGTTTCCTTCTCATCCTTTCTCTTGGCTAACCTTACAGGGAAGGCCACAGAACCAGGGTGGAAACTACATATCCAGGAACAGAATCCACAGCCCACCCTGGATCAGGTCCCTCCTAGGAACAACTGCCCCTGCTGCTGAGCACAGACACCACTGCTCACACCTCTGACATCCTGGTGCTGGACACTGGACCCTGAGGCTAGGGCAGATGTCACTGCTGCACCTGGAAATGAGATCGCTACGGCAACTGACCCATCTTTACTAAAATGCATTCTGCACAGTCCAGCCTCTCTATGTCACCTCATTCAGTCTCAGAGTCTGGCAGTGATATATAAGTTAAGAAGAAATTATTTAGGCAGATAGCGAGGGTGTGGAAGTCCTCAGTAAGGTTTTCCTTTTTTAATTAAACGCAGCCCCCAAATCATTTCCTTTTCTAACAAAGAGCAGCCTGTAAAATTACTGCATCTAACAAGAGAGATAGACTCCAATACAATAATAGCGGGAGACTTCAACATCCCAACCTCAGCATGAGACAGATCATCTACACAGAAATCAAGAAAGAAACATTGGATTTAAACTGAACTTTACACCAAATAAAGCTAACAGATATTTAAAGAGCATTCTATCTAACACTACAGAATATACACTCTTTTCGTGAACACGTGGAACACTTTCTGGGAGAGAGGCTACGTTAAGCCACAAAATAAGTCTCAACAAATTTTCAAAAATTGAAACCATATCAAATATCTTCTCTGGCCACAATGGAAAAATACTAGAAATATACACCAAGAGGAACTTTGGCAACTAGACAAATATATGGAAATTAAACAACATGCTCCTGAATAAGCATCGAGTCAACACAGAAATTCAGATGGAAATCAGAAAGTTTCTTGAAACAAATGAAAATGGAAACACAACATACCAAAACCTGTGGGATACAGCTAAACAGGGCTAACGGGTATATAACAATAAATGCCTACCTAAGAAAAGTAGAAATAGTACAAATTAACAATATAGCAATGAACTTTAAGGAACTAGAAAAGCAACAAACCACATCCAAAATTAGCAGAAAAAATAATAAACACCAGAGCACAGCTAAAGACTTTTAAAAGCCATGCAAATAATCAACAAAGTGAAAAGTTTGTTCTTCAAAAAGATAAACAGAAGTGATAAACTACTAGCTGGACAAACCAAGAAACAAAGAGAGAATACTCAAAATCAGAAAAGAAAAGAGAAATATTACAACTGATACTGCAAAAATACAAAAAGATCATCAGAGACTATTATGAACAATTCTCTACTGACAAACTGGAAAACCTGGAGGATATGGATAAATTCCTGGAAACATACAACCTAGCAAGATTAAATTAGGAAGAATAGAAAACCTGAAGCCCTAACATCCATGAACCATTCTCATAGTGGGTCAAGTGGGCCCCTGACCACCCTGTGATTATTTCCTCAGTGCTGGTTTGCATAATTGAAGTAGACCTACTCAGCAACGGGCAGAATCCGCAGATCAGTTCCTTTTTTAATTTTATTTTCAGTTCAGGGGTACAGGTACAGGCTGATTTACAGGTAAACTTGTGTTGTGGGAGTTTGCTGCACAGATTATTTAATCACCCAGGTTTTAAGCCTAGTACCCATTGGTTATTTTTTTGATCCTCTCCCTCCCTCTACTCTCCATCTTCTGAAAGACCCCAGTGTGTGTTGTTCCCCTCTGTGTCTCTATGCATTCTCATCATTTAGCTTCCACTTATAAGTGAGAACATGCAGTATTTGGTTTTCTGTTCCTGCATTAGTTTGCCAAGGATAATGGCTTCCAGCTCCATCCATGTCCCTGCAAAGGACAGGATCTCATTCCTTTTACTGGCTGCATAGTATTCCATGGTATATATGTACCACATTGTCTTTATCCAGTCTATCATTGATGGACATTTAAGTTGATTCCATGTCTTTTCTACTGTGAATGCTGCTGCAATGAACATATGTGCCTATGTCTTTATAATAGAATGATTTATATTCCTTTGGGTATAATGGTATTTCTGTCTTAAGGCCTTTGAGAAATCATCACGCAATGGCTGATCTAATCTGCAATCTCACCAACAGTGTATAAGTGTTCCTTTTTCTCCACAACCTTGCCAGCATCTGTTATTTTTTGACTTTTTAGTAATAGCCATTCTGCTTGGTGTGAATGTGGTTTTGATTCGCATTTCTCTAATGATCAGTGATGTTGAACTTTTTTTCATATGTCTGTTGGCTGCATGTATGTCTTCTTTTCAGAAGTGTGTTCATACACTTTTCCCACTTTCTAATGGGGTTATGTTGTTTTTTCTTGTAAATTTGTTTAAGTTCCTTATAGATGCTAGATATTAGATCTTTGTTGGATTCATAGTTTGCAAAAAATTTCCCTTCATTCTGTAGGTTGTCTGTGTACTCTGCTGATAATTTCTTTTGCTGTGCAGAAGCTCTTTAGTTTGATTGGATCTTATTTGTCAATTTTTGCTTGGGTGCACTTGCTTTTGGCATCTTTGTCATAAAATCGTTGCCTATGCCTATGTCCTGAATGGTATTGCCTAGGTTGTCTTCCAGGGTTTTTATAGTTTTGAGTTTTACGTTAAAGTCTTTAATCCATCTTGGGTGATTTCTGTATATGGTGTAAGGAATATGTTCAATTTAAATCTTGTTCATATGGCTAGCCAGTTATCCCAGCACCATTTATAAATAGGGAATCCTTTCCCCATTGCATGTTTTTGTCAGGTTTGTCAAAGATCACAGTAGTAGGTATGTGGTCTTATTTCTGGATTCTCTATTCTGTTCCATTGGTTTATATGACTGTTTTTGTACCAGTACCATGCTGTTTTGGTTACTGTAGACCTGAAGTATAGTTGAAATCTGGTACCGTAATACCTCCAGCTTTGTTCCTTTTGCCTAGGATTGCCTTGGCTATTCGGGCTCTTTTTCAGTTCCACGCGAATTTTTAAATTATTTTCTCTAGTTCTGTGAAGAATGTCAATGATAGTTTGATAGGAATATCATTGAATCTACCCATTGCTTTGGGCAGTATGGCCATTTCCACGATATTGATTTTTCCTATCCACAAGCATAGGAAAATTTTCCATTTGTTTGCATCATCTCTGATTTCTTTGAACAGTGGTTTATAGTTTCCCTTGTAGAGATCTTTTACCTCCCAAGTTAGCTATATTTCTAGGTATTTTATTCTTTTTGTGGCAGTTGTGAATGGGAGTTCATTCCCGATTTGGCTCTCAGCTTACCTGTTGTTGATGTGTAGAAATGCTAGAAATTTTCACACGTTGATTTTGTATCCTGAGACTTTGCTGATGTTGTTTATCAGCTTAAGAAGCTTTTGGGCTGAGACTATGGGTTTTTCTAGATATCGAATCATGTAATCTGCAGACAGGAATAGTTTGACTTCCTCTCTTCCTATTTGAATATCATTTATTTATTTCACTTGCCTGATTGTCCTGGCCAGAACTTCCAATACTATGTTGAATAGGAGTAGTGAGAGAAGGCATCCTTGTCTTGTGTCGGTTTTCAAGGGGAATGCTTCCAGCTTTTGCCCATTCAGTATGATGTTGGCTGTGGATTTGCCATAGATAGCTTTTACTATTTTGAGGTATGTTCCTTCAATACCTAGTTTATTGATTGTTTTTTTTGTTTGTTGTTTTTTTTTTTGAGACAGAGTGTCACTCTGTCACCCCGGCTGGAGTGCAGTGATGCGCTCTCGGCTCACTGTAATGTCTGCCACCCGGGTTCAAGCGATTCTCCTTCCTCAGCTTCCTGAGTAGTTGGGATTACAGGCACCCACCATCATGCCATCACGCGTAGCTTATTTTTTGTAACTTTTTTTTTTAGTAGAAATCAAGAAGTTCTTTGAAACTAATGAGAACAAAGATACAATGTACCAGAATCTCTGGGATTCACCATGTTGGACAGGATGGTCTTGAACTCCTGACCTCGTGGTCCAAGAGTTTGTTTTTTTTTTTAACATGAATAGATGTTGAATTTTATCAAAAGCCTTTTCTGCATCTACTGAGATAATCATGTGGTTTTTGTCTTTAGTTCTGTTTATGTGATAAATCACATTTATTGATTTGCATATGTTGAACCGATCTTGCATCCTGGGGATGAAGCCTACTTGATTGTGGTGGATAAGCTTTCTGATATGCTGCTGGATTAGGTTTGCCAGAATTTTGTTGAAGATTTTTGTGTCAGTGTTCATCAAGAATATTGACCTGACGTTTTCTTTTCTGTTGTTGTTGTATCTCCGCCACATTTTGGTATCGGGATGATGCTGCCCTAATAGAAGGAGTCAGGGAGGAATTTCTCCTTCTCATTTTTTTGGAATAGTTTCAGTAGGAATGGTACCATCTCTTCTTTGTACATCTGATAGAACTCACCTGGCAGTTATCTGGTCCTGGGCTTTTTTTGTGGCTTGTAGGCTGTTTATTACTGCCTCAAGTTCAGAACTCACTATTTGTTCAGGGATTCAATTTATTCCTGGTTCAATCTTGGGGGCGGTGTATGTGTCCAGGAATTGATCCTTGTCTTCTAGATTTTCTAGTTTACGTGCATAGTGGTGTTCATAATATTTTCTGGTGGTTACTTGTATTTCTGTGGGGGTCAGTCGTAATGTTCTTCTTGCTGTTTCTGATTGTGTTTATTTGAATTTTCTCTCTTTTCTTCTTTGTTAGTCTAGCTCGTGGTCTATATATTTTATTATTATTATTTTTTAAAAACCTCCTGGCTTCACTGATCTTTTGAATGATTTTTCATGTCTCTGTGTCCTTCAGAAGACAATTTGTTAATTTTTTTTGTTATTTCTTGTCCCCCGCTAGCTTTGGGATATGTTTGCTCTTCGTTCTCAAGTTCTCTTAGTTGTGATTTTAGATTGTTGATATGAGATCTTTCTAACTTTTTGATGTGGGCATTTTATGGCTATAAATTTCCCTCTTAACTCTGCCTTAGCTGTTTCCTGGAGATTCTGGTACATTGTATCTTTGTTCTCATTAGTTTCAAAGAACTTCTTGATTTCTGCCCTAATTTCATTATTTACCCAAAAGTCACTCAAGAACAGGTTATCCAATTTTTATACAATTGTATGGTTTGAGTGAATTTCTTATTCTTGATTTTGGATTTGATTGCACTGTGGTCCAATAAACTGTTTGTTATGATTTCAGTTCTTTTGCATTTGCTGAGGAGTGTTTTACTCTTAATTGTGTGATCAATTTTAAAGTGGCATGTGGCAATGAGAAAAATGTATATTTGTTGTTTTGGGGTGGAGAGTTCTGTAGATATCTATCAGGTCCATTTGATCTAGGGCTGAGTTCAGATCCTGAATATCTTTGTTAATTTTCTCTCTTGATGATCTGTCTAATATTGTCAGTGGGGAAATTAAAGTCTCCCATTATTATTGTGTGAGATTCTACATCTCTTTGAAGGTCTCTAAGAACCTACCTTATGAATCTGTGTGCTCCTGTATTGGATGCATATATATTTAGGATAGTTAGATCTCCTTGTTGAACTGAACCCTTTACCATTATGTAATTCCCTTCTTTGTCTTTTTAGATCTTTGTTGGCTTAAAGTCTGTTTTGTCAGAAACTAGGACTGCAACCCTGGCTTTTTTCTGCTTTCCATTTGCTTGATAAATTTTCCTCCATCCCTTTATTTTGACCCTATGTGTGTTACTGCATGTGAGATGGGTGCATTGAAGACAACATACTGATAGGTCTTGGTTCTTCAACCAGCTTGCCACTCTGTGTCTTTTTTTTTTTTTTTTTTTTGAGACAGAGTCTCACTCTGTGCCCCAGGCTGGAGTGCAGTGGGGCAATCTCAGCTCACTGCAAGCTCTGCCTCCCGGGTTTGCACCATTCTCCTGCCTCAGCCTCCCGAGTAGCTGGGACTACAGGCGCCTGCCACTATGCCCGGCTAATTTTTTGTATTTTTAGTAGAGACAGGGTTTCACCATGTTAGCCAGGATGGTCTTTATCTCCTGACCTCATGATCTGCCCACCTCGGCCTCCCAAAGTGCTGGGATTACAGGCGTGAGCCACCGCACCCAGCCCGCTCTGTGTCTTTTAAATGGGGCATTTAGCGCATTTACATTTAAGGTTGGTATTGATATGTATGGATTTGATCCTGTCATCATGATGTTACTTTGCAGACTTGCTTATGTGGTTGCTTTATTGTGTCACTAGTCTGTGTACTTCATTGTGTTTTTGTAGTGGCTGGTAACTGTCTTTCCTTTCCATGTTTAGTGCTTCCTTCAGGAGTTCTTTTAATGCAGGTCTGGTGGTAATGAATTCCTTTGGCATTTGTTTGTCTGAAAATAATATTATTTCTCTTTTGCTTATAATGCTTAGTTGGGCTGGATATGAAATTCTGGGTTGGAGATTCTTCTCTTTAAGAATGTTCAATATTGGCCCTCAATCTCTTCTGGCTTGCAGGGTTTCCACTGAGGGGTCCACTGTTAGTCTGATTTGCTTCCCTTTGGAGGTCACCTGGCCTTTCTCTGGCTGCCCTTAATGTTTTTTCTTTCATTTCAATCTTGGAGAATTTGATGACTATGTGTCTTGGGTATGATCTTCTCATAGAGTAACTTACTGGGGTCCTTTAAATTTCTGAATTTGAATGTTGGCCTGTCTAGCTAGGTTGGGGAAGTTCTCATGGATGATATCCTGAAATGTTTTCCAAATTGGTTCCATTCTCCCCATCTCTTTCAGGTACACCAGTCACTCGTAGATTCAGTTTCTTTACATAATCTGATGTTCTGGGGGGTTTCGTTCATTCTTTTTCATTCGTTTTCCTCTATTCTTGTCTTCCTATCTTATTTCAGAAAGCCAGTCTTCAAGCACTGAGATTCTTTTCTCCACTTGCTCTATTCTGCTATTAATATTGGTGACTACACTATGAAATTCTTGTAGAGTGTTTTTCAGCTCTGTCAGATTGGTTACATTCTTCTTTATACTGGCTATTTTGTCATTCACTCTGGCAATGTTTTATCATGATTTTTAGCTTCCTTGCATTGGATTACAGTATACTCCTTTAGCACAATGAACTTTATTCCTATCCATATTCTGAATTCTACTTCTGTTGTTTCAGCCGTCTCAGCCTTAGCCTGGTTCTGAACCCTTGCTGGCTTTTTAGTTTTCAGCATTCTTGTGCTGATTTTTTTTCATCTTTGTGGGCTTAGCTACCTTCAATCTTTGAGGTTGCCGACCTTTGAATGGGTTTTGTTTTTCTCTTTTGTTTTCTCTTTTAACAGTCTGGCCGTTTTAATGCAGGGCTGCAGCAGTTTGCTGGGGGCCTGCTCCAGTTTCTAGTTGCTTCAGATTTTCCAGTACCTGGAGGTATCACTAGTGAAGGTTATATAACAGCAAAGATGGCAGTCTGCCCCTTCCTCTAGGAGCTCTGTCTCAGGGAAGTACAGACCTGTTGCCAGCCCAAACACACCTGTAGGAGGTGCTGGAGACCCTGATTGGGAGGTTTTGCCCAGTCAGGAGGAATAGCATTGGGGACCTGTTTTAAAACATAATCTGGCCTTGTTTTTTGTAGA
Source organism: Symphalangus syndactylus (assembly GCF_028878055.3). Lineage (NCBI taxonomy): Eukaryota > Metazoa > Chordata > Mammalia > Primates > Hylobatidae > Symphalangus > Symphalangus syndactylus. Next base: position 40,281,276 of record NC_072445.2, read on the forward strand.
CCAGCTATGGTGTGCTGGGGCTCCACTTTGACCCCTGCTTGCCTTGGACGCTGTGAAGCTCGAAGGCTGGAATGGCATAGTCACCCAAACAGCAAAGTTGGAAGCCCACCCCTACCTGGGGAGCTCTGTCCCAGTTAGGTGCAACACTGCTGCTGGTGGCTGGAATTCCAAGCCAATTAATCTTATCCTGTGAAGCGATGTGGAATGGGGCCTGCAGAACACCATTGTTTGGCCCTGTGGATTCAGCCTGTTTCCTAGGGGTATTTGTGGGGTCTAAACTCCCACTTTGCCAGAGTTGCATTTACTTTGCCAGGAAGCCAGAGACCTAGAGTATCTAAAGCTCCATGGGTTGTTTTCTTGATTAATCCCAGTGAAAGTGCTTGGATGTTTCAGTTGAGGGTGCTGCGTTTACTTGCCCCTTTTGTTCCTCTCTGTGAGAGCCACACACCCTAGATTCTTTTAGTTGGCCATCTTGGCCACTTCCCCAGGACCTTGACCTAAGGAGTGCGGGCTCATAAGGCAAAAATGGATAAGTGGAATCCAGTAGAACTGTCTCTATTTAGAAAAATAGTAAACCACATGTGATACTGCATTTCTGAAGGGAGTACAGGGTTTAGTACCATCGTTAAAACTTTAAAATATGCAGGCAAAACAATTCCCACCAGATGCCCATTCAACTTCTTTATTTGATCAGTGTGGAAAACAAATGTATCTTAAATACGTTGATTGATAACTGTAAATTTAACTAGATTGTGACCTTAATTGCAGCCACTGTGCCAGATGTGGTTTTATTACTTGAACAAATTAAGACATCTCCTGTTACCTGGTATGCAGCTATCAATATGGCAACTGCTTTTTTCCCCCAGATCCACTTACTAAAGAGCACAAGAAACAGTTTATTTTCAACTGCCAAGACCAGTAATACACATACACTGTCCTACTGCAGGGATACATCAGTTCTCCAGCCCTATATTATAATTTAGTCTGCAAGAAATTGATCACCTTTCCCATCCAGAAGACCCTGCACTGACCCATTCCATGGATGACATTAGGCTGACTGGATCTAGTAAGCAAGAAGAAGCAACTACTCTAGACTTATTAAAAATAAATTTGTGTTTCAGAGCGTGGGAAATTTATTTGATAAAAATTAGGAGTCCTCCCCCACTCCCACAGTGAAATTTCTAGGGGTCCAGCGATGGGGGCCGTTAAGATAGTCCTTCTAAGGTGAAGGATAACTTGTTGCATCTGGCTCCTCCTACAACCAAAAAGCAGGCACAACACCTACTGCACTTTTGCTTTGGAGGTAACATATTCCTCATTTGGGTGTGCTACTCTAGCCCACTTACTGACTGGCCTGAAAAGCTGCTAGTTTTGAGTGGGGCCCAGAACATAAGAAGGCTCTGCATCAGGTCCAGGATGCTGTGCAAGTTACTCTGCCACTTGGATGATATGATCCAGCAGATTCAACAGAGATCGAATTGTCAGAGGCAGACAGAGAACTACTTGGAGCCTTTGGCAGCCTCCTGTAAGTGAATCACAGGGAATAACTTTAGATGCAGGCTAGGGGAGAAAAGGTAATGTGGCAGGACTAGAGCTGTGAGCAAAGCCCTGCCACACTCCACAGATAACCCAGATAACCACTCTACTTTTGAGAAAAGCTTTTGGCTTGCAACTAGGCTTTAGTAGAGACTGAATGATTCACTATGGGCCACCAGATGACCATGTGACCTGAGCTACCCATCATTAATTGGGTGTTGTCTGACCCACAAGCCAGAATGTTGAGTGTGCACAGCAGCACTCCATCAGCTAATGGAACTGGTATAGAGGAGATCAAGTTGAAGGAAGCCCTGAAGGCACAAGTACATGACACCAGGAAATGGCCCAAATGCTCATGGCTCCCAGTTCTGCTACTTTACCTTTTCTCTCCTGGCCTGTACTTATGGCCTCATAGGAGAGTTCCTTATAATTAGTTGACTTAGGAAGGGAAAACAAAGGTCTGTGTAAAAATACTTCTATGTGGTATGCACACATCCCTTCTGAGACATCCCTGAAGAACTGTATTGAAGGGAGATGTTTCCAGTAGACAGAACTTTGAGTAGTGTAGCTGATTATTAATTTTGCTTGAAAAGAGAAATGAACACAGATGTGACTATATGGATTCATAGGCTATGGCCGATAGCTTGGATGGATGGTCAGAGAATTTTAAAGAACATGATTGGAAAATACTTGGAAAGGGGTTCTGAGTATAAGGCATGTTGATACACCTTTCTAAATGTGCAAAAACTGTGCAGATATCTGTTTCCCTTGTGACTAATTTCCACAAGGCGACCTCAGCAGGAGAGATTTTGATAAAGTGGATAGGATGACTCATTCTTTGTATACCTGTCATCCTCTTTGCTTAGTGGACTCATGAAAAAAATGGCCATGGTGGTATGGGTGGAGATGATGCTTGGGCTCAGTAACATAGATTTCTATTCACCAAAGTCAACCTGGCTACAACCACTGCTGGGTATGTACCAAATCTGCCATCAGCAGAAACCTACACTGAGTCTCCAATATGATGCCATTCCTGGAGGTGACTAGCCAGCTACTAGTGCAGGTTGATTACATTGAACAGTTACCATCATGGAAAGAGCAGAGGTTTGTTCTTCCTGGAAGAGACATTTTTTTTGGATACAAATTTATCTCCCCTGCAAGTAGTGCTTCTGCCAAAACAATATTCATGGACTTCTGTAGGGACCAGCCCCACAGGGTTGGTGGGTCTTTCCCCGTGTGTGGAGACAAGAGGTTGTAGAAATAAAGACACAAGACAAAGAGATAAAAGAAAAGACAGCTGGGCCCGGGGGACCACTACCACCAATGCACAGAGACCGGTAGTGGCCCCAAATGTCTGGCTGCACTGTTATTTATTGGATACAAAGCAAATGGGGCAGGGTAAAGAGTGTGAGTCATCTCCAATGATAGGTAAGGTCACGTGGGTCACATGTCCACTGGACAGGGGGCCCTTCCCTGCCTGGCAGCCGAGGCAGAGAGGGAGAGGAGACAGAGAGAAAGACAGCTTACACCATTATTTCTGCATATCAGAGACTTTTAGTACTTTCACTAATTTACTACTGCTATCTAGAAGGCAGAGCCAGGTGTACAGGATGGAACATGAAGGCGAACTAGGAGCATGACCACTGAAGCACAGCATCACAGGGAGACGGTTAGGCCTCCGGATAACTGCGGGCAAGCCTGACTGATGTCAGGCCCTCCACAAGAGGTGGAGGAGCAGAGTCTTCTCTAAACTCCCCCGGGGAAAAGGAGACTCCATTTCCCGGTCTGCTAAGTAGCGGGTGTCTTTCCTTGACACTTTTCGCTACCGCTAGACCACGGTCCGCCTGGCAACGGGTGTCTTCCCAGATGCTGGCATCACTGCTAGACCAAAGAGCCCTCTGGTGGCCCTGTCTGGACATAACAGAAGGCTCGCACTCTTGTCTTCCGGTCACACCTCACTATGTCCCCTCAGCTCCTATCTCTGTATGGCCTGGTTTTTCCTAGGTTATGATTATACAGCGGGGATTATTATAATATTGGAATAAAGAGTAATTGCTACAAACCAATGATTAATGATATTCATATATAATCATATCTAAGATCTATATCTGGTGTAACTATTCTTGTTTTATATTTTATTATATTGGAACAGCTCGTGTCCTCAGTCTCTTGCCTCGGCGCCTGGGGTGGCTTGCCGACCACAGACTTCAGAATGCCATATCTACCATATGGTATCCCAGACAGCATTGCTTTCGATCAAGCAATTCACTTCACAGAAAATTAAGTGCCACTATGGTCCCAAGCTCATGAAATTCACAGGTCTTACTGCATTCTCCATCATCCTGAAGCAGCTGGTTTTACAGAAGAGCAGTATGGCCTTTTCAGCATGCAGTTACAGTGTCAGCAAGGTGGCAATAACTTGCAGGTTTTTGGCAATGTTCTCTAGAAGTTGTACATGCTCTGAATCAGCATCCGTTATATGGTGCTGTTCATCTCATAGCCAAGATCCATGTGTCCAGAAATTACCAAATAGAAATGGGAGTCGCATGGTTCACTATTGCGCATGGAGATCCACTTGCAAAATCTTTGCTTCCTATTCTCACAACCTTATGTCCTGAAGGTCTAGAGGTTTTCCAAAGGGAGGAATCCTCCCTCAGGAGACACAGAAATGATTCCACTGATCTGGAAGCTAAGACAGCTACCCGGCCCCTTCAGCTCCTCATGCTTCTGAATCAACAGACAAAGGAGAGAGTTACTGCTCTGTCTGGGGTGATCGGTCTTGGTCATCAGGGGGAAATTGGTCTGCTACTACACAATGGCAGCAAATAAGACTATGTTTCTAACACAGGAGATCTTTTAGAGCATCTCTTAGTAATACTCTGCCCTATAATTAAAGTCAATAAAAACTTCAACAACCCATGTCAGGCAGGACTTCTAATGACCCATACCCTTGCAGAAATGAATGTTTGAGTCACCCAAGCAGGAAAAGAAACCTGATCAGCTGAGGGACTTGCTGAAGGCAATGGGAATATGAGATGGTTAGTGAAAAAGGCTATTTATAAATACCAGTTGTGGCCAGCATGGTGGCTCATGCCTGTAATCCCAGCACTTTGGGAGGCTGAGGCGGGTGGATTGCTTAAGTCTAGGAATGTGAGACCCACCTGGGCAACATGGTGAAACTCCATCTCTACTGAAAATAAATACAAAAAATTAGTCAGGCTTGGTGGTGTGCTTGTAGTCCCAGCTACTCAGAAGGTTGAGGTAGGAGGATCACTTGTGCCCAGGAGGTGGAGTTTGCAGTGAGCCGAGGTAATGCCACTGCACTCCAGCCTGGGCAACAGAACAAGACCCTGTCACAAATCAGCAAATAAATAAATAAATAAATAACCAGCTGTAACCATGTGACCAGTTACAGAAATAAAGACAGTAAATGTTATGAGCATTACTTATGTTTTTATAAAGATGTTAATGTCTGTGTGTATGTACCCATACAAGTATTAAGCAAATACCTTTGTTTTCATCTTTTCCTTATCACCTAATAATAAAACATAAGATGTACTAATAATAGTTCCTTTTTATTAATGAAGGTTTAACTTTTATTACACATGGTATTTAGGTTACAGAACATCAAAGAGAAGAATGCATATCATGCATTCAGTTTGAATCCTTTTCTGAGGAAAGGGTTAGTGTGTTTTTAGTTGGATGCAAGACAGTTGTATCATCTTTGGCGAAAGTATGACTTTATAATTGTTTTTATTTGGAGACTAAGTATGGTTTGAGAAAACATTTATGGGTGCCAAGTTCACAAGCATGGGCTGGGATGGTTGGTCTTATGTGTCAATTTGACTAAACCATAGCACCTAGTTATTTAATCAAATATTAATTTATATGTTGCTATGATGGTGTTTTGCAGTTGTGGTTAAAATCTAATGTCAGTAGATTTTTTTTTTTTTTGAAATGGAGTCTTGCTCTGTCACCCAAGCTGGAGTGCAATGGCGTGATCTCGGCTCACCGCAACCTCCGCCTCCTGGGTTCAACGGATTCTCCTGCCTCAGACTCCCAAGTAGCTGGGATTACAGGCGCCCACCACCACGCCCAGCTAATTTTGTATTTTTAGTAGAGATAGGGTTTCACCATGTTGGTCAGGCTGGTCTCAAACTCCTGACCTCAGTGATCCTCCTGCCTTGGCCTCCCGAAGTTCTGGGATTACAGGCATGAGCCACTGAGCCCAGTCTTAGTTGGTTTTATGAATAGGAAATTACCCTCAAGAATGTGGGTGAGACTTTTTGAATCAGTTGAAGGCCTTTGAGGAAAATGTGAGGCTTCCAAGAGAAGAAAAAATTCTGCCTCAAAATGACAGGAGCAACTACAGTTTAGGTTTCCAGTCTGCCAGCCTGGTCTGCAAATTTTAGACTGAAGGCTGCAACATTGTGACTCTCCATCCTGTCAGCCTGCCGAGGTGTAATCTGTGACATCAATAATGTAAAATGAGGGGTGGAAAAAGATGTAAAGTGGCAGAGTTTTCATACATGATTGAAGCTGGTTTCAATTCAAGATTGTTATAACTATATTGTTACATGTAATACCACAGTAATCACAAGGAAAATATGCATAAAATACCCACAAAAGAAAATGAGAATGCAATTAAAACATGTCACTAGAAAAAAAATCAACTAGGCCGGGAGCGGTGGCTCACGCTTGTAATCCCAGCACTTTGGGAGGCCGAGGCGGGCAGATCACGAGGTCAGGAGATCGAGACCACGGTGAAACCCCGTCTCTACTAAAAATACAAAAAAATTAGCCGGGCGTGGTGGCGGGCACCTGTAGTCCCAGCTACCCGGAGAGGCTGAGGCAAGAGAATGGCGTGAACCTGGGAGGCGGAGCTTGCAGTGAGCCGAGATTGCGCCACTGCACTCCAGCCTGGGTGACAGAGCAAGACTCCGTCTCAAAAAAAAAAAAAAAAAAAAAGAAAAGAAAAAAATCAACTAAACACAAAGGAAGGTTGGAATGAAGGAGATGAGGGATGAAACAGCTATAAGACACGCATAAAACCAACATCACAATTACAGAAGTAAATCCTTCCTTATCAATAATTACTTTATTTTATTATTATTATTTTTTTGAGATGGAGTTTTGCTCTTGTTGCCCAGGCTGGAGTGCAATGGATCAATCTCGGCTCACCACAACCTCCACCTCCCAGGTTCATGCAATTCTCCTGCCTCAGCCTCCCTAGTTGGATTACAGGCATGTGCCACCACACCTGGCAAATTTTGTATCTTTTTTAGTAGAGACGGGGTTTCTCCATGTTGGTCAGGCTAGTCTCGAACTCCCGACCTCAGGTGATCTGCCTACCTCGGCCTCCCAAAGTGCTGGGATTACAGGTGTGAGCCACTGCACCCAGCTCAGTAATTACTTTAAAGGTAAATGGATTAAACTCCCCAGTCAGAACTCAGAGATTATCACAATGGATAGAATAAAAAGAATCTCACCATATGCTGGCTACAAGCTACTCACTTTGGATCTAAGGACACATACAATTTGAAAGTGGAAGGATAGAAAAGATATTCATGAAAATAGTAACTAAGAATTTTTAATGATCTCTCATAGGGTTCTATGTGTTGGCTGGGCTCAGATCATGGCCTGAGAGTTTTACATGGTTCAGGGATTGAAGTGGAAGGAACCAGATGCAGGCAGGATGGTTAATAGCAGTGCCCAGAACTGACACAACCTCACTTCTGCCATATTTTATTGGCTAACGCACATATCAGATCTGCTCATGTTTAAGGGGGTGGAGAGACCTTATTTCTTGATGAGAGAGTGGTGGGTCAAACTAAAGAAAAGCAAGTATGATGGAAGATATTTTTGCAGCCCTCTTTGGAAATACATGCAATCCAAAACATCCTAATTGCCAGAAAGGAAGAACACCATCACGCCTTACCCCTCCAGTGTAAGCCCTGTGATTCTATAGTCTCCTGGGGAAGGATCATGTCTTAGGAAGCAGGTGGGGAGTCAAAGCTCTAAATAAAGCCCCATCTACAGCCACAATTTCACTTTATTTTGATGAAATTTTGTGTCATTTTTGATAAAATGCGGGCTCACAAATCTCTCTTCAGGGATCTCTCCAGTAGCAGGGATGATATGCTTCCTTCTCCACAGTTCTACTTTATAGATAAGTGGAACTAGATCTCAGTTTCAGTTATTTAAAACACCAGAGACTTGGATGCATGCATGTCACAAAAAGGTGAAAGAATGCTCTCTGTCACCTTCCCTTCTCTCACTCACTGCACCCTGAACAAGAACCTGCTCTACCTTGACCTTTTGAATGGGGAGGAGGATCGCACTCCTGCCTAACCTTCAAGCTTCCAGAGATAAACCCACTGCCCAAACAGCATGGTTCATTATAAAGACGAAACACTACACCAAGAGCTCTGCCCTTATCCACCATGGCAGAAACTGAATCCCATGGAAAGGCCCAGAGTAATCCTGGCTCAAAACGTCCAGTGTCATGTCCCTTCTGCCAAAAAGAAGCCAACATATTCATCACAATATGGGGTATTGATAAGGCTATAACAATTATTACCACAAAAATTTGATGAATACGTTCTTTTTATTATATCAACTTTTTTTTGTCCTCCAAATATAGAGAAAATAAGCCTGCACAGCAGGAGAAGTTGTTCCCCTGGGAGAAAATCCTCTTTCCATTGGAAAATCTGGAACCAGAATCACTAGAATGGAGCAAGACTTTCGGGAATGACACAGCACCAGGTCTTGGGGCAGCCAGAGTTAGGGAGGGCTCACCTTCTGGGTGACACCAACCTTCGGCTCTTCTGTTTTTTTGTTCTCGCTGCAAGAACAAAATTTCAGAGTATTAAGAGACAGAATCAAGCCAAAGAGATTTCCTCTATTTTATTCTTTAGAAAATGCAATCTCAAGGATAATTTAGACTGTTATGGGCTAAACTGTATACCCCCCAAAATTGACATGTTGATGTCCTAACCCCCAGTACCTGAGAAAGTGACTGCGTTTGGAGAGGTCTTTAAGGAGGTCATTAAGGTAAAATGAGGTCATAGGAGTGTGCCCTAATTCAATGTGACTAGTGTCCTTATAAAAGAGAAGATTAGATACAGACAGATACAGAGGAGTGACCATGTGAAGACATGGAACACATCTACAAACCAAGGAAAGAAGTCTCAGAAGAAATCAGCACTGCCAACACCATGACCTTGAACTTCCAGCCTCCAGAACTGTGAGACAATAAATTTCTGTTGTTTAAGTCATCCAGTGTGTTTCTTTGTTATGGCAGCCCTAGCAAATTAAAACAAACATATTACCCTGCCCAATGCTGAGTTCTGCCTGACTCCTCTCTGGCTCCAATTGGATCAAGGTCTATATGCTCTGGGACCTCTCCAGCTCCTCAGAAATGACAAAGAATCCCATGTCCAGCTCCTGGGGTCCCTGATGGCGGTAAGAGGCATCTCCTAATGGGGGAGAGCTTTGGGGTGACCAAGACCTCATAGACTTTATTACTGTGCATGGGGGGTGATTTTCCCCATGCTGGTCTCATGATAGTGAGTTCTCACAACCTCTGATTGGTTAAAAGTGTGGCACCTCCTCCCACCCCCCTCCTGCTGCCATGTGAGATGTGCCTTGCTTCCCTTTCACCTTCTGCCATGATTACAACTTTCCTGGGAGCTCCCCCACCCCACCATGTGGAATGCTGAGCTAATTAAACCTCTTTTCTTTGTAAATTGCCTAGTCTCATGTAGTTCTTTATAGTAGTGTGAAAACAGACTAATGCAGGCGCATATAAGTCTAAGTCAAATGAAAATGGGTGGAAAAAGCAATTTCATGCAAACAGTAAGCTTAAGGAGGTTGAAAGAGTTATAGTACTACCAGCAAAAAAGAGATTTTCAAATGAAATGTATTACCAGAGATAAAAAAAGAGACACTTCATAACGAAAGGGTCAATTCAACAAAAAGACGTGCAATCAGAAATGGGCCCAATGGCATAACTTCAGAGTTCATGAAAAAAATTGACAGAATTACAGAGAGAAATGGAGAATTGCATGAGTGTGATTAGATATGTTAAAAGTTTCTCTTTAGCAATAAATTTAAAAACTATAAAAAATTCCAACAAAGACCTAGAAAACCAAAAAGCATTAGCCTCACAGACTTTATTGACTTTTATACATACGAACATCAATGAAAAAATACATATTGTCTCAAGTGTGAATGATACATTTACTAAGAGAAACTGTATTTCAGGCCATAAAACAATACGTTTGAAAATATTGAAATGATACAAGATATATTTTCTGACCATATGGAAACACATTAGAAATCAGTAATAATAAGATGATCCTGGGGACTGAATGTTTTTGTCATCCCCTAAATTCACACATTGAAACCTAATCCATAATGTGATGGTGTTTGGAGGGGGGGCCTTTAGGAGGTGATTAAGTCGTGAGGGCAGAGCCCTTATTAATGAGACTAGTCCCCTCATAAAAGGGGCCTCATAAAGCTCCTTTGCCCCTTCCACCATGTAAGGACACCAGGAAAAGACACCATCTGGGAATCAGGAAGCACCGCTCATCACACACTCACTCTGCCATTGTCTTGACCTTGGACCTCCCAGGCTCTGGAATTGTGCGAATTGTGAGAAATAGATTTCTGTTGTTTATAAGCCTCGCAGACTGTGTGACAGCCCAAATGGACTAAGATACATGTTCTGATATTCTGTTATGACAGCCCAAATGGACTAAGATACATGATCATAAAAATACCAAGTATTTGGAAATTAAACATCAAAATTCTGATTGACAATTTTGTCAACGAAGAAATCATGAGAGAAATTAGGAAGTCTTCTAAACTGAAGGATACTAAAGTACAATAAATCAAAATGTATGGAATGTAGCTGTAGTATTAGAGAAAAATTGATATCCTTAAGTTCCTCTATTAAAAAGGAAGAAAGATCTCAAATTAGTAACTTAGCTTCTGCCATAAAAAAACAAACAGGAACAAACTAAACCAAAGCATGCAGAGGAAGGGAATAATAATGAAACTGAAGTCAATGAATCAGAAAGATAAATAAAATTAATAAATCTAAAAGTTGGTTGTATGGGAAAATAATCAGTAAATGTTATAAACCCCTAGCTAGATTGATCAAGACATAAAGACACAAATTAACAATATCAGGAAGACAAGAATATCAGTGCACAGTCTTCAGGTCCTGAAAAGAAATATTAATAATCTCATGCCAATAAGTTTGACAACCAAATGAATAATTTCCTTGAGAGAGAAAACTCATGGAAACTGACCCAAGAAGAAATAGAAAATGTGGCCAGCTATACATAAATTGTAGAAATTGAATTTGTAATTGAATTCCTTCCCATAGAGGAAACTCCAGGTCCAGAAGGCTTCACTGATGAATTGTATGGAACATATATCTGAGAAATAACATCAATTTTAAATACACCACTTTTGAAATTAAAGGAGGCAACCATTTTCAACTCAATTTGTGAGGCCAACATTACTCAGATTAAGAAAAAAAAGAAAAGAAAACCCAGACAACAAAATCACAAGAAAAATGAACCACAAACAAATATTTCTCTTGAACCCAGACCCAAAATTCTGTGCAAAAATTATCAAATTCAAATAAACATAAAAAGAACAGTATGTCATGCCAGATTGGTTTTATATGGGGAAGTAAGTTTGGTTTAACATCTGCAAATTAAATAATACAACTTAATCAATATAGTAAAAAGCAGGCTGGGTGCCGTGGCTCACGCCCGTAATCCCAGCACTTTGGGTGCTCTAGGTGCGGAGATTACTTGACGTCAGGAGTTTGGGACCAGCCTGGCCAACATGGCGAAACCCCGTCTCTACTAAAAATACTAAATTAGCCACGCCTGTTGGTCGGCACCTGCAATTCCAGACACTCAGGAGGCTGAGGCAGGAGAATCTCTTGAACCAAGGAGGCGGAGGTTGCAGTGAGCCAAGATCGCGCCACTGCACTCCAGCCTGGGCGACAGCGAGACTCTGTCTCAAAAAAAAATTGAAATAAATAAATAAATAAATATTTTTGAAACAGGGTCTCACTCTGTCACCAAGGCTGAGTGCAATGGCACGATCATAGCTAGTTGCAGCCTCTACATCTCAGGTTCAAGCAATCTTCCTGGCTGTTGCAGCCGCCTGCGCCAGTGCGAGAACAGACACCAGCAACTCCACCCCCGCTATGCCACCACCACTGCTGGCGCCAGCATTGCACAGGAACACCACAGCCCCACTCCCGGCGGTACCCCAAACTAGCCGATGCGCCTGCACCCCGCTGTGCTGCCTCAGCTGCTGGCATGTACCCTGAAACTAAAATAAAAGACAAAAAAATACAGTCCAGCCTGGACGAAAGAGCCAGACTCCGTCTCAAAAAAAAAAAAAAAAGGCAAAAAGTAAATAACATTTTAAAAACATGTTTAAAAGGTATCAAAAGGAGACGCCAAAAGTCAAGTGCAACAAAAACAAACACTGACAAATGGAATCTAATTAAAGAGCTTCTGCACAGCAAAATAAACTATCAACAGAATAAACAGCCTACAGAATGGGAGAAAATATTACAAACTATGCATCTGACAAAGGTTTAATATCCAGAATCTATGAGGAATTTAAACAAATCAACGAGCAGAAAACAAACAACCCCATTAAAAAGTAGGCGAAGGACGTGAACAGACATTTTTCAAAAGAAGTCATACACACAGCCAACAAGCATGTGAAAAAATGATCACCATCACTAATCATTAAAGAAATATGAATCCAAACCACAATGAGATACCATCTCACACCAGTCAGATGGCTATTATTAAAAAGTCAGAAAATTACAGATGCTGGCAAGGTTGCAGGGAAAAAGGAACGCTTATACACTGCTAGTGGGAATGTAAATTAATTAGTTTAGCCATTAGGCAAAGTAGTTTGGTGATTTTTCAAAGAACATAGAACTACCATTTGACCCAGCAATCCCTTTTATTGGGTCTATTCCCAAAGGAATATAAATCATTCTACCATAAAGACACATGCACGTGTATGTATATTGCAGTGCTATTCTGAAGAGGAAAGATATGGAATCAACCTAAAAACCCATCAATGGTAGACTGGATAAGGAAAATGTGGTACATAGACACTGGGGAATACTATGCAGCCATAAAAAAGGACAAGGTCATGTCCTTTGTAGGAACATGGATGGAGCTAGAGCTCATTATTCTGAGAACTAACACAGGAACAGAAAACCAAACACCACGAGTTCTCGCTGATAAGTGAGAGCTCAACAGTGAGTACACATGGACTCAGAAGAAGGGAACACTAGACACCAGGGCCTGTGGACGATGGGAGAAGAGTGAGGATTAAAAAACTTCCTATCAAGTACCATGCTTATAACCTGCATGATAAATTAATCTGTACAACAAACCCCCGTGACACGCAATTTCAATATATAGCAAGCCTGCACATGTACCATGGAAGATAAAAGTTAAAAAAATAAATTAATAAAAAATAGAATGCAACACTCATTTGTGATAAAATGTGTCCATAAATAGGAATTGTAGGCAAGTTCTTAAATTTGGTAAAGGGCTTCGATGTAAAACCTACAACTCACATCATATTTTATGATGAAAATTGATTACTCTCTACCTAAGAACAGGAAAACAGCAAAGATATTGTCCTGGAGGTCCTGGCCAGAGCATTAAGCCAAGAAAAAGAAATGAAAGAGAAGTAAAGTGTCCTAGTTTGCAGGTCACAATATTATGTAAGTGGAAAATCCTAAGGCAAATAAAACTTCTAGAAGTAATAAGTAAATTTATCAAAATTGTAAGGTACAACTCCTATACAAAAGTAAAGTATCTACAAGTAATGCAAAATCAGAATGATGAAAAATTTAAAAATCCACTTATAAAACAATTATTAAAGTAATGCCATGTCCAGGCATCAATTTTTTAATAATGTGTATGATTTGTACACTAAGTTCTACATGGCACCATCGACAGAAAGTAAAAGAGATAGAAATAAACAGAGAAATAGTGTGTTCAAGAACGGGAATCTCCAATGTTACTAATTCTCCAAAATTGAGCTATTAAATTAAGCGTAATATCAATTAAAACACTAGTGAGCTTTAAAAGAAATGTTTAAAGAAATTGGCAAGCTGAATCTACCATTTCTGTGGAAATACAAATAACTTTGAATAGCCAAAATAATTTTTTAAAAGAAGAAATTTGGAGGATGCATATTGAGTGCTTTCAAGATTTACTATAAACGTCTAGTAATAAAAAGTAGTGTGATATTGGCATAAAATAGGCATAAATAATGGAATACAATAAAGAGTACAGGAATAGAACCACACAGACACGGCTGATCCCAACCCTGATATAGGGTAGGCGCGCCCTCTTGTGTTCAAACCCCTGTCCTGCTGCCTGGAGCCCAGGGAGACCCAGGGGAGGTTTCGGCTGAGCAGGTGAGATGGGAGCTCAGGGCCACTGTCTTTAGCCGCCGCGCTACTCTCAGATTCTCTGAGCAGAAGAGAGGAGTGGGTTGTAAGTCAGGCAGAGATGGCTGACCCGGGACTGAGCATCAGTGGGGGTGAAGGAGCCTCTGGGCAGCAAGGGACCCCACAACGGTGAGAGGAGAGGGAAGCTCTGGAGCCTTGTGCCGTCCCTGAAGTTTGTCTCCTCCCTGCAACCCCTCTCTCCAGCCCTTCATAACAACACTCTGGAAAACCGAAAAGAAGAAACATTTTCTTCTACTCCTTCTTTCTTTTCAGTGCTCCTTCTTCATGTAACAACAATAACACGTGCATAACTGCTTTCCAGGAAGGATGCATGAGACAGCAACGTGCTCATTTATGGCAGAGGACATGGGGTCTGGTTAGGGGGGAAAATTTCCCTGTAATACTTTGGAATGTTTTGAAGAATCTTCTCAAAACATGTTACATGAAAAATCCCTCTCGGGGCCGGGCGCGGTGGCTCTCGCCTGTAATCCCAGCACTTTGGGAGGCTGAGGCAGGTGGATCACTTGAGGTCAGGAGTTCGAGAACAGCCTGACCAACATGGTGAAACCCTGTCTGTACTAAAAATACAAAAAATTAGCCAGGCACGGTGGCGGACACCTGTAATCTCAGCTATTCGGGAGGCTGAGACAGGAGAATTACTTCAACCTGGGAGATGGAGGTTGCAGTGGGCCGAGATTGTACCATTGCATTCAAGCCTGGGCAACAAGAGCGAAACGCTGTCAAAAGAAAAAAAAAAAGAAAGAAAAAAAAAGAGAAAAGTCCCTCTCATTGGCAAGACCCTCTCCAGTGACCTCCCAGTTTACCCACATGTGGCTGTGCAGTGGGGCCAGGCTGAAGCCTCCACGCCATCGTTTATACAGTGTGCCCAGGTATCCACAATACAGAGCCTTGGCACAGCTGCACCCCTGCCTGGAAACTCATCTCCAGGGCTCCCTTCCACCCTGACATTCTCCTCATTCCCACCACAGCCTGTCCCTGCACTGCCCCACTTTATATGGCATCTCCCATCCCCTCTGACCCCACCCGGCTTTGTTTTTGTTCACAACCCTTTTACTAACATTTGAGAATTATTTACTTATTTATTTATTTTGAGAGACTGGGTTGTGCTCTGTCACCCAGGCTGGAGTGCAGTGGTGCAATCTTGTCTCACTGTAGCCTGGAACTCCTGGGCTCAAGTGATCCTCCCACCTCAGCCTCCCAAGTAACTGGGGACTACAGGTGTGTGCCACCACACTCAGCTAGTTTTGTATTTTTTCTTTTTTTTAGTACAAATAGAGTCTTGCTATGTTTTCCAGGCTGGTCTCAAAATCCTGGCCTCTAGGGGTCCTCCAGCTTCAGCCTCCCAAAGTGCTGGGATTACATACATTTGTGCCCAGCTACGAATGTATTTATTTTAATTGCTTATAGTCTTTCTCTCCTCTAGAATACAAGCTTTATGAGGACAAGGACAGTGATTTTGATTGTTCACAGCTGTATTTCCCTTGCCTTGAATAGCGCCTGATTGTTACTTTAAATATACTTGTTGAGTGAATGAATGAATGAATGAATGCACACATAGACTCACACACCAACACACACATAGACACAAAGATGCTGTCACACAGATTGACATATGTTCTTACTCAGATACTCTCCACACAATAACACAATCACACACAAAATACACACAACTGACACATTCTCATGCACACGCTCTTAAATGCTAAATATTCTTTTTTTTTTTTTTGAGACAGGGTCTTGCTCTGTCACTGAGGCTAAATTGCAGTGATATGAACACAGCTCACTATAACCTTGAACTCCTAGGCTTAAGCAATGCCCCACCTCAGCTTCCTAACTAGCTAGAGCCACAGGTAACCCACCACCTGGTTCAATTAATTGTTTAGTATTTTGCAGAGATGGGGTCTTGCTATGTTGCCCAGGATGCTCTCAAACTCCTGGTCTAAAGTAATCCTCACACCTCAGCCTCTCAAAGCTGTGGGATTAGGGGCATGAGCCACCTCATCTGGTCTTGAAGCTTAATTTCCATTCCACATGATGTTGTGAACATTTCTCATGTGATTATGTATTATTAGCCTTAAAATTTTCTCCAAATTATTGTAAAAAATTTCCAAGAGTCCTAAAGTTTGAAAGAATACAATAGTCACCATAGATCTAATTATTTCCTTTGTGTATGTAATAAATTATATTTCCATAATTTTTGCTGAAACATTTGGTAATCATGTGCCAACATCATGACCCTCATTCCTAAATACTTCAGTACTCATCTCTTAACAAATAACATTTTTCCAACAATATTATTATTACACTGAAGAGAGTTACTACAGTTCCATAATATTACAAGATTTCAAAGTAATGGAAATTGTCTTAATAATTTCCCAAATGTCTTTCTTGTGGAGGTGAGCAGAGCTCAGGAGCTCCAGCCCTCTCTGAAGTTTCTGTTTTCTCTGCAACTTCTCTCTCCAGACCCTTAAGAACAACGTTCTGGGAAACTGAAAAGTAGGAACATTTTCTTCTTCTCTCCATTGCTCAGGTTTTTTAAAACTCCCATTTACTCAGTTTTCTTTTATTTGGAATCCCCCTGCCTCAGGTACTCCATTCTGTGATCAGGTGGTCAAGAAAGGTCCACACAGCACTAAGACCTAACAATTCCACTGTTCTCACTTCCATGGACAGAGTGCAGGTGAGAGCCACCCCTGCTCCTTCTCCTTTGTCTCCCACAGCCTCAGCAAACATCTGCCTGGACATCCAGGCATTTCCATACATCCTCTAAAATGTAGGCAGAGGTTCCCAAACCTCAATTCTTGACTTCTGTGCACTCAAAGGCTCAACACCACATGGAAACTGCCAAGCTTGGGGCTTGCAATTTCTGAGGCCACAGCTCAAGCTGTACTGTGGCTCCTTTTCATCATGGCTGGAGTGGCATGGATGCAGGGCACCATGTCTCTAGACTGTACACAGCATGGGACCTTGGGCCTGTCCCACAAAACCATTTTATCCTCCTAGGCCCCCAGGCCTGTGATGGGAGGGGCTGCCATGAAGACTTCTGACATGCCTTGGAGACATTTTCCCCATTGTATTGGGGATTAACATTCAGCTCCTTGTTACTTACGTAAATTTCTGCAGCCAGCTTAAATTTCTCCTCAGAAAATGAGATTTTCCTTTCACATTGACTGGCTGTGAATTTTCTGAACTTTTGTGTTCTCCTTCCCTTATAAAACTGATTGCCTTTAAAAGCACCCAAGTCACCTCTTGAATGCTTTGCTTTTTAGAAATTTTTTCCGCCAGATAACCTACATTATCTCTTAAGTTCAAAGTTCCACAAATCTCTAGGGCAGGGGCAAAATGCTGCCAGTCTCCTTGCTAAAACATAAAAAGAGTCACCTTTGCTCCAGTTCCTTATCTCCATGTGAGACCACCTCAACCTGGACCTTATTTTTGTCAAGCCACCCAAGTCTGTAGGAAGTTCCAGACTTTCCCTCATATTTCTGTCTTCTTCTGAGCCCTCCAAATAGTTCTGACCTCTGCCTGTTACCCAGTTCCAAAATCTCTTCCATATTTTTGGATATTTTTTCAGCAATGCCCCACTCTACTGGTAACAATTTACTGTATTAGTCCATTTTCACACTGCTGATAAAGACATATCAGAGACTGGGAAGAAAAGGAGGTTTAATAGACTTACAGTTCCACGTGGCTGGGGAGACCTCACAATCATGGTGGAAGGGAAGGAGGAGCAAGTCATGTCTTACATGGATAGCAGCAGGCAAAAAAAAGAGAGCTTGTGCAAGGGAACTCTGCTTTATAAAACCACTGGATCTCATGAGACTTATTCACTATCAGAACAGCAGGAGAAAGACCTGCCGCTATGATTCAATTACTTCCCACTGGGTTCTTCCCATGACAGGTGGAAATTGTGGGAGTTAAAATTCTAGATGAGATTTGGGTGGGGACACAGCCAAACCATATCACATGGCCTGGGAAGTAAAACTTAGGAGCTTTGTGAGTCTAATTGCAATGCTGTTTTAATTCATTCATATGTAAAGGGGAAAAAAAACATAAGATTTACAAATTAGATTCCTGATCATTCAAGTGTCATACAGATTATACTACCCACTGTATTAATTAACAAAAAGGAAATTGGACTCTATGGGAATCTCTGTCTGATGTGATTAGAGACAACTCCAAGTTTAAAGAGAAAATCTTTTTCTCTACACCTGCATTCCCAGGGTAAGCTCACTCTCCGGCACCAGGTTCCCTGGGGTGAGTTTTCTTCTAGAATAGTCCAAGGGGAGAGGTAAGGAGTCGAAGGCGGGGAATTGAGTTCAGGGAAGGGAATTCCAGGGACAGAAGTGAAAGGGAAGGGGCTGGGCCCAGCCTGGGGGTATCTCCCTGGTTTCCTCAGACAGATGTTGGACCAGGACTCAGGGATACAGTGTGACAAAGAGTGCTCAGTGAAGGAGAGAGGGCTCAGAGTGAAGTCCCAGGGTCTGGATCGTGGCTCTCAGGGTCTCAGGCACCACAGGCAGTGTGTGGATTGGGGAGGCCCACCTTTGGGGATTCCCCATCTCCCCAGAGTTTCACTTCTCATTCTCCCAGGTCGTGTAGGGTCCTTCCTCCTGAATACTCAGGACGCCATCCCAATTCCCCTTCCCATTGGGTGTCGGGCTTCCAGAGAAGCCATTCAGCATCGTGGCAGTTTCTGGTTCTAAAGTCCCTGCGGATCCACCCAGGACTCAGATTCTCCTCCAGACGCTGAGGATGGAGTCACGGCGCCCGGAACCCTCCTCCTGCTGCTCTGGAGAGCCCTGGCCCTGACCCATACCAGGGTGGGTGAGTGTGGGGTTGGGAGGGACACGGCCTCTGCGGGGAGAAGAGAGAGAGGCCCGCCTGGTGGGGACTCAGGTCCTGGGGAGCGGGGGCCGCACCGGGAGAAGGGTCGGGAAGGTCTAGCCCCTCCTCGCCCCCCAGGCTCCCACTCCTTCAGGTATTTCTTCACCTCCGTGTCGCGGCCCGGCCTCTGGGAGCCCCACTTCATCTCCGTGGGCTACGTGGACGACACACAGTTTGTGCGGTTCGACAGTGAGGCAGCGAGGCTGAAGATGGAGCCCTGGGCGCCGTGGGTGGAGCAGGAGAGGCTGGAGTATTGGGACCCGCAGATGCTGGGCGCCAAGGCCCACGCACAGACTCACCCAGGGAACCTGCGGACCCTGCTCCGCTACTACAACCAGAGCAAGGCCGGTGAGTGACCCCGGCCTGGGGCACAGGTAACCACCCTTCCCCAGAGCAAGTGGGATCAGATCTCCCAGAGCAAGTGGGAGGTGGACAAATACTCAGAGCACGTCAGGGTCTACCTGAAGGGCAGGTGTGTGGAGAAGCTCCGCAGATGCCTGGAGAACTGGAAGGAGACGCAGCAGCGCGGGTACCAGGGGCCACGGGGAGCCTGCCCCATCTCCTATCGATCGACTGGGCGGGCCTCTCAGGTGAAGGGGAGGAAAATGGGATCAACGCTAGAATATTGCCCTCTCTTGAATCTAGAAAGGGGTGAATCCCCCTGGGTTTCCTCTGAGGGTCCGCCTGGCTCTCTGGCACAATTAAGGGATGAAGTCTCTGAGGAAATGGAGGGAAACACAGTCCCTGGAATACTGATCCGCGGTCCCCTTTGACCCCTGCAGCAGCCTTGGGCACCGTCACTTTTCTCTCAGGCCTTGTTCTCTGCCTCACACTCAGTGTGTTTGGGACTCTGATTCCAGCTCTTCTGAGTCACTTTGCCTCCACTCAGATCAGGACCAGAAGTCCCTGTCCCCCGCTCAGAGACTTGAACTTTCCAAGGAATAGATTATCCCAGGTGCCTGTGTCCAGGCTGGTGTCTGGGTTCTGTGCTCCCTTCCCCACCCCAGGTGTCCTGTTCATTCTCAGATAGGTCACAGGGGCGCTGCTGGAATGTCCCATGAGAGAGGCAAAGTGCCTGAATTTTCTGACTCCTCCTGTCAGACCCCCCAAGACACACGTGACCCACCACCCCATCTGACCATAAGGCCATCCTGAGATGCTGGGCCATGGGCTTCTACCCTGCGGAGATCATACTGACCTCGCAGTGGGATGGGGAGGACCAGACCCAGGACACAGAGTTTGTGGAGACCAGGCCTGCAGGGGACGGAACCTTCCAGAAATGGGTGGCTGTGGTGGTGTCTTCTGGAGACGAGCAGAGATACACAGGCCATGTGCAGCACGAGGGGCTGCTGAAGCCCCTCACCCTGAGATGGGGTAAGGAGGGGGATGAGGGGTCACATCTCTTCTCAGGGAAAGCAGGAGCCCTTCTGGAGCCCTTCAACAAGGTCAGGGCTGAGACCTGGGGGTCAGGGCCCCTCACCTTCCCCTCCTTTCCCAGAGCCATCTCCCCAGCCCACCATACCCATCGTGGGCATCGTTGCCAGCCTGGCTGTCCTAGGAGCTGTGGTCACTGCTGTGATCTGGCAGAAAAAGAGCTCAGGTGGGGAAAGGGTGAGGAGTGGGATCTGAGATTTCTTGTCCCACTGGGGGATTCAAGCCCCAGGTAGAAGTGTGCCCTGCCTGGTTACTGGGAAGCACCATCTACACGCATGGGCCTACCCAGCCTGGGGCCTGTGTGCCAGCACCTACTCTTTATGAAGCACCTGTGACAATGAAGGACAGAGTATCACCTTGATGACTGTGATGATGGGGACCTGATTCAGCAGTCACAGGTCACAAGGGAAGGTCCCTGCTGAGGACAGACCTCAGGAGGGCAGTTGGTTCAGTCTCCACTGCCCTGGGTCTGCAGTTACAGTTCTGGAAACTTCTCTGGGATTTAAGACTAGGGGGTTCCTCTAGGACCTCATGGCCCTGCCTCCTCCCTGGCCCCTCACAGGGTGATTTCTTCCCAGAGGTAGAGAAGGAGGTGCTCAGGCTGTGTGTAAGTGCGAGAGGTGGGTGTGGAGGAGCCCACCTATGCCATAATTCCTCCTCCCCACATCTCCTGCAGGCTCTGACCAGGTCCTGTTTTTGTTCTACCCTAGGCAGCGACAGTGCCCAGGGCTGTGATGTGTCTCTCATAGCTTGTAAAGGTGACGTCCTGGAGGGCTTTATGTGGGAGGGGGATGGGGTAGAGGGGACAAGACTGGATTATAGTGATTCTTTAGGACACGTTGAGTGTGTAGTGGGGAGTTCAGAGCGTTACCCTTTATGGCCACTGACCTGAATTTGTTCATGACTATTGTTTTCTGTAGCCTGAGGCAGCTGTCTTGTGAGGGACTGAGATGCAGGATTTCTTCACGCCTCTCCTTTGTGACTTCAAGAGCCTCTGGCGTCTCTTTCTGCAAAGGCATCTGAATGAGTCTGCGTCCCTGTTAGCCTAATGTGAGGAGGTGGGGAGACCAGCCCTCCCCCATGTCTACCATGACCCCCTTCCCCATGCTGAATTAGCTGACTTTACAAAAAGAAAATTACCACCAATAATGCGGATGGGCCTCATCCGGTCAGTAGAAGACTCTGTGAGCAGAAACTGAGGTTTCCCAGCGAAGAAGAAATCCTGCCTCAGAATTAGAACATCTTTCTGCATTTTCAGCCTGCTGGCTTATCCTGCAGATTTTCCTACTTACTGCCCTAAAATCACATGAGTAAATATCATAATATGAAAACAAATACAAATACACACACACACACACACACACACACACACACACACACACACACACCCCCTATTGGTTCTGCTTCTCTGGAAAATCCAGACTGATAGAGACTTTGGTACGAAGAGTGGTTCTAGAGGAACAGACTCCTTTAAAAAATTTTATAGCTAACCATAAAAAATACTTCATGTTGAAATGTATAAAACCATAATTACAAATTAGCAATTAAGAATTAAAGTAGCAAATAAGAAAAGAATTGTATTCTTTTCCTTATACAGTATAAGCAAAAGTAATTTAAATCTTACTTTCAGCCACCATTTGCCCTAGGTGTCCTTCACTTAAGTTTCTGACTTGTGTTTTTGGAGTGAAAATTCACGTGGATACTAAGAAGCAACTCTAATAATGTGAATCAGGTATCAAAAACTCCATATGGCATGTTAACACGTGATGATGGTTCATATATATTCCAACATCTCACAACAGGCAAGCATTATTTCCAGGGGAAAATTGAGTCACTTTTGCAGCTGCTAGTGAATGTTGTACAAATTTACACTGAAGATTAAGGCACCGTTCTGCTTTGGAGCAGTGCTTCTGTGGCTCCAGCAAACCGTACAAAGCCTTTCTTTAAAAATATATATTTTTTATTTTATATACACAAATATTATATAAATATAGATATATATACTCCCTGAAACTAAAAGTTGGAAAAGAAAAAATACAAATACATCTTCTGTGATAGTTCAATTACTTCACTCCATCAATGATTTTCTTGGGCATAGAACTGAAACTATCAGTCAATGATGTGTGTTTATACACCTGGCTGTGATTCAAATGGTTATGAACAAATGGTCTTCCATTTTCTGTTGCCACTAAAACATGGTTGTTGGTCCCTGATCTGACAACTCCTTCTTCAGCTCCATTCTCTGGCCACTGAGATTAACAGTCCAGGTGGTCTTTTGAGTCACTAAACGGTTTGATAGGACTAGGTTGATTTGAGCTAATACTTCTGGCATGTCCATTTTGATTTGTAACAGAAGTTTTTCTGAATTCATCCCCTCCAAGGTGAGCTGGAAAATGGCAACCATCACCCAAACTTGAAAATACTGGAAGTAGCCAATATTTCTCTTTATGGCCAAACACTTGTCTCCAATTTTTACTATTGTTCTAGTTTTTTCAACCAACCAGCAGTAGTAGCTGAAAAGAGAGAGACACTGAAGAAGAACTTTGCAGGCACAAAGAAAAAGAAAAGTATGTGGAGCTTTGCTGTGTATCTGTCAGTTCATCCTACTCCACTAGAACGTGGTGTTCTCAGGACTTGATGTCCTGCAGGCCCCCAGCTGAGGGCAGCGAGCACCCTGAGAGCCAACTGGACTCCCCTCTTGGAGTGTAATCGCACAGCAACAGCATCTGCATGTGGAGTTGCACTTCTGGAACTGTCTCTCTTGGTCATGGGGGCTGCTGCTACATTGTCCTTCCTTTCTTCCTCTGTCTGGTTGCTAGGGATAACTTTGCCCCTGCTGGCATCATGTCCTGAAGAGCTGAGGATGACACGTCCTGGCTGGCATCCTCCCTGGTTGGCCTTGGGTCACTGTGTAAGTGCAGCCCATAGCAGGAGGTTGTGGGAATGAGCGGCACTGCCTCATGGAGCTGTCCCTGTGGGAGTGGCCTGCAGGTGTTTGTACCTGTGGCACTTTCACAACTCTTTCCAAGACTCAAGAGTGTACTGTGGGAGGAGAGCAGGTCTGGGTCCTCACCTGTGTCCCCCATCTGCTCATCTGGGTGGCTGTGGGGCCGACGTTGTCGGAAATGAGAAACTCTGCCCCTTCACAAGGCACTACCTAGTTTTTCTCTTCTGGAAGGTGGCAGCACTAAGACCAGGTTGAGATGGACGCAGGAGTCAGCATCCTAAAGTAAAACAAATGATTCTAACAGAAATACCTGCGCTTTTCAATGTGGACGAACAGGACCTTCCACCCTGTGGCAACTGTGTATTTCTCCTTGAGATATAACAAAAAAAAAAAGGAAAAAAAAAAGCAGGAGGCGGTGCATGACTGGGGTGGGGGAGCTGGGACCCTGGCCCTGTGCAGGTGAGTTGCCAGGTGCTGCTGGGGAGGCTGCTGCCATCCGGGCTCTGGCAAGTTGAGGCACCGCAGAGCCAGCCGTCCTGACGATGCCGTCTGTCCCAGTGGCTCACTGGGAGCCACAATGCCCAGATTAGATTTGTGTTGATAGAAAATTTTAAAGTATTGTGTTACATAATTATATACTTTTTGAAGAGGCAAATAACTCTCTCTGGCTAAGTTGCTCCTCATGGCAATCTCTCTGATGTGCTTGAAGACGGCCAGATCTGTGGGGTCCTACCCTCGGTGAATACTTGTGCTTCCCTGCGGGGTCTATTTTCAGGTGTCTTTGCCTGTTGGTTGCCCCTGACTGCTGACCTGGTGCCCTCTGGTGGAAGCCATGCTCTTCCTTGCTCACTGAGGGTTGGAAAACTGGAAAATTACAGTCGATAAGGATGGGCGGTAACATTTGTTCTGTGTGGCACTTTCATCACCCGCACTTGAAGGCGAAGCCACGTTGCAGAAAGTACAAAACGTGGCCCCATCCCTTGGCTGCCAAGTGGCCTAGAGGCAATGTGAGCCCAAGTGGACGACACTGTGACACAGGACAGGGTGGATTCAAGGGCCCCTTCGCAGCTCAGGGATTGACTGCAGGGCTGGGGGTAACCAGGGCTGAGAGGAACCTGGAGGCATGCCGGGGTGGGGCCTGGTGAGAGCCTGGAGAGGGCCCGGGGGAGGTATACTGAGGAGGGGGCACCTGCCTCCACTCTGCCTCACCATTGTCCCTCAGCTCCACTGGCATCCCTGGTGTCCACCAGGCACTTTTCACGTGTCTCCTCCTTAACCTTCAGAACCTCTCCTTGAGGCCCATGTTGGATTTGCATTTCCAGAGTGAGGGAAGAATTTGAGTCTGGGAGACTCCATAGGGAGGGTCCACACTCTATGACTGACACCACAGTTGAGCGCCAGCAGCTCGGACTTGGGAGCCCAGAGTGTTCTGAGCTCTGAGTTGCTCTGGGCTGGCGGTGCCCTGTGCCAGCTGCACTGAGGCAGCCGTGTGCCTGCTGGTCCTCAGGATTCCCCACCTGAAACCAGCAGCCGATCAGGATTTCCCAAATTATCTCTAGCCCTCATTGGTGACATCTCCACTATTTTAATGAGGCAATAATCGCAGCTACCACTCTGTGGTGAGTGATACTGTGTGCCAGGCATCTTTCTGGGTACTTGGCATATGTGAACACACACATTTACAATGGAAGCTCATGAAGCACAGAGAGGTTAAGTGACTTGGTCAAGGTCACACAGCAGTAAGTAGTGGAGCTGGAATTTGAGCTGAGATAATCTGCTCAAGGGCTCAGGCCCTCACTGCTGGCATCATGTCAGATACAGTGAGATGACTGGAGGTGGGAAGAAGCTGGGGTGTGTTGGTTACACAGAGTACACACGGCCTTTGTAGTAAGCTGGAGCCTGTGGCCACCCAAAGGTGGATTTGTGCATGAGCAGAGGACAGGTTTCTAATGTGCCAGATGAGGTGAGTAGGAGATTATGTACCTGCGTCTTCAGCCTTGTCCTCCCCATCTTTGTCATCTCCTGAGGATGGAGCATCTGTCATGTGCACAATGAGTGGCACTGCTCGTGCTGGGTGAGTCGCTGCAGCTTTAGGCCCCCAGGGTCCTTGTGAGAAGCAGTCAGCACCTGCAGCTGCTGGGGCTCCACCAGGATGCATTTTGAGGACACCAGCTCTGCACCATCCTTGACCCAGACAGTGAACCCCATGGGACCATCCAGGCAGGGAGCAACTCAGCCCTGCAGCGTCCCCGATGCCAAAGAATAACTGCTCCTGCTGGTTTTGAGACCTCAGCGGGAGGCTGCAGCAGGCCTTGAGTGAGGGAAGATCAGCTCCCAGAGCCTGGGGTCCTGCCAGACAACACTCAAGCCAG
This sequence comes from Symphalangus syndactylus, assembly GCF_028878055.3. Lineage (NCBI taxonomy): Eukaryota > Metazoa > Chordata > Mammalia > Primates > Hylobatidae > Symphalangus > Symphalangus syndactylus. The sequence goes on from NC_072445.2 coordinate 40,306,999, forward strand.
AGGCTGGCAAATAATCCCCGAAAGGGCCAGGGTCAACATTTTCAACTTTGCCAACCAGTCTGTCTCAAAGACTTAACTCTTGCCCTTGTAGCATGAAAGCAGCCTTCCATAGAATCCTGCTGGTCACCCCCAGACAGGCTGCTTCCAGTCGTAGGGGGTCCTGAATGGCCACAGCCATACAAAGCACTAGGGTGCAGGCCTGGGTGTCTGTGGCAGGGGCTGGGGCTGCAGTTTGTCAGGCAGCATGCACAGGCATGCTGCTCCCTACAGCTTAGCTTGACGCTAGCAGGAGGAGAGTGCCCCTTAGAAACCTGGGGGCCACTGGAGCCCGACTCAGTGCGTGCAACTCCTGAATGGGCTTGGTGCCCAAAAACCCAGCACCGATGTGGGCTGCTGACCCACCAGTGCATAGTGCACCCCAGCTGAGCCAGCTGTCCTTGGCCCGCCAGGCCTCAGACCATGCCCAGCCTGGCTTGCATGGGCTGTTCCTAGTCCCTGGGGCACAGGGACACTGGAACAGAATTTTAAGTATGAGTTTACTGAATTTTGGGGGATTTTCTTGAATTCGTTCTCTAATCTATTTAAATTTAAATGCACAAATGACTCTATTTCCAGTAGTACAGAGAGTGTGAATACTCAGAATATCACCATTGGATAGACCTAATCAAATACTTATAAGATCTGGGTGACCATGTATTTGAGACCTTAGAAGACTTTGTTAAACTAGCAAGTATAAGGTGATTGGCTGATTGCTACCAACTGTTTATCTATTCATCAGCTGATGGGCATTTTCTTTTAACTTAAATAGGGAAAACAAAAGAGGAGTTAAAACCAAGCCCCCACCCCCTAAAAATACTTGCTTTTCTATTTACCTATGAAGTTACTTTTAGCTGTGTACTTTTTTGTTTCATATGGCTTCAAGTTGCCATCGAATGTCCTTTTATTTCAGCCTGAAGCACTCCTTTTAGCATTTGTTGTAGAATAGGTTTACCAGAGACAAATGCCATCAGCTTTTATTTGCCTATGAATGTCTGAATTTCTCCATTATTTCTGAAGGGGAGTTTTCCAGATTTTTTCTTTCTGAACTTTTAATTTGTCATGCCAATGTCTTCTGAACTCCACGGTTTCTGAAGAACACTTGGCTGTTAATCTCATGGAGGATCCTTGTACTTGATGAGTCCGTTGTCTTGTTGTTTTCAAGATGCTCTGTTTGTCTTAGACTTTTAACAGTTTGATTATAATGTCTCTCACTGTGGACATCTTTGAATTTATGCTACTTTAAATATTTGAGTATGATGGATACCCGGATTCCAATTTTTAGTAAAATTTTGGAAGTTTGGGGTCATTATTTCTTCAAATACTCTTTCTCCCCACTTCTTTCTTCTCTCTTTTGGAGACTCCCAAAATGCATATACTGGATGTTGTCTCTCAGATCTCTGCTGTTCATTTTTCTTCATACTTTTTCCCTTCTGCTCCTCAAATGGGACAATTTCAATTGACCTATGTTCGCGTTTGCTGATTCTTCATTCTGCATACTGAAATCTGCTCTTGAAGACCTCCAGTGAATTTTCCGTTTTGCTTCCTCTACATTTCAGCTCCAAAATTTACATTTGATTCCTTTTCACAATTTTTACCTCTGTATTGATTTTCTCTATTTAGTGAAACATAGTTCTTCCAAATTTTTTTTTTTTTTTTTTTTTTTTTTTTTTTTGAGACGGATTCTCGCTCTGTCGCCCAGGCTGGAGTGCAGTGGCGCGATCTCGGCTCACCGCAAGCTCCGCCTCCCGGGTTCACGCCATTCTCCTGCCTCAGCCTCTCCGAGTAGCTGGGACTACAGGCGCACGCCACCACGCCCGGCTAATTTTTTGTATTTTTAGTAGAGACAGGGTTTCACCGTGGTCTCCATCTCCTGACCTCGTGATCCGCCCGCCTCGGCCTCCCAAAGTGCTGGGATTACAAGCGTGAGCCACCGCGCCCGGCCCCAAATTTTTTAGTTATTTTTCCATGGTTTCCTTTTGCTCTTTGACTATGTTTAAGACAGTTGACTTAAAGTCTTTGTCTAATAAGTCAGTCCAGTTCTTGGCCTTCTTCAGGAACAACTTCTGCCCATAGCTTTTCCTGGGTCATGCTTTCATACATGCATAACTCATGTCTTTTGAAGTTGAAAACCAGACATTTTCAATATTATACCGTGGTAATTCTGAAAATTACATTTTCTAAACTATTTTTATATAGACTGTATTCTTTATTGCATATGGTCACTGAAATCTCTGTTCTGTTAGCTTAGTAGTCTTTCAGTGCTTTGACAGACATTTCCTTAAATATCTTGAGCCAAAAAGAAAAAAATTTCCAGTCTTTTCATGCAGGCTCTGTGGGTGTGTTGGGATCATGCCTTCCACAGTCAGTTGGGCGGTTTACCACTCTGCCTTTGCCTTTACTCTTTGCTTTTGCAGCTATTGCAAGTCAGCTAGAGGTGTGAACAAGGGACCTTCTTGGGTGCGTTGTGAGCCTGTGCCCCTCACTAGTCATGTACAAGGCCATCTAGATTCCCAGGAATATGGAAGATTTCCAAAATCCTACTTCCCCAGAGCATCTCACTCCCAGCTTTCCCTTCCAGTCTTTTCTGCATGTCTATTACTTTCCTCGATTGATTTTTTTTTTTTTTTTTTTTTTTTTTTGCCCCAGAGGTAGCTGCTGACTCATTGGCTTTTACAATTGTTTTTTATTTTATTTTTTTATCAAATGCTCTCTTCCTTGGCTGATTCTCTGCCCTGAGACAGATCGAAGTAGGGGGAAAATGTAAACCATTTCTGTTCATATTTCAGGGAGCTGCCCAACAGAACAACAACAAAAAATAGAATTATTTGAGAGCAAGATCTACTCAGCTCCATCTGGCACCAGGAACCCACACTGGGAACCCAGGCTGCTGTCTTCAAGACCACCGCTGACCTGGAAAGGGAGGAATGGGCCAAGGGAAAGTTGTGATCCCACTGAGCTCTGCTACCGAGTTCTAGTTGTTTTTTTTCTGCATTCACTTGGTTGCTATAAACTTTTGAGGTTTTTCAGAGTTTCAATACACTTGATTGTTTGTCAACCCAATCCGAATATCTGTTGGTGCCGTCCAGGAATCTGTGTTTTAACAACTCTCCTCAAATTGTGTGTGTGTGTGTGTGTGTGCTGTTTCACAAGCACATTGTCTCTTGTGTCATCTCTCTTGTGTGGGGCTGGGCTCCTGGAGTTTCCTATGCTACCATGCTCTCTGATGTCACTCCCCTCAGCTGCTTTTGAATTGTGCTTATGCGTCACAATTCCTGGCCTGTTAATTATCTCCAGGAAACATTTTTACTTGGTAAACATTCGTCAAACTCTACCGTATTCTGGGACTGTACTCCATGGACTGGAGTCTTGGAAAAAGAAATCAAACTTCCTCAGACCTCATGGATGGCACAGCCTAGGTAGGGATGGGAAGATGAATGAGAAAATGGTAATACAACATATTAAGTGCTTTGTTTTTTCATTTTAACTCTACATTATTAATGTTCTATAATGACAATATTGATTTACATGTACCTGTGATTACCCATCTCTTTCCTTCCTTTTCTTTCTTTCTTTCTTTCTTTCTTTCTTTCTTTCTTTCTTTCTTTCTTTCTTTCTTTCTTTCTTCTTTCTCTCTCTCTCTTTCTGTCTGTCTGTCTGTCTTTCTTTCTTTCTTTTTCTTTCTTTCTTTCTTTTTCTTTCTTTCTTTTTCTTTCTTTCTTTCTCTCCTTCTTTTCTTCCTTCCTTCCTTCCTTTCTTCCTTTCTTCCTTCTCTTCCCTCCCTTCCTATCTTTCTTTCTTTCTTTTCTCTTTCTTTCTTTCTTTCTTTCTTTCTTTCTTTCTTTCTTTCTTTCTTTCTTTTTCTTTCTTTCTCTTTCTTTCTTTCTTTCTTTCTTTCTTTCTTTCTTTCTTTCTTTCTTTCTTTTTCTCTTTCCTTCTTTCATATTTTGACCTAAATATTTTTAGAGTAGGAATTTTGCCAATAAATCAATGGTCCTACTTATATTAAAATGTCCTTATTATACTCTTATTCTTGAGAGATGGATTTGCCAGCCACAAATTTCTCCTTTGATATTGCTTTTCCCTGAGCTCTTCAGTGATTCTCTTCTGGTTGCTGTGGGTGATGAGGAGAAGTCAACTATATTCTAACACAGTTGATTTTCAGATGATCTGTGTTTCTTCTGTGGCTACCTTTCAGATCACCATCTGTCTTTAGCATCTGACATTCCAGGGCAGTATGAGTAGATATTGCTCTCTTTCATTCACAGGGTTATGTATACATTTGCTTAATCTTTAACCATAATTTCTTTAAGGATTGTCTCCTTCCATTTACTCTCTTTCCATCTTCTAGGAGTTTAACTAATGTTAAACCTTATTCAGCAACCATATTCACTGTGAAATCCAGAATGATAACTTCACAAATATAATCCAAACCCTAAGCTCCAGAACTTTTTAATATGTTAACCTTACAGAACAAAAGGGACTTGCAGAAATGATTAAGAGTTTGGACTTTGTGATGGGGAGATTATTTTGGATTATGTGGGCAGGCCCAATCTGACTAGAAGTTCTTTCTTTAATTTTAATTCTTATTGTAAGTTCCGGGGTACATGTGTAGGATGCGGAGTATTGTTACATAGACAAATGTGTGCCATGGTGGTTTGCTGCACCTACCAACCCGTCACATAGGTATTAAGCTCAGCATGCATAGCTATTTTTCCTAATGCTCTCCCTCCCCCAACCCAGTCCATGACAGGCCCCACTGTGTGTTGTTTCCCTCCCTGTGTCCATGTGTTCTCATTATTTAGCTCACACTTATAAGTCAGAATATGTGGTGTTTAGTATTTTGTATCTGAATTAGTTTGCTGTGAATAATGGCTTCCAGCTGCATCCATGTCCCTGCAAAGGACATGATCTCATTCCTTTGTATGGCTGCATAGTATTCCATGGTGTATATGTACCACATTTTTCTTTATCCAGTCTATCATTGATGGGCATTTGGGTTGATTCTATGTCATTGTTATTGTGAATAGTGCTGCAATGAACATACGTGTGCATGTATCTCTGTAATACAATAGTTTATATTCTTCTGAGTATATACCCAGTGGTGGGATTTCTGGGTCAAATAGCATTTCTAGTTCTCGATCTCTGAAGAATGGCCACACCATCCTCCACAATGGTTGAACTAGTTCACATCCCCACCAACAGTGTAAAAACATTCTTATTTCTCTGAAAACTCACCAGCATCTGCTATTTCTTGACTTTTAAATAATCTCCCGTATGGCTGGCGTGAGATGGTATCTCATTGTGGTTTTGATTTGCATTTCTCTAATGATCAGTGATGTGGAGCTTTTTTTTCGCGTTTGTTGGCTTCTTTCGAGAACTGTTTGTTCATGTCCTTTGCCCACTTTTTAATGGGGTTATTTGTTTTATTCCTTGTAAATTTATTTAAGTTCCTTGGAGATTCTGGATATTAGACCTTTGTCAGATAGATAGATTGCAAAAATTTTCTCCCACTTCAGAGGTTGTTTGTTCACTCTGATAATAGTCTCTTTTGCTATGCAGAAGCTCTTTAGTTTAATTAGATCCCATTTGCCAATTTTGGCTTTTGTTGCAATTGCTTTTGATGTTTTTATCATGAAATGTTTGACTGTTCCTATGTCCGGAATGGTATTGCCTAGATTTTCTTCTAGGGTTTTTACAGTTTTGGGTTTTACATTATGTCTTTAATCCATCTTAGTTAATTTTTGTATGAGGTGTAATGAAGGGGTCCAGTTTCAATTTTCTGCATATGGCTAGCCAGTTCTCCCAGTACCATTTATTAAATAAGAAATCTTTTCCTGGTTGCTTGTTTTGGTTCAGTTTGTTGAAGATCGCACAGTTGTAGATGTGCAGTCTTATTTCTGAGTTTTCTGTTCTGCTCCATTGGTCTATGTGTCTGTTTTTGTAACATTACCATGCTGTTTTGGTTACTGTAGCCTTATAGTACAGTTTGAAGTTGAGTATCATGATGCCTCCAGCTTTGTTCTTTTTGCTTCGGGTTGTCTTGGCTATACAAGCTCTTTTTGGTTCCATATGAATTTTAAAATAGTTTCTTCTAATTCTGTGAAAAATGTCAATGGTAGTTTAATGAGAATAGCATTGAATCTATAAATTACTTTGGGCAATAAATTACTTTGGGCAGTATGGCCATTTTCATGATATTGATTCTTCCTATCCGTGAGCATAGTAGTGTTTTTCCATTTATTTGTGTCCTCTCTGATTTCCTTGAGCAGTGACTTGTAGTCCTCCTTGAAGAGGTCCTTCAATTCTCTTGTTAGCTGGAATCCTAGGCATCTTATTCTGTTTGTAGCAATTGCGAATAGAAGTTTATTCATGATTTGACTCTCTGCTTGTCTATTGTTGTTGTATAGGAGGAATGCTTGTGACTTTTGCACATTGATTTTGTATCCTGAGACTTTACTGAAATTGCTTATCAGCTTAATAAGCTTTTTGGCTGAGACAATGGGGTTTTCTAGATATAGGATCATATCATCTGCAAACAAAGACAATTTGACTTCCTCTCTTTGTATTTGAATATCCTTTCTTTTTCTTACCTGATTTCCCTGGCCAGAACTTCCAATACTGTGTTGAATAGGAGTGGTGAGAGAGGGCATCCTTGTCTTGTGCTGGTGTTAAAGGGGATTGTTTCCAGCTTTTGTCCATTCAGTATGATATTGGTTATGGGTTTGTCATAGATGGCTTTTATTATTTTGAGGTATGTTCCTTCAATACCTAGTTTATTGAGAGTTTAAAAATATGGAATGCTTCATGAATTTGCGTGTCACCCTTATGCAGAGGCCATGCTAATCTGCTCTGTATCTTTCCAATTTTAATATGTGTGCTGCCAAAGCGAGTACTGATCACACGTTCTTAGAAGTGGAGGTAAGTGAAGAAATGTGGGTGAGATGGAGTTTTGGATTTCATCTGCAGTAATTTCTGCATCTAGTGAAATGTGATTATCTCTGTCTTTTATTCTTTAATTAAGTGGTAAAATGCATTACAGATTTAAAGTTTAAATATTCTTGTATTACTGGGATACATAACCTGGGAAGGATATTTAATTTGTTCATAGCTCACTGGTGGACACTGTCTACTGCTATTTTTCTCAGTATTTTAACCTCTAATTGCTTAGAAGTGATTATCTTATCAGGCTTTTCTCTTATGTATTCCCTAGCTGGCTTTAGAATCAATGTTATTTATACATAAACAATGATGAGTTTACTGGCTTTCTCTGTTTCCTCATTCAGTAATCTTCTTTGAAGTTTTGGTAGAACTTATCTGTAAAACAGTCTGGATATGCCTGAAGGGAAATAAAGTTTTACAACTGTTTTAACTTCTTTACTTGTAGTATGTCCTTCCCATTGACATAATCTTGTTCCTAGTTTCAAAATTATTTAAACCTCTACCATATCTTTAGTGGCATACTTATCTGTCATAATGCTATTTTATTCTTAATTACCATTGCCTGTTTTATTTCTCCGTCCAAAGAAATAGCTGCTTTTGACAGGCTTGGCCCTCAATAGTGGCAGCTGCCAGGTCAGCCTTGGTAAGTGGTGACTCAATTGCTGTGCCCATGCAGTGTCCATCGCAGCCACCGTGGCCACTTTGTGCACGGACTCCATGAGGAAGGCCTGTGTGGCTGAGTGGCATCGTCCATCAAGCCATCTTGCCCACCTGGTTACAAAGAACCCCATTCCCTTAAAGACCCTCTGGTGGGCATCCACACACAACCACTATCGTCACACACTCTGCCTATAGCAAGAGGTCTGTGTGTACCGCTCTCCTCCACCTCCTAATTTTCCAACTCTATTTTCCCCAAGTTCATGACTGGCCAGCCACACCATGGGGCACTGCCATGACTCATTCATTCATGCACTGCTTGGGCATCATATGACTCTACCTCCCATGGGCTTGTTTGGGTTTGATCCCTAGTTCCTGGCTTGAGAGCCATTTCCAAAGCTGTTCTGGTGTCAGCTCCCAAGCCTACTGCTCTTGTTGTAGATTTTCCTCTTTATATGTATTTATTTCCTGGAATTAAAAAAAGTTGCACTGATTTTTTCAATGCAGCATTTTCCAAAGATGTGCAGTAGGAGCGATTCTTCTTACCATAGATAGAATTGCTTCAAAACATCAGCAATGTATATTTGAGTGAAGGACAGCACGCATGGAGAAAGAAGGACAATCCACAAGTGGGCAGTGGAGTTTCACAAAGTGAACACTCAGGTAAACAACACCCACATCAAAGTACAGCAATCACAGCCTCCCAGAAACACCGCTGGATCCTACTCAGTCATAAACCACCCTCCCCAACCCTAGAGTAGCCACTCTTGATTTCTAACACAGATGAGTTCTGCCAGTCCCAGTTGAATGCCATTATACAGTCACCATCATGCCCCTGGGTCTCATCATCTCGCTGTGTGTGGTCGTAGCCTATTCACTCCCATGGCTGTCCAATGCTCCACTTTATAAATAGCTCACACTTCTTGCCCCTTCACTGTTGGTAGACAATTGTGTCATATTTAGATTTTACAAATCGTGATGCTTTGAATAATATTTTCATATATTTTGGCACACACATACATGCATTTCTATTGGTTAATAACTAAGAGTGCTATTGCTGGGTCATAGGTGAGTAGATGCTTGGCTTAGTCTCTCAAAAAGTAAGTTTCTAGTAGTAAACAAACAGTAGAAGAGGGTGAATCTCTTACTTAGAAATTATTCAGATAATCAGTGAGGAAGGAATGAGAGACTGAGACTATAATAACTCTTTTGCAACCCATCATGAATTAACAGATTTAACCATTGAAGAGCAATGGCAATTAACAACACAATAAAAAAAAACTAATGTGAGGTTCTTCCTCTTGATGGAAGAACACAATACAGCACCATCAAACAAGTACAAGTGAGAAAGAAATCAAGCCTGAATATAAGCTAACCTCCATAGCCAATGACCAATTTAGAGACAATACGGATAATAAAAACACATATTAAACAATGGCTTGGGGAGCAATCAGCACAATGCACACTATGGGAAGCTCTACCACACAATATAAATTTCAAGAAAGAATCTATAGAATAAAAGAGAACAAAAGCATATTTCTAAAGGTAAAACTAAATCATAGTTTTGGATGATAAAAATATAAAATAGAACAAAGAAATTACGATCGTAAAAGTCAGGATGTGTTTTTATTTGGGGGAGGAAAGAGTTTATTGCCGAGCTGGGGCAAATGATGGGGCTTCCGGTTTGCTCCGCAAACGTCCATCCCTGGTGGTTAATGGGTGTTTACTTTTTATTAAAGGACACAAATTTTATACCGTATTTTTTTACTTTTGGAGTCCTAGATTTAATATTATGACACAAAGGCTAATGAAAAAATAATTTATAGAGTATGGTTAGTGTTTTGCACAAAGCCCCCCCCCCCCAATCTTCCCTCTGAGCACCCAGAACAACCAGCAGCCCCAGGGCCCCCAGCAGGGGTGACCTCACTTCTAGGTGTGCATGCAGCTCACATCACCAGAGGCAACATGCAGGTCTACTCCTTGACTCCTGGAAGAACCTGATAGGACACAGCTGAGGGGAAGCCTTCCCCACCATCTGCAGGCTCTTGGCCATCAGTGTAGAGGGAGCGGGTCCTCACCTCTCCAGAGGCGCCTTCACGGCCAGAACCTCCTCTATGCATGGGGAGTAAGGCCTGGCCCTTCCCCTGAACACGGTGACATAGATCTCTCCAAAGGTGGAGATGACACCTTTCCTCCCCCACCAACCTCATGCTTCTTTTGCTTTACAGGAGGATTGACGCAGACTGGTGTCCAGTGAAGAAATCCAAGGTGCCTAGGAAGGAGAGGTGGATCTCAGGGCTGTGCGTGATCTGCTAAGGAAGCGCATCGACCACCGGGTGGCGCTGCTGCGCTGCTTCTGCTCCCAGGAGGTGGATGTCCAGGACGAGCTTTGAGGTGGAGAGAGGGATGTCATTGCTCATCCTCCAGTTTCCAAGTAAAAACCTTCCGGCCAATCTTGGCCGCGCGTCCTGGTGTAGCGAGCAGGCTCGGAGGTGCTCACCGCTGCTGTCATGGTTCGTTTGCTAAACTGCATCGTCGCTGTGTCCCAGAACATGGGCATCTGCAAGAACGGGGACCTGCCCTGGCCGCCGCTCAGGAATGAATTTAGGTATTTCCAGAGAATGACACAATCTCTTCAGTAGAAGGTAAACAGAATCTGGTGATTTTGTGTAGGAAGATCTGGTTCTCCATTCCTGAGAAGAATCGACCTTTAAAGGATAGAATTAATTTAGTTCTCAGCAGACAACTCAAGGAACCTCCACAAGGAGCTCATTTTCCTGCCAGAAGTCTGGATGAGACCTTAAAACTTACTGAACAACCAGAATTAGCAAATAGAGTAGACATGATTTGGGTAGTTGGTGGCAGTTCTGTTTATAAGGAAGCCATGAATCACCCAGGCCATATTAAACTATTTGTGACAAGGATCATGCAGGACTTTGAAAGTGACACGTTTTTTCCAGAAATTGATTTGGAGAAATATAAAATTCTGCCAGAATATCCAGGTGTTCTCTCAGATGTATTAAGTACAAATTTGAAGTGTATGAGAAGAATGATTTAATATGAAGGTGTTTTCTGGTTTATTTTAAGATGTTCCTCCTCCCTCTGAAAAAAAAGTATATATTTTTACATTACAAGAAAAGACTTGTTGACTTTAGATCTTTGGATAATTATTTCTAAGTAACATATTTTTATACCCCACTAATCTTGACTACATCAGATACCACTTATGAAACATTCTTGCTATAACTAAGTGCCTCTCCAAGACCCCGACTGAGTCCCCAGCACCTGCTACAGTGAGCTGCCATTCCACACCCATTGCATATGAGGCTCTTGCCAGTCCTTGACATTGTCGGGCTTGTCAAATGTTGGTATATTTATTAAAGATGAGGATGCATGTACCCTCCAACTGAGCAGTTTCACTAGTGGGAAATACCGAAAGCTTCTTACGTGTATATCCAGAGGTTTGCACACAAATGTTGCAGCCTTGTTTGTAACAGTGAAAAATTGAAAACAACCTGGAAGTCCAGTGATGGGAAAATGAATATATTTCTGTCTTTTGGGGAACCCAAAGCAGGTTCCAAGACTGCAATTTCAGTGAAAGCAGTTTATTTGCTAGGTCTTACCAGAAATCATCAATTGAAGTACAGAGAAGTGGAACCTAGAAGGTAAGAAAACCAGTTTAAAGTCAATGCGCAGCTTCTCATTGGTAACAAGCTCCATACTGCTGAGATACAGGGAAACGGAGGGGAGAAAGCTGGACTATTGATCCCCCACTCCTTGGTTGTCAGCCCCCTGTCCTGTGTGTGGGCAGAATGTACTCCAGATGCTCTATAGCAAGTCCCAGGTGTTTGCAGTAAGAAGCTGCTGGCATGCATGGGAACAGTGAATGGCAAACACTTAAAGCAATTCCATGTTTAAGCATATAAACACTTCATATCTTTTTTTTTTTTTGACAGAGTTTCACTTTTGTTACCCTGAGGGAGTGCAATGGCGCAGCCTCAGCTCACTGCAACCTCTGACTTCCCGGGTTCAAGCGATTCTCTTGCCTCAGGCTCCCAAGTAGCTGGGACTACAGGCATGCGCCACGATGCCCGGCTAATTTTGTGTTTTTGGTGAAGATGGGGTTTCACCATGTTGGTCAGACTGGTCTCGAACTCCTGACCTAAAGTGATCTGCCCGCTTCGGCCTCCCAAAGTGCTGGGATTACAGGCTTGAGCCACCCCAGATCTTTATTCTTTTTATGTAGTAAAAAGTATAAAGCCACGCATGGTTTATTTGAAATATTTTATGTTTTAAAAAAGTACAGAAGCAGGAAAACCAATTCTAAGTTCAAGTGAGGGATGATGGTAGTTTGAACCAAAGGGTTGCATGTAGTAAGAAACTGTGACTTAAGATATATTTTAAAGTCGGAAGTAGCAGGATATTCTGATGGAGTTTGACCTGGGTTTGGGCCCACTGAGTTTGAGATGCCTTTGAGAAATGAAGAAAGTAGAGAGAGAATAAAAGAAAAACTGGCCAGGCACAGTGGCTCATGCCTGTAACACAGTGGCTCAGCATTTTGGGAGGCAGAGACAGGCAGATCCCTTGAGATCAGCTTGGGCAACATGGTGAAGCCCCATCTCTACAAAAAATACAAAAGTTAGCTGGGCATTTTGGCGCACACCTGTAGTGCCATCTACTCAGGGGGCTGAGATGGAAGGATCAATTGAGCCCGCGAGTTCGAGGCTGCAGTGAGTTGTGATTGTGCCACTGCACTCCAGCCTGGGTGACAGAAGAGACCTTGTCTCGAAAAAGAAGCTGAAAGCAATGGAACCATGCCTTCAGAATTCTAGAAAGTTATTTTCAACGGATAAATCTATATTCAACCAAATAATCAAGGGTGAAGGTAAAATAATACATTTTTAGGCAAGCAAAGACTCAGGGGTTACCTCCATGTACCCTTTGTTGGGAAGCTATTGGAGAAAATACTCCAGCAAAATGAAGGAGTAGACAAACCAGAGAATGACATGGATCCAAAAAATAGGATCCAACACAAGCAATATTCCAGCTATGGAGCTGGCTTTAAAAAGAAACAGTAAAAATATTAACAGGTTAGCTGGGTGGAATGGCCCATGCCTGCAGTCCCAGCTACTCAGGAGGCAAAGCAAGAGGTGGGCTTGAGCCCAAGAGTTGCAGACCAGCCTGCCCACCATGGTGAGATTCCCTTCTCTTAAAATAATAATAAGTTATGGCCAGATTTGGGGCATTTGGAAAGAAGTTCTTTGAAGATAAAGCAAAAGTAAAAAAAAACAAACAAAAGGGAAGGGTGGTTAAGCAATCATTAATTCTAGGGCAGAAGGAAGTACAGGACAGGAAGTAAGAGCATAACACTCTGTTTTTCTCGACAATGAGCAATATGTACATACTCATAATGATGTGGTGACTACTTAGACCCTAAATCTGGTAACTACTTTGGGACAATATGGGGGGAAAAGTGAAGATAGTGATGGTGTAAGAGCTAAATCCTCATCTGTCATATCAAAAAATCACTATAGAATGTATAAAATAATCAAGAAATGACTAAGTAGTTATGTGAGGAAAAAAATAGAAGACATTGCTAAAAGACTTAAAAGTCATTGCTCTGGAGAATTAGGAGGGATGGGGCAGGGGACTGTTAGGATGCATTATAAACTGAAGAGGCTTTTTAAAATTACATGTATTAATATATGCACCCACTTGAAAAACTAAAAATATAATAATTTGGAAAAACCCATGAAGGTAACTACCAGAAGGAAAAACTAGAGAATGAAAAGTGCTTGTCTCTGGAAAGGACAACTAACAAGACTGTTGTTTTCATTGTAAGACTTTTGGAGCAATTTGATTTTACTTAACCATTTTCATGTATTTCTTTAATAAAAACAACTCTATCAAAATAAAAAGTTACACTTGTTCATAGAAAACAAACAAACAAACGAACAAACAAAAAAACCTTCTTGCCCAGCCCATCTCATTCTCCCTGAATCCTCAGCGCTAATGAGGACTGTCTCCTTCTCACCTGCCTGGACTGGGCTTTTTAACACTGGAAAGGGGATGTGATTTCTAGTTTCAGCATGTCCTGGTTTATTGTGCTGCCAGTAAAATAAAATCAAAATACACACTGAATAAATAACAAATAAAATAACCCATAGTGAGCAAAGGTTTACAATGTTTTGTTGTTGTTGTTGTTGTTGTTGTTTGAGTCAAGATCCCACTCTGTGGTCTGGGCCGGAGTCCAGTGATGCGATCACAGCTCACTACAGACTTGAATCCATAAACTCAAGGGATCTTCCCATCTCAGCCTCCCCAATACCTGGGAATACAAGTGCCCACCACCAGGCCCAGCTAAGTTTACTTATTTTTATATCTTTTAGAGATGAGGGTCTCACAATGTTGTTCAAGCTGGTCTCCAACTCTGGATCTTAAGCAATCCTCTTGCCCTAGCGTCCTGAATTGCTGGGATTACAGGGGTGAGCTGTCATGCCCGGCTTGTAATACACTGACACCATCAAGGTTTCCTTCTCCAAGTGAGCAGCAGATGCCCCTTGTCTCTTGGGTCAGGACACTGGGTAGAGTGGAAGAGCAAGGCAACAAAGTCCCTGCAGAAAGCGCCCACGTGGAAGAGGTCCCTCAGAGAGGGCCAGCTGTCCCAGGGCCACCGTATTCAGGGATAACTCCTCTTTCTGGGCAGGACTGTTCTTTGATTACTTTTGTATTTGCAATGGTTCTGAAATCGTAGGATGATGAGACTGAAGACTGGCTAGGGTTTGTTTTCAAAAAACCATCTCCAAGATTTGTTGATCTTTTGAATGGTTTTTAGTGTTGCAATTTCCTTCAGAACTTAACTCATTCTTAACATTTCACAGACTACTTTCAGTTAATAATCTACTAGTGCCCATAAATATAAAAATATTGTGACCATTTATCCTCTATAAAATGTCCATCTTTTATGGTATAGATATTATATGTAATATATCTATACAGGTTGTAAGTCCCATGATAAAAAACTTTTTCTTATCTTTAAACAGTTCTATGTATATAAAGTAAGAATAAATGAGGGGAGCAAGATAGCCTTTTGTACTTAGCTCAGTATTTACCATTTTTGATCATCTTCATCTTTTTTGATAATCTCATTTTCCACCTGGTATCATTTGCCTCTAGCCTGAAGAATTTTCCTTACCAATTGTTATTGTACAGATCTGCTGGTGACAAATTCTCTTAATTTTCTTTTACCTGAAATATCTCATTTGCCTATCGTTGAAGGACATCTATGCTGGATATAGAATTCTTAGTTGACCTTTTTGTCTTTCAGCACTTTAAAGATGTTATTCTAATTTCTTTTGTTTCTATGGTTTCTAATAAAAAGTCATTGATCAGGACAAGAGGAACAGAGAAACAGAAATTGGGAAAATAATATGTTAAACCTAAAACTTGTCATATCAATAATGACAAAAACCTATATGAATCAACACTCTAATGAAGGGCAGAGATTGTGTGACGTGGTTTAAAAAAACACAGAACCCAACAATACGCTCTTTCCAGACATGCACTTTCTTTGTTTTTTTTTTTTAATTTAACTTTTATTTTTAGTTAAGGGGTACATGTGCAGGTTTGTTATATAGGTAAACCTGTATCATGGGGTTTTGTTGTACAAATTATTTCTATACTCATTAGTACCCACCCAAGTATTAAGCTTTAGTACCCATTAGCTATTTTTCCTGTTCCTCTCCCTCCTCCCACTCTCCGCCCTCAAGTGGATCCCAGTGTGTGTTTTTCCCCTCTGTGTGCCTATGTATTCTCATCATTTAGCTCCCACTTATAAGTGAGAACATGTGCTATATAGTTTTCTGTTCCTGCATTAGTTCGCTAAGAATAATGGCCTTCAGCTCCATCCATGTTCCTGCAAAGGACATAATCTCATTCTTTTTTATGGCTGTATAGTATTCTATGGTGTATCTGTGCCACATTATCTTTATCTAGTCTACCATTGATGGGCATTTAGGTTGATTCCAAGTCTTTGCTATTGTGAATAGTGCTTCAATGAACATATGTAACATGTGAGTCATGCACTTTCTTTTTTTATTTAATTTATTCTATTTTACTTTAAGTTCCAGATACATGTGCAGAACATGCAGGTTTGTTACATACGTATAGTCTGCCATAGTGGTTTGCTGCACCTATTCACCCGTCCTCTAAGTTCCCTCCTCTCACCCCTGACTCCACAACAGGCCCTGTGTGTGTTGTTCCCCTCCCTGTGTCCATGTGTTCTCATTGTTCAGCTCCCACTTAGGAGTGAGAGCATGTGGTGTTAGGTTTTCTGTTCCCATGTTAGTTTGCTGAGGATGACTTCCAGCTTCATCCATGTCCCTGCAAAGGACATTAACTCATTCCTTTTTATGGCTGTGTAGTATTCCATGCTGTATATCTACTACATTTTCTTTACCCAGACTATCATTGCTGGCCATGTGGATTGGTTCCATGTCTTTGCTATTGAAAATAGTGCTGCAATAAACATACGTGTGCATGTGTCTTTATAGTAGAATGATTCATATTCGTTTGGGTATATACCCAGTAATGGGATTGCTGGGTCAAAGAGTATTTCTGGTTCTAGACCTTTGAGGAATGGTCACACCATCCTCCATAATGGTAGAACTATTTTACATTCCCACCAACAGTGGAAAAGCATTCCTATTTCTCCACAGCCTCACCAGCATCTATTGTTCCCTCACTTTTTAATAATTGCCATTCTGGCTGGCAGGAGATAGTACATCATTGTGGTTTTGATTTGCTTTTCTCTAATGATCCTTGATATTGAGCTTTTTTTCATATGTTTCTTCTTCTGAGAAGTGTCTGTTTGTATCCTTTGCCAATTTTTGATGGGGCTTTTTTTTTTCTTGTAAATTTGTTTAAATTCCTTGTAAACATACATGTGAGCTCTCATCATTCTTGTTTAAACACCTAAGAGGCACCCTAACCAGTGCAACATGGCAAGAAAATGAAATAAGAAACCAACAGAAGGACCAGGCATGGTGGCTCATGCCTGTAATCCCTGCATTTTGGGAAGCTGAGGTGGGAGGATCACTTGAGTTCAGGAGTTTGAGACCAGCCTAATAGTGAGAACTCATCTCTACCAAATAAAAATAATTTTAAAAGAAAAAAGATCAATAGATAGGAAAGGAAGAAACAAAAGTCTTTCTTTGTCACCAACTTCATTGCATATGTAGAAAACACTAGGGAATGCTGAAAAAGTCTCTGGAATTAATCATTGAATTTGCAAAATAGTTCATAAAATATATGTAATAAGTCGCTTAGATGAACATGAAAAGATAGCAAACAATACTAGTCATCAAAGAAGTGCAAGTTAAAACCACAATGAGAAACCATCACACATCACTTAGAATAGGTGAAGTCAAAAAGACATATGATAAGTCTAAATACTGTCAAGAATATGGAAAAAATAGGAATGTCTGATATTGCTGGTAGAAATGCAAAAAATGTGGCAGCCAATTTGTAAAGCGGTATGGCAATTTCTTATACAGTTACCCATCCATTACCACATGGCCCAGCAATTCCACAAATATGTATTTATCCAAAAGAAATAAAAATGTAAGGCCACACTTGTAAGCAGTTATTTATAGTGGCTTCATTAATAACAAACCCTAGCTGGAGTAATCCACATGTCAATCAACTAGAGAACAGAGAAACCAATGAATAAATTGGGATTCCAGCAACACTCAGCAGCTGCTCAGCAACAAAAATGAATGAATGGCATCATCTCAAACATCGTTATGCTAAGGGAGAGACCAAACGAAGGACTACATAACATACGATTGCATGTCCGTGAAATTCTAGAAATTTCACTGTTGCAGTGACAGAAAACAGCAGTGGTTGAATGAAGGGAAGGGATGAGGGTGGGAGGCAAGGATTAAATAGAAAGGGACAGAAAGAAAAGTTTTTAGGGAAAAGAAACTGTTCTCTACAGCACCACAATTCAGGAGTAACTGGGTGGTGGGAACTAAGGGGAGAGGAGGGTGTGAGGGATGAGGGCAGAGAGAAGGGCGGGGGAAGCAGGAGGTGAGGACAAGGCGCAGGGGAGAGGACTCTACAGCAGTGGAAGAGCCTAGCAGGGGATTCTTTGCATTCTGTGTTTCTCTACTGGGCAGTGTGGCAGTTACACAACCATAAATAATTACCAAAATTCAACAAAAAGCACAGCTAAAACTGGTGAATTTTATTACAAATAAATGCCCTAATAAGCAAAAAAAAAAAAAAAAAAAAAAAAGGGAGGGGGGAGGGAGGCAAAAATAAAGACATTTTTTAGATGATCAAAGCCATAAAATTAAATTCCTAGGGATCCTGTACTACATTTAATTTTAAAGGAAGTGCTTCAGGGTGAAGGAAAATGATACTGCATGGCGACTCAGATATACAGAAAGGAAAAATTAACAACAGAAATGATGCATATACACATGTCACATTTAAAAGAAAAAAGATCAATAGATAGGAAAGGAAGAAACAAAAGTCTTTCTTTGTCACCAACTTCATTGCATATGTAGAAAACACTAGGGAATTCTGAAAAAGTCTCTGGAGTTAGTCACTGAATTTGCAAAATAGTTCATAAAATATATTTAATAAGTCGCTTAGATGAATATGAAAAAATAGCACTCATTTTCTTAATTTCCTGAAGACATATGGCTACTTGTCTAAAACAAAAAGTATTACACTGTATCATTGAGTCTATAATATGGATTGGTGCAATATATAAAACAATAATAGTATAACGGTAGGTTAAATGAAACTACACTGTTACAAGTGTCCTTTATTTTGCTGGATGCAGCTTAATATTACCTGAACTTCAGTATGAAAAGTCAAGGAATCGGGTTCCATTCTTACAACAATAAAAAATTAGTGTAAAGAAATATAGCCAAAAGCCACTAGGACAATTAAACCCATAAACTAAAAAATGTTTATTTGACGCATAAGAAAGTAGTAAAGGAGAAAGAGAAACAAAAAGATATGAGACAAATTGAAAACATATAGCAAAATTGTAGACCAAAATCCAGCCATAGTAAGTGAAGAAATGACACGAACTTGCTCACATTAGCAGGACTGCGGAGCACTGTGGGGAGAACAGACATGGGCAGGTGGCGAGGGGACAGTGTTAGTGCCACAATTCAGGAGTGACAGGGTGGCAGGGACTAAGGGGAGGGGAGGGTGTGAGGGATGACAGGGGCAGACAGAAGGGCTGGAGAGGCAGGAGGTGAGGAAAAGGAGCAGGGGAAAGAATTCTAAAGCAGTGGAAGGGCCTAGCGGGGGGTTCTTTGCATTCGGTATTTAATACATTCTGTTGGACTTCCGAAAAAATAATTGGCTCCTTATGATTAAAAAAAAAAAGAGTTACAAAAATACCAAGTGTCTAGATAAAATATGCACACTGCTTGGATGTGCAGAGTTTAGGAAAACAGGCAGTGCTGGAGCGCTGGTGAAGAGCATTGGGTCTCATGGAGCACTCGCAACTCTGAGGTGATGACTACAGGCTCCCGCTTGCAATAGACAGTAACAAACCCTGCTTCGTTGTATTCAGGAGATGTTCTGGACTCACACAGGGAAACTCGGGGTAGGGAGTGAAGATAATTTTAAATGCAACAACCCAGAGTCACAGATCCATAGTCTGGGAAAGTAAAACTTAGGAGCTTTGAGAGTTTAATTGTAATGCTGTTTTGACACAGGTCTTTTACAAATTGGAATTCTAATCATTCAGAGATTGCCAATATTGCGCTACCTACTGTGTTAATAAACAAAAAGGAAACTGGTCTCTATGAGAATCTCTGCGTGGTGCCTTCGGACAAAACTTCACCAGGTTTAGAGAGATAAACCCCTGTCTCTACACCTCCATTCCCAAGGCGAGCTCATTCTCTGGCATCAAGTTCCCCGTGCTCAGTTTCCCTACACAAGAG
The DNA here is from genome assembly GCF_028878055.3 of Symphalangus syndactylus. Lineage (NCBI taxonomy): Eukaryota > Metazoa > Chordata > Mammalia > Primates > Hylobatidae > Symphalangus > Symphalangus syndactylus. Next base: position 40,326,606 of record NC_072445.2, read on the forward strand.
TCCAAGGGGAGAGGTAGGGGTGGGAGGCAGGGAGTCCAGTTCAGGGACCGGGATTCCAGGAGGAGAAGTGAAGGGGAAGGGGTGGGCGCAGCCTGGGAGTCTCTCCCTGGTTTCCACAGACAGATCCTTGTCCAGGACTCAGGCACACAGTGTGACAAAGAGGCTGGTGTAGGAGAAGAGGGATCAGGACGAAGCCCCAGGTCCCGGGCGGGACTCTCAGGGTCTCAGGATCCGAGGGCCTTGTCTGCAATGGGGAGGCGCAGCGTTGGGGATTCCCCGCTCCCCTGAGTTTCACTTCTTCTCCCAACCTGTGCCGGGTCCTTCTTCCAGGATACTCGTGACGCGTCCCCAGTTCCCACTCCCATTGGGTGTCGCGTGTTTAGAGAAGCCAATTAGCGTCGCCGCGGTCCCAGTTCTAAAGTCCCCACGCACCCACCCGGACTCAGAGTGTCCTCAGACGCCGAGATGCGGGTCGTGGCTCACCGAACCCTCCTCCTGCTGCTCTCGGCGGCCCTGGCCCTGACCGAGACCTGGGCCGGTGAGTGCGGGTCGGGAGGGAAATCGCCTCTGTGGGAAGGAGCGAGGGGACCGCAGGCGGGCGCAGGACCCGGGGAGCCTCGCCGGGAGGAGGGTCGGGCGGGTCTCAGCCTCTCCTCGCCCCCAGGCTCCCACTCCATGAGGTATTTCAGCACCTCCGTGTCCCGGCCCGGCCGCGGGGAGCCCCGCTTCATCTCCGTGGGCTACGTGGACGACACCCAGTTCGTGCGGTTCGACAGCGACGCAGCGAGTCCGAGGATGGAGCCGCGGGCGCCATGGATAGAGCAGGAGGGGCCGGAGTATTGGGACCAGAACACACGGAACGCCAAGGCCCACGCACAGACTGACCGAGAGAACCTGCGGATCGCGCTCCGCTACTACAACCAGAGCGAGGACGGTGAGTGACCCCGGCCCGGGGCGCAGGTCACGACCCCTCCCCATCCCCCACGGACGGCCCGGGTGGCCCCGAGTCTCCAGGTCGGAGATCCGCCCCGAGGCCGCGGGACCCGCCCAGACCCTCGACCGGAGAGAGCCCCAGGCGCCTTTACCCAGTTTCATTTTCAGTTGAGGCCAAAATCCCCGCGGGTTGGTCGGGGCGGGGCGGGGCTCGGGGGACTGGGCTGACCGCGGGGACGGGGCCAGGGTCTCACACCTGGCAGACGATGTATGGCTGCGACGTGGGGCCGGATGGGCGCCTCCTCCGCGGGTATTACCAGCGCGCCTACGACGGCAAGGATTACATCGCCCTGAACGAGGACCTGAGCTCCTGGACCGCTGCGGACACGGCGGCTCAGATCACCCAGCGCAAGTGGGAGGCGGCCCGTGAGGCGGAGCAGTGGAGACCCTACCTGGAGGGCCGGTGCCTGGAGTGGCTGCACAGATACCTGGAGAACGGGAAGGAGACGCTGCAGCGCGCGGGTACCAGGGGCAGTGGGGAGCCTTCCCCATCTCCTATAGATCGCCCGGATGGCCTCCCACGAGGAGGGGAGGAAAATGGGATCAGCGCTAGAATGTCCCCCTCCCTTGAATGGAGAATGGCATGAGTTTTCCTGAGATTGCTCTGAGGGCCCCCTCTGCTCTCTAGGACAATTAAGGGATGACGTCTCTGAGGAAATGGAGGGGAAGACAGTCCCTAGAATACTGATCAGGGGTCCACTTTGACCCCTGCAGCAGCCTTGGGCACCGTGAATTTTTCTCTCAGGCCTTGTTCTCTGCCTCACACTAAATGCGTTTGAAGGTCTGATTCCAGCTTTTCTGAGTCCCTCAGCCTCCGCTCAGGTCAGGACCAGAAGTCGCTTTTCCCCCCTCAGAGACTAGAACTTTCCAAGGAATAGGAGATTATCCCAGGTGCCTGTGTCCAGGCTGGTGTCTGGGTTCTGTGCTCCCTTCCCCACCCCAGGTGTCTGGTCCATTCTCAGGTTGGCCACATGGGTGGTCCTAGGGTGTCCCATGAGAGATGCAAAGGGCCTGAATTTTCTGACTCTTCCCGTAAGAGCCCCCAGAGACACACGTGACCCACCACCGCATCTCTGACCATGAGGCCACCCTGAGGTGCTGGGCTCAGGGCTTCTACCCTGCCGAGATCACACTGACCTGGCAGCGGGATGGGGAGGACCAAACTCAGGACACTGAGCTTGTGGAGACCAGGCCAGCAGGAGACAGAACCTTCCAGAAGTGGGCAGCTGTGGTGGTGCCTTCTGGAGAAGAGCAGAGATACACGTGCCATGTGCAGCATGAGGGGCTGCTGGAGCCCCTCACCCTGAGATGGGGTAAGGAGGGGGATGAGGGGTCATGTCTCTTCTCAGGGAAAGCAGGAGCCCTTCTGCAGGATCAGGGCCCCTCATCTTCCCCTCCTTTCCCAGAGCCATCTTCCCAGTCCACCATCCCCATCGTGGGCATCGTTGCTGGCTTGGCTGTCCTAGCAGTTGTGGTCACCGGAGCTGTGGTCGCTGCTGTGATGTGGAGGAGGAAGAGCTTAGGTAGGGAGGGGGTGAGGGGTGGGGTCTGGGTTTCTTGTCCCACTGAGGGTTTCAAGCCCCAGGTAGAAGTGTTCCCTGCCTCATTACTGGGAAGCAGCATCCACACAGCCTGGGACCCTGTGTGCCAGCACTTACTCTTTTGTGAAGCACATGTGACAATGAAGGACAGATATATCACCTTGATGATTATGGTGTTGGGGTGCTGATTCCAGCATTTATGAGTCAGGGGAAGGTCCCTGCTAAGGACAGACGTTAGGAGGGCAGTTGGTCCAGGACCCATACCTGCTTTCCTCGTGTTTCTTGATCCTGCCCTGGGTCTGTAGTCATAGTTCTGGAAATTTCTCTTGGGTCCAAGACTAGGAGGTTCCTCTAAGATCTCACGGCCCTGCTTCCTCCCAGTCCCCTCACAGGACATTTTCTTTCCACAGGTGTAAAAGGAGGGAGCTACTCTCAGGCTGCGTGTAAGTGGTGGGGGTGGGAGTGTGGAGGAGCTCACCGACCCCATAATTCCTCCTGTCCTCCGTCTCCTGCGGGCTCTGACCAGGTCCTGTTTTTGTTCTACCCCAGCCAGCGACAGTGCCCAGGGCTCTGATGTGTCTCTCACGGCTTGAAAAGGTGAGATTCTTGGGGTCTAGAGTGGGCGGGGGCATGGGGCAGAGGGGAAAGGCCTGGGTAATGGAGATTCTTTGGGACGCTTCGAGTGTGTGGTGGGCTGTTCAGAGTGTCATCACTTACCATGACTGACTTGAATTTGTTCATGACTGCTGTTTTCTGTAGCCTGAGACAGCTGCCTTGTGAGGGACTGAGATGCAGGATTTCTTCACACCTCCCCTTTGTGACTTCAAGAGACTCTGGCATCTCTTTCTGCAAAGGCATCTGAATGTGTCTGCGTCCCTGTTAGCATACTGTGAGGAGGTGGAGAGACAGCCCACCCCCATGTCCCCCGTGACCCCTATTCCCATGCTGACCTGTGTTTCCTCCCCAGTCATCTTTCCTGTTCCAGAGAGGTGGGGCTGGATGTCTCCATCTCTGTCTCAACTTTATGTGCACTGAGCTGCAAACTCTTACTTCCCTACTGAAGATAAGAATCTGAATATGAATTTGTTTTCTTAAATATTTGCTATGAGAGGTTGATGGGTTAATTAAATAAGTCAATCCTAGAATTTGAAAGATCAAATAAAGATGTGAGAACCTTCCAGAATCTGCATGTTCCCTGTGCTGAGTCTGTTGCAGGTGGGGGTGGAGAAGGCTGTGAGGAGGTGAGTGTGGATGGGGCCTGTGCCTAGTTGCTGTTCAGTTCTTCATGGGCTTTATGTGGTCAGTCCTCAGCTGGGTCACCTTCACTGATCCATTGTCCTTGTCCCTTCAGTGGAAACTTGTCCAGCGGGAGCTGTGACCGCAGAGGTTCAGACATTGCCCAGGGCAGCCCCTGCACACGGGGGTCTCTGTGCTTTCTGAGACAAATTTTCAGAGCCATTCACCTCCTGCCCTGCTTCTAGTGCTTCTCTTCTGCTGTGCTCTCCTGCCCTCTCTCCCTGCCCTGGTTCTAGTGATCTTGGTGCTGAATCCAATCCCAACTCATGAATCTATAAAGCAGAGTCTAATTTAGACTTGCATTTGTCTGTGAAATTGGACCCATCATCAAGGACTGTTCTTTCCTGAAGAGAGAACCTGACTGTGTGCTGCAGTGTGCTGGGGTGGGGAGGCGCGGGGGTTGCTGTAGAAAGAGGGATGGGGGAGGGAGGGCACGCAAGCAGCACTGCTGAGAAAAACATAGGCGGCCTCTATCTCGGTGTGAGGGGACCTTGTGCTGTAGCTGCCACAAAACAGCACTTGGCCTGAGGCTATGTTAATAAAGATACTGCCTTTAGAATAGGAGGTGCTCTACACTGATCTTTCATTCAACTGACCGTTGTCATTGACCAGACACAGGACAGAAGGGTTCTGCATCTGCGGAACACCAGAGAAATCTCTGGCCTTTTGTAGCATATGTTCCAGTGGGAAGAGGCAGACGATAGATACACTATAACCAGAGTAAGGAAGGAAAGTGCTAGAAGGTGGTAAGTGCTGTGAGGCAGGTGATCCAGGATGTGGGCAGTGGGGACAGGGAAGGTGGCTGTTGTGCTGGGTAGTCAGTGTGTGCCTTGTTGCAAAGGTGACCTTTGAGGACAGATTTGAGGGACGTGAGGATGTCTGGGGAAGTTCTTTCCAGGCATAGGAACCTCCAGTCCAAATGCACTATGGCAGGAAGGTGTCTGTGTTCCCAGAAGAGCAAGGAGGCCAGGAGGGCTCGACAGAGAGAAACTGAGGTGAGGTCAGAGGTGCAGCCAGAGCAGGTGGGCTTGAGGGGAGTGGGGTTGGATCTGACCTTTGCTCTGAGTGGGATGAAGAGTTAGAGGACAGTTTTGAGCAGAAGAGGGCCATGGTATGACTTCTCTTTTAAAAGGATCTCTCTGACTGCTGTGCTGAGAACAGAATTGAGAGGTGAGGGACGAGGGAGGCAGAAGGGAAAACAGTAGGAAGCGAGTGCAGTATTCCAGGCTGGAGATGTCGGTTATCTTGACCGGGGTGTGAGCAGGGGAAATAGTGGGACGTGAGGGGATTCTGGATGCATTTGAAGATGGACTCACAGCATTTGCTAATGGATTGTATCTGTGGTGTGAGAAAGACGAATCAAGGACACTCATAGTTGTAAAATGAGTGAGTAGAAGGATGGAGCTGCTGTCAGTGGAGATGGGGAGACTGGCAGGAGCATACTGAGGAGGGGGAATCGCAGGCACTCAGTGGAGGAGATGTCTATTAGGAATGTAGATGGGGGAGCTGGGGTGGAATTTGGACAGACAACTCCAGAGTTTAGAGGAAAGGAGAAATAGACTGGGCGGGAGAAATAGATTGAGGAGGTCACACCATATAAACGATACTTAAAACCTCAAGCATGGATGAGGGCACCAAGGGAGTGACTGACTATGGAAAAGAATGAGCGCAAGGACTGAACCCTGGACCTGCAGTTCTAAGGGATGTGATCAGACCACACCCAGAGCAGACTGCACAGTTCTGGCCCCACATCTGGAGGACACACTCAGATAAGGAACCCCCATGTGCACCAGGATCACCTGGATGTGGTGCTGAGATCCAGGAAGTCTGGAGTCGAGCAAGAGATTCTGGATTTATGACAAGGCTGGAGCTCATGTTACTGGTCTCCAGATCACACTTGGAGCAGCTAGAACACCAGGATCCCACACATCTGAGCATCAGCCTCGCCTCTAGGGCTTGTTATAGAAATGATTCCTTGGTCTTGTGCATAATACTCTGAGACAGGGGTTCTGGGGAGTGGCCTGAGTATTTTCTAAGCCCCCGCCAGCAATCCTGTTGCTTAGCCAGATTGGGAGCCACTGAGATCAGTGATCAGAGAGTGCCCAGGGTGGGTGGATGGGGTGGGTTTTCAAACCCTGTTTAAAAGAGGATTTTTCTCACAGAAAGAAAAGGGAGGATGTACATCATCAGTTATGAGATGTGATATTCCCTGTTGTTCTCTCCACCATGGGGTAGAGGCCAGGTAGACAATTCATTTACCATCAACACAGACCTTAAGTCTGATCAGAAACATTTACCATCTATTTTCTCTGAAGCCTGGCACCTGGAGGCGTCATCTGCATGAGAATTTTGGACTCCACAACCTTTTATCATAACCCAGACATTCCTTTCTATTGATAATAACTCAACCAATTGCCAGTCAGAAAAATTAAAAATCTACTTATAACTCAGAAGCACTACCCCGCAACCCTTGCTTGCTTCAAATTGTTCCAACTTTCTGGACCGAACCAATGTATAGCTTAAATGTATTTGATTGATGTCTCATATCTTCCTTAAATGTGTAAAACCAACCTGTGCCCCAACCACCTTGAGCACATGTTCTCAGGGTCTCCTGAGGGCTGTGTCATGGGCTGTGGTCACTCATTTTTGGCTCAGAATAAATCTCTTCAAATATGTTACCGAGTTTGACTCTTTTCATTGACAGTGTGGAATTCTGATGTAGTAAGAGGGTTCAAGTGCTGGAGTGTGAGGGGTGGGGAAAAGTGACAAATTTTAATTCTTGGAGCAGTGATCCAGGATGAGAACTTTATCTGGTACCCGGTAGGCACGCAGAGTGGATGAATGAACCAGTGACTACTAAATAACATATTTCCACCAATTCCTTTGAGGATAGGTTATTACATCAAGTTTTTGTCTATCCCAGTTTATAGTCTAGATTATTGGAGTGGCATTCTGTGATGATGAAATGATTATTCAAACATCTTCCCTCAGCATGACTCTTACTAGGATTAAAACACCCAGGTTTGTAAGATCTCAGAGGTTCTGGGTCCACATATAAACATTAATATAAAACCGATGTTTTATATTAATATTTATATTTTCTTGTGTGTGGAAATATTTCTGGGGAGAGAATCTCAAACATTTATTAGTTTTTATGTGACATCCTCAAAGGCCTAAAAAATCCTAACTTCTAGATTAAAGGTAGGACCACTCCACGTCTAGACAATGAACAGCTGGTAGCAACCTGTGTTTAGGGACATGAAATAAATGCTTACATTTGTTTATCTTTTCCTCTGGGACCGAACAAGGTAGAGGTTTATTTGCTTACTCTTACTATAAGTTTCTCTCTGTGGGATGGTGATGGGGTTTTCTTCCACCCAAATAACATTCTGATTCTCCAACAGCAGCTGGGAGTCCTAGAGTTCGACTCGATTCTGACACTAACTACCTGGAGTTTGCCTCAGACTCCACAGGTTTACCAGCTCAGTCCTACAAGTCTGTCCTCACTTCAGAAGCAAGTCACAAGTATCGGGTGCAAGGTTACCTGCACTTCTGTCTATCATGGCTGCAAAGTCAGGGGTTTCTCACCTCCCAAGATTTGAGAATTCTTAAACTAACTGAAAGAACTCAGGAAGTTGCTATAGCCGTGTAAACCAAAAAACATCTGAGACAGGTCTCAGTCAGTTTAGAAGTTTATTTTGCCAAGCTGAAGATGCACCTTGGAAACAGAGACACAAATCATTGTAGCATCTGTGGCCCATGCTTTTTCCTAACAGGGTTTTGAAGACATCACTATTTACAGGGGAAAGAGCAGCCAGGAGAGGAAAAAAATAGTCAACTATGCATTCATCTCATGCTCAGTAAATCTACATTTTACATAAGATAAAGTAAACGTTGGGTAAAAAGTCAAATACGCGTTTGTCTCCGGGTGGGTGGAGGGATGATTTCTAGTCTTGTCTTTGTCCTGTACCTGTGAAGATAAGCTGTTAATTCACATTGTCAGGGGAAAATTCAACAAAACTCTGTCTTAGAGTAAACATGTTGGGGCCCACAAGGAATTATCTTGTGAGCAGTTTGTGAGGGAGGCCACCTGGGGAGATATGGGGTCTTCTATCTTTGCAGTTATTTGTTTAGAAACAAAAGAAAGGCAGTTTTTCCATCACTCAGTCTCCAAACTTAACTTTTCCCTTTGGTATAGTGAATTTGGAGTCCTGAAATTTTATTTTCCTTCCACACTCAGTACTGCAGTTTTTTATTGTTATAGCTTAAATCCCCACCTTTTTGGCATCTGGGACCAGTTTCAAGGAAGACAGTTTTTCCACGGACCAGTGGAGGTGGCGGAGGGCAGGGGGAAATGGTTTCGGATGAAACTGTTGTACCTCAGATGATCAGGCATTAGCATTTCATAAGGAGCATGCAACCTAGATCTCTCGCATGCAGGGTTCACAGTAGGGTTCATGCTTCTATGAGAATCGAATTCCGCCACTGATCTGACAGGAGGCGGAACTCTGGTGGTCATGCTCATGCTCTCTCACCCACTGATCACCTCCCGCTGTGCGGTCTGGTTCCTACCAGGCCAGGAACCTGTACCAGTCCGCAGCCCGGGGGTTAGGGACCCCTGGTTTGAATTATGCCACTAGAGCAGAACTCCTGAGACTGGATAACTTATAACAAACAGAAATTTGTTTCATTCATGGTGTCGAGGATGGGAATTCCCAGATCAAGGGACTGTATCTGGTAGAAAACAAAAGGACAAGAGAGGGTGAGAGGTAGGGGGAAAAGGGAGTCAAACTCACAGCCTCAGGCCCTTTTATGATGAGCCTTAATCCATTAATGAAGGCAGAGCTCTGATGGTCCAATCGCCTCTCAAAAGTCCCATTTCTTAAAAATCTTGCATTTGGGATGAAATATCCAACAGATGCTTTTTTGGGGAAAACATTCAAGCCATAGCAATTATAAAGGATACAAATGAACAGCCAGATGAAGAGGTGCACAGGGTGAGGTCTGGAAGGGCTCTGAGCACAGGAGCCTCTGTCCCCATGGAGATGGGGTTCACCATCCTCCCAGCACGTGGGCACACGGATGTGCTCAGCAGTTGGGAAGCTCCCCAAAACCCAATCTCCAGAGGTTTCAATGGAAATTTCATTGTGTAGGCAAGATTAATTAAATCACTGACCATTGTGTGACTGAACTCAACCTCGAGCCCCTCTTTCCTTCCCAAACTTTAGGGATGGGGCTGACAGTTCCAATCCTCTAATCACAGCTTCGTGTTTCTGGCAACCAGCCCCCATCCTGAAGCTATCTAGGAGCCCCTCACCCCATAGTCATCTCATTGCCATGTTGAAGTCATGTTTATCACTGAGGAGATTGCAAATGTTTTAGAACCTGGTTGTCAGGAAACAGGGACAAAGACCAAATATTTTTACTGGACCACAGATCACACCCTGATTTTGACCACATTATCTCTTTTTATAATATTTATTATTTTATTTTAGAGATAATCTCTTCCTCTGTTGCCCAGGGCAGAATGCAGTGGCACAATCATAGCTCACTCTAACCTCGAATTCCTGGACTCAAGTGATCCTTCTGCCTCAGCCTCCTGAGTAGATAGCATTACAGGTGCACACCACCATGCCCAACTAATTTTTAAATATTTTGTAGGAATGGGTCTCACTATTCAGCCCAGTCTGGTCTCGAACTCCTGGCCTTAAACAATATTCCTACCATTGCCTCCCAAACTGATGGAATTACAAGTGTGAGCCACTGTGCCTGGCCAATCACAGATCTCCTATACCAGAAGAATCATAACAGTGAAAAGATCCTGGCACATTACCAGAATCCTCTTTGTTCATTAACAGTTATCCCAGTGCAATCCATAAACAGGAATAGTTTCAGCAACATATGGCTGCACCTTTTCAGGCATCTGGTAAAATTGAGCTAAGAGACAATATCATCTCTTGCTTATACCTCTTTTGAATACTTCATGTAACATTGGATTTTCCTCATTACGTAACCCATTTATTCATTCATTTACCCTCAGCTACTCTTTCTCCTTCTCTGCATTTATACTAAACATTTATAATTTTGGAAGGAACACTAGGTTCTGCTGCTGTGCTGGCTTAGACTGCAGGGACCAATACTGTCCTAGTAAGTGTCTCCTGTCATCCATTCTAGTTCATAGAGGGTAGGGTTATACAGGTAGAGAACTGGTTGGCTATCTGACCTCAGGCAACACAGCTGCATTCAGTGTTGGCCCCAAGTTTGCCAGATGCAGTGAAGGCACAACCTACTTCTACAGGCCCTTAGGAATTCTGACATAATGGACATAAAATATATTTACAGTTTCTTACTTAGGAATAATTCCTGTTTCTGAACTCTATTTGCATCCCTAGTCTTGGGACCACTGCATCAGGTATGAGAAAAGCAAGTTGAGGTGAATTACAGTCATCATTCCAGTGTCCTACCACCTTGGGAAGGAATATATGTAGATCACACCAGCACCTTACCCTGACCCACCAGAGAAAGAGAGGATACTCTCATGTCAAGTGTGAGCACAAATTGCTGGGACTACAGGTGTGAGCCACCGTGCCCAGCTCTAACAGCACAGTTCTTAGCAGAAATATTACAGGTCAGAAGAGAATAGGATAGTGTACTCAAAGTCCTGAAAGAAAAGAACTGCCAAACCAAGAGTAATAAACCAAACATAATTATTCTTCATAATTGAAAAAGAAATTATCTTCCAAGACAAGCAAATGCTGAAAGGCTTCATTTCCACTAGACAGGGCCTACAGGAAACGCTCAAGAAAGTCCTAAACCTGGAATTGAAAGGACATTTTCAACATTTCCACATTATTACCATGAAAACATACACAAGTATAAAACTCACTGGTAAAGCAATCACACAAAAGAGAAAGAGAAAGGTCTCAAATGGTCCTACTACAGAAATCCACCAAACCATAATGACAAGCAATAAGAGAAAAAGACAGTAATAAAGGACATATAAAACCACCAGAAAACAACAATGTGACAGGAACAAAGCTGTTGGCAACAGGCCCCCAAAAATCTGGCCATAAACTGGCCCCAAAACTGGGCATAAACAAAATATCTGCAGCACTGTGACACGTTCATGATGGCCATGACGCCCATGCTGGAAGGTTGTGGGTTTACTGGAATGAGGGCAAGGAACACCTGGCCCACCCAGGGCGGAAAAGTGCTTAAAGTCGTTCTTAAACCACAAACAATAGCATGAGCGGTCTGTGCCTTAAGGACATGCTCCTGCTGCAGATAACTACCCAAACCCATCCCTTTATTTTGGCCCATCCCTTTATTTCCCATAAGGAATACTTTTAGTTAATCTATAATCTATAGAAACAATTCTTATCACTGGCTTGAGTTAAATACGGGGGTAAATCTCTGTTCGAGGCTGTCAGCTCTAGAGGCTGTGAGACCCCTGATTTCCCACTTCACACCTCTATATTTCTGTGTGTGTGTCTTTAATTCCTCTAGCGTCACTGGGTAGGGTCTCCCTGACTGAGCTGGTCTCAGCTCAGAGCCTCACATATTAATAAAAATCTGGAATGTAAACAGATTAAATTCTCCACTTATAAGATTTAAAATGGCTGAATGGGTAGAAAACATGATCTTACTACATTCTGCTTACAAAAAAACTCACCGGTAATACCACCTCACCACAATGCATAGAGACAGAAGGTAAAAGAATGGCAAGAGGTTATCTATGGAAACCAAAAGTGAGCAGGAGTAGCTATACTTATAGCAGATAAAATAAACTGTAAGTCAAGAACAATTTTTTTAATAGATAAGGAAGGCCATTACATAATCATAAAGAGATCCTTCCAAGAAGAGAATAGAACAATTCTAAATATATACGCACTAAACACTGGAGCACCTAGATTCATAAAACAAATATTACTACATCTAACAAGAGAGATAGACTCCAATACAATAATAGCGGGGGACTTCAACATCCCAATCTCAGCATAAGACAGATGATCTACACATAAAATCCAGAAAGAAACATTGGATTTAAACTGAATTTTACACCAAATAAAGCTAACAGATATGTACAGAGCATTGTATCTAACACTACAGAATATACACTCTTTTCGTGAACACATGGGACATTTTCCAGGAGAGAGCCTACGTTAAGCCACAAAACAAGTCTCAACAAATGTTCAAAAATTGAAATCATATTAAATATCTTCTCTGGCCACAGTGGAATAGAACTAGAAATATACACCCAGAGAAATGTTGGCAACTAGACCAATACATGGAAATTAAACAACATGCTCCTGAATAACCATTGAGTCAACAGAGAAATTAAGATGTAAATCAAAAAGTTTCTTGAAACAAATGAAAATGGAAACACAACGTACCAAAACCTGTGGGATACAGCTAAACAGGGCTAAAAGGGAGGTTTATAGGAATAAATACCTACCTAAGAAAAGTAGAAACATTACAAATTAACAATATAACAATGAACCTCAAGGAACTGGAAAAGCAAGAAAAAAACACATCCAAAATTAGCAGAAAAGAAATAATAAAGATCATAGTAGAACTAAATAAAGACTTTTAAAAACCATGTGAAAAATCAACGAAGTGAAATGTTTGTTCTTCAAAAACATAAACAAAATTGATAAACCACTAGCTAAACAAACCTAGAAAAAAAGAGAGAAAATTTGCTAAGAATAAAAGTTCCTCTTCAAAGTTTTCCTTTTTGGTTTAGAATGATAAGTGTTAAGAAGATAGTTCCTCTTAAAAGCTTTAAGTTTCCCTCACTCTTCATACCAACAAATCTTCTATTTTACTAATGACTCTTTATTGTGCCCCCAAGGAGTTGTTACATACAGTAAAGAAATAAACACATTCTATGTTCTTGTACTTGAACCAAGGCCTAACTTCTTTGTTCCCTAGTCTGCCTGGATCTGCCTGGACATGCCCAGACATGTCCCAACTTGCAGCCTATGCTCTTTCCTTATTTGGAAATATTATCATCTTCCTGGTTTCACAAAAGTGACCCCCTCCTTTCCTTTGTTCCCCATTGCACCTTTACCTTATTTGAGAAAGTTTAAGTTTTTAGCTGACTGGGATCAGTTTAGATTGTGTGGTCCAGTTCCAGCCAATGGAGATAGGACACAATAGTAGAAACAATTTGCATAGGGAATAAAAACCCCTGCTTTCCTTTGTTCTGGGTCATCTCATGGCAACCAGGCTAATGGGTAGCACCCTTCTGCAGAAGTAAAAATTGCCTTGCTGAGAAATCCTTTGTTCAAGTGTTCATTTTCTTTTGACTGTGAGCTTTATTTCTAACCATTTTCTGGGGGCTTGTCCAGGATTCCCATTCTCCTTTGGGAAGGGGTCTTTGGTCACCCCATCTAGGGGAGACACACACCACTGCCCCACTGCGGTGGCCCCAGGGACGGGAGATTGAGATTACCCATTGTGAAGAATAAATGCAGGCTCTCAGCAATGTGGAAGGAGAAGGCCTGCAACTACCGTGATGACCAGGTAACTCTATGCACAGACCAAGGTAAAAAAAGGCACAAGGGCCACAGTATTTCCTTGGTGGTCAGGATATTCTGGAGGTTAAAGGGTGTGAAAGGTAACAAGCACTACTGCTGTGCAGAGTGAGTGAGTCCAATCTGCAGTTCTGTGGTCACCTCATATGGCCTATGGTGGCCCTCTTGTAGGGATCCTGACGTTGGGGTTTATACAGTCCCGCTGATGCTAAGGGGAGCCTGATTTCCTCTGGGAAAGCAGCCAGAGTGGATGAAGCAGAAGGAGAAGATTGCAAGGAACCTCCAGGGTAGGGGTTAAACCTCCAGGGAAGGATAGGTGAGAAATCTCTAGTTTGAGGGACTGAGCCTAACCAGTATTCAACATGGGAAATAACCTGAGTAAGACAGAAGGTAAAAAGGAAAAGGCAGACAGTGAAATCACCTCTGATAGTCCTTTAGAACTCATGTTAAAATATTGTAAGGATACGAGAGGACTAAACATAAGAAAAAGCAACAGATGATAAAGTATTATTGTTTCATTTGGACGAAGGAACCTATTCTAAAGCCTTCAGTTTTCTGGCCAAAATCCAGGTCAAATGAGGATTGGACTTGCCAGCTATTAATAGAATCTGTAAATGATAAAAGTCCTGTTTCCCAGGAGGAAATACATTATGCTCGGCCGGGCGCGGTGGCTCACGCTTGTAATCCCAGCACTTTGGGAGGCCGAGGCGGGCGGATCACGAGGTCAGGAGATCGAGACCACGGTGAAACCCCGTCTCTACTAAAAATACAAAAAATTAGCCGGGCGCGGTGGCGGGCGCCTGTAGTCCCAGCTACTCGGAGAGGCTGAGGCAGGAGAATGGCGTGAACCCGGGAGGCGGAGCTTGCAGTGAGCCGAGATTGCGCCACTGCACTCCAGCCTGGGCGACAGAGCGAGACTCTGTCTCAAAAAAAAAAAAAAAAAAAAAAAAAGGAAATACATTATGCTCTGTGTTGGTGGCAAGGGCTCATTCTCCTTTGTCATCTAAAAACTAAAGGAGACAAGCCAGAAACTACTTCTCCTGAAATTAATACCCCTTACTCCAAGAACCCCACCAACACATGGGACCCCTTAGACCATCTTCCCCCACCAAACCTTTTTCCCCCCACCCAGTAGACCAACATCCCCCACCTCCCCCTCCTGTAGATATAACAGTCCCAGACCTTTGCCCTACTCAGATTTTTTTTTTTCTCTCCTTATAACCCTGATTCTTGGGGTCATCCCCAGCTTGAATGCCCTCCCTTAGGAAGACTTCAACGTGAGTTAGAACAATGTAAAAATGATATCCAAAACTTCCCTTTTCCCCCTTCTTCTAGGGGTTTGGCTACAAACCTCTTCCCATTGAGGGAAGTGCCTCTAGGAGGAGGGGGCATTGGCTTTGTAAATGCTCCCCTGACCAGTTCAGAAGTCTGGAGCTTGAAGAGGGAACTCAAGCCACTCTTAGACGATCTCTATGAGTGGCATATCAAATTGATCAATTTTTAGGACTCTAGTTGTATACTGGGCTGAGTTAATGTCCATCATAGACATCCTTTTTTCAGAGGAAGAAAGGAGCATGATGCATAGGGCTGCTATGACCATTTGGGAGTGTGAGTATCCTCCTGGTCAAAACGTCCCTGCAGCCAAACAGAAATTTCCTACTCAAGATCCCCAGTGGGATAATAACAACATAGTTCATAGGAGGCATAGGAGAGAACTGCAAGAAATGATAATAAAAGGAATTAGAGAATTGGTACCCTGCACCCCAGAATATGACCAAAGCTTTTAATATACAGTAAGGAGAAGAAGAGGAGCTTATGGAATTTTTTAATAGGCTTAAGGAACAAATGAGGAAATATGCTGGTTTAGATGGAGGAGACCCACTTGGACAAGGAATGTTAAGGCTTCACTTCATCACATATAGCTGGCCAGACGTTACCAAGAAATTACAAAAGATAGAAAATTGGAAGTATTGTCCCATAGAGGAAGTCTTAAGGGAGGCCCAAAATCTGTATGTACGAAGGGATAAAGAAAAGCAAAAGGGCAAGGCAAAGATTATGCTGTTCTTACAGCAGGGAACTTCCCAATAGACAGCTCAAAGAAATGTCACTGGTAAATCTTTCAGGTACCTGACTGCCAGACCATATAATGGAGGTAAAGGAATCAAACCAGGGAACGAGGGAATAAAAAGAGGAATAGGGCAAAATAAATGCTTCAAGTGCGGGAAGGAAGGTTACTTTAAAAGAGAATGCCCTGAATGGAAAAAAGAAAAAGAAATCACCCACTTATGATCTTTGAGGAGGAATGGGGGGCCAGGGGCTCTACTCTTTTTACCTCGAGTCCCACCAAGAGCCCTTGATAAATTTAGAGGTGGGACCCAAACCTTTTTAATTGACTCAGGAGCTGCTGATTCCTCAGTTTGTTATCTTCCCCCTGGTGTAACTTGGTCACAAGAAGAACTTTTTATTTCGGGAGTAAAAGAGGAGAGGTTTAAAGCAAAAGTCTTAGAAGAAACAAAAATTAAATATCAGAACCACTCAGTAAATTCCAATATTAAACTTCTGTCAATCCTGGAGGCAGGAACAAAACTCTTAGGAAGAGATTTAATGCCAAAATTAAACCTAGGCCTTTATGTTAATCAAGGAAATCTCCTCCCCTCCTTAAATTTGCTTGCCACTCTAAATGAGGGATACATCCATCCAGATGTATGGTCAAAGGTAGGAAACTGAGGAAAATTATGAATTTCCCCAATCCAAGTTAAATTGAAAAACCTGGGGGAAGTGGTAAAGAGAAAACAATATTCAATTCCCTTAGAAGCTAAGATCAATTTAAAGCCCCTAATAGAAAGCCTTCTCCATGGTGGACTCATTGAACCCTGTATGTCTCCTTATAACACTCCCATACTACCTGTGAAAAAGCCAGATGGGTCATATCGGCTAGTGCAAGATCTTTATCTATTAACCAAATAGTTCAAAGAACTCACCCTGTGGTTCTTCATCCTTATACTGTTATTAGTAAAATTCCATACCGCCATGAGTGGTTCACAGTAATAGATCTAAAGGATGCCTTCTGGGCTTGCCCACTAGCAAAGATAGCCTTTGAATGGGAGGACCCTCACTCTGGTTGAAAATAACAGTATCGATGGACAGTTTTGCCCCAGGGATTTACAGAATCTCCAAATTTGTTTGGTCAAATACTAGAACAGATCATAGAAAAGTTTTGCAAACCACCATACATATGCCTGCTCCAATACATGGATAATATCCTTATTTCAGGGGAGGATAGACAAAAAGTAGAAGGATTTTCAATAGGTTTTTTTAAAATAATTTACAACTGGAGGGGTTATGAGTGTCAAAAAAGCAAACTTCGGTTTGTAGAACCTGAAGTCAAGTATTCAGGGCCCTTAATCAGTAAGGGCAAATGGAGAACTGGATTTGAATGGATTGAAGGCGTCATATCCTTACCTCTGCCTGAGACAAAGAAGGAACTTAGAAAGTTTTTACGGTTAGTAGGGTATTGTCGCTTATGGATAGACTCTATGCTTTAGTAACCAAGCCTCTATATAAAAAAAACTTGCACAGGGTGAATCAGACCTTCTTATATGGTTTTTACCAGAAATACAGCAGATAAAAAAATTAAAAGAGTTACTAGTGACAGCCCATGTTCTAGCCTTACCCTCTTTAGAATTGCCCTTTCATCTTTTTGTTAATGTAGGTAATGAAGTAGCCTTAGGGGTACTTACTCAAACACAGGGAGGCCATTGGCAACCCATAGCCTTCTTGTCAAAAATTCTTGACCCAGTAGCCCGTGGATGGCCCAAGTGTGTCCAATCAGTGGCAGCAACAGCCTTGCTCATAGAGGAGAGCAAAAAATTAACCTTTGGGGAATTCTTATCATTAGTACTCCTCACCAAGTGAGAACAATTCTCAATCAGAAGGCGGGAAGGTGGCTTACTGATTCCAGAATTTTAAAGTATGAAGCCATCTTGTTAGAAAGAAATGATCTAACCTCAACCACTGATGACTCAATTAATCCAGCTGCTTTGTTAACAGGAAACCCCAACCCACAGATCCCTGATCTTTGCCCAGAGCACAGATGTTTAGATTTAATTAGTTATCAAACAGAAGTTAGACCTGATCTAAATGAAACACCCTTTCAGACTGGGAAACACCTGTTTGTAGACGGTTCCTCCCGAGTAATCAAAGGAAAAAGGCATAACGGGTATTCAATGATAGATGGAGATACCCTCACAGAAATAGAGTCTGAAAGGTTACCAAATGACTGGTCTGCACAAACATGTGAGTTGTTCACATTAAATCAGGCCTTAACATTTCTGCAAATCAAGAAGGAGCAATCTATACAGACTCCAGGTATGCCTTTGGAGTAGTCCATACTTTTGGAAAAATTTGGACTGAGCAGGGCCTCATTAACAGCAAAGGTCAAATTTTAGACCATAGGGACTTAATAATACAAGTACTGGAAAATTTATAATTGCCAAAAGAAATAGCTGTTGTACATGTCCCAGGACATCAAAGGAATCCTTCTTTTGAAGGCCAGGGAAATAATCTCACTGACCAAATAGCTAAGCAAGCTGCCTCTTCTCCAGCAGAACCCATTTTTCGACTAACTGCTTGTCTTCCATCTTCAGCTGCACTCCCTATCTTCTCTCAAACAGATCAGGAAAAACTAAAAAAAACAGGAGCTGAGGAAACTCAAAAGGAAAGTGGGTATTACCAGATGGAAGGGAAATGTTATCCAAACCTTATGAGGGAAATATTGTCACAGCTTCATCAAGGATGTCACTGGCGTCCTCAAACCATGTGTGATGCAGTCCTTAGGGTTTATGGGTGCATAGGAATATACACCCTCACCAAGCAAATGGTGGAAAGCTGTATAGTGTGCAGAAAATCTAATAAGCAGACCCTCAAAAGACAATCTCCTGGAGGGAGAAATCTGGGGTTAAGGCCATTTCAAAGTGTCCAAGTTGAATATACTGAAATGCCCCCAATCGGCCGCCTTAAGTATTTACCGGTAATAGTAGATCATCTTAACCACTTGGTAGAAGCCATCCCTTTTCCAAGTGCAACAGCCAGTAATGTGGCCAAAGCTCTGTTAGAACATATCATACTCAGGTTTGGAATAATAGAGAACATTGATTCAGATAATAGGACCCAATTTACCGTGCACATTATTAAAGGACTAATCCAAGTATTAGGGATAAAATGGGAATATCATACTTCCTGGCCTCCACTTCATCAGGGAGAGTAGAAAGAATGAATCAAACTTTAAAAAGTCATCTAACTAAATTAATTTTAGGAACTCAGCTACCATGGACAAAATCTCTTCCCATTGCTTTACTAAGAATCCAAACTTCCCCTCGGAGGGATCTTGGCCTGTCTTCTTATGAAATGTTTTATGAGTTACCTTATCTAAACACTACTACTGACCTTCCTATGATCGAAACAAAAGATCATTTCCTTAGAAATTATGTATTTGGTCTGTCTTCCACTCTTCCTTCCCTCAGGACTCAAGGTCTCCTAGCACAGACTCCACTCCTTGAATTCCTGGCCCACCAACATCAACCCGGAGATCAAGTAAAAAAAGAGGAAAAGCTTGAGCCTACCTGGGAAGGACCCTCTCTGGTGCTCACAACAACTGAAACAGCAGTTTGGACCATTGAAAAAGGGTGGACCCATTATACTTGAGTCAAGAAGGCGTCACCTTCTCCAGAGACATGGACCATTATTCCGTCAACTCCCACCAGAGTAATAATAAAAAGAAAACTTTTATCTATCTCTTTTTCTTCTTCTCTTCCCCTTAACTGACCCCATTTCATCATTAATGTAACTAGATCAAATTTGCCCAAAATTATTACCTTTGATGCTTGTCTAGTCATGCCTTGTGGAAATTTACAGGACCAAAGACAGCTTACTGCTTCAGATAAATATCTTTGTCCCTCTTGGACTTCCTCAGATTGGAAAGATATAGCAAATTCTTGTGAAGATCATGAAAATCCAAAAATATTAGTTGTATTAACTGGTCGGTATGGGACTCTTGTCCCCTTAAAACAGAATCCCTCTGCTACACTTGGTCTAATGTCCTATAGAACACCAAAGGTCCAGGCTGGACTGCTCCCACCAGTCTTTGCCAGTCCTTAAAGCCATATATCCATTTTACAAAAGGGATTGCCTCTTCTAATTGTCCATATAACCAATGTAATCCTATTCAGCTTACTATTACTATTGCAACATCCCAAAACTCTTCCCCTTCATTAAGTCATATTTATGGCACAGGGGCGAACATCTCAGGAAAGGATCCTAGGGGAATTTTTGAAATCTGCTTTATTGCCCCTTCCACCTCTCTATCACATCTTCCTCAAACCATCACCCCACCCATATCCAGTGACGAAACCAAAGTAGCTATAGTAGAAGTAAAAGACCTGAGGCAAACTCTAGCCACTGAAACAGGGTCTCAGGATGCAAATGCATGGCTGGAATGGATTAAATATTCTGTTCACACTCAAAATAAGAGCAATTGTTATGCTTGGGTGCAGGGCAGACCAGAGGCCCAAATTGTCCCCTTTCCACTGAGATGGCCTTGTAATAGACCAGACATGGACTGCATGGTAGCTCTGCTCCAAGACCCGACAGCCTGGGGTAATAAATCATGTCAAAGACTTTCTCTGCTCTTCCCTGAGGTTTAGCACCCTGCAGGTCAGCCCCCAAAGGCCATTCAGCCTCCATGTTCTGGGACCAAATTTGCTTCGTGTCTCTCATGACAGGGAAAAAACTTGGCTTTCCTTGGAAACCTGACAGGATGCAGTGAGGTCAAGCACTTCCAAGAGCTAACCCATCAGTCCGCCCTTATCCATCCCCGAGCAGATGTATGGTGGTATTGTGGCGGACCTTTGTGGGATACTCTGCTGAATAACTGGAGTGGTACTTGTGCTGTAATTCAGTTGGCTATATCTTTCACCCTGGCATTTCATTCACCAAAAAAATTAACAACCAGGCATCATAGTACAAGAAGTGTTCCCATGAGTCTTTTGATCCCAACGTTTATATAGATGCTATTGGAGTACCAGATGAATTTAAAGCTTGAAACCAATAGCTGCAGGATTGAAGTCATTATTCAGGTGGGTGACTATCAATAAAAATGTAGATTAGATAGCCGGGCGCAGTGGCTCATGTCCGTAATCCCAGCACTTTGGGAGGCCAAGGCAGGCGGATCACAAGGTCAGGAGTTTGAGACCAGCCTGGCCAACACGGTGAAACCCTGTCTGTACTAAAAATACAAAAATTAGCCGGGTGTGGTGGCACGCACCTGTAATCCCAGCTACTCAGGAGAATCGCTTGAACCTGGGAGGCGGAGGTTGCAGTGAGCCGAGATCACGCCACTGCACTCCAGCCTGGGCGACAGACTGAGACTCCATCTCGAAAAAAAAATGTAGATTGGATAAATTATATTTACTACAATCAACAATGATTTGTTAATTGCACAATGGATGCTATGAGGGAATAGCTGAGCAACTAGGACCCACCAGTCAGATGGCTTGGGAAAATAGAATAGCACTAGACATGATACTAGAAGAAAAAGGTGGGGTTTGTGTTATGATTGGAACTCAGTGTTGTAATTTTATCCCTAATTATACTGCCCCTGATGGAACTATAACAAAAGTACTACAAGGTCTTACTGTTTTATCAAATGAACTAGCTAAAAACTCTGGAATAAATGATCCTTTCACCAGCTTATTGGAAACGTGGTTTGGTAAGTGGAAAGGACTTATGTCCTCAATTCTCACCTCACTGGCTCTCATAATCAGTGTACTTATCCTTGTAGAGTGCTGTATTATACCTTGCATTCGTGAATTAGTGCAAAGGCTTATAGAAAAGGCTCTTACCAAAACCCCTTTCAATTCTCCTCCGCCTTACTCAGATAATGATCTGTTCCTTCTAACTAATTAAGACGAGAAGCAAAGTCAAGATATGTTAAAGAGATTTGAAGAGGAAGAACTGTAAAATCAAGAGGCGGAAACTGTGAAGAATAAAAGTTCCTCTCCAAGGTTTTCCTTTTTGGTTTAGCATGATAACTGTTAAGAAGATAGTTCCTCTTGAGCCCCTCTGCCAGGCCGCCCTGAACGGGAAGAAGTGGGGAGCGCCTATGCCCGGCCATCCATCGTCTGGAAAGTGAGGAGCGCCTCTTCCCGGCCACCCGTCGTCTGGGAAGTGAGGACAGCCTCTGCCCGGCCACCCGTCTTCTGGGAAGTGAGGAGCGCCTCTGCCCGGCCACCCGTCGTCTGGGAAGTGAGGAGAGCCTCTGCCCGGCCACCCGTCATCTGGGAAGTGAGGAGCGTCTCTGCCCGGCCACCCGTGGTCTGGGAAGTGAGGAGCGCATCTGCCCGGCCACCCGTCGTCTGGGAAGTGAGGAGCGCCTCTGCCTGGCCACCCATCATCTGGGAAGTGAGGAGAGCTTCTGCCCGGCCACCCGTCGTCTGGGAAGTGAGGAGCGTCTCTGCCCGGCCACCCGTGGTCTGGGAAGTGAGGAGCGCATCTGCCCGGCCACCCGTCGTCTTGGAAGTGAGCAGCGCCTCTGCGCGGCCACCCGTCGTCTGGGAAGTGAGGAGCGCCTCTGCCCCGCCACCCGTCGTCTGGGAAGTGAGGAGCGCCTCTGCCCGACCACCCGTTGTCTGGGAAGTGAGGAGCGCCTCTGCCCAGCCGCCCCGTACGGGAAGTGAGCAGCGCTTCTGCCCGGCCACTCATTGTCTGGGAAGTGAGGAGCGCCTCTGCCCGGCCACCCATCGTCTGGGAAGTGAGGAGCACCTCTGACTGGCCGCCCTGTCCGGGAAGAAGTGAGGAGCGCCTCTGCCCGGCCACCCATCGTCTGGGAAGTGAGGAGCGCCTCTGCCCGGCCACCCATCGTCTGGGAAGGGAGGAGCGCCTCTGCCCGGCCACCCATCATCTGGGAAGGGAGGAGCACCTCTGCCCGGCCACCCATCGTCTGGGAAGTGAGGAGCGCCTCTGCCCGGCCACCCCATCTGGGAAGTGAGGAGCGCCTCTGCCCGGCCGCCCTGTCCGGGAAGAAGTGAGGAGCGCCTCTGCCTGGCCGCCCCGTCCGGGAAGAAGTGAGGAGCGCCTCTGCCCGGCCGTCCCATCTGGGAAGTGAGGAGCGGCTCTGCCCGGCCACCCGTCGTCTGGGAAGTGAGGAGCACCTCCGCCCGGCCGCCCCGTCTGGGAAGTGAGGAGCGCCTCTGCCCGGCCACCCATTCTCTGGGAAGTGAGGAGTGCCTCTGCCGAGCCACCCATCGTCTGGGAAGTGAGGAGAGCCTCTGCCTGGCCGCCCCGTCTGGGAAGAAGTGAGGAGCGCTTCTGCCCGGCCACCCATCGTCTGGGAAGTGAGGAGCGCCTCTGCCTGGCCGCACCGTCCGTGAAGAAGTGAGGAGCGCCTATGCTCAGCCGCCCCATCTGGGAAGAAGTGAGGAGCGCCTCTGCCCGGCCGCCCCGTCCGGGAAGAAGTGAGGAGCGCCTCTGCCCGGCCGTCCCGTCTGGGAAGTGAGGAGCGCCTCTGCCCGGCCACCCGTCGTCTGGGAAGTGAGGAGCACCTCTGCCCGGCCGCACCGTCTGGGAAGTGAGGAGCGCCTCTGCCCGGCCACCCATTGTCTGGGAAGTGAGGAGCGCCTCTGCCCAGCCACCCATCATCTGGGAAGTGAGGAGAGCCTCTGCCTGGCCGCCCCGTCTGGGAAGAAGTGAGGAGCGCCTCTGCCTGGCCACCCGTCGTCTGGGAAGTGAGGAGCGCCTCTGCCTGGCCACCCATCATCTGGGAAGTGAGGAGAGCTTCTGCCCGGCCACCCGTCGTCTGGGAAGTGAGGAGCGTCTCTGCCCGGCCACCCGTGGTCTGGGAAGTGAGGAGCGCATCTGCCCGGCCACCCGTCGTCTTGGAAGTGAGCAGCGCCTCTGCGCGGCCACCCGTCGTCTGGGAAGTGAGGAGCGCCTCTGCCCGGCCACCCGTCGTCTGGGAAGTGAGGAGCACCTCTGCCCGGCCGCACCGTCTGGGAAGTGAGGAGCGCCTCTGCCCGGCCACCCATTGTCTGGGAAGTGAGGAGCGCCTCTGCCCAGCCACCCATCATCTGGGAAGTGAGGAGAGCCTCTGCCTGGCCGCCCCGTCTGGGAAGAAGTGAGGAGCGCCTCTGCCTGGCCACCCATCGTCTGGGAAGTGAGGGGCGCCTCCGCCCGCCCACCCATCTTCGGGGAAGTGAGGAGCGCCTCTGCCCGGCCACCCATTCTCTGGGAAGTGAGGAGCGCCTCTGCCCAGCCACCCACCGTCTGGGAAGTGAGGAGCGCCTCTGCCTTGCTGCCCCGTCTGGGAAGTGAGGAGCACCTCTGCGCGGACACCCATCGTCTCGGAAGTGAGGAGCACCTCTGCCCGGCCGCCCCATCCGGGAAGAAGTGAGGAGCGCCTCTGCCCGGCTGCCCCGTCTGGGAAGTGAGGAGCGCCTCTGCCTGGCCACCCGTCGTCTAGGAACTGAGGAGCGCCTCTGCCCCGCCACCCGTCGTCTGGGAAGTGAGGAGCGCCTCTGCCCAGCCACCCATCGTCTGGGAAGTGAGGAGCGCCTCCGCCCGGCCACCCATCGTCTGGGAAGTGAGGAGCGCCTCTGGCTGGCCGCCCCGTCAGGGAAGAAGTGAGGAGCGCCTCTGTCCGGCCACCCAGTCTGGGAAGTGAGGAGCGCCTGTGCCCGACTACCCCGTCTGGGAAGTGAGGAGCGCCTCTGCCTGGCCGCCCCGTCTGGGAAGAAGTGAGGAGCGTCTCTGCCCGGCCACCACGTCTGGGAAGTGACGAGCGCCTCTGCCCAGCCGCCCCGTCCGTGAAGAAGTGAGGAGCGCCTCTGCCCGGCCGCCCTGTCCGGGAAGAAGTGAGGAGCGCCTCTGCCCGGCCGCCCCGTCCGGGAAGAAGTGAGGAGCGCCTCTGCCCGGCCGCCCCGTCCAGGAAGAAGTGAGGAGCGCCTCTGCCCAGCCGCCCCGTCTGGGAAGTGAGGAGCGCCTCTGCCCGGCCATCCATCGTCTCGGAAGTGAGGAGCACCTCTGCCCGGCCACCCATTGTCTGGGAAGTGTGGAGCACCTCTGCCTGGCTGCCCCGTCTGGGAAGAAGTGAGGAGTGCCTCTGCCCGGCTGCCCTGTCCTGGAATAAGTGAGGAGCGCCTCTGCCCGGCCACCCGTTGTCTGAGAAGTGAGGATAGCCTCTGCCCGGCCACCCGTCGTCTGGGAAGTGAGGAGCGCATCTGCCCGGCCACCCGTCGTCTGGGAAGTGAGGAGCGCCTCTGCCCCGCCACCCGTCGTCTGGGAAGTGAGGAGCGCCTACGCCCGGCCACCCATCTTCTGGGAAGTGAGGAGCGCCTGTGACCGGCCACCCATTGTCTGGGAAGTGAGGAGCGCCTCAGCCCTGCCGCTCCGTCCATGAAGAAGTGAGGAGCGCCTCTGTCCAGCCGCCCCGTCCGGGAAGAAGTGAGGAGCGCCTCCGCCCGGCCGCCCCGTCCAGGAAGAAGTGAGGTGCGCCTCTACCCGGCCACCCATCGTCTGGGAAGTGAGGAGCACCTCTGCCCGGCTGCCCCGTCCGGGAATAAGTGAGCGCCTCTGCCTGGCCACCCGTCCTCTGGGAAGTGAGGAGAGCCTCTGCCTGGCCACCCCGTCTGGGAAGAAGTGAGGAGAGCCTCTGCCCGGCCTCCCCGTCAGGGAAGTGAGGAGCGCCTCTGCCCAGCTGCCCTCTCTGGGAAGTGAGGAGCGCCTCTGCCCGGCCGCCCTGTCTGGGAAGTGAGGAGCGCCTCTGCCCGGCCACCCATCGTCTCGGAAGTGAGGAGCGCCTCTGCCTGGCCACCCATCGTCTGGGAAGTGAGGAGCGCCTCTGCCTGGCCGCCCCGTCTGGGAAGAAGTGCGGAGCGCCGCTGCCCGGCTGCCCCCTCCTGGAATAAGTGAGGAGCGCCTCTGCCTGGCCACCCGTCGTCTGGGAAGTGAGGAGAGCCTCTGCCTGGCCACCCCGTCTGGGAAGTGAGGAGGGCCTCTGCCTGGCCGCCCCGTCTGGGAAGTGAGGAGTGCCTCTGCCCGGCCACCCATCGTCTGGTAAGTGAGGAGCGCCTCTGCCGGGCCGCCCCGTCTGGGAAGTGAGGAGCGCCTCTGCCTGTCCACTCATCGTCTGGGAATTGAGGAGCGCCTCTGCCCGGCCACCCGTCATCTGGGAAGTGAGGAGTGCCTCTGCCCGGCCTCCCGTCGTCTGGGAAGTGAGGAGAGCCTCTGCCCGGCCACCCGTCGTCTGGGAAGTGAGGATAGCCTCTGCCCGGCCACCCGTCGTCTGGGAAGTGAGGAGCGCCACTGCCCGGCCACCCGTCGTCTGGGAAGTGAGGAGCGCCTCTGCCCCGCCACCCGTCGTCTGGGAATTGAGGAGTGCCTCTGCCCAGGCAACCCGTCCGAGAAGATGTGAGGAGCGCCTCTTCCCGGCCGCCCCGTCAGGGAAGTGAGGAGCGCCTCTGCCCGGGCACTCATCATCTGGGAAGTGAGGAATGCCTCTGCCTGGCCGCCCCGTCTGGGAAGTGAGGAGCGCCTCTGCCCGGCCACCCATCGTCTGGGAAGTGAGGAGCACCTCTGCCCAGCCACCCATCGTCTGGGAAGTGAGGAGCGCCTCTGCCCGGCCACCCATCGTCTGGGAAGTGAGGAGCGCCTCTGGCTGGCCGCCCCGTCAGGGAAGAAGTGAGGAGCGCCTCTGCCCTGCCGCCCCGTCCGGGAAGAAGTGAGGAGTGCCTCTGCCTGGCCAATCCATCCGGGAAGATGTGAGGAGCGCCTCTCCCCAGCCACCCAGTCTGGGAAGTGAGGAGCGCCTGTGCCCGACTACCCCGTCTGGGAAGTGAGGAGCGCCTCTGCCCGGCCGCCCCGTCTGGGAAGAAGTGAGGAGCGTCTCTGCCCGGCCACCACGTCTGGGAAGTGATGAGCGCCTCTGCCCAGCCGCCCCGTCCGTGAAGAAGTGAGGAGCGCCTCTGCCCGGGCGCCCTGTCTGGGAAGAAGTGAGGAGCGCCTCTGCCCGGGCGCCCTGTCCGGGAAGAAGTGAGGAGCGCCTCTGCCCGGCCGCCCCGTCCGGGAAGAAGTGAGGAGCGCCTCTGCCCGGCCGCCCCGTCTGGGAAGTGAGGAGCGCCTCTGCCGGGCCACCCATCGTCTCGGAAGTGAGGAGCACCTCTGCCCGGCCACCCATCGTCTGGGAAGTGTGGAGCGCCTCTGCCTGGCCGCCCTGTCTGGGAAGAAGTGAGGAGTGCCTCTGCCTGGCTGCCCCGTCCTGGAATAAGTGAGGAGCGCCTCTGCCTGGCCACCCGTCATCTGGGAAGTGAGGAGAGCCTCTGCCTGGCCACCCCGTCTGGGAAGTGAGGAGCGCCTCTGCCTGGCCTCCCCATCTGGGAAGTGAGGAGTGCCTCTGCCCGGCCACCCATCGTCTGGTAAGTGAGGAGCGCCTCTGCCCGGCCGCCCCGTCTGGGAAGTGAGGAGCGCCTCTGCCCGGCCACTCATCATCTGGGAATTGAGGAGCGCCTCTGCCCGGCCACTCATCGTCTGGGAATTGAGGAGCGCCTCTGCCCGGCCACTCATCGTCTGGGAAGTGAGGAGCGCCTCTGCCCGGCCGCCCCGTCTGGGAAGTGAGGAGCACCTCTGCCCGGCCACTCATCGTCTGGGAATTGAGGAGCGCCTCTGCCCAGCCACTCATCGTCTGGGAAGTGAGGAGCGCCTCTGCCCGGCCACCCATCGTCTGGGAAGTGAGGAGAGCCTCTGCCCGGCCACCCGTCGTCTGAGAAGTGAGGATAGCCTCTGCCCGGCCACCCGTCGTCTGGGAAGTGAGGAGCGCCACTGCCCGGCCACCCGTCGTGTGGGAAGTGAGGAGCGCCTCTGCCCCGCCACCCGTCGTCTGGGAAGTGAGGAGCGCCTCTACCCGACCACCCGTCGTCTGGGAATTGAGGAGCACCTCTGCCCGGCCGCCCAGTCTGGGAAGAAGTGAGGAGAGCCTCTGCCCGGCCACCCGTCGTCTGGGAAGTGAGGATAGCCTCTGCCCGGCCACCCGTCGTCTGGGAAGTGAGGAGCGCCACTGCCCGGCCACCCGTCGTCTGGGAAGTGAGGAGCGCCTCTGCCCCGCCACCCGTCGTCTGGGAATTGAGGAGTGCCTCTGCCCAGGCAACCCGTCCGAGAAGATGTGAGGAGCGCCTCTTCCCGGCCGCCCCGTCGGGGAAGTGAGGAGCGCCTCTGCCTGGGCACTCATCATCTGGGAAGTGAGGAATGCCTCTGCCCGGCCGCCCCGTCTGGGAAGTGAGGAGCGCCTCTGCCCGGCCACCCATCGTCTGGGAAGTGAGGAGCACCTCTGCCCGGCCACCCATCGTCTGGGAAGTGAGGAGCGCCTCTGGCTGGCCGCCCCGTCAGGGAAGAAGTGAGGAGCGCCTCTGCCCTGCCGCTCCGTCCGGGAAGAAGTGAGGAGTGCCTCTGCCTGGCCAATCCATCCGGGAAGATGTGAGGAGCGCCTCTCCCCGGCCACCCAGTCTGGGAAGTGAGGAGCGCCTGTGCCCGACTACCCCGTCTGGGAAGTGAGGAGCGCCTCTGCCCGGCCGCCCCGTCTGGGAAGAAGTGAGGAGCGTCTCTGCCCGGCCACCACGTCTGGGAAGTGACGAGCGCCTCTGCCCAGCCGCCCCGTCCATGAAGAAGTGAGGAGCGCCTCTGCCCGGGCGCCCTGTCCGGGAAGAAGTGAGGAGCGCCTCTGCCCGGCCGCCCCGTCCGGGAAGAAGTGAGGAGCGCCTCTGCCCGGCCGCCCCGTCTGGGAAGTGAGGAGCGCCTCTGCCGGGCCACCCATCGTCTCGGAAGTGAGGAGCACCTCTGCCCGGCCACCCATCGTCTGGGAAGTGTGGAGCGCCTCTGCCTGGCCGCCCTGTCTGGGAAGAAGTGAGGAGTGCCTCTGCCTGGCTGCCCTGTCCTGGAATAAGTGAGGAGCGCCTCTGCCTGGCCACCCGTCATCTGGGAAGTGAGGAGAGCCTCTGCCTGGCCACCCCGTCTGGGAAGTGAGGAGCGCCTCTGCCTGGCCTCCCCATCTGGGAAGTGAGGAGTGCCTCTGCCCGGCCACCCATTGTCTGGTAAGTGAGGAGCGCCTCTGCCCGGCCGCCCCGTCTGGGAAGTGAGGAGTGCCTCTGCCCGGCCACTCATCGTCTGGGAATTGAGGAGCGCCTCTGCCCGGCCACTCATCGTCTGGGAATTGAGGAGCGCCTCTGCCCGGCCACTCATCGTCTGGGAAGTGAGGAGCGCCTCTGCCCGGCCGCCCCGTCTGGGAAGTGAGGAGCGCCTCTGCCCGGCCACTCATCGTCTGGGAATTGAGGAGCGCCTCTGCCCGGCCACTCATCGTCTGGGAATTGAGGAGCGCCTCTGCCCGGCCACTCATCGTCTGGGAAGTGAGGAGCGCCTCTTCCCGGCCTCCCGTCGTCTGGGAAGTGAGAAGAGCCTCTGCCCGGCCACCCGTCGTCTGGGAAGTGAGGAGCGCCACTGCCCGGCCACCCGTCGTGTGGGAAGTGAGGAGCGCCTCTGCCCCGCCACCCGTCGTCTGGGAAGTGAGGAGCGCCTCTACCCGACCACCCGTCGTCTGGGAATTGAGGAGCACCTCTGCCCGGCCGCCCAGTCTGGGAAGAAGTGAGGAGCGCCTCTGCCCGGCCACCCATCGTCTGGGAAGTGAGGAGCGCCTACGCCCGGCCACCCATCTTCTGGGAAGTGAGGAGCGCCTTTGCCCGGCCGCCCCGTCTGGGAAGTGAGGAGCGCCTCTGCCCGGCCACCCATTGTCTGGGAAGTGAGGAGCACCTCTGCCCGGTCGCTCCGTCTGGGAATGGAGGAGCCCCTCTGCCCGGCCACCCATTGTCTGGGAAGTGAGGAGCGCCTCAGCCCTGCCGCTCCGTCCATGAAGAAGTGAGGAGCGCCTCTGCCCAGCCGCCCCGTCCGGGAAGAAGTGAGGAGCGCCTCTGCCCGGCCGCCCCGTCCAGGAAGAAGTGAGGTGCGCCTCTACCCGGCCACCCATCGTCTGGGAAGTGAGGAGCACCTCTGCCCGGCTGCCCCGTCCGGGAATAAGTGAGCGCCTCTGCCTGGCCACCCGTCCTCTCGGAAGTGAGGAGAGCCTCTGCCTGGCCGCCCCGTCTGGGAAGAAGTGAGGAGAGCCTCTGCCCGGCGGCCCCGTCCGGGAATAAGTGAGGAGCGCCTCTGCCCGGCCACCCGTCGTCTGGGAAGTGAGGAGCGCCTCTGCCCGGCCTCCCCGTCAGGGAAGTGAGGAGCGCCTCTGCCCAGCTGCCCTCTCTGGGAAGTGAGGAGAACCTCTGCCTGGCCGCCCTGTCTGGGAAGTGAGGAGCGCCTCTGCCCGGCCACCCATCGTCTCGGAAGTGAGGAGCGCCTCTGCCCGGCCACCCATCGTCTGGGAAGTGAGGAGCGCCTCTGCCCGGCCGCCCTGTCTGGGAAGAAGTGCAGAGCGCCGCTGCCCGGCTGCCCCCTCCTGGAATAAGTGAGGAGCGCCTCTGCCTGGCCACCCGTCGTCTGGGAAGTGAGGAGAGCCTCTGCCTGGCCAGCCCGTCTGGGAAGTGAGGAGGGCCTCTGCCTGGCCGCCCCGTCTGGGAAGTGAGGAGTGCCTCTGCCCGGCCACCCATCGTCTGGTAATTGAGGAGCGCCTCTGCCCGGCTGCCCCGTCTGGGAAGTGAGGAGCGCCTCTGCCCGGCCACCCGTCATCTGGGAAGTGAGTAGTACCTCTGCCCGGCCTCCCGTCATCTGGGAAGTGAGGAGAGCCTCTGCCCGGCCACCCGTCGTCTGGGAAGTGAGGATAGCCTCTGCACGGCCACCCGTCGTCTGGGAAGTGAGGAGCGCCACTGCCCGGCCACCCGTCGTCTGGGAAGTGAGGAGCGCCTCTGCCCCGCCACCCGTCGTCTGGGAATTGAGGAGCGCCTCTGCCCAGGCAACCCGTCCGAGAAGATGTGAGGAGCGCCTCTTCCCGGCCGCCCCGTCGGGGAAGTGAGGAGCGCCTCTGCCCGGGCACTCATCATCTGGGAAGTGAGGAATGCCTCTGCCCGGCCGCCCCGTCTGGGAAGTGAGCAGCGCCTCTGCCCGGCCACCCATCGTCTGGGAAGTGAGGAGCACCTCTGCCCAGCCACCCATCGTCTGGGAAGTGAGGAGCGCCTCTGCCCGGCCACCCATCGTCTGGGAAGTGAGGAGCGCCTCTGGCTGGCCGCCCCGTCAGGGAAGAAGTGAGGAGCGCCTCTGCCCGGGCACTCATCATCTGGGAAGTGAGGAATGCCTCTGCCCGGCCGCCCCGTCTGGGAAGTGAGGAGCGCCTCTGCCCGGCCACCCATCGTCTGGGAAGTGAGGAGCACCTCTGCCCAGCCACCCATCGTCTGGGAAGTGAGGAGCGCCTCTGTCCGGCCGCCCCGTCTGGGAAGAAGTGAGGAGCGCCTCTGCCCTGCCGCCCCGTCCGGGAAGAAGTGAGGAGTGCCTCTGCCTGGCCAATCCATCCGGGAAGATGTGAGGAGCGCCTCTCCCCGGCCACCCACTCTGGGAAATGAGGAGCGCCTGTGCCCGACTACCCCGTCTGGGAAGAAGTGAGGAGCGTCTCTGCCCAGCCACCACGTCTGGGAAGTGACGAGCGCCTCTGCCCAGCTGCCCCGTCCGTGAAGAAGTGAGGAGCGCCTCTGCCCGGCCACCACGTCTGGGAAGTGACGAGCGCCTCTGCCCAGCCGCCCCGTCCGTGAAGAAGTGAGGAGCGCCTCTGCCCGGGCACCCTGTCCGGGAAGAAGTGAGGAGCGCCTCTGCCCGGCCGCCCCGTCCGGGAAGAAGTGAGGAGCGCCTCTGCCCGGCCGCCCCATCTGGGAAGTGAGGATAGCCTCTGCCCAGCCACCCATCGTCTGGGAAGTGTGGAGCGCCTCTGCCTGGCCGCCCTGTCTGGGAAGAAGTGAGGAGTGCCTCTGCCCGGCTGCCCCGTCCTGGAATAAGTGAGGAGCGCCTCTGCCTGGCACCCGTCGTCCGGGAAGTGAGGAGAGCCTCTGCCTGGCCACCCCGTCTGGGAAGTGAGGAGCGCCTCTGCCTGGCCTCCCCGTCTGGGAAGTGAGGAGTGCCTCTGCCCGGCCACCCATCGTCTGGTAAGTGAGGAGCGCCTCTGCCCGGCCACTCATCGTCTGGGAATTGAGGAGCACCTCTGCCCGGCCACCCGTCATCTGGGAAGTGAGGAGTGCCTCTGCCCGGCCTCCCGTCGTCTGGGAAGTGAGGAGAGCCTCTGCCCGGCCACCCGTTGTCTGGGAAGTGAGGAGCGCCTCTGCCCCGCCACCCGTCGTCTGGGAATTGAGGAGCGCCTCTGCCCAGGCAACCCGTCCGAGAAGATGTGAGGAGCGCCTCTTCCCGGCCGCCCCGTCGGGGAAGTGAGGAGCGCCTCTGCCCGGGCACTCATCATCTGGGAAGTGAGGAATGCCTCTGCCCGGCCGCCCCGTCTGGGAAGTGAGCAGCGCCTCTGCCCGGCCACCCATCGTCTGGGAAGTGAGGAGCACCTCTGCCCAGCCACCCATCGTCTGGGAAGTGAGGAGCGCCTCTGCCCGGCCACCCATCGTCTGGGAAGTGAGGAGCGCCTCTGGCTGGCCGCCCCGTCAGGGAAGAAGTGAGGAGCGCCTCTGCCCGGGCACTCATCATCTGGGAAGTGAGGAATGCCTCTGCCCGGCCGCCCCGTCTGGGAAGTGAGGAGCGCCTCTGCCCGGCCACCCATCGTCTGGGAAGTGAGGAGCGCCTGTGCCCGGCCACCCATCATCTGGGAAGTGAGGATTGCCTCTGCCCGGCCACCCGTCGTCTGGGAAGTGAGGAGAGCCTCTGCCTGGCCACCGGTCTTCTGGGAAAGGAGGAGAGCCTCTGCCCGGCCGCCCCGTCTGGGAAGTGAGGAGCGCCTCTGCCCCGCCACCCATTCTCTGCGAAGTGAGGAGCGCCTCTGCCCAGCCACCCATCGTCTGGGAAGTGAGGAGAGCCTCTGCCTGGCCGCCCCGTCTGGGAAGAAGTGAGGAGCGCCTCTGCCCGGCCACCCGTCGTCTGGGAAGTGAGGAGCCCCTCTGCCCGGCCACCCATTGTCTGGGAAGTGAGGAGCGCCTCAGCCCTGCCGCTCCGTCCATGAAGAAGTGAGGAGCGCCTCAGCCCTGCCGCTCCGTCCATGAAGAAGTGAGGAGTGCCTCTGCCCAGCCGCCCCATCCGGGAAGAAGTGAGGAGCGCCTCCGCCCGGCCGCCCCGTCCAGGAAGAAGTGAGGTGCGCCTCTACCCGGCCACCCATCGTCTGGGAAGTGAGGAGCACCTCTGCCCGGCTGCCCCGTCCGGGAATAAGTGAGCGCCTCTGCCTGGCCACCCGTCCTCTGGGAAGTGAGGAGAGCCCCTGCCTGGCCGCCCCGTCTGGGAAGAAGTGAGGAGAGCCTCTGCCCGGCGGCCCCGTCCGGGAATAAGTGAGGAGCGCCTCTGCCCGGCCACCCGTCGTCTGGGAAGTGAGGAGCGCCTCTGCCCATCCTCCCCGTCAGGGAAGTGAGGAGCGCCTCTGCCCAGCTGCCCTCTCTGGGAAGTGAGGAGCGCCTCTGCCCGGCCGCCCTGTCTGGGAAGTGAGGAGCGCCTCTGCCCGGCCACCCATCGTCTCGGAAGTGAGGAGCGCCTCTGCCCGGCCACCCATCGTCTGGGAAGTGAGGAGTGCCTCTGCCTGGCCGCCCCGTCTGGGAAGAAGTGCGGAGCGCCGCTGCCCGGCTGCCCCCTCCTGGAATAAGTGAGGAGCGCCTCTGCCTGGCCACCCGTCGTCTGGGAAGTGAGGAGAGCCTCTGCCTGGCCACCCCGTCTGGGAAGTGAGGAGGGCCTCTGCCTGGCCGCCCCGTCTGGGAAGTGAGGAGTGCCTCTGCCCGGCCACCCATCGTCTGGTAAGTGAGGAGCGCCTCTGCCGGGCCGCCCCGTCTGGGAAGTGAGGAGCGCCTCTGCCTGTCCACTCATCGTCTGGGAATTGAGGAGCGCCTCTGCCTGGCCACCCGTCATCTGGGAAGTGAGGAGTGCCTCTGCCCGGCCTCCCGTCGTCTGGGAAGTGAGGAGAGCCTCTGCCCGGCCACCCGTCGTCTGGGAAGTGAGGATAGCCTCTGCCCGGCCACCCGTCGTCTGGGAAGTGAGGAGCGCCACTGCCCGGCCACCCGTCGTCTGGGAAGTGAGGAGTGCCTCTGCCCGGCCTCCTGTCGTCTGGGAAGTGAGGAGAGCCTCTGCCCGGCCACCCGTCGTCTGGGAAGTGAGGAGCGCCTCTGCCCCGCCACCCGTCGTCTGGGAATTGAGGAGCGCCTCTGCCCAGGCAACCCGTCCGAGAAGATGTGAGGAGCGCCTCTTCCCGGCCGCCCCGTCGGGGAAGTGAGGAGCGCCTCTGCCCGGGCACTCATCATCTGGGAAGTGAGGAATGCCTCTGCCTGGCCGCCCCGTCTGGGAAGTGAGGAGCGCCTCTGCCCGGCCACCCATCATCTGGGAAGTGAGGAGCGCCTCTGTCCGGCCACCCATCATCTGGGAAGTGAGGATTGCCTCTGCCCGGCCACCCGTCGTCTGGGAAGTGAGGAGAGCCTCTGCCCGGCCACCCGTCGTCTGGGAAGTGAGGAGAGCCTCTGCCCGGCCACCCGTCGTCTGGGAAGTGAGGATCGCCTCTGCCTGGCCACCCAT
Organism: Symphalangus syndactylus; assembly: GCF_028878055.3. Lineage (NCBI taxonomy): Eukaryota > Metazoa > Chordata > Mammalia > Primates > Hylobatidae > Symphalangus > Symphalangus syndactylus. The sequence goes on from NC_072445.2 coordinate 40,360,678, forward strand.
TGTCTGGGAAGTGAGGAGCGCCTCTGCCCGGCCACCTATCGTCTGGGAAGTGAGGAGCGCCTCTGCCTGGCTGCCCCGTCTGGGAAGAAGTGAGGAGCACCTCTGTCCGGCTGCCCCGTCCGGGAAGAAGTGAGGAGCGCCTCTGCCCTGCTGCCCGGTCCGGGAAGAAGTGAGGAGTCCCTCTGCCCGGCCAACCCGTCTGGGAAGATGTGAGGAGCGCCTCTGCCCGGCCACCCCGTCTGGGGAGTGAGGAGCGCCTGTGCCTGGCCACCCTGTCTGGGAAGTGAGGAGCGCCTCTGCCTGGCCACCCATCGTCTGGGAAGTGAGGAGCGCCTCTGCCCGGCCGCCCCGTCTGGGAAGTGAGGAGCGCCTCTGCCCAACCGCCCCATCTGGGAGGTCTACCACAGAGGCCAGAAGCAATGTGGGGGCTGGACGTGGTGGCTCACGCCTGTGGTCCCGGCACTCTGGGGGGCCGAGGCGGGTTGATCACTTCAGGCTAGGAGTTCGAGACCAGTCTGTCCAACATGGCGAAACATATGAAAAATACAACAGACAAACCACCCAACCAACCCAGTGACAACAAAACAGGTCTACCCTGGAGTCATACTCTAATTTTTTCTATTTTCCTCCCTTTCTGATCCTTTATCCTGCTTTCTTTTTCTTCCTCTTCCTTCTCCTTCTTCTTTGTCAAATAGAGGATTGAGTTATTATCACTGATCCATATAAAGTCCCTCTCTCATTTATTTTCTTTAATTCCCACTCCCCATTTCTATTCCCCATATTCCCATGTGCAACCTCCCTAATATGTTTGATACGCATCTTTTTGTTTGTGTGTATTTTTAGAAAATGTTTATTGTTTTGTGTGCAAAAAATTAATAAAAAGAAAATAAAAAAAGAAGATAGTTCCTCTTAAAAGCTTTCTTTAAGTTTCCCTTGTTCTTCATACTAACAAATCTTCTAATTTACTCATGACTCTTTATTGTGCTCCAAGTAGTTGTTACGTACAGTAAAGAAATAAACACATTCTATGTTCTTGTACTTGAACCAAGGCCTAACTCCTAGTATGCCTGGATCTGACCAGACATGCCCGGACTTGTCCCAGCTTGCAGCCTATGCTCTTTCCTTGTTTGGAAATATTATTGTCTTCCTGGTTTCCCATAAGCGACCCCCTCCTTTCCTTTGTTCCACATTGCACCTTTACCTTCTTTAGGAAAGTTAAAGTTTTTAGCCGACTGGGATCAGTTTAGACTGTGGGGTCCAGTCCAGCCAATGGAGACAGGACACAATAGTAGAAACAACTTGCGTTAGGAATAAAAACCCCTGCTTTCCCTTGTTCTGGGTGCTCTCGTGGCAGTCAGGGTTACGGGTAGCACCCTTCCGCAGAAGTAAAAACTGCTTTGCTGAGAAATCCTTTGTTCAAGTGCTTATTTTCTTTGCGACTTCGAGCTTTATTTCTAACAGAGTCAAACAAAATCAGAAAAAAGAGAAACATTACAACTGATATTGCAAAAATACAAAAGACTGTCAGAGACTATCATGAACAATTTTGTACTGACAAACTAGAAAACCTGGAGGAAATGGATAAATTCGTGCAAACAAACAACCTACCAAGATTAAATTAGGAAGAATAGAAAACCTGAAGCCCTAACATCCATGAACCATTCTCACAGTGGCTCCAGTGGGCCCCGACCACCCTGTGATTATTTCCTCAATGCTGGTTTGCACATTGAAATAGACCTACTCAGCAACAGGCAAAATCCACAGATCAGTTCCTTTTTTTAACTTTTATTTTCAGTTCAGGGATACAAGTGCAGGCTGCTTTACAGGTAAACTTGTGTTGTGGGAGTACAGTACACAGATTATTTAATCGCCCAGGTTTTAAGCCTAGTACCTATTAGTTATTTTTCCTGATCCTCTTCTTTCTCCCACCCTCCACCTTCTGAAAAGCCCCAGTGTGTGCTATTCCCCTCTATGTCTCTATGCATTCTCATCATTTAGCTCCCACTTGTAAGCGAGAACATGCAGTATTTGCTTTTCCATTTCTGCATTAGTTTGCTAAGGATAATGGCTTCCAGGTTCATCCATGCCCCTGCAAAGGACATGATCAGATTCCTTTTTCTGGCTGCATAGTATTCCATGGTATACATGTATCACATTTGCTTTATCCAGTCTATAATTGATGAGCATTTAAGTTAATTCCGTGTCTTTGCTATTGTGAATAGTGCTGCAATGAACATATGTGTGCCTATGTCTTTATAATAGAATGATTTATATTCCTTTGGGTATAATGGTATTTCTGTCTTCAGGTCTTCGAGAAATCACTACACTGTGTTCTGCAATGGTTGACCTAATTTGCACTCCCATCAACAGTATATAAGTATTCCTTTCTCTCCACAACTTTGCCAGCATCTGTTATTTTCTGACTTTTTAGTAATAGCCATTCTGACTGGTGTGAAATGGCATCTCACTGTGGTTTTGATTTGCATTTCTCTAATCAGTGATGTTGAGCATTTTTTCATATGTTTGTTGGCTGCATGTATGTCTTCTTTTGAGAAGTGTCTGTTCATATGCTTTGCCCACTTTTTAATGGGGTTGTTTTGTTTTTTCTTGTAAATTTGTTTAAGTTCCTTATAGATATTAGACTTTTGTTGGATGCATAGTTTGCAAAAAGTTTTCCCCCACTCTGTAGGTTGTTTACTCTGTTGATAGTTTCTTTTGCTGTGCAGAGCTCTTTAGTTGAATTACATCCCATTTGACAATTTTTGTTTTCATTGCACTTGCTTTTGGCGTCTTTGTCATGAAGTCATTGCCCATGCCTATGTCCTGAATGGTATTGCTTAGGTTGTGTTAGTGTTTTTACAGTTTTGGATCTTACATGTAAGTCTGTAATTCATTTTGAGGTGATTTTGGTGTATGGTGTAAGAAAGGGGTTCAGTTTTAATCTTCTGCATATGGCTAGCCAGTTATCCCAGCACCATTTATGAATAGGGAATCCTTTCCCCATTGCTTGTTTTTGTCAGGTTTGTCAAAGATCATAGTTGTAGGTGTGTGGTCTTATTTCTGGGTTCTCTATTCTGTTCCATTGGTCTATATGTCTGTTTTTGTACCAGTACCATGCTGTTTTGGTTACTGTAGACTTGAAGTATAGTTGAAATCAGGTAGCGTAGGCTGGATGTGGTGGCTCACACCTGTAAGTCCAGCACTTTGGGAGGTAGAGGCAGGTGGATCACGAGGTCAGGAGTTCGAGACCAGTCTGGTCAACAAGGCGAAACCCCGTCTCTACTAAAGATACAAAAAATTAGCTGAGCGTGGTGGCACGTGCCTGTAATCCCAGCTACTCAGGAAGCTGAGAAAAGGAGAATCACTTGAACCCAGGAGGCAGAGGTTGCAGTGAACCGAGATCGCACCATTGCATCCCAGCCTGGACAACAGTGTGAGACTCCGTCTCAAAAAAAAAAAAAAAAAAGGGCCAGGTGCAGTGGCTTACACCTGTAATCCCAGCACTTTGGGAGGCCAAGTCGGGTGGACCACAAGGTCAGGAGATCGAGACCATCCTGGCTAACACATGAAACCCCATCTCTACTAAAAATACAAAAAATTAGCCGGGCACAGTGGCGGGCGCCTGTAGTCCCAGCTACTCGGGAGGCTGAGGCAGGAGAATGGCATGAACCCGGGAGGCAGAGCTTGCAGTGAGCCGAGATCACGCCACTGCACTCCAGCCTGGGAGACAGAGCGAGACTCCATCTCAAAAAAAAAAAAAAAAAAAATCAGGTAGTGTAATACCTCCAGCTTTATTCTTTTGTTTAGGATTGCCTTGGCTATTCAGGCTCTTTTTTGGCTCCAGGTGAATTTTAAAATAGTTTTTTCTAGTTCTGTGAAGAATGTCAGTGGTAGTGGCCAGGTGCAGTGGCTCACGCCTGTAATCCCAGCACTTTGGGAGGCCGAGGCAGGCAGATCACGAGGTCAGGAGATCGAGACCATCCTGGCTAACAGGATGAAACCCTGTCTCTACTAAAAGTACAAAAAATTAGCCGGGTGTGATGGCGGGTGCCTGTAGTCTCAGCTACTTGGGAGGCTGAGGCAGGAGAATGGCGTGAACCCAGGAGATGGAGCTTGCAGTGAGCCGAGATTGCGCCACTGCCCTCCAGCCTGGGTGACAGAGCAAGACTCCGTTTCAAAAAAAAAAAAACGTCAGTGGCAGTTTGATAGGAATAGCGTTGAATCTGTACATTGCTTTGGGCAGTGTGGCCATTTTCACAATATAGATTCTTCCTATCCATGGGCATAGGAAATTTTTCCATTTGTTTGCATCATCTCTGATTTCTTTGAACAGTGGTTTATAGTTCTCCTTGTAGAGACCTTTTACCTCCCAAGTTAGCTGTGTTCCTAGGTATTGTATTCTTTTTGTGGCATTTGTGAATGGGAGTTCATTCCTGATTTGGCTCTCAGTTTGCCTGTTGTTGGTGTGTAGAAATGCTAGTAATTTTCTCTCATTGATTTTGTATCCTGAGACTTTGCTGAAGTTGTTTATCGGCTTTAAAAGCTTTTGGGCTGAGACTGTGGGTTTTTCTAGTTACAGAATCGTGTAATCTGCAAACAGAAATAGTTTGACTTCCTCTCTTCCTATTTGAATACACTTCCAATACTATGTTGAATAGGAGTAGTGAGAGAAGGCATCCTTGTCTTGTGTCAGTTTTCAAGGGGAATGCTTCCAGCTTTTGCCCATCAGTATGATGCTCGCTGTGGGTTTGTCATAATTGGCTTTTATTATTTTGAAGTGTGTTCCTTCACTATCTAGTTTATTGAGAGTTTTTTAAAACATGAATAGATGTTGAATTTTATCGAAAGCCCTTTCTGCATCTACTGAGAGAATCATGTGGTTTTTGTCTTTAGTTCTGTTTATATAATGAGGCACATTTATCAATTTACATATGTTTAACAAACCTTGCATACTGGGGATGAAGTCTACTTGATTGTAGTGGATAAGTTTTGTGATGTGCTGCTGGATTTGGCTTGCCAGAGTTTTGTCGAAGATTTTTGCATCAATGTTCATCAAGAATATTGGCTTGAAGTTTTCTTTTTTGTTGTTGTGGTATCGCTGCCACATTTTGGTATCAGGATGATGCCGGCCTAATAGAATGAGTTAGGGAGAAGTCTCTCCTCCTCATTTTTTTTTTTGGGGGGGGGAATAGTTTCAGTAGTAATAGTGCCAGCTCTTCTTTGTACATCTAATAGAATTTGCCTGTCAATCATCTGGTTCTGGGCTTTTTTTGGTTGGTGGGCTGTTTATTACTGCCTTAATTTCAGAACTCATTATTAGTCTGTTCAGTGACTCAATTTCTTCCTGGTTCCGTCTTGGAGGGGGCAGGTGTATGTATCCAGGAATTGATCCTTGTCTTCTAGATTTTCTAGTTTATTTGCATAGAGGTGTTCATAATATTTTCTGGTGGTTGCTTGAACTTCTGTGGGGTCAATGGTAATGTCCCTCTTATTGTCTCTAATTGTGTTTATTGGAATCTTCTCTCTTTTCTTCTTTACTAGCCTAGCTAGGGGTCTATTGATTTTATTAATTCAAAAAAAAAAAAAACCTAGGCCAGGAGTGGGGGCTTCACTCCTGTAATCCCAGCAATTTGGGAGGCTGAAGCAGGCAGATCACCTGAGGTCAGGAGTACAAGACCAACCTGACCAACATGGAGAAACCCCATCTCTATTAAAAATACAAAAAAATTAGCCAGGCATGGTGACACATGCCTATAATCCCAGCTACTCGAGAGGCTGAGGCAGGAGAATCGCTTGAACCTGGGAGGCGGAGGTTGCAGCGAGCCGAGGTCGCATCACTACACTCCTGCCTGGGTAACAAGAGTGAAACTCCTGAGACTTTGCTGAAGTTGCTTATCAGCTTAAGGAGATTTTGGGCTGAGACAATGGGGTTTTCTAGATATACAATCATGTCATCTGCAAACAGGGACAATTTGACTTCCTCTTTTCCTAATTGAATACCCTTTATTTCCTTCTCCTGCCTAATTGCCCTGGCCAGAACTTCCAACACTATGTTGAATAGGAGTGGTGAGAGAGGGCATCTCTGTCTTGTGCCAGTTTTCAAAGGGAATGCTTCCAGTTTTTGCCCATTCAGTATGATATTGGCTGTGGGTTTGTCATAGATAGCTCTTATTATTTTGAGATATGTCCCATCAATACCTAATTTATTGAGAGTTTTTAGCATGAAGGGTTGTTGAATTTTGTCAAAGGCCTTTTCTGCATCTATTGAGATAATCATGTGGTTTTTGTCTTTGGTTCTTTTTATATGCTGGATTACATTTATTGATTTGTGTATGTTGAATGAGCCTTGCATCCCAGGGATGAAGCCCACTTGATCATGGTGGATAAGCTTTTTGATGTGCTGCTGGATTCGGTTTGCCAGTATTTTATTGAGGATTTTTGCATCAATGTTCATCAAGGATATTGGTCTAAAATTCTCTTTTTTGGTTGTGTCTCTGCCAGGCTTTGGTATCAGGATGATGCTGGCCTCATAAAATGAGTTAGAGAGGATTCCCTCTTTTTCTATTGATTGGAATAATTTCAGAAGGAATGGTACCAGTTCCTCCTTGTACCTCTGGTAGAATTCGGCTGTGACTCCATCTGGTCCTGGACTCTTTTTGGTTGGTAAGCTATTGATTATTGCCACAATTTCAGAGCCTGTTATTGGTCTATTCAGAGATTCAGCTTCTTCCTGGTTTAGTCTTGGGAGGGTGTATGTGTCGAGGAATTTATCCATTTCTTCTAGATTTTCTACTTTATTTGCGTAGAGGTGTTTGTAGTATTCCCTGATGGTAGTTTGTATTTCTGTGGGATCGGTGGTGAGATCCCCTTTATGATTTTTTATTGCGTCTATTTGATTCTTCTCTCTTTTCTTCTTTATTAGTCTTGCTAGTGGTCTATCAATTTTGTTGATCTTTTCAAAAAACCAGCTCCTGGATTCATTAATTTTTTGAAGGGTTTTTTGTGTCTCTATTTCCTTCAGTTCTGCTCTGATTTTAGTTATTTCTTGCCTTCTGCTAGCTTTTGAATGTGTTTGCTCTTGCTTTTCTAGTTCTTTTAATTGTAATGTTAGGGTGTCAATTCTGGATCTTTCCTGCTTTCTCTTGTGGGCATTTAGTGCACCAATAACAGACAGAGAGCCAAATCATGAGTGAACTCCCATTCACAATTGCTTTAAAGAGAATAAAATACCTAGGAATCCAACTTACAAGGGACGTGAAGGACCTCTTCAAGGAGAACTACAAACCACTGCTCAATGAAATAAAAGAGGATACAAACAAATGGAAGAACATTCCATGCTCATGGGTGGGAAGAATCAATATCATGAAAATGGCCATACTGTCCAAGGTAATTTATAGATTAAATGCCATCCCCATCAAGCTACCAATGACTTTCTTCACAGAATTGGAAAAAACTACTTTAAAGTTCATATGGAACCAAAAAAGAGCCCACGTGGCCAAGTCAATTCTAAGCCAAAAGAACAAAGCTGGAGGCATCAAGCTACCTGACTTCAAACTATACTACAAGGCTACAGTAACCAAAACAGCATGGTACTGGTACCAAAACAAAGATATAGATCAATGGAACAGAACAGAGCCCTCAGAAATAATGCCACATATCTCCAACTAGCTGATCTTTGACAAACCTGACAAAAACAAGCAATGGGGAAAGGATTCTCTATTTAATAAATGGTGCTGGGAAAACTGGCTAGCCATATGTAGAAAGCTGAAACTGGATCCCTTCCTTACACCTTATACAAAAATTAATTCAAGATGGATTAAAGACTTACATGTTAGACCTAAAACCATAAAAACCCTAGAAGAAAACCTAGGCATTACCATTCAGGACATAGGCATGGGCAAGGACTTCATGTCTAAAACACCAAAAGCCCCTTCCCTTCCCTTCCCTTCCCTCCCTCCCTCCCTCTCTTCTTTCTTTCCTTCTTTCCTTCCTTCCTTCTTTCCTTTCTTCCTTTCTTCCACTTTCTTTCTTTTCTCTTTCTTTCTTTCCTTCTTTCTTTCTTTCTCTTCCTTCCTTCCTTCCTGTCTCTCTCTTTCTTTCTTTCCTTCCTTCCTTCCTTCCTTCCTTCCTTCCTTCCTTCCTTCCTTCCTTTCTTTCTTTCTCTCTCCTCTCTCTCTCTTTCTTTCTTCCTTCCTTCCTTCCTTCCTTTCTTGACAGTCTCCCTCTGTTGCCCAGGCTGGAGTGCAGCGGCATGATCTCGGCTCACTGCAGCCTCCCTGCCTTGGGCTCCCATGATTCTCCTGCCTCGGCCTGCCGAATACCTGGGATTGCAGGTGCACACCACCAAGCCTGGCTGGTTTTTGTATTTTTGGTGGAGACGGGGTTTCGCCGTGTTGGCCAGGCTGGTCTCCAACTCCTGCCTCAGCCTCCTGAAGTGCTGGGATTACAGACAGAGTCTCGCTCACTCAATGCTCAATGTTGCCCAGGCTGGAGTGCAGTGGCGTGATCTCGGCTCGCTACAACCTCCACCTCCCAGCCGCCTGCCTTGGCCTCCCAAAGTGCTAAGATTACAGCCTCTGCCCGGCCGCCACCCCGTCTAGGAAGTGAGGAGCGCCTCTGCCTGGCTGCCCCATCTGGGAAGTGAGGAGCGCCTCTGCCCGGACACCCATCATCTGGAAAGTGAGGAGCGCCTCTGCCCGGCCGCACTGTCTGGGAAGTGAGGAGCGCCTCTGCCCGGCCGCCCATCGTCTGGGATGTGAGGAGCGCCTCTGCCCAGACGCCCATTGTCTGGGAATTGAGGAGTGCCTCTGCCCGGCTGCCGCCCTGTCTGGGAAGTGAGGAGCGTCTCTGCCTGGCCACCCCGTCTGGGAAGTGAGGAGCGTCTCTGCCTGGCCACCTCATCTGGGATGTGAGGAGCGCTTCTGCCCAGCCATCCATCATCTAGGATGTGAGGAGCACCTCTGCCCAGCTGCCATCCCGTCTAGGAAGTGAGGAGTGCCTCTGCCCGGCCGCCCCGTCTGGGAAGTGAGGAGCGCCTCTGCCCAGCCGCCCATCATCTGGGAAGTGAGGAGCGCCTCTGCCCGGCCACTCCATCTGGGATGTGAGGAGCTCCTCTGTCTGGCCGCCCCGTCTGGGATGTGAGGAGCACCTCTGCCCAGCCACCACCCCGTCTAGGAAGTGAGGAGCGCCTCTGCCCAGCCGCCCCATCTGGGAAGTGAGGAGCGCCTCTGCCTGGCCGCTGTGCAACCTTCCAAGTGTGAAGTGACAGCCTTCATTGTAGAATGAATGAAGACACTGGCACTGATTATATAACACCTTGGCAGCTATCTCAAGTCGTTGATGGTGGAGGTATTGGAATTGTAGAAGAAAGCAAACACACAAATTTGAATAAAGGCAATTTTGTGACTTCTTTCTATTGGCCCTGGCAAACCAAGGTTATTCTGGATGGAAATAGCCTTGAAAAGGTGATATATATATGAATGTATCAGATTTTTTCCCCATATAATTCTTACTTTGTGCATTTGATATTCAGTTGTGTTTATAATCACAGAAAAATAAAAGCATATGTTTTCTTTGTTTTAAAAATAAAATAAAACAAAATAAAATAAAACACCAAAAGCAACGGCAACAAAAGCCAAAATTGACAAATGGGATCTAATTAAACTAAAGAGCTTCTGCACAGCAAAAGAAACTACCATCAGAGTGAACAGGCAACCTACAAAATGGGAGAAAATTTTTGCAACCTACTCATCTGACAAAGGGCTAATATCCAGACTCTACAATGTACTCAAACAAATTTACAAGAAAAAAACAAACAACCCCATCAAAAAGTGGGCAAAGGACATGAACAGACACTTCTCAAAAGAAGACATTTATGCAGCCAAAAAACACATGCAAAAATGCTCATCATCACTGGCCATCAGAGAAATGCAAATCAAAACCACAGTGAGATACCATCTCACACCAGTTAGAATGGCCATCATTAAAAAGTCAGGAAACAACAGGTGCTGGAGAGGATGTGGAGAAATAGGAACACTTTTACACTGTTGGTGGGACTGTAAACTAGTTCAACCATTGTGGAAGTCAGTGTGGCAATTCCTCAGGGATCTAGAACTAGAAATACCATTTGACCCAGCCATCCCATTACTGGGTATATACCCAAAGGACTATAAATCATTCTGCTATAAAGACACATGCACATGTATGTTTATTGCGGCACTATTCACAATAGCAAAGACTTGGAACCAACCCAAATGTCCAACAACGATAGACTGGATTAAGAAAATGTGGCACATATACACCATGGAATACTATGCAGCCATAAAAAATGATGAGTTCATGTCCTTTGTAGGGACATGGATGAAACTAGAAATCATCATTCTCAGTAAACTATCGCAAGGACAAAAAACCAAACACCGCATGTTCTCACTCACAGGTGGGAATTGAACAATGAGAACACATGGACACAGGAAGGGGAACATCACACTCCAGGGACTGTTGTGGGGTGGGGGGAGGGGGGAGGGATAGCATTAGGAGATACACCTAATGCTAAATGATGAGTTAATGGGTGCAGCACACCAACATGGCACATGGATACATATGTAACAAACCTGCACATGGTGCACATGTACCCTAAAACTTAAAGTATAATAATAATAAAATAAAATAATAAAAAATAAAAATAAAAACAGATTTTAAAAATTGAAAAAAAAAGGAGTGAAACTCCTTCTCAAAACAAAACAAAACAAAAAAACTCCTGAATTCATTGATCTTTTGAGTGGTTTTTCATGTCGCTGTCTCCTTCAGGAGACAATACCTTTGTTAATTTTTTTATTATTATGTCTTGTCTCCTGCTAACTTCGGGATATGTTTGCTTTTTGTTCTCAAGTTCTTTTGGGTGTGATTTTAGGTTGTTAACTTGAAATCTTTCTAACTTTTTGATATGGGCATTTAATGCTATAAATTTCTCTCTTAAAACTGCCTTAGCTGTTTCCCAGAGATTCTGGTACATTGTATCTTTGTTCTTATTATCTTCAAAGAACTTCTTGATTTGTGCCTTAATTTCATTATTTACCCAAAAGTCATTCAAGAACAGGTTATTTAATTTCTATGTAATTGTGTGGTTTGAGTGAATTTCTTAGTCTTTATTTTGAATTTGATTGCACTGTGGTCCAAGTGACTATTTGTTATGATTTCAGTTCTTTTGCATTTGCTGAGGAGTGTTTTACTTCCAACTGTGTGATCAATTTTAGAGTAAGTGCCGTGCGACAATGCGAAAAATGTATATTCTGTTGCTTTGGGGTGAAGACTTCTGTAGATATTTATCAGGTCCATTTGATCCAGGGCTGAGTTCAGGTCCTGAATATCTTTGTTAATTTTCTGCCTTGATGATATGTCTAATATTGTCAGTGGAGTATTAAAATCTCTTACTATTATTGTGTGAGATTCTAAGTCTCTTTGAAGGTCTCTAGGAACTTACTTTATGAATCTGGGTGTTCCTGTATAGGATGCATATATATTTCAGATAGTTAGATCTCCTTGTTGAATTGAAACCTTTCCCATTATGTAATGCCCTTCTTTGTCTTTTTTAATCTTTTTTGGTTTAATGCCTGTTTTTTCAGAAACAAGGGTTGCAACCATGGATTTTTTTCTGCTTTCCATTTGCTTGGTAAATTTTCTTCCATCTTTTTATTTTGAGCCTATGCATATCACTGCATGTGAAATGGGTGTATTGAAGACAGCATACTGATAAGTCTTGGTTCTTTATCCAGCTTGCCACTCTATGTATTTTAAATGGGGCATTTAGCCCATTTACATTTAGGGTTAGTATTGATATGTATGGATTTGATCTTGTCATCATGATGTTAACTGGTTACTTTGCAGACTTTCTTATGTCATTGTTTTATTGTGTCACTAGTCTGTGTACTTCATTGTGTTTTTATAGTGGCTGGTAACTGTCTTTCCATGTTTAGTGCTTCCTTCAGGAGTTCTTCTAATGCAGGTCTGGTAGTAATGAATTCCCTTGGCATTTGTTTTCCTGAAAACAATCTGATTTCTCCTTTGCTTATGAAGCTTAGTTTGGTTGGATATGAAATTCTGGGTTGGAAATTCTTTTCTTTAAGAATGTTGAATATTGGCCCTCAATCTCTTCTGGCTTGTAGGATTTCCACTGAGAGATCCACTGTTAGTCTGATGGGCTTCCCTTTGTAGGTGATCTGGCCTTTCTCTCTGGATACCCTTGACATTTTTTCTTTCATTTTAACCTTGGAGAATCTGAAGATTATTTGTCTTGGGGATGATCTTCTCATGGAGTAATTTACTGGGGTCCTCTGCATTTCTGAATTTGAATGTTGGCCTGTCTAGCTAGGTTGGGGAAGTTCTCACGGATGATATCCTGAAATGTTTTCCAAGGTTCCATTCTCTCCATCTCTTTCAGGTACACCAATCATTCATACATTCAGTTTCTTTACATAATCCCATGTTTTTCAGATGTTTTGTTCATTCCATTTCATTCTTTTTTCTCTAGTCTCGTCTTCTTGTCTTATTTCAGAAAGCCAGTCTTCAAGCCCTGAGATTCTTTTCTCCACTTGCTCTATTCTGCTATTAATACTTGTGAGGGCACTATGAAATTCTTATAGTGTGTTTTTCAGCTCTGTCAGGTTGGTTATCAGATTCTTTTGCTGATTTCTTCTCATCTTTGTGGGCTTATCTACCCTCAATCTTTGAGGTTGCTGACCTTTGAGTGGATTTTTTTTCTCTTCTTTTGTTTTCTCTTTTAACAGTCTGGCCAGTTTTCTGCAGGGCTGCTACAGTTTGCTGGGGGCCTGCTCCAGTCCCTAGTTGCCTCAGATTTTCCAGTACCTGAAGGTATCACCAGTGAAGGCTATGTAACAGCAAAGATGGTAGTCTGCCCCTTCCTCTGGGTGGTCTGTTCCAGGAAAGTACAGACCTGTTGCCAGCTTGAACACACCTGTAGGAGGTGCTGGAGATGCTGGTTGGGAGGTCTTGCCCAGTCAGGAGGAACAGAATCAGGATCTAGAGGTTTACAAAAGGAGGAATGCTCCCACAGGAGACATAGGAATGAGCCATTGAACTGGAAGCTAAGACAGCCACCCAGGCCCTTCAGCTCCTCATGATTCTGAATCAACAAAGGAAGGAGTTACTGCACTGTCTGGAGTGATTGGTCCTGGTCATCAGGGGGAATTGGTCTGCTACTACACAATGGCGGTAAATAGGACTATGTCTGGAACACAGGAGATCTTTTAGAGCATCTCTTAGTCATACTCTGCCATAATTAAAATCAATAAAAACTACAACAACCCAAGTCAGGTAGGACTACTAATGACCCATACCCTTCAGGAATGAAGGTTTCAGTCATCTAAGCAGGAAAAGAAACCTGATCAGCTGACGGACTTGCTGAAAGCAATCGGAATATGGGATGGTTAGTGAAAAACAACAACAAAAAAAGTATTTATAAATACTAGTTGTGGCCAGCACAGTGGCTCATTCCTGTAATCCCAGCACTTTGGGAGGCTGAGGCAGGTGGATTGCTTAAGTCTAGGAATGTGAGACCAACCTAAGCAAAATGCTGAAACTCCATCTCTACTGAAAAATAAATACAAAAAATTAGTCAGTCTTGGTGGTGTGCTTGTAGTCCCAGCTACTTAGGAGGTTGAGGTAGGAGGATCACTTGTGCCCAGGAGGTGGAGGTTGCAGTGAGCCGAGGTAATGCCACTGCACTCCAGCCTGGGCAACAGAACAAGACCCTGTCTCAAATCAGTAAATAAATAAATAAATAAATAACCAGCTGTAACCATGTGAGCACTTAACAGAAATAAAGACAGTAAATGTTATCAGCATTACTTCCTTATGTTTTTATAATATTTATGTCTCTGTGTATGCATCCATACATGTATTGAGCAAATACCTTTCTTTTCATCTTTTCCTGATCATCTTGTAATAAAATATAAGATATGCTAACAATAGTTCCCTTTTATTAATGATGGTGTAACTTTTATTACACATGGTATTTAGGTTACAGTAAATCAAAGAGAAGAGTGCATATCATGCATTCAGTTTGAATCTTTTTCTGAGGAAAGGGTTAGTGTGTTTTTAGTTGGATGCAAGCTAATGGTATCATCTTTGGCAAAAGTAAGACTTTATAGCTGTTTTTATTTGGAGACGAAGTAAGGTTTAAGAAAATGTTAATGGGTGCCAAGTTCACAAGCATGGACTGGGATGGTGGGTCTTATGTGTCAATTTTACTAAACCATAGCACCTAGTTATTTAATCAAACACTAAATTTATATGGTGATATGATGGTGTTTTGCAGTTGTGATTAAAATCTGATATCAGTTGATTTTAAGAAAAGGAAATTACCCTAAAAAACGTGGGTGGAACTTTTTGAATCACTTGAAGGCCTTTGGGTGAAATGTGAGTCTTTCCAGAGAAGAAAAAATTCTGCCTCAAGATGACAGTAGCAACTACACTTTAGGTTTCCAATCTGCCAGCCTGGTCTACAAATTTTAGACTGAAGGCTGCAACATTGTGACTTTCCAGCCTGCCAGCCTGACCAGGTGTAACTTGTGACGTCAATAAGGTAAAATGAGGGGTGGGAAAAGATGTAAAGAAGCAGAGTTTCATGTTGGTTTCAATTCAAGATTGTTATAACTGCATTGTTATATGCAATACCATAGTAATCACAAAGAAATATACATAAAATACACAAAAGAAAATGAGAAGGCAATTAAAACATATCACTAGAAAAAAACCGACTAAAAACAAAGAAGGTTGGAATGAAGGAGATGAGGGACAAAACAGCTATAAGACATACATAAAACCAACATCACAATTACAGAAGTAAATCCTTCCTTATCAGTAAATACTTTAAGGTGGATTTAACTCCCCAATCAGAATTCAGAGATTATCACAATGGATAGAATAAAAAGAACTGGCTGGGCACGGTGGCTCACACTTGTAATCCCAGCACTTTGGGAGGCCGAGGCGGGCAGATCACGAGGTCAGGAGTTTGAGGCCAGCCTAGCCAACATGATGAAACCCCGTCTCCACTAAACATACAAAAAAATTAGCTGGGTGTAGTGTCAGGTGCCTTTAATCTCAGTTACAAGGGAGGCTAAGGCAGGAGAATCGCTGGAACCGGGGAGGCGGAGGTTTCAGTGAGCCGAGATCGCACCACTACACTCCAGCCTGGGCAACAGAGTGAGACTCCGTCTCAAAAAAAAAAAAAAAAAAAAAGAATAAAAAGAATCTAACCATATGCTGGCTACAAGATTCTTACTTTGGATCTAACGACACACAGAAGTTGAAATTGGAAGGATAGAAAAAGATATTCATGAAAATAGTAACTAAGAATTTTTTATGATCTCTTCATGGGGTTCTATGTGTTGACTGGGCTCAGATGATGGCCTGGGAGTGTTACATGGTTCAGGGATTGAAGTGGAAGGAACCAGATGCCGGCAGGATGGTTAATAGCAGTGCCCAGAACTGACACAACCTCACTTCTGCCACATTTTATTTGCTAACGCAGATATCAGATGTGCTCATGTTTAAGGGGATGGAGAGACCTTACCTCTTGATGAGGGAGGGGTGGGTCAAACTAAAGAAAAGCAAGTGTGATGGAAGATATTTTTGCAGCCGTCTTTGGAAAATACATGCAATCCAAAACATCCTATCTGTCAGAAAGGAAGAACGCCATCACGCCTTACCCCTCCAGTCTAAGCTCTGTGATTCTATAGTATCCTGGGGAAGGACCATGTCTTAGGAAGCAGGCGTGGAGTCGAAGCTCTAAATAAAGCCCCATCTACAGCCACAATTTCACTTTATTTTGATGAAATTTTATGTCATTTTTTATTAAATGGGTGCTCACAAATCTTTCTTCAGGGATTTCTCCAGTGGCAGGGATGATATGCTTCCTTCTCCACAGTCCTACTTTACAGATAAGTGGATCTAGGACTCAGTTTCAATTATTAAAAAAAAACCAGAGACTTAGATGCATGCATCTCACAAAAAGGTGAAAGAATGCTCTCTTGTCACTTTCCCTTCTCTCACTCATTACACTGTGAACAAGAACCTGCTCTACCTTGACCTTTTGAATGGGGAAGAGGATCACATTCCTCACTAACCTTCAAGCTTCCAGAGATAAACCCACTGCCCAAACAGCATGGTTCATTATAAAGACCAAACCCTACACCAAGAGCTCTCCATTCACCTACCATGGCAGGGACTGAATCCCGTGGAAAGGCCCAGAGAAATCCTGGCTGAAAAGGTCCATTGTCATGTCCCTTCCAACAAAATGAAGCCAGTGTATTCATCACAATATGGGGTATTGATAAGGATATAAAAATTATTACCACAAAAATTTGACAAATATGTTCTTTTCATTACATCAACTTTTCTGTCCTGCAAATATAAAGAAAATAAGCCTGCAGAGCAGGAGAAGTTTTTCCCCTGGGAGCAAATCCTCTTCCCAGTAAAAATGCTGGAGCCGCAGCTCCAGCTGTCCTTAGAGTTCACCCTCATCCGGATTTCATAGTAATCCTGGTGGTGCCTCTCTTTACAGCTTTACCCCAGTGCAAACGTCTCTAAAACAATAAATGTTATCTCAACTTCATATAAATTTTGAAATTTTCATGTAAATGGAATCGTGCTATGTGATTCTTATGAGACCTTATTTTAGCTCAAATATGTTTGCTAAGTTGTTACAGGTGTCTCTAAAGTGTTCATGTTTTATTATTTGTAGAATTACATTGAATATATAAACCACACATTAAATTAATCCTTCTCTGTTTGTGGTGATTTTGTTTTCAGATTTTAAAAATTACAAACAATGCTGTTGTAAGCCTTCTTGCGCATGTATGTTGGTACAATGAGCACATATCTCTCAACATTACATGCCTAGGAGTGGAATTACTGGTGTATGTGTATGATATCCCACCCAAAGAGATGATGCCACACTGCTAGACAAAGTGACAGTACCAATTTGCACTATGGCAAGCAGTGTGTTGCAGCTCTTGATGGTCCATATTCTCACCAATATTTGGAATAGTTAGTGATTTTAATTTAGAAATTCTTGTGGATTTGTCATGACATCTCATTATGTTTCTTTCACTAAACTTTATTAAGATATAATTCACATACCATTCACCCATTTAAAGTATACAATTTGATGGTTTTTCACATATTCAGATTTTTAACTCACCATATCTAATTTTAGAATATTTTCATCATCCCAAGATGATGACTTTGGAATATGTCTCTCTATAAAATGAAGTAAATCCATAAATTTTGCATTTTGACTTCATGAATGTTTTTTCTATCATTGGCAACTTTTCAAGTTTGAGAAACACCTTTCCAAGTTCCTTTAAAAATTATATTTTTAATAGAGATTATGTTCAGTAAACAGATTTGGAGAACATTGACAAATTTTGCCACATCGAGACTTATAATTAATTAATATTGAATTTTCTTTATTAAATACCCTTAAATAAAGCATTGCTGTTTACACTTGTGTATTTTTTAGTAAATTTATTTCAAAGATCTTGAAATATTTTGCTACTGTTCATAGTATCTCTTTCTTTGTTGGATTTATTTAAGTGTTAGTTGTGGTACATATATGTTAGGTTCCAGCCCAAGCTGGGGTCCTAGGGGAGTCAGTGGACAGGTGGCAGGTAGCTGAAAGACCACTGGAGGAATTGTAAGCAGGTGGGACATAGCTTTATTTCTCTCTGGGCATGCGAGCAAGCAAGCAAGTACTATGCATAGCATTAGCAGAGTATACTTTTTACAGACAATAATGCTTCCGAGCCAAGCACGAGCTCACGTGAGTAGTTACATTATGTACTTTACATGGTTTGGTTACACAATGCATGGGTTTGTATGCCTGCACTCCAAACCCACTGAGTCATGCTGCATCGGAAGGCTGCCTCAGCCTACTCCTGACTGAAGTGCAGCCATCTTTCTTACATTCCACTCCCTAGGCCGAGGGTGTCTTCAGGGTAGGGACCTGTGCCTATAGGGTGGAGCCCTGAACCTGTAACCCGCAATAGCAATACCGAGAGCAACAGCTCACTACTAAGATTCCAGCTATGCTACTTACGACTAACAGGATCCAGCATAGGCCAGAACCTAGGGATGCCCACCTCCTCTGCAGGGGGTCATCAGTAAGGCTCTTGACCACCTTTATTCCCCATGCGACCCCTTGCAGGGCTGCTGTTATGTTTTGCCAATTGTCAGGGATAAATGTACAGCACTGTGTTCCTACAAGGACACAGGTGCCTCCTTTGGCAGCAGGTACAATGTTTAAGGCCATCCAGTCTTGCAACACTACTTTTCTAATCTGATTAACCTCATTCGTTAACAGGAGGAGGGCTACTCGGGTATAATTCAGAACTCAAGTGGTATGCTCTGCAAGAGCCGTCATTTGTGCCTCTATAGTCATAACATGTGCTCCAGAGACGGTTAATGCCAAGGGACAGAACTGCCAGGTGGCTCGTCACACCTGTGAAACCTGGGAGGGTAGTGCCTCTCAGTTATGCAGGCATCTGGGTAATGTGGGGAGGACAGTGGCAGGTACATAAGGGCAATCCCAGGAACAATGTCCAGTCCAGTTCACTGACAGGTAAGGCCACCCTGTGTACCCACAGATCCATAAACTCCCAGAGGGCACAAAGTCCATCAGGGCCCAACCTTGATGGGGCCACTTGTTCCACCACACCTTTGGCGTGGTGACACATGTTATGTTTGCACAGGTCGTGCCAGGTACCTGTCTCACAGTGGTGTTACCCTAATGTTGTTCTATGCAGTGCAGCAACCTGGCTAGGGGTAGTACATGTTCCTCTGATGGGTCTGTCCCGCAGACTCTGGCCAACTGACGGATGAAAGGAGTACTCAGACACAGGTATGCAGTGTAAGAGCAGCCAAGGGACTGCCTGGATCAAGTGGCCAAAGTGCAGCAGTGCCGAGAAGCCGGAGCTACTTGTTTTTATTCAGTGCAGGCACAATGCCAAAAGCCTGGAGCAAACACAATCTGTGGGTAATTAACATTTATTGTTCCCCTTTCAAGGAACCTCAGGAGTATGGATGATCAAAGGTCAGTTCCTGGTCAACTTAAGTATATAAGTCTGTCTGAGATAAATTCCCCTACACTCCCTTGTACCTACTCCTTGCCCTCTGCCTCAGGGTTATAGAACAGTTGCCTTGAGCTATTCTCCCCTGGAGCTTCGCAGAGCCTTCTGACCTTTCAGAAGGCCTGTTCTTTTCCCTGTCTTCTCCCACCACTCTGACTCCTACATTTCCCCACTAGCCAGCCCCATCTATCATAAACACTATGAGCCAGCCAGGCGGCAGGCAGGCCATGGGTCTTGCAGCACCCTTTGTCCAAAGCTTGCTGCTCCAGGCACCACCTCCCGGGCCAGCTGGTGAGTGATGTCAAGCTTCAGGCACAGGTGTCCCCCCAACCCCACACTGACCTGCTGGGCCAAGGTCTCCCAGGCGTGGGGGGCAGGGCCTCAGCTGACCCCTCATGGGTGGAGAAGTGCAAGTAACAATTTGCTCCAGGCTTCTCCTTCAGTCTAGATCATTACTGACTTCTGCTGTGACCAATCATAGAGGGAGAGAGGAGCTGGGGTGGGCAGGGTGAGGCAGGAAGGGCCGGGCAACTTCCCTCCCCTCCCCAGCCCTGCCTCGAGCTGACACCAGGAAGTTCCAGGGCCTGCATCTGCAGATGGTGCACGGCTGCGTGTGGCTCTGGACTAGAGCTTCCTCCGGGGACACTTTCAGTCCGCCTACCACAGGGGAGATTTCACGTCCCCGATTCAGGACCTACAGACCTGGACAGCCGCACAAACTGCAGCTCAGAGGATGAATCGCACCTGGGAGAGGTTCTGGATTGCGGAGGCCACAAGAGAACCCCTGATGGGTCACTGCACTAGGTGGCTGCTCAGAAGCGAGAGCTTGGCAAAGAGACGCTGCTGCGGGCAGGTACTGGGGTCCGCAGGGCCACACGCACGTCAGGACCTCCTGGAGTTGGAATTACGTTCCCTGGAGGTGACCCTGAGGGAGGGAAGAGGGGCCAAACCCAGCACCATGCTCCTCCTCCTCCTTCTCCTTCTTTCTTCTTTCTTTCTTCTTTTTCTTCTTTCTTTTTTGTTCTATCTTCTTTCTTCTTGCAGTTGAGGATTCTGTCCAGGCTCCTGAGGCTGTCCTGAGGGTGGGTGTGGAGGGAGGACAGAGAGAAAGAGTGCAGGGAGGTAAATAGGAAAGGACAGCAGTTACCCTTATCAACAGTGATGTACTTGGGTCCACCTTCACCGGGGGCTCTTTAACCCAACCAGAAGATAAAACACCAGGAAAGAGAATCAGCAGAGACACAGCGAATGAAAGCAGTCCTACAAACAACTTCTAGGTTCTAATATCAGACTGTAACAGATAGTGAGTAGCAGAAGTTTATAAAATCTGAGTGCAAATTAGAAAGGAAACAAATTTTAAAACTGAAAAATAACATTACCAACATTAGAAGCAAAAGAGTGACTTTGCAGACAATGAGACACATTTGTAGAAAGAGAGCATTAGAGATTAGGAAAATTGCTTATCCTGAACCTACTTTTAACTTTGAAAATTGCTGCTGGGCCTCTCACAAGGAGGCTGATGGCTAAGATACCCACTAAATTTTCTCTATCCATGAGAATCCTACTGTCTGTGGCTCAATATGGCTCAGTCTCTGACTCTCCTCAGAGCAGCCATCAGCACTTGTGACCCCTCACTCAGGACTTAATGGGAAAGTCACCTTGAGATGCTGGGCCCGGGGCTTCTACTCAGCAGAAATTATACTGATTTGACTGTGGGAGGGGGAGGACCGGACCCAGGACGCACAGCATGGGGGCCCCAAGCCTGGGGGATGGGACCTTCTAGACGTGGGTGGCTGTGGTGGTGCCTTCTGGGGAGAAGCAGGGATCCGCATGCTGTGTGGAGCATGAGAGCTGCTCAGGCCCCTTATACTGAGGTGGGTAAAGAGGGGGATGGGGTGGAAACCCTTTCACAGAACTGGCACAGTGGAAGCTGCTCTAGGCCCTGTGGCAGGGTCAGGATTTTGACCTGAAGGTCCAGGCCCCTTTCATTCCCTTCTCAGAACCACCTTCCAAGCTCATGCTAACCATCGTGGGAACCATTGCTGGCTTAGCACTATTTCCTGCTCTGGTCCTTGGAGCTGTGATCTGCAAGATGTTCTCAGGTATGGAAGAGGCTAGAAAGATGGCTTTGCCCCATCTCACCTGTAGGGATCCCACTGTGAGTGGGAGACCTGCCGAGTCACTTCTCCCTGTTCCTGCTGGGGCTGGGGATAGTGACCCTGTCAAGCCACAAACCCTGAGAGGGAACCCGGCAGACAGGCAGACTGACAAGGAGGGCACTGCCTATCAAGTGGCCGATGACCCTGATCTGAAGAGGTAAAGGGCGAAAGAGGAGGCTTGTGGGAACCAGAAGCTTGGCAGCCAGGAAGGCTGAGAAAGTGCAGGCTGACAGTAGAGGCCGGAGGCTGGAGACCCTGGGAGTCAGCTGTGCTGTTCGCCCTGAGCCCCAAAGTACAGGGGAGGGTCCTTTACACAAGGGAGCTTCAGGCCTCATGACCATTTTGGGGGCTCTGTGCTCCCCTGATCCTCCATGAGGATTCTAAACATTGAGATAAGGAAACCAGGGCCCCAGGAATCTGATTCTCATATAATCTGAATTACCTTTAATAAAAATATCATCCTTCTATTTTGTTTATTTCTTACAAGATATAAAATATTAAACCAAACTGTTGTACAGTATTAACTAATATGTAGGTACCAAGTGTATGTGGACAGATCCTCCCAGTTATTTATATTGGAGGAAGGTAGAGGTCCAGCCCCATTCACAGATGAGAACAGCAGGATAGCAACACTCAGGACCACAATACTGGGTGCCTTTCCCTGAAAGAAAGACCTTCGCTGCAAACAGACATCCAAGAGACTGATTGCAGGGTCCTGCGCCGTCTTTTCCTCCTCTCCTGGGTCCTGAATTTAATGCTTTAATTTCCTAATCTCAGCTGGGAGCAATATTAACCAGGTATTCACGACCCTTGGCCCTCTGTCTACCATGGCACCTAACAGGGTCTTCTGTCCTCATAAGAACTGCAGGAGGGGTCTACTCTATAAAATCCAGCATGGAAGGGGCAGCAGAGGCAGCTCAACTCTAACCCCTAGAATACAGAGGATGGAGCCACGGTTCTGTGCCTCACCCATCCCATCGTCCTGCCTCAAATACAGTCTCCTCCTGCAGCCTCTGATGGGTCCTCTTTATTGTCATTCTCCAAGTGGTGACAGGATCCCTGACACTGGTGTGGTGCTAACAGCTTCCTAAAATATGATCCTTGGAGCCCAATGCCAGCAGGAGTTGAGGCCGGGGAGCAGCTTTGGGCTGTAGGGATCTTTGGATTTGAAGGTAGGGGTTGGTGACTGGCTGTCCGCAATGCCCTGGGTGTCAAGGCTGAGAGTGGCTGAGCTGAATCTGGTTATTACCATGTTCTCCACAGTTTGGGAGCTGCCTTGTGCAGACCAGCAAGACACAGATTGTTCTCAGCTCCCCTTGTCTCTGGACCCTGACTTCTCTTCCCCCAGCTGCAAGCTGATAAACTGTGTCTACTCCCAAGCACAGCACAGGGATGATATAGGGAGAGGGGCCCATTCCCCTGATGCCCCAGAACCCCTTCCACCTAATCCCAATATCCAGGCCTGGGATCCCCTTCCCTGGACCAACCTTCCTTTTCTGGGAATGAAGGAGTCACAGTGTTTCCCTCCCAGATCTCCCCTGTGACTCACTCACTCTAAATAGATGTCTTGCTCTATGAGTTATTATTCTCATATCCTTTCTTTGAAACTGTGCTAAGATATTACAAACTATTAAGAGAACATGGAGGCTAGGCATGGTGGCTCATGCCTGTAATCCCAGCACTTTGGGAAGCCAAGACAGGTGGATCACCTGTGGTCAGGAGTTCGAGACCAGCCTGGCTAACATGGTGAAACCCCATCTCTAAAAATACACAAATTAGCTGGGTGTGGTGGCAGCTGCCTGTAATCCCAGCTACTCGGGAAGCTGAGGCAAGAGAATTGCTTGAACCGGGAGGCGGAGGTTGCAGTGAGCCGAAATCATGCCATTGCACTCCAGCCTGGCAACAAGAGATAAACTGTCTCAAAAAAAAAAAAAAAAAGAGAGAGAGAGAGAGAGAACATGGAGGTTAGGTTCTGTTTTTGGATTCTGAGGACCTGCTGTGCTGGGGCAGGGGCAGGTGGGGAGAGAAGGGCAGGTGAAGGGGCAGGTGCTGAGTGGTGTGCACCCTTGCTCTGTGCTCAGTAAAGTTCCTGCTGTGGTCCTTTCTTGTGTATTTGTCTGGATCCCTCCGTGTGCTGGGATTCGTGCCTGGTCTTTAGGGGCGGGTGCTGCTCCAGGTTGGAGGCTTCACACATCTCTGGGCTGAGCCTTTCTCCAAGCCCATGGAGGTCAAGCGCTGAGAATGGCAGCTCCCCATCCTGCCCTCAGCTCCACTTTGTGTGTGTATGTATTTTTATATGTTGATCTCATCCCTCTCGTCAGAGATTTACAGGAATAGTACTCTGTAGGAGAGCCGTTATCATCCTGCTGTGGCCAGGCTCCGTCTCTCACTTTTGGTTCATGTGTTCTGTTTCTTGTCCTCTAAAGACTCAGGGCAGCCTCTGCACCTGGGGCTTCTCAGATGCCCCAAATTGATTGTTTCCACCTTTGCCTTCCTTCCTGTTCTGTTTCCAGAATACTCTTATTTTTCCCTTTTATTGTAGTAAGTCAATGTTTTGAATTAACATCATGACTAGGTGTGTTAGTGCAATGTCTTAAATACATTCTTGTCACTTCTCCTTTTAGGGGAGCACACTGTGGTCAGTCAGGGACCTGACGGGAAAGAGATGGCACTTTTTTTTCTTTTTCGAGATGGAGTTTTGCTCTTGTTGCCCAGGCTGGAGTGCAACGGTGCGATCTCGGCTCAGCACAACCCCCACATCCTAGGTTCAAGCAATTCTCCTGCCTCAGCCTCCCAAGTAGCTGGGATTACAGGCATGCGCCACCACGCCCAGCTAATTTTGTATTTTTAGTAGAGACGGGGTTTCTCCATGTTGGTCAGGCTGGTCTTGAACTCCCAACCTCAGGTGATCAGCCCGCCTCGGCCTCTCAAAGTGCTGGGATTACAGGTGTGAGCCGCTGCGCCTGGCCTGAGATGGCACCTTTTACACAGGTGCCAGCAGGACTAAGAAAGCCACAAAGGGCGCTGAAGCTCCCTGGGATGGTTCCTGGCAGGAAACTGTTTCCATCTCTGAGCTTGAAAGAGCAAGGAAGGGAGCAGTTTCCAGAACCCAGGGAAATCTGTAGCTTTCACTAGGGGCAGACCCACACGCCTGTGGCTGTAGGTAGAGGATGGCCATGATTACAGAACCACAGAGCTGCCCAGAGGGAGTGAGGGAAACGAAAACCCTGAGTTAGTTCTCCTCCCACACTCCCATCTCCTGCAGGTGCCTGTTACCATCCACACCCAAGCAGAAGCCAGGTGGTGCAGGAGCACAGGCCGTGCCTGTCGTGGTCACCTCCCAGTGCAGGGGGCAGGGTGGAGGAGGGTGAACGACGGCTCTGTGGGGAGAGAGAAGCACGGAATAACGCACTCACCTGCTTACAGTGTCCACAATTCCTCAGGGAATTCACTAACTATCCTAGAGTTTGCCCTAATCCAAAGGCATGGCTTTAAAAAAAAATATGTGTTATTTATTCATTGTGAGGCAGAAATTTAAAAATAATAATAAGTATTGCATTTATTTACTTTAAGAAAAGTTAAAGCTAAGGCTTAGAATGTGGCAAGGCAAAAGTTAAAAAGAAAAAGAACAAGTTTTTTTCTGCTTAGCGAGCTTACTTCAAGGACAGTTTTATAGATATATAAATATATATATATATATATATATATTTTTTTTTTTTTTGAGACAGAGTCTTGCTCTGTCGCCCAGGCTGGAGTGCAGTGGCACAATCTCGGCTCACTGCAAGCTCTGCCTCCTGGGTTCACGTCATTCTCCTGCCTCAGCCTCCAGAGCAGCTGGGACTACAGGTGCCCGCCACCACACCCAGCTAATTTTTTTGTATTTTTATTAGAGACAGAGTTTCACCATGTTAGCCAAGATGGTCTCGATCTCCTGACCTCGTGATCTGCCTGCCTCGGCCTTACAGGTGTGAGCCACCACGCCCAGCCCAAGGACAGTTATAAGATAACGCTGTCTGAATAGCTAGGGCTGAAAAAATAGGCCTTGGACACTTCTTTTTTCTAGAGCAAGGTTGAAGAAAAAAAGAGAAAACCAGATTATTTTACTGTAGAACGCATGAACCAGACACTCAAGCAGCTACTGAAGGAATATTGCCAAGAAACTCATCTGAGACAGAATCAAGCCTTGCCTATAGTCCTCCTCTGAGTCAAGTGCACCCCCACCAAACAAACAAAGTATTTACCCTATAAGATTTTGTTCCGTCAGCCACCGTCAAATTAAAAGTGATCTCCAAGAACTAAAAGAACTAATCTTAATAAAGCAAATGCAGGCTTTAGAAACAGCCATGCAAAGTGTTCATAGTTAAGTACATAAAAGAATGCCTAGAAGTCTAACAGACCCAGAACACCCCTTTAAACCTAGTAGCTTTAAGTTGAAAAGTAGAACCCAATTTCTCTAAGACCCATGTAAGATAAGCCCCATACAGTAATCTTGTCCACTCCCACTGCTGTTAAAGTTGCAAGAATGGTGCCTTTGATCCATCACAGTCGGCCAAAATTGGCAGCTCGGGACAAGTGAACCAGCCAGCAACATCCAGATCATCCAACCCAGCTGATCCTGAGACAAGACCAAGCTGCTGCTGAAGATGACAGCCCTGCTCTGGTCACTCCGGAGGCTGACCAGTCTACGCACGGCTGAAGTTTGAAGGAACAACAAGCCTTGCTCTAGTCACACACTGGAAGCTGACTAGTCTACACACAGCTGAAGCTTAAAGACTCATCAAGCAAGGATGAGTCTAAATGTAGTTAGAAATCTTAAGACTAGTAGTTTTCCTGTAATACTGTTTTCCTATTGTTCTGTCACTGCTCAACCTCCTCCCCCAAGTAAAGACCTCTTTTGTCCTTGCTAGATTTAAATATGCTGTACATTGTTTTGATGTTGTTACCCCCTTAACCATACTAGAAGAAACACCTACAGAAAAGTGTCCCCAGTGTATACATACTACTTAGTCAAAGAACAGTATAACTAGAACCCTATCGTACTATACTTATAAGTGTACAAAGACTCGCTTAAGAATTTGTACTTATAATCAGACCACCTATTCAATTTGTGACCCAAGAAATGGCCAGCCTTATATATGCTATGACCCTAAGTCTTTACCTAGGACTTAGTTTAAGATTCATACAAGTCAAAAAAAAGAAGTCTTGTAAGTCAAACCCAAGCCTCTCTTTCCCAGGGTGGGGGCTACATCCATATACTTTGATATTTGTCAGTTAACATCCATGAACCCAACCTATCTCACAATCGCTAGTCCTACAAAGTACTATACAAACTGCCAGTATAAAATTGTGTGTACACCCCCTGTTTGTCCCTCCAAGGCCCTAGCAATAGCTTGCTGGAACTGCACAATGCAGTTCACTGACCGATCATCATCAAGGCCAAAGCCAATCTTGCTCATCAAAGTACCAGCAAAACCAGATTGGAAGACAAACACTTGCAATCCTGTAAATCTTACTATCTTAAGGCCAAATCTACCTGTATGAATGACAGGCTACTCCATGGCATTACAAAGCTACGGTCAAAAAGCTAAAATAACTTTGTATATTATAAAGAAGACTCAAACAAAGCAGTCAGCCCAGGAGCAATTCTGAGTCTTTAAGTCATTCTTTGAGCATACAAACCAGAAGTTACCAGAGCCTCCTCCTTTAGCCAAAAACCTATTTGCTCAGCTGGCTGAAAACATTGCTGGCAGCCTAGGCGTTTCTTCATGTTATGTTTGTAGAAAGACTAACATAAAAGACCAATGGCCTTAAGAAGCAAAAAAGTTAATGCCTCGAGATAACTTTACTCCTACTGACTCTTTCCCCAAACTGATGCCCACAAGTTCAAGCCTGTGGCTCTTAAAAACTTCTATTATGGAGGCCGGGCGCAGTGGCTCATGCCTGTAATCCCAGCACTTTGGGAGGCCGAGGCGGGAAGATCACGATGTCAGGAGATCGGGACCATCCTGGCTAGCACAGTGAAACCTCGTTTCTACTAAAAATACAAAAAATTAGCCGGGTGTGGTGGCGGGCGCCTGTAGTCCCAGCTGCTCTGGAGGCTGAGGCGGGAGAATGGCGTGAACCCGGGAGGCGGAGCTTGCAGTGAGCAGAGATGGCGCCACTGCACTCCAGCCTGGGCGACAGAGCGAGACTCCGTCTCAAAAAACAAAACAAAACTGTGTTGCTCATTGAAGAAAAGTTTTTACAGACCCAGGATGAGAACTAACCTGCTTCCGACAGCAATAACAGCAATATTATCATGAAACATTAAAGACATTAAAGAAAACTTTGTGGCAAGGCAAAGATAACTACAAAGCACTTCATCCAATCCGTTCTCCCGTTTCTCTTCTCTAAACCACACTTAGTATCAGCTTGAAGATCCACATACTTAGCAAGCACCTCCTGGTCTTTACTAGATCTGTCGGCCACAGGCATAGCAACAATTGCCAGCTAAACAGACAGAAGCCTGTGTGCTTAGAACAATTAGACCGTCTTTCTTCCTACTCCCACTGTAGCAAGAATATAGAATCCTGTCTATGATTAAGTTAAAAGAAGAAACAAAAAAGATGCAGACTTAAAAAAAGATATAAAAATGGAAGATGAGAAAGACACAGATTAGCCCCCTGAAAGAATAATTCAATACTATAGGGCCAGCTACCTAGGCACAAGATAAGTCAGGCAACTGCAGCATTCCTATATACATGCTTAACCACATCATCAAGTCGTAGGCAGTATTTGAAATAATCACTAATGAAACAGCAAATGCATTAGATTTACTGGCCTGGCAAACCACAAAAATAAGAAACGCTATCTATCAGAACAGATTAGCTTTACACTACCTCCTAGCCCAAGAAGAAGTATGTAGAAAGTTCAGTCTAACTAATTGTTGCCTGGAAATCGATGACAACAGAAAGGCAATTATAGAAATAACTGCAAGAATACGAAAATTAGCCCATGTTCCAGGTCAAACTTAGAAAAAGTGGTCTCCGGATTCTCTCTTTAGAAGCTAGTTTTCATTTTTTAGAAAGTTCAAGACTTTAATAGAAGTAGTTTTGGCCATATTAAAAAGTTGCCTAATACTCCCTTGTCTCTTACCTCTCCTTGTTAGAAGCATTCAATCAACTATAGAGGCAAGAGCAGCTAGGCAAACTACCACTCAGCTAGTGGCTCTGCGTAAATACCAACCTTTGTCTAAAGAAGAAAACTTGTCTCTTCAAGCAGAACTAAGTAATAGTGATGCCTTCTATTCTAAAACTTCTTTCATAAAAGGCATCAAAGAAAAGAAACTGAGGCAGAAATTTAAAAAATAATAATAATAAGTACTGCATTTATTCACTCCAAGGAAAGTAAAAGCTAAGGCCCAGAATGTGGCAAGGCCAAAGTTAAAAAGAAAAAGAAAAGAAGTTTTCCTCTGCCTAGCAAGCTCACTTCAAGGACAGTTATAAGATAACACTGTTCAAATAGCCAAGGCCAAAAGAATAGGCTCCAGACACCCCCGCTTCCAGAGCAAAGTTGAAAGAAAAAAAAGAGAAAAACAGATTATTTTACTGTTACTCTTTTCCCAGGTTTCTTAAGCATTATTATGTTTTACAAATGTCTGTACTTAGCCAGGTCTTGTTTTTCTTTCAATGCAGCTACAAGGCCACCAGTTATGCAAGGTCACAAGTTATGCTATAGATTACGTGACCTGTCACTGTATGATTAACTGAGGAGCACGTCTGCCCAGCTGCCCACCGCCTGGCAGGTGAGGAGTGCCTCTGCCCAGCTGTCACCCCACCGTCTGGGAAGTGAGGAGAGCCTCTGCCCGGCCGCTGCCCTGTCTGGGATGTGAGGAGCCCGTCTGCCCAGCCGCCCCATCTGGGAAGTGAGGGGCACCTCTGCCTGACCGATGCCCCATTTGGGAATTGAGGAGCGCCGCTGCCCATCTGCCCACCATCTGGGAAGTGAGGAGGGCCTCTGCCCAACCGCTGCCCCCTCTGGGATGTGAGGAGCACCTCTGTCCAGCCGCCGCCCCGTCTGGGAAGTGAGAAGTGCCTCTGCCCAGCTGCCCACCATCTGGGAAGTGAGGAGCATCTCTGCCCAGCTGCCCACAGTCTAGGATGTGAGGAGCACCTCTGCCTGGCCGCTGCCCCGTCTGGGAAGTGAGGAGCATCTCTGCCCAGCCAACCACCATCTGGGATGTGAGGAGCACCTCTGCCTGGCTGCCGCCCCATCTGGGAAGTGAGGAGCGCCTCTACCCAGCCGCCCAACTGACTGGGATGTGAGGAGCACCTCTCCTCGGCTGCTGCCCCATCTGGCAAGTGAGGAGCTCCTCTGCCCAGCCGCCCCACCGTCTGGGAAGTGAGGAGCACCTCTGTCCGGCCGCCACCCCGCCACCCCATTTGGGATGTGAGGAGAGCCTCTGCCTGGCTGCCACCCTGTCTGGGAAGTGAGGAGCGCCTGTGCCCAACCGCCCCACCATCTGGAAAGTAAGGAGTGCCTCTGCCCAGCAGCCCAAATGACTGAGAAGTGAGGAGCGCCTCTGTCCGGCCGCCCCACCATCTGGAAAGTGAAGAGCACTTCTGCCCAGCCCCCCCACTGTCTGGGAAGTGAGGAGCGCCTCTACCCAGCCACCGCCCCATCTGGGAGGTGAGGAGCACCTCTGGTCGGCTGCCCCACCATCTGGGAAGTGAGGAGCACCTCTGCCCGGCCGCCCAACTGACTGGGAAGTGAGGAGCACCTCTGCCTGGCCACTGCCCTGTCTGGGAAGTGAGGAGCACCTCTGCGCAGCAGCTGCCCTGTCTGGGAAGTGAGGAGCCCCTCTGTCCGGCTGCCCCACCATCTGGGAAGTGAGGAGCACCTCTGCCCGGCCGCCACCCCATCTGGGAAGTGAGGAGCGCCTCTGTCCAGCTGCCCACCATCTGGCAAATGAGGAGCACCTCTGCCCGGCTGCTGTGCAACCTTCCTAGTGTGAAGTGATAGCCTTGTTTGTGATCTTTCTGTCTTCCCCAAGTTTGCATTTTTGACATTAAAGTTTACTTTTTAATTAAAAGTTTTAAATTGGAGAATTAAAAAAAAAGCCCTCTGTCTTTGTTCAACGCTCCGCTTTTTAGATACAAATCCACTGAGCCAGTGTGTACCTAAAATAAACAATCCTCCTGTACTCCATATTAGTCTCTCCATTCCTCAGTTTACTATAACAATTCAACCTCCCTTGTATGTAGCCACACATGCTGAAGCATTGTTAGAAATGAAACACAAGACTCAATAAGGCCACCACCTCAATAATATCCAACAAAATATGATGCAATGCTTGTAATCCCAGCTACTCTGGAGGCTGAGGCAGGAGAATCACTTGAACTCGAGAAGCAGAGGTTGCAGTGAGCCAAGATTGCACCACTGCACTCCACCCTGAGTAACAGAGCAAGACTCCATCTCAAAATAATAATAATAATAATAATAATAATAATGCGAGCTGTACACATTAGGCCTTCAAGTGGACAGTGACCATTAGCAAGGCACTTAGTGGCACCATCAATGGCCAGGGAACAGACCGTATATTGGCACCATGCCCTGCAGCTACATAGAACTTTACTGTGTGTTTTCTTAAAATCCCAGCTTTAGCCTACTACATTAACAAGTTCTCCAAACAAAAATTCATTTATTCTTTATGACAAGATTTGGGTGAGGTTGAAAAGAGTATTAAGTAACACTGATTACAGACTCTTTATGACTTTTAGCCAGGCCTAAGAAAGAAATTATACCAAGGCTGGGCACAGTGGGTCACGCCTGTAATTCCAGCACTTTGGGAGGACGAGGCGGGTAGATCACAAAATCAGGAGATCAAGCCTATCCTTGTCAACATGGTGAAACCCTGTCTTTACTAAAAATACAAAAATTAGCTGGGTTTGGTGATGCGTGCCTGTAGTCCCAGCTACTTGGGAGGCTGAGGCAGAAGAATCCCTTGAACCTGGGAGGTGAAGATTGCAGTGAGCTGAGATCACGCCACTGCACTCCAGCAGCCTGGTGAAAGAGCGAGACTCTGTCTCAAAAAAAAAAAAAGGAAAATAATAAAAAGAAGAAATTATAACTAAGAATCCTCTTGAATGTGGAAATGACTTCAGCACTCCTGCCATCGATGGCCAATGGCCCTATGTGAGCAGACACATGTGCACCTGGTGGGAGAAATGCCAAGTGGAATCCTCACTCCCAGCTCAGGGGGCCTCAGGAGGCAGACAAGGCTGCACCTGAAGCTCGTGTCAAAAGTCTTCTTTTAAATGTATTGACTTGAAAGACTTGAGCTTCAAAAAGAATGAAGTCAAAAAAGAGACCTTGATGTGGCCATGCTGAAAGCTGACGTCTAACTTAAGCTACCAGACATAGCTCTAAAACCAGCTGTCTCAAAGATGCCATTATCTTTATTAAAAATGGACATAGCGCCACTTACAAAACAAGCATTCATAAAAGTCCCAGCTACTCTGTAGACAGAAGAGAGCTGAGCAGCCCCTTCCACACAACTGTCTTTGATGGAGAATGCTGGTGTGGTCACAGTGTTCCCTGTCCTTTGCTGTGCATTTTACTGCTCTGTGGTGAGGGGTGAGGACCTCAATGGGGGAAAGAAATCCTGTTTTGTTCAGACGATATGGCTATCTTTGGGCTTTGTCCAGCAAATCCAAGCTGTTTCTGTGGGTCTGTATGCTGTGTGCACCTTCAGCAGGAACCTCCGTGAAGTGCTTCAGTTTTGAGCTCCCAGTCTCCCTTGTAACCATGGCAAATGGAACCATCCACTTGACACAGTTCTCTCTGTCACACCACTGATACTCTTAAACCTTTTGTGTCATTCAGGTGAAGAGAAATACAAGGCAGAAGCAGTGAGTACATCCTAAGAAAATTGTAAGCAGTCAACATCCAGCACACGGAGACTAAAAGCTCCACAATCTGTAAAAATTTGCTGGGGATGCTGTGGCAGTAGCACTTTGTATAAGTCATTTAGAGATGCCATCTGTGGGCCGGGTGCGGTGGCTCATGCCTGTAATCCCAGCACTTTGGAACGCCGAGGCAGGAGGATCAGGTCAGGAGATCGAGACCATCCTGGCTAACACAGTGAAACACCATCTCTACTAAAAACACAAAAAATTAGCCGGGCGTGGTGACAGGTGCCTGTAGTCCCAGCTACTTGGGAGGCTGAGGCAGGAGAATAGCATGAACCTGGGAGGCGGAGCTTGCAGTGAGCCGAGATCGTGCCACTGCCCTCCAGCCTGGGCGATAGAGCCAGACTCCGTCTCAAAAAAAAAAAAAAAGAGATTCCATCTGCATGTATACATTCAGCCAGGACATAGTGGCCAGGGGACTTAAACACCACCCAAGGGCCTTCAGACAGTCAAGTTCCTCTTTCTTCTCAGGGTTCAGCCTGAGCACTGGGGTGACCAAACACACTGTGCAAAGGGCAGGAGCCTCTTCAATGCCAGCTGATGAATCTGTCCCCTCCAGTGGTGGGAAATCGCACCTCAATCCTCAATCCACTATTTCTTCCCACCCTTACCTCCTCACACCCATCTGGAATTTAGGGGAATGTGGAGGGCAGCCAGCAGTGATAGCAGCAGCTGAGGCCTAAGGAAAACTGAATGGGAAGCCAAGGAAACACATCAGGTGACGAAAATTGTTTGCTGTTCTGCACATATCCAAGAATGACCCCAAAAGATTTTCAATGACCAGTTCTATGGTTACCAACCTATTGGGCCACATCATAGACATCAAGTGAATTGACATTGCCTTTATCAATGACAGGTGAGCCCCACACCCAGAATGACACCCACTCTCCCATTCCTTATTTTTTGCATCTTTTCACACCTTACATCCTCTTCCCTCTCTCTGGGTGTCTTCCCTCTTTGGGGTCTTCTGTTTCTACCCTCTGTCTCCTTTCAGGTCACTAGAGCAGGCTGGTTTGGAACAGGGCTTGGCCATCACGTTTGTGTCAGATGAGAATGATGCAAGGATCCACTGTGATGGGCAGCATCGCTTTGAGGTCAGTATTAGTGAGCTGCCTGATGAGACAGATGTCTCCTCCACAGTGAGTGCTGATCTCATGAAACCCTTAGGTCCTCCCTGAACCTTAGTATGTTTGTCTTCAATCCCATCACGTAGGTCATGGGCACCTAATGCATAATGGACACTCGACTGGTTCATGCCCCCTGGCCTTTGATGCTGTGTTGGGATGTTTTCCTGACCTCTATGTGGGGTCTCTGTCTTCTCTCATCATATTACATCTCTTCCCCCACTCCCACATCTGTCCTCTGAACCCACACAGTACACCAGCATCCACATGTGTGCCGTGTGTTCATGCCTCACTTTCCTCTTTTAATGCTTTATACTGACTGTGCCATATTTTCTCTTCAGTTGAACAGACACGGTAGAGGACTTACCAATTCTGGGATATGATCGTCTGTCCTTCAGGAGAAGACACCAGGATGGGGGTGAAGGAGACACTACTGCCTCCACCCCTGAGAGCCACCACCACATGGCTTCCCTCCTCTGCATCAGCACCACTCCTGAACCCCCATTCCTGATTGTCAGAATTTTTAAAATCCTAACTAGGCTGGGCACGGTGGCTCACGCATATAATCCCTGCACTTTGGGAGGCCGAGGCGGGTGGATCACCTGAAGTCGGGAGTTCAAGACTAACCTGACCAATATGGAGAAACCCAGTGTCTACTACAAATACAAAAATAACCCGGCGTGATGACAGGCGCCTATAATCCCAGCTAATCGGGAGGCTGAGTCTCAAGAATCGCTTGAACCCGGGAGGCAGAGGTTGCAGTGAGCCGAGATCGCACCGTTGCACTCCAGCCTGGGCAACAAGAGTGAAACTCCATCTCAAAAAAAAAAAAATCCTAGCTAAAAATGGAACACATGTGTGTCTGTGGTATCTGCACGCTACATCTTCTTACTGTGTTTGGGGAGAGGTTATTGTAGGACACGATCTAGGGTAAATTCCTGTAAGGCTGAGGTGCACTGCTGTGAGGTCAAAGGAGGGATGGGACTGAGACTGCAGAGCCCTGGCTCCCCACTGCCTGCGTGTATTAGGGTTCTCTAGAACTAGCAGAATAAATAAATATATATATATATATATATATATATATAAAGGGGGATTTATTAAGTAGTATTAACTTGCATGATCACCTGGTCCCACAATAGGTCACCTGCAAGCTGAGGAGCAAGGAAGCCAGTCCAAGTTCGAAAACTGAAGAACTTGGAGTTTGATGTTCGAGGGCAGGAAGCATCCAGCATGGGAGAAAGATGTAGGCTGGGAGGCCAGTCTAGCCTTTTCACATTTTTCTCCCTGCTTTATATTCTGGCCAGGCTGGCAGCTGATTAGATGCTGCCCACCCAGACTGAGGGTGGGTCTGCCTTTCCCAGTCCACTGACTCAAATGTTAAACTCTTTTGGCAACACCCTCACAGACACACCCAGGATCAATACTTTGCATCCTTCAATCCAACCAAGTTGACACTCAGTATTAACCATCACACTGCCAACTTCTGGCCTTTTGTGGTCTCTTCCATTTTCCCAGTGGCCTGGGAGCTGGGATATTTCTGATCCTGGGGTTGCTGTGGGTGGTGGGCAGTCCTTCCAGTGCTAAGGGGTGCTGTGGGCACTGGTGGGCTTGGGTGTCTCCTCCCAGGCTCTCTCGGTGCCTCCTCATCTGTTTCTTCAGCTTCTGGATCTTGACCATCAGGGCCTGGGCCCCCCACCCCCTCCAGCAGGGCCTGATCCACTCCAGCTGCTGCTCCAGCAACTCTTTGGCTTGGGCCAGCTCAGCTGTGTGGTGGGGCCAGGGCCCTGGTGAGGGGAGTCAGGGAGGGAGCATCAGCCAGGGCAGGGGGGCTGAGGCCCTGGAAAGCTGTGCTGCAGGGTCTGGCTGTAAGTGGGAAATTCTACCTCCCTTTCTCTGTTTCTAGCCCATTAGTTTAGGTTCACCTGTACTGAGAAGCCCAGGGAGCTCCGTGTCTTAGGTAAAAGCCTCTGGGGAGCAGATAGAGATCCCTGGCCCAGGAGCTATAGTGGAAAGCCCACAGCTGCAGAAAGTCAGGTTGCACCTGTAAAACCCCCAGCTGGTTAAAAAAAGATAAAATTTGACTACCTGAAAGGTTTCATTTATATAACAGGAACACCTTCCCAGCCTCTCTCTGTGGGCTATTAAAGATTTCAGAGATCTCTTATTCTAAACAATTAATGAAAACATCAAGTCTTAAAAGGACACATAGTAGTGTCATGGCTAGCCTTCAAAAATTCCCTTGACTAAATTAAGAGCAAAAAAATCTGACTTCAAACACTTTTGGTAGTTAAAATTAAACACTTCTCAGCCAGGCGCGGTGGCTCACGCCTGTAATCCCAGCGCTTTGTGAGGCCAAGGCAGGCTGATCACGAGGTCAAGAGATTGAGACCATCCTGGCCAACAAGGTGAAACCCTGTCTCTACTAAAAATACAAAAATTAGCTAGGTGTGGTGGTGGGCACCTGTAGTCCCAGCTACTCGGGAGGCTGAGGCAGGAGAATCCCTTGAACCTGGGAGGCAGAGGTTGCAGTGAGCCGAGATCACACCACTGCGCTCCAGCCTGGGCAACAGAGCAAGACTTAAAAAAAACAAAACAAAACAAAAAAAAAACCATTAAACACTTCTGCCATGGCTCAGGTTTGCCACCTCATCAGGGAACAACTAAGGGCCACCCACCTTGTGGCCTAATAGTCATAACTTTGGTTAAGGCACGTGGGAGGATACCTATTGGTAAAGAAGGTGAAAAGCCAGGAATATCAACTGTTCCTCCTGGCTAAAATCTAGTAATAAGAGATCTGAAAGGATTTTTTTAGAGCTCTATAGTCAAAATTTGACTTAATTAAAACTGATATTTTAGACTGATATTTTAGACTTCAGTGTGTACATATTTCTTTAAGGTCTCTTTTCTCCCTGGGTAAACATTTCTCAGTCAACTAAATGTCTCTCTTTTTCAACCCCCTGCTAGCCACGTGCACTGCCTCTGTTTCCCTATTTCTTTCTTTCTTTTTTTTTTTTTTGAGATGGAGTCTCGCTCTGTCACCCAGGCTGGCGTGCAATGGTGTGGTCTCAGCTCACTGCAACCTCCATCTCCCAGGTTCAAGCGATTCTCCCACCTCAGCCTCCCAAGTTGGGACTGCAGGCGCCTGCTGCCACACCTGGCTAATTTTTGTATTTTTAGTAGAGATGGGGTTTCACTATATTGGCGAGGCTGATCTCGAACTCCTGACCTAGTGATCCACCCACCTCGGCCCCCCAAAGTACTGGGATTACAGGCATGAGCCACCACGCCCGGCCTCCCCTATTTATTTCTATCAGCCCCTCCTTCCTCTTGCCAACCTTGGTGCCACATAAGAAAAAAATAAAATAAAATAAAATTCTAATAGCCTGGGATCCCTTAAGAAAAATGCAAAAGGCACCACAGACTCATTTTTGTGAAAAACTGCTGTTGTTTCCTCAGGGAATCCCAAGAGGGAATCGAAGAGAGGACAAAATCCTCTCAGATCGAAAACTCTGTTCCTTTGCATTGCGTGACCTGATTTTGGCTTTGAATGGGATCAGAAATCACTTTGTATTGTGAGAAAACTTGACTTTGGCATATATAATGGCTGGGAAATGGGCTGATCACAGAGAGTGGCCTGATTGACACTGGGTTGCCCAACAGCCTTGAGAGAATGTTTTGGTAGCAAAACACACTGAAAATATTGCATGGCCAGGTCCCCACGGCATTACTCTCTTTTTGGGGACTGAAAATTCAGTGTGGGCTCTACCCTAAGTTCAATGGTCCAGTTAAAAGATACAGGCCAAATTAAAAGCACCTATCTAAATGCAATTGATCTCTTTATAAGATCCTATGATAGACCGGGCGCAGTGGCTCACACCTGTAATCCCAACACTTTCGGAGGCCAAGGCGGGCGGATCACAAGGTCAGGAGATTGAGACCGTCCTGGGTAACACAGTGAAACTCCGTCTCTGCTAAAAATAAAAAAAGTAGCCGGGCGTAGTGGCACATGCCTGTAGTCCCAGCTACTTGGGAGACGGAGGCAGGAGAATTGCTTGAACCTGGGAGGCAGAGGTTGCAGTGAGCCGGGATTGCATCATTGCACTCCAGCCTGGGCGACAGAGCAAGACTACGTCTCAAAAAAAAGAAAAACTATTTAAAATTGGCAAATGAGGCCAGGCATGGTGGCTCATGCCTGTAATTTCAGCACTTTGAGAAGCTAAGGTGGGATGATCACTTGGCTTCAGCAACTGGAGACCAGCCTGGGTAACACAGAAAAAATGAAAACATTAGCTGGGCATGGTAGTGGGCACCTGTAGTCCTAGTGAGACAGCCAAATACCTACACAGATAAAAAAGGGTCGCCAGAGAATCGCCAACCCACCTACACACTGGGGGAATGGGGTGGAGCCTCCAGAAAGTCACGCCTTTGGGAGGCAGGGAGGAGCCTGGTCTCTTCAGCTCGTGTGTGGTGACATGGAATTCAATCTGTGAGGTGGACGCCTGTTAGCAGGACTCCCTCTCATTTGCTGAGAGTTTTTTTTTTTCTTTCTTTCTTCCTTTTCACCCAATAAATCCTACTCTACTCAACCCTCAATGTGTCCATGAGCCTAATCTTTCCTGGTCATGTGACAAGAACCCAGTTTTAGTTGAACTAAGGAGCAAAATTCTGCAACACTAGCTACTCAGGAGGCTGAGGAAGGAAAATCGCTTGAGCCCAGGAGTTCAAGGTTACAGTGAGCTAGGATCGTGCCACTGCACTCCAGTATGAGTGACAGAGCATGACCCTGTCTTGAAGAAAATAAAAATAAAAATAAAACAATAAAACTGGCAAATGAAGAGTCTTATATAAGATCTACTTCTATCTGTGTGCCTGTATGTCTAAGTATTTATATGTGTCATGTGTATATGTGATGGTTCCACTACCAAAATATACAGAAGAGCTCTAATAAATTGGCTTAAAGAAAAAGCAGGCCCGGCACGGTGGCTCACGCCTGTAATCCCAGCACTTTGGGAGGCTGAGGCAGGTGGATCACATGAGGTTTGTTTGTTTGTTTGTTTGTTTTTTGAGACGGAGTCTTGCTCTGTCTCCCAGGCTGGAGTGCAGTGGGGCGATCTCAGCTCACTGTAACGTCTGTCTCCCGGGTTCAAGCGATTCTCCTGCCTCAGCCTCCTGAGTAGCTGGAATTACAGGCGCATGCCACCACGCCTGGCTAATTTTTGTATTTTTAGTAGAGACAGGGTTTCACCATGTTGGTCAGGCTGGTCTCGATCTCCTGACCTCATGATCTGCCTGCCTCAGTCTCCCAAAGTGCTGGGATTACAGGCATGAGCCACCATGCCTGGCCTTATTTGTGAGTATTCATGATTTATGGCAATATACTTACTTGCATGAGTTTAATAAAAATCTGTTTTCTTAACAGGACATAATTTTGACACTGATTATTTTACCAAGGCTTTGGCTAGAATGCCATA
This sequence comes from Symphalangus syndactylus, assembly GCF_028878055.3. Taxonomy (NCBI): domain Eukaryota; kingdom Metazoa; phylum Chordata; class Mammalia; order Primates; family Hylobatidae; genus Symphalangus; species Symphalangus syndactylus. Next base: position 40,399,526 of record NC_072445.2, read on the forward strand.
TTTTAAGATATAAGCAGACTGCTTTGAGAACTTGAGATTGATGTTATAGAACTGATAAAAAAAAAAAAACCCTTGGAAAAACTGACCTCATACTTTGTCTACGCATTTCCTTTACAGGGTTCCTGACAGGTAGTAAGTAAGAATATCACTTTCTCACAGACCTAGGAACCACATGTTATTTTGAGACCTTGAGAAGAAGAAATTTACCTCATTCATACAAGTATCTGCAGGCACAGATAAATCCTTGGCTGGACTCAAGAAAAACTCGAATCTGAGATTCCTTACGAAGAGCTCTAGCAAAACCAATTCAAAAAGAGCCTAGGACCGAGCACAGTGGCTCAGGCCTGAAATCCCAAAACTGTGGGAAGCCGAGGCGGATGGATCACCTGAGGTTGGGAGTTCGAGACCAGCCTGACCAACATGGAGTAACCCCGTCCTGACTAAAAATACAAAATTAGCTGGGCTTGGTGGCGCATGCCTGTAATCCCAGCTACTCGGGAGGCTGAGGGTTCAAACCCGGGAGGCAGAGGTTGCAGTGAGCCGAGATTGTACCATTGCACTCAGCCTGGGCAACGAGAGTGGAAACTCTGTCTCAAAAAAAAAAGAAAAAAAGAGCCTGTTGGCCAATAATTATTCTTGCTGCACTTTATGCAAATAATCAGACCAAGTATATAATAAGACTAAAACTTATTTTGCAAATACATTGGTGCCACTATGATTTTGATTTTGGTAAAATTCGGGGACTGGAGAGAGAAAAATTATTTCAAAAAAAATTATAGTACACCCATTATAAGATTCTAGCCTTGTCCATTGTTTTTCAGTTTTCACTGTTTGTCTACAATTTATTCAGACTAGATCCTGAATTCTTTCCTGGCGATAAGTCTCCAAACTAACATTTTCAAAAGAAAAATTTCTCCCATTTTTCTCACTTGGAATCACTAGAAATTAAAACTGTGCTTTTCTTATACCCCTGCAAACTGAAGCTAGAAAACTTAAACTTTGTAGTGTAATAGCAGAAATAGTAGCATTTGCAGATAACTGTATTTTCACAAGCTTACTTTATCTTATGTACAATGTAGACTTACTGAGTGCAAGACAAATGCATAATAGACTTTTTCTCTACTCCCTTCTTTTCACCTATAAAATGTAGATTCACTGAGCACTAATCAGAGCCTCACACACCCCACCTTTGTGCCTGCCTACTGAAGTATGGACTTCTCGGTAGTATATCCTAAATTACTTTTCCAGGATTGCATTCCCTTTGTTTCTATAATCTGGTCTTGGTCCCTCCCTTTTGTTTCTCTTTTTCCCTTTTTTCTTTCTCTCTTCCTCCCTCTATTTTTCTCCATGGGACAAGAGACTTTACAAGCCCCCTAAGAATGAGCCTTCCTAGCAACATGGGATCTAATCTTCTAGGAATAAATCATTCTAGCAGAAGAGGTTAAACTAAACCCATGAGCAGACACCCATTTTCTTCTACCATGCTTTCTCTGAAAGATTTTGAATAACAAGGGAGAAATGTGAAAAGAAAATAGAATCTCAGGACCCCAAACTGCTATGCAAGACAGTTAAGCTTGGAAACTGAGTCATGCAAAATTTGCCTTCCTTTTGTTCCCAAACATATAACTGTAATTTTACATGCTTACTTTAGTTTATGTAAAATATAGATTTACTGAACATGACGTGAATGCGTAACTGACTTCTTCCTCCCCTCCCTTCTTTTCACATGTAAAATGTAGATTCACTAAGGACTAATCACAGCCTCACAAGTATGTAACCACTTGCATCATTGCCTATCTGTCTTTCCTTTTTTTTTCTTTCCTCTCTTGCTTGCCCTTTCTCCTTTAAATATTGAAGGTCCCAAAATCCTCCTTGGAAAAAGCACAGGTCACAGGTCCTATTGTGGCTTATGTTTCTTTTCCCCCAGCATATTTTCAACCTTGGCAAAATGAACACCGAATTGATTGAGATCTACCTCAGTCACTTTTTGGTTTACAAAGCTAAATTAACTACATTTGTAAATTAAAAACAAGGGGTCAGGTGCAGTGGCTCATGCCTGTAATCCTAGCACTTTGGGAGGCTGAGGTAGGTGAATCACCCGAGGTCAGGAGACCAGCCTCGCCAACATGGCAAAACTCTTTCTTTGCTAAAAATACAAAAATTGGCCAGGCATGGTGGCAGGCACCTGTCATCCCAGCTACTCGGGAGGCTGAGGCAGGAGGCAGAGGTTGCAGTGAGCCGAGATCACACCACTGCACTCCAGCCTGGACGACAGAGTGAAACTCCGTCTCAAAAAAAAAAAAAAAAAAAAAGAGGCTGGGCACATTGGCCCATGCCTGTAATCCCAGCACTTTGGGAGGTCAAGGCAGGCAGATCACAAGGTGAGGAGTTCAAGACCAGCCTGGCCAACATGGTGAAACCCCATCTATACTAAATATACAAAAAATTAGCCAGGCATGGTGGCATGCACCTGTAATCCCAGCTACTCGGGAGACTGAGGCAAGAGAATCACTTGAACCCAGGAGGCCAAGGTTGCAATGAGCCGAGATCACACCATTGCACTCCAGCCTGGGCAACAGGGTGAGACCCCATCTCAAAAAAAAAAAAAAAAAAAAAAAAGATAGCAGCTATTTAGAAAAAAAAAAAAGAGTTTGGAGTCGCAAAGAAGACAAGCACTCAAACAAAACGATTTCTCAGCAAGGCAAATTTACTTCTGTAGAAGGGTGCTACTTGCACTTCTGGCTGCTGCGAGAGCACACTGAACAATGGACAGAAGGGGGTTTTATCCCTAACACAATCAGCCCCTGCTACTGTGTCCTGTCCCCATTTGCTGAAGTCAGACTGCACAATCTAAGCTGATCCGTATTGGCTATTTCAAATGGAGCAGGAGTGTGAGTAAGTAGGGCGGGAAGGGCTGTTTCAGCGAGAAGAGAGAGACCATCCTTTACCGTGCAAGACATGTCAGGGCATGGCAAAGGCAGGAAGAGCCCTCTGCAAGTTACAGATTGGGACTGGCGGGAGTTGTTGTTTATAGAGCGGGTAACTAGGAACAACAGAGTATAAGGAAGTTGGGTTTTAGAAATAGAAAACAAAGAACAAGGAAGTTGAAGAAGCTGAACCTTTGAAGAGGAACTTACTGTACCTAACAGAACAAATGAGGCTTCTGCAAGACAATTGAAATGATACACTCATAACAATCCTTCATGAAAGTAACATATTAGCCACCTGTGTTTCTGCTTTAGGTTATGAACTCCAAAATGGACTGGCCCCCAGTAATTTACAGTAGGTAGTCCTAAGCCATAAATAAATAGAATCTGTGAATTTTGGCTTTGTTCATCTGTAAGAACTTAAGAAAGTGTTGGGCACTGGGTCAGTTCAAGTCTATTGGATGAACTGTGAATCTCATAATCATGGAAATGTAGGAATAAAGATAAATATACATAAACCAGGCCAGGCTCGGTGGCTGACGCCTGTAATCCCAGCACTTTGGGAAGCCAAGGTAGAAGGATCACCTGAGGTCGGGACCAGCCTGACCAACATGGAGAAACCCCATCTCTACCAAAAATACAAAATTAGCCAGGCATAGTGGCACATGCCTGTAATCCCAGCTACTCAGGAAGCTGAGGCTGGAGAATCGCTTGAACCCTGGAGGTGGAGGTTGTGTTGAGCCAAGATTGTGCCATTGCACTCTAGCCTGGGCAACAAGAGTGGAAACTCTGTCTCACAAAAAAAAAAAAAAAAAAAAAAAAGTAAACCACAGATTACCTAATGCTAAGGTTTTGTTACAGGAAAGGAGTCTCAATTCAGACCCCAAGAGATGGCTCTTGGATCTTGCACAAGAAAGAATTCAGGGCAAGTCCATAGAGTAAAGTGAACCAAGTTTATTAGAAAAGTAAAAGAACAAAAGAATGGCTACTCCATCGACAGAGCAGCCCTGAGGGCTGCTGGTTGCCCATCTTTATGGTTATTTCTTGATGATATGCTAAACAAGGGGTGGGTTATTGATGCCTTCCCTTTTTAGACCATATACGGTAACTTCCTGTCATTGCCACGGCATTTGTAAACTGTCATGGTGCTGGTGGGAGTGTAGCAGTGAGGACGACCAGAGGTCACTCTCGTCACCATCTTGGTTTTGGTGGGTTTTGGCTAACTTCTTTACTGCAACCCATTTTATCAGCAAGGTCTTTATGACCTGTATGTTGTGCTGACCTTCTGTCTCATCCTGTGACTTAAACTGCCTTAACTGTCTGGGAATGCAGCCCAGTAGGGTTCAGCCTTATTTTACCCAGCTCCTATTCAAGATGGAGTTGCTCTGGTTCACATGCCTCTGACAGTTTGAATGACCCTCCCAAAACTCATGTTGATATTTAATTGCTATTCTGATAGTATTAAGAGGGGAGACCTTTAAGAGTTGATTAGGTTGAATAGATTAGTGTCATTATTGTGGGAGTGGGCTCCTGATAAAAAGTATGTTTGGCCCCTTTGCCCTACCTCCTTTCACCATGGGATGACACTACAGGAAGGCCCCCACAAGATGCTAATACCACGCTCTTGGACTTCCCAGCCTCCAGAACTGTAAGAAATACATATTTTAATAAATTGCCCAGTCTGTGGTATTGTGTTATAGCAGCAGAAAATGAAACCTAGTTTTTTATGTTATCATGTTTATTTATTTATTTATGTTTGTTGTTCTTGAGTCATAATAGAGTCTTACTCAGATGTGCATTCATGCCTGGCCTCTGCAGGAGGGGCCTGTCTTCAACCGGGGGCAAGCAGAACATTATAGTCAGCATCATCCACAGGTCAAGAGGCTACAGAGCCCCGTGAGGGCAGTATACTGGCCCCTTCGACACTGTATCCTACCCAGCAGGTTAGTAGGACTGCATGACTGACAGGAATCATTGTAGCCTTCATAGGAAAGTTTTATGGAGACGGGGCTAAGGGATATTGAAGTCCAGCCATTAGATTAACGTGGGAGCTTGCTGTCAGAGACCCTGCTGGGCACTTTTGTTTCTGTCACAGATGACCTTCACAACAACCTTTCGAGAGAGCTCTTTTCATTTCACTTTTCTTGCATGTGGATGTCCAGTTTTTCCAGGGCCATTTATTGAAAAGACAGTCTTTTCTCCACTGTATTATCTTTGCTCCTTTGTCTGTATTTATGTGGGTCTATTTCTTGGTTCTCTATTCTGTTTCATTGATCTACTTGTCTATTTGTTTGCCAATACCACACTGTCTTTTTTAAATTAAATTATTTTGGTTGACAAATAAAAGTTATATTTGGGTGTACAGCATCATGCTTTCATACACACATACATTCTAAAATGGCTAAAGCAAGCCATTAACGTATACATTACCTCACGTACCTTTTGTGGTGGTAATGCTTCAAATAATTTCTCTTATAATTTTGAAATATACAATATGTGGTTACTAAGTTTAATCACCAAAAAGTACAATAGATCACTTAAACTTATTCTTCCTATCTAATTGAAATTTTGTGTTGGTCGGGCATGGTGGCTCATGCCTGTAATCCAAGTACTCTGGGAGGCAGAGGCGGGTGGATCACTTGAGGTCAGGAGTTTGAGACCAGACTGGTCAACATGGTGAAACTAAAAATACAAAAATTAGCTGGGTGTGGTGTCACATGCATATAGTCCCAGCTACTTGGGAGGTTGAGGCACAAGAATCACTTGAACCCGAGTGATTCAGAGACTGCAATGAGCCAAGATCACGCCACTGCACTCCAGACTGGGTGACAGAGAGAGACTCTGTATTTTTTTTTTTTTTTTGGCAGAGTCTCTCTTTGTTGCCCAGGCTGGAGTTCAGTGGTACAATCTCAGCTCACTGCAACTTCCACCTCCCGGGTTCAAGAAATTCTCCTGTCTCAGCCTCCCGAGTAGCTGGGACTACAGGCACATGCCACGACACCCGGCTAATTTCTTTTGTATTTTAGTAGAGACAGGGTTTCACCATGTTGCCCAGACTGGTCTCTAACTCCTGAGCTCAGGCAATTTGCCTGCCTCGGCCTCCCAAAGTGCTAGGATTACAGGCTTGAGCCACTGCGCCCAGCCGAGACTCTGTCTTTAAAAAAAAAAAAAAAAAAAAAGGAAGAAAAAAAATTTTGTGTCATTTGCTTACCCCTCCCCAATCCTCCCACCTCCCAGCCTCTGACAACTACCGGTTTACTCTCCATGTGTATGAGTTTGGCTTTTTTTACATTCCACACATATGTGAGATCATGTTTGTCTTTTTGCGCCTGGCTTATTTCAGTTAACGTAATGTCTTCTAGGTTCATTCATGTTGTTGACTGAATAGTGTCCCATTGTGTATATATACCACATTTTCTTTATACATTCATCCATTAATGGATACTTAGGTTGATTCCATATCTTGGCTCTTGAGAATAACACTGCAGCCAGGTGTGATGGCTCGCACATGGAATCCAGCTACTCAGGAGGCTCAGGCAAGATGATCACTTAAGGCCAGGATTTTGAGATCAAGCTGGGCAATGCAGTGACACCCTACCTCTAAAGAAAGAAGAAAGAATAATGCTGCAATGAACATGGAAGTGCAGACATCTCTTTGACACACAGATTTTATATCCTTTGAATACATATTCAGTGGTAGGATTGCTGGATCATATGGTAGTTCTATATTTTAATTTTTTGAGGGATCTTCATACTCCTTCCAGCAATGACTATACCAATTATCTGTCTGGATTACTGCAGCTTTATAGAAAGTCTTGAAGTCAGGTGTGGCAGTACTTTGACTTTGTTTTCCTCCTATATTGTGCTGGCTAGGCCTTTTGCTTCTCCATATAAACCTTTTTTGTTTGTTTGTTTTTTGTTTTTTGAGACAGAGTTTCGCTCCTGTTGCCCAGGCTGGAGTGCAATCTCAGCTCACTGCAACCTCCACCTCCTGGGTTCAAGCGATTCTCCTGCCTCAGCCTCCCAAGTAGCTGGGATTACAGGAACTCACCACCACACCTGGCTAATTTTTGTATTTTTAGTAGAGACGGGGTTTCACCATGTTGGCCAAGCTAGTCTTGAACTCCTGACCTCAGGTCATCTGTCCACCTCGGCCTCCCAAAGTGCTGGGATTACAGGCATGAGCCACCCTGCCCGGCCTCTCCATATAAATTTTTAAATCAGCTTGTGAGTACACACAAAATAACGTCCTGGGTTTTGACTGGGATTGCATTGATTCTATAGATCAGGTTGGGAAGAAATGACATATTAACAATATTGAGTCTTCCTGCTCTTGAATCTAGTGTATCTCTCCATTTATTTATTTGTTTATTTATTTATTTTTAATTTTACTTTATTTTATTTATCTATTTATTTATTTTTGAGACAGAGTCTCCCTCTGTCACCCTGGCTAGAGTGCAGTGGCAGGATCTTGGCTCACTGCAACCTCTGTCTCCTGGGTTCAAGTGATCGTTCTGCCTCAGCCTCCTGAGTAGCTAGGATTACAGGCACGTGCCACCACGCCCAGCTAATTTTTGTATTTTTAGTAGGGACAGGGTTTCACCATGTTGGCCAGGCTGGTCTCAAACTCCTGACCTCAGGTGATCCACCCGCCTCAGCCTCCAAAAGTGCTGGGATTACAGGCCTGAGCCACCACGCCTGGCCTATCTCTCCATTTATTTAGGTTTTTTTTATTTCTTTCATCGAAGTTTCACTGTTTTGTTCATATAGATCTTGTACATAATTGGTTAGATTTGTACCCAAGTATTTCACTTTTGAGGGGTGCTAATGTACATTGTGTTGTGTTTTAAATTTCAAATTCTATGGATTCATTGCTGGCTGGTGCATAGGACAGTGATTGGCTTTTACATACTAATTTTCTTTTCTTTTCTTTTTTTTGAGACAGTTTCGCTCTTGTTGCCCAGGCTGGAGTGCAATGGCACGATCTCAGCTCACTGCAACCTCTGCCTCCCAGGTTCAAGCAATTCTCCTACCTCAGCCTCCTGAGTAGCTGGGATTACAGGCATGTGCCACCATGCCCAGCTAATTTTTTGTATTTTTAGTAGCTACGGGGTTACTCCATGTTGGTCAGGCTGGTCTCAAACTCCTGACCTCTGGTGATCCACCTGCCTCAGCCTCCCAAAGTGCTGGGATTACAGGCATGCACCACCACACCTAGCTTACATATTAATTTTCTATCCCACAATCTTGCTATAATTGCTTGTTAGTTCCAGATTTTTTGTGGATTTTTTTAAATTTTCTACATAGAAAATTATGTCATCTATGAACAAAGACAGTTTTATTTCTTCTTTCCCATTATGTGTACCTTTTATTTTATTTTCTTGTCTTATTGCATTAGCTAGGACTTTTAGTATGATATTGGAAAGCAGTGGTGAAAAGGTCATCAGTGCCTTGTCCTGACCTTAGTTTCTGCATCTATTGATGTGATCATGTGATTTTTCTTCTCTAGCCTGTTGATGTAATGGATGACATTAATTGAGTTTCAAATGCTGACCTGACTTTGCATACCTAGGGTGTATGGTTGTTTTTATATATTGTGGATCTTGTTTGCTCATATGTTGTTGAGAATTTTTCATGTTCTTGAAAGATATGAGTCTGTGGTTTTCTTTTCATGTAAAGCCTTTGGGAATTAGGGTAATGCTGGCCTCATGAAATGAGTTAGAAAATATTTCCTCTGTGGCTGGGTGCAGTGGCTCATGCCTGTAATCCCAGCACTTTGGGAGGCCCTGGCAGGTGGATCACAAGGTCAAGAGATCAAGACCATTCTGGCTAACACGGTGAAACCCCGTCTCTACTAAAAATACAAAATTTAGCTGGGCGTGGTGTCAGGCACCTGTAGTCCCAGCTACTTGGGAGGCTGAGGCAGGAGAATGGCATGAACCCGGGAGGTAGAGCTTGCAGTGAGCCGAGACAGCACTACTGCACTTCAGCCTGGGCAACAAGAGTGAGACTTTGTCTCAAAAAAAAAAGGAAAAAGAAAATATTTCCTCTGTGTCTATCTTCTAAAAAATTGATAGGTTTTTCCTTAAATGTTTGGTAGAATTCATTCGTGAAACCATATAGGCCAATGCTTTCTGTTTTGAAACGTTATTAATTTATTGATTCAATGTATCTTAAATATGTCTATTTCATCTCATTTTTAAAATCAATTAATTTTAGATTAATATGAGATGTAGAGAAAAGTTACAAAGCTAGAACATAGAGTTTTCAAATACCCCAGCTTCTCTTAATGTTAACATCTAACAAAACCATGTAAAGACTGACAAACTAAGAACTTAACAGTGGTATAATACTATTAGTTAAACCATAGACTTTATTTGAATTTTACCAGCTTTTCCACTAATGTCCTTTTCCTGTTCAAGGATCCAATCCAGGGCACAATAATGCATTTAGTTTTTAGGCCTCTTTAGTCTCTTCTGATCTGTGAGTTTCTCAGTCTTTACCTATTTTCATGACTTGAAAGTTTTGAAGAATACTGGACAGATAATTTGTAGACTGTCATTCACTTTGGGTTTGTCTGATGCTTCCTCATGATTAGATTGGGGTTATGGGTTTAAGGGAAGAATAGCATAGAGGGGGAGTGTCCTCATCACATCATTTCTGGAGGGCAAGATGTTAACATGACTCTGATTGCTTAGTTTAGGTGGCATCTGCCACATTTCTCTACTGTAAAGTTACTATTTTTCCCTTTTCCTACTCCAGTCTTTGGAAGCAAGTTGGCAAGTCCAACCCACATTCAAGCTGAGAGAACTAAAGCTCCACCTCCTGGAAGAGGGATTCTCTGAATATATTTTTTAGAAGTCTTCTGTAAGGAAGATTTGTTCCTTCTTCCCTATTTATTTACCCAATCATTTATAGGTTTTATTATGGAATGGATATTTATTTTATATTTTGGGTTATAATCCAATACTATTGTTACTTTGTTGCTCAAATTATTTCAGCTTTGTCCATAGGGAGCTCTTTCAGGTTGGCTCCTGTGTCCCTTTGACCTGCCCTCATTTTTTGGTGGTGTGGGTTGTGGGGTGGATGGAGGCTTCTTCTTTCCTAGCATTTCTTTTTTTTTTTTTTTTTTTGAGATGGAGTCTCACTCTGTTGCCCAGGCTGGAGTGCAGTGGAGTGATCTCGGCTCACTGCAACCTTCGCATCCCAGGTTCAAGCTATTCTCCTGCCTCAGCCTCCCGAGTAGCTGAGATTACAGGTGCCCACCACTACGCCCGGCTAATTTTTTGTATTTTTAGTAGAGATGGGGTTTCACCATGTTGGCCAGGCTGGTCTCGAACTCCTGACCTTGTGATTTGCCTGCCTCAGCCCCCCAAAGTGCTGGGATTACAGGCGTGAGCCACCGTGCCCAGTTCTTTTGTAGCATTTCAAGATGTTCTAGGCTCATCTTGTATTTTTCCTACTTCACCCCTAGAATCAGCTATTTTTCTAAGGAGCCCTGGTTCCTTCTATTGGAGAATGATGTATCATAACCAAAATCTGGGCATTGGGTGCTCATTTCACTTTCCTAAGGAGACATAGAGGTTCTGTTGATGACACCTGTGATACCTCTGTCTTTGTCTTCTTCATTTAAAAGAATGTAAACAAGAGACACACAGCAAAGGAGATGCAGTACAGAGCAATTTATTGCAAAGGAAAAATGATATTTTGAAAGTTAAGTGCAGAATAAATAGTATACCCTGAGAGAGAGGATTCAGGGTGGGCTGCTCCTAAGGATGAGACAGCGTTGATTATTGCTGCAGAAACTCCCTTTATGGGGGTCTTACATGATTATTCATAAGGAGGTGGGAAGAGGTGTTACTAGTAAGCATGTTCTGGGTGGTCGTCTGGGTGGGTTGTCCTCTGGATGCACATGTGCAGTAGCTACACATGCTTGTTCATGCATCTCATGTCTCACAAGCATCTTAAATCTCCACCCAGGGGTGTGTGTCTTGCTATTGTAATGAGCTAAGGGTCAGTTTGACGATAGGTAAAATCAAAATGCGCATGCTCTCTACAGGGTAAATTCCCTACTGGAGATAGCTGTGCTTGAATAAGCTGGTCTACAGTGTGAATGCTGGAGCTCATTGTGTTGACTGTATGGTTATCACTGTTGCTGCATCCCAAGGACATAGTCACCTCCTTGACTCCCTATCCTGCCTCAATTCCTCCCTAAAAGATCTTAGGACCCATAATCATATGGGAGGATGAGAGGCTAGGTCATTTCTTCCAGAGCTGCTTCCTGCTGAGTGCGGCATTGTCCTTGCCTAACCTGGGCCCTGAAGTCTTTTGCTGCCTAGTCTAACAGTGTGTAAGCCATGACTTTCAGGGGACTGGTGGGCAAGATGTGAGATAGCTCATTAGCAGCCAAAGGTTGGAAGCATTGCAAAACCATCACATGAACCGAGATTTGCTACAGGTGACAGAGCAAGAAATCAGCATTTTTTTTTTTTTTTTTTTGAGACAGTCTGGCTCTGACACCCAGGCTGGAGTGCAATGGCGTGATCTCAGCTCTCAGCTCACTGCAACCTCTGCCTCCCAGGTTCAAGCAATTCTCCTGCCTCAGCCTCCCAAGTAGCTGGGATTACAGATGCCTGCTCCTGCACCCGGCTAATTTTTTGTATTTTTAGTAGACACAGGGTTTCTACATGTTGGCCAGGCTGGGAAATCAGCATTTTAAACAAAGTTGGACCAAAAGTTAGAGCTAAACATATGGTAATGACTGGCATTGTTAAAGGGAGCAAGGCAGAAAACAGCCATTGCTTCCAAGTTCCCATGAAAGCTCCTAAATATTAAATTTTGTCTGCCTGGGTAATGATTTTCTTTTTCCAAGAAAATGCTATTAATATATATTTGTAATTTGATCGATGCAAAAACAACATTCTTCTTTTAGATACAGACATGTTCCTCGTTGTCCGGCTGTGAGAAGGTCTAAGGCTCTTCGGTTTTGTAGGACTACCAGGAAGTCCAGCTGTTGCTGAAGTCTGGTGAGGCTCTGTGCTGTTTGTCAGAGGGCCACTGTGGTCTCCTGAGACAGTTTATGCCGGGTTCCCAAGGCTCTGTCTCTGTGGCTGGCTCTGCTAGTCCCGATAGAGAGGATAGCACTAACCCCAAGGGAACAAGGAATCCTGCTCATCGGTGCATCTTGTGATATTGGTCCATGGGGAAAGGGAGACACTTGTTAGCCAATGAAAAAGGTAGATAAGGGGAAATGTAAATGATGAGACATCGTCCCTTCCATTGTGGAGGGACTTGTAGATGTGCTGAAGATCCACAAATACAAATTCTTTTTTTTTCTCTTTTTTTTTTTTGAGACAGAGTCTCACTCTGTCACCAGGCTGGAGTTCTGTGGTGCGATCTCAGCTCACTGCAACCTCTGACTCCCTGGTTCAAGCGATTCTCCTGCCTCAGCCTCCCAAGTAGCTGGGACTACAGGCACACACCATCATGTCCAGCTAATTTTCGTATTTTTAGTAGAGACAGGGTTTCACCATGTTGGCCAGGATTGTCTCAATCTCCTGACCTCGTGATCCACCCGCCTCAGCCTCCCAAAGTGCTGGGATTACAGGCGTGAGCCACTGCGCCTGTCCAACACAAACAAATTCTGTGTGATGGTGAAATTTGTGCTGCAAAAGCATTTTGCATCGAGGTGGTAAAAGTAATGGAAATTCAGTGATCACTGGACTAATTAGAGGATGGTAGAGTTGAGTGGTGTTAATAAGCTTTTTGAAATAAGGTTCCCCTTTTAGGGTTCTATCATGAGGTGTATAAATGATTCTGTGAGAAAGGTTTAGATATACTGACTCTCTCGTGGAGTTTTTCTATAAAAGGAGTGAAACTGGCATGGTTGCTGTAAAGGCAGAAGGGGAATTGCTCTGGGTAAAAAGCAAGGTAAGAAAGCAATTTTCCCCTTGGCAGAGTGAAGCTATTATTCAGAGATAAAAATGGAAGTTTGAACTGGCAGTGGCCAGGTCCAAGGAACTCTCTTTGTATTGTTTGTGTAGCCAGATATTCCCACATTATGGTCCAAAGTTTGTTCCAGAAGGTGTGTAGGAATGTTAGCCCATTCTTTCTGAGACAAGGTTTTGTGTATTTTTAACTTTTGGTAGTCATGCAAAGCCAGCAAGACTGAGTTAATTTTTATAAGCTATTAGTATGGTTTATTATTTCTTTAGCAGATAAGGTCGTTTTACTAGGAGCGCCTAAAATGCAGTAAGTAAATAAGAAAAAAGTAAAAACATCACATCTCACTGTGAGTTGTTTTCTTGAATAGAAGCTTATGCTGAGGCAACATTAATTGCCTGATGTTTTGGGTGTTGGCTGTTTTTGGACAGGAGACTTAGATCCTCCAGTGCTTCATAGGAATAGCTTGGAGTCTTTGTTTCAAGTTTCTGTGATGACTTAAAAGGAATCATTTTTTATTTTTGAAAAACACACCAAAGGCCTACACCCCTAAGTTTTACTGCAGCAGAAGTTGGTCAGCTGCATGGTAGAGTGAAAATCCTGGTCTGGAGTTTGCTATTAACACCAATGACAGTGTCGTGTTTGGTACAGGGGCCCAGGGCAGAAAGTGAGAAGTGACAGGCCAGCCTCTGTCTTTAAAAGGATATTGATATTTTTGCCTGTCATGTCCAGGGTCACCCGAGGCTCCATTGCTGTGACTGGGACTGATTGCCACATAGGAGCTGTTGTTTGCCTTTGGTCTCTTTAGTCTTTAGCCAGGGACAATAAGGAATTAGGAGTCCTTCCTCCCTTCAGAGTTGGAGACAGTCCTTCTTCCATTGCCCTTCTTTGTCACATTGATGACAGGCTCCAGAGGGTTTGCAAGCCTGAAGGCCTTTGTTACTTATTTAGCTCCAGTGTCCAGGCTTTTTATAAATGCAGCAATAGCTGCATTGGGTTCCACTCAGGATGACCTGGAGGTGAGAGTTTTCGCATAGTGAGTGAAGGTCAACAATTGGGCCTGTCTTTTGTCTCTCTTTTCTTCCCTTTGATCTCTATGTGCCTTTTCCACTCTCTCTTGGTAATTAAAGACACCAAAAGTTATGTTTGGCAGTTCATTGGGACTTGGGGATTTATGACTAGTTTTGTGACTTTTTCCTGATATCTGGGACAGACTGATTCATGAAGTAGGTCTCTAAGAGGATTTGGTTGTTTCTCTATGTGTTACCTGAGAGAGGGAGATACAGACAGAGAGTGAGAGTAGGTTGCTTTTTGTTTTCGGGGGGCAATAGGATACGCTGCTGAGTTGTTCCAGCAGGACTGGGCTCTTCAGGGAGTGTTTGGTGAACAAGCTGATATGGACCGGGGTGCAGAAGACTATGTGTCAAGTGAGGAAGGACTACTAGGAGTAGAAGCTTAAGAGGTTTGAAGGGTAACCCTGGACTAGATTGTAAGGGAGGAAAGTTGTTGGTAGAAGGTATTTTTCTTTTTTCTTTTTTTTTTTTTTTGAGACAGAGTCTCACTCATCACCCAGGCAGGAGTGCAGTGGTGTGATCTCAGCTCACTGCAACCTCCGCCTCCTGGACTCAAGTGATTCTCCTTCCTCAGCCTCCTACACAGCTGGGATTACAGGCCTGCGCCACCACACCTGGCTAATTTTTGTATTTTTAGTAGAGATGGGGTTTCACCATGTTGGTCAGGCTGGTCTCGAACTCCTGACCTCATGATCCACCTGCCTTGGCCTCCCAAAGTACTGGGATTACAGGCGTGAGCCACTGCGCCTGGCCTCCCGAATTCTTTTGAATAACATGAGCATAATATATTTGGTATCAGTCTCCAAGGGACTGGTCTTAGTATAGAGCTGTCTGGTTAGTATGGGGAATAACGTCAGGGTCCCCTGGGCCCTTGGGGAATCCCTGATCATCCTCCTTTCTTTTTTTTTTTTTTTTTTGTGATGGAGTCTCTCTCTGTCGCCCAGGCTAGAGTGCAGTGGCTGGATCTTGTCTCACTGCAACCTCTGCCTCCCAGGTTCAAGTGATTCTCCTGACTCAGCCTCCTGAGTAGCTGGGACTACAGGTGCGTGCCACCAAGCCCAGCTAATTTTTGTTTTTTTAGTAGAGATGGGGTTTCACCATATTGGCCAGGCTGGTCTCAAACTCCTGAGCTCGTGATCCGCCCGCCTTGGCCTCCCAAAGTGCTGGGATTACAGGCATGAGCCACTGCACCCAACCTTCCTTTCTTTTTATTTAAAAACAACAACAACAACAAACTCTAATTGTAAAACAGTATTGTTTGGGACCATGCAGTGTTGAAAAGACCTAATCATGGAAATTTATTTATCTTTTTTTTCAGGTTAGTAATGGCCAACCTGTTATGTGCCCTTAATGTTTTAATTTTGGCCTTAAAATAACAGCTTAGGACATATAAGTAGCTATGTTCATTAGGCTTTCTAGGTCTTATAAGGGGAATTTGGTAGAAAATATATTTCACGCAGCAATTAAAGTTTTCTTCCAGGGCTGGGCACTGTGGCTCACACCTGTAATCACAGCACTTTGGGAGGCTGAGGCAGGCAGATTGCCTGAGGTCAGGAGTTCCAGACCAGTCTGGCCAATATGGTGAAATCCCATCTCTACTAAAAATACAAAAAAATTAGCCAGGCGTGGTGGCACACACCTGTAATCTCAGCTACTTGGGAGGCTGAGGCAGGGGAATTGCTCGAACCAGGGAAGTGGAGGTTGCAGTGAGCCAAGATCAGGCCACTGCACTCCAGCCTGGGTGACAGAGTGAGATTTCGTCTCAAAAAAAAAAAAGTTTTCTTCCGGGTAAAGACAAAACTCTCTTTGCTCTCACCAAAGGCAGAGGAGCCCTGACACACACAGCAGAAAGAAAGAACCTTTAGGACAATTTTTATCAGTCTTACAGGTTAGAGATTAAAAGAAAGCAAATGAAAGTCTATGAATACAGATGGATCAAAAAGGACAATAAATTTTCATGGAAGGACAGAATTTAAAGGGGGTGAAATGCAAAGAAGTGCAAACATAACAAGATGATTGTTACTAGTAAGAAAAATGAAGATCTCCAGACATTGCAAATGAGGATTCCCAGACAGTGCACAGCCTGGACTGAAGCCCTGCCAACTTCACAAGCCTCCTGTCAGGGAGGGCCACAGTGAACTAGATCTACTTGGTGTGGACTTTGAAGTCCTCACCTCTGCTTGTCACCTATCAGGCTATCAGGATGAACTGATAAATCAGCCAAAGGGAGCAAAGTCACAGTGGGTGAGAATTATTATAGAGTTTTTTTGTTTTTGTTTTTTTTTTGAGACAGAGTCTTGCTCTGTCCCCCAGGCTGGAGTGCAGTGGCGCGATCTCGGCTCACTGCAAGCTCCGCCTCCCGGGTTCACGCCATTCTCCTGCCTCAGCCTCTCCGAGTAGCTGCGACTACAGGCGCCCGCCAACACGCCCGGCTAATTTTTTTTTTGTATTTTTAGTAGAGATGGGGTTTCACCGTGTTAGCCAGGATGGTCTCGATCTCCTGACCTCGTGATCCGCCCGCCTCGGCCTCCCAAAGTGCTGGGATTACAGGCTTGAGCCACCGCGCCTGGCCTATTTTGGAGATTTGTAAGTGGAAGAATGAGAGGAAAGGGAGAGACTCAGTGATGGAAAAGAAAACCTTAAGCCTTAAAGTGGTGAGGATTGTATCAATAGTTTTATTCTTTGGCCATTGTTCATTATCTTTTATTTATTAAAAAAAAATTTTTTTTTGAGACGGAGTTTTGCTCTTGTTGCCCAGGCTGGAGTGCAACGGCATAATCTCGGCTTACTGCAACCTCCACCTCCTGGTTCAAGCAATTCTCCTGCCTCAGCCTCCCGAGTAGCTGGGATTACAGGAATGTGCTGCCATGCCCGGCTAATTTTGTATTTTTAGTAGAGATGGGGTTTCTCCATGTTGGTCAGGCTGGTCTCAAAATCCCAACCTCAGGTGATCTGCCCACCTCGGCCTCCCAAAGTGCTGAGGTTACAGGTGTAAGCCACCGCGCCCGCCTATTATCTTTTAATTTACACAGTTTCAAAATATTCCATTGCTTAGTATATACCCTAGAGGTGTTTCGGTGAGAGTAGAGGAGGTGGCTCTCTAGGTAACAAGAGAATCCTGCAACCACAGAAACTTGTACCGAAATCCAGGAGGTCATAGGCATCCCCGTGAGGTAAGCTGGACGATGGAGTCCAGGATGTTCCCTTGAATCCCCATGAAACTGAGGCCCTAGGAGATCACGGGCATTTGCCGTGCACCATTCTGGGTCTCAGTGGTGCCGGACGTCTCCAAGCTGAACTGAAGTGATCCCTGCTGCCAGCCAGGGGGCCTGGATGTCTCGCCAACAAGCCCTTCCTTATTTCACTGATCTGCCATTTTTAATGTCCAGTCATCATGCTTGGAATGCCTGGTTATAGTCCCCATGACTACACATCCATGTGGCCACACATCCTGCACTCAACATGGATGGCCTCTTGGAACGTCTCCCAAAGGAGTCTCAGAACACACAGAGCCTGGAGGGATGGGGACTGTTGGCAAAAGTAGATCTAATGTGTCCCTCAAGGTGAACAAAAATCTTTGAAGAGATTAATTGATTAACAAACAAGTGCAGGGCGCGGTGGCTCATGTCTGTAATCCCAGCACTTTGGGAGGCCAAGGCGGGCTGATTATGAGGTCAGGAGTTCGAGACCAGCCGAGCCAGTATGGTGAGACCCCATTTCTATTAAAAATACAAAAATTAGCCGGGCGTGATGGTGCACGCCTGTAATCCCAGCTACTTGGGAGGCTGAGGCAGGAGAATCGCTTGAGCCCAGGAGGTGGAGGTTGCAGTGAGCCGAGATCGAGCCACTGCACTCCAGTCTGGGCGACAGAGTGAGACTCTTGTCTCAGAAAAAAAAAAAAAAAACAAGTTACAATAGCCAGTAAGTACAGATCAGGTGCAGTCCTGGGAGGGACAGCAAAACAAAAAGTGAAACAGAAGCAGCAAAAGTCCCAAGGCTGAATAATCAGGGCGTTCCATCCAAATAAGTTAATTGTAAACATTGTAAAAGCAGCAGCCAAATGGAAAGCAATCACAATTAGTTGCTCAAAGAATGTGAGTGAGTTAAAAGGTCCTCCCCCAAAACCTTAATAGATCTGGGGAAAGCAGTGATAGTCAACAAAATCTTAATAGATCTGGGGAAAGCAGTGATAGTCAACCAGGGGTCTGCGGCTGCCATTGTACTCACCAGGAGTGAAGGGAAACTGAAACCAATGAAGCAGACAAACCTCTGAGTCATGGCACAGAAATGTTGACAGCTGTTGTAATACCGTGGTTCCTGACTTCTTCATTTAAAAGAATTTAAACAAGAAACATGCAGCAAAGGAGATCAAGTACAAAGCAATTTATTACAAAGGAAAAATATTATTTTGAAAGTTAAGTGCAAAATAAACTGTACATCCTGAGAGAGGATTCAGGGTGGGCTGCTCCTAAGGATGAGACAGCATTGATTATTGCTGGAGAAACTCCCTTTATGGGAGTCTTACATGATTATTCACAGGAGGTGGGTGGGAAGAGGTGTTACCAGCAAGCGTGTTCTGGGCGGTCTTCTGGGTGCACGTGTGCAGTAGCTGTACATGCTTGTTCATACATCTCATGACTCATTAGCATCTGAAATCTCCACCCAGGGCTGTGTTTTTTTTTCGCTATTGTGATGAGCAAAGGGTCAGTCTGAGAACAGGTGGAAATGCACATGTTCTGTACAGGGTAAACTCCCTATTGGAGATAGCTTTGCTTGAATGAGCTGGACTACAATGTGAATGCTAGAGTTTATTGTGTTGATTGTATGGTCATCACCAGTCGCTATGTCCCGAGGACATGGTTACTTTTTTCATTACCTATACTTCCTCAATTCCAACACCTGCCTGAGCTTACACAGGCAAATAAATGACTCATTTCAGCACCACCTTAGAGCTTATTCAGTGCAGCCTTTGACATCCCTCAGAGAAGAAGGAAGTTTTCCAAGCATGATTTTATTTTGTAAAGCCTCCGTTTTTTCAGCCTGCAGAGCTGAGACATTGATAATTTTATTCTCAAATATTTAGAGACTTTCTTATAATAAGATTTTCACATCTTGGTAACAAATTTCACTTACAAAATTTGCCAGAATAGGCAAATGGAAAGAGACAGCAGGAGCGATCACTAAGATTTTTCTTCCCTGTGGAGTACTTCACTGTTCCTGCTTCTCTTTTCACTTTCCTGGGCTTGGGGGAAGGGCAGCTCCCTTGGACCATGAAAGAAAAATAGTGATATGGAAACATCTGTCTTTACCGCCTCCCCCAACCCTTCCACTTCTGCTTTGGCTGTGCCCATTCTCCCTCCCATCCCCTGGCCCATAAGCCTTTTCCTTTTCCCAACCTCACCGAGAGCCCAGACTCTCACCTAGATCTGGCTCCTCAGTGGGAAGTGAGTCATTACCTGCTAGAGGGTAGATGAGGAGAGAGAGAGGCCAGAGCCTGGGGATGGGGCAGAAGGTGCAGCAGGAAGGAAGGACGTTAGAGTGAGAAAAAGTTCCAAATAAGGGGTGATGTGTGAGTGCTCAGAGGGTGACTGAGGACATCCCCAGCATTTCCATTGAGGAGGGAGGAAGGAGAGGCCCTTGGGTGCTGGGGCAGATGCGGGCAAGGTCTGGATGAGATGCCCCCACCCTCAACCCTGGTCCTCTGAAAACATTTCACCCAGTCACGCTGAGGAGCCCCTCCAGGCCCAGGGGCCCCTCCAGGTAGGCGTATCTCAGCTCCTCTCCGGAAGGACCCCCACAGCTGCCCAGCCCTGGTATGTCTCATCTCCCTGGTTCTGGTCCCCTTGAGTCTTGAGTCCAGGGTTGGCCCTTCCCTTCCTGCAGCCAGGTCAGAGTGAGATTGGCAGGTGAGAAGCCAGGTGCTCTGCATGGCAACGTGTGGTTGCCCTCAGGGTCCTCCTTGTCAGGGACCACAAGCCCTGGGGAGGGAAGCACTTGATGTAGGAGAGAGAGAGCAGAGAGGTGGAGTGAGGGTGGGACACACTTTGGCCTCCCCTCCTCTCCTAGTCTTCCTCCACATGCCAGTGCCTTTCCCTCCCCAACTCCAGGTCGTGTAAGAGCCACAGCAGGAAGTGTAGACCTGGGTCCCCAACATTCTTTGAAGAAGTCTTTCCATAAGTGTGTCCACCTCCATTCCCACTGCAGCTTTAGGGTCTGCCTCAGTGCAGAGCCCTGGGTATGTACAGAGCATAGGTGTACATGAGGGTGATTCTGGAAGGTTCTTCCTTTGCACATACCTGCATGTCTCAGTTTCTCTCCTCTTCAAGTCTGCTCAAATGGCACCTTCATGAGGCCCACCCTGACCACCCTACTTAAAATGCCACCTCTATTACTTTGCATTGATTGTCAACTTTGCATTATTTTTTCTTTTTCTTTTTTTTTTTTTTTTTTTTTTTTTTTGAGATGGAGTCTTGCTCTGTCACCAGGCTGGAGGGCAGTGGTGTGATCTCGGCGCTCGCTGCAACCTCCACCCCCTGGGTTCAAGCAATTCTCCTGCCTCAGCCTCCAGGGTTGGGGGAATACAGGTGCACGCCACCACACCCAGCTAATTTTTGTATTTTTTAGTAGAGACAGAGTTTCACCATGTTGGCCAGGATGGTCTCGATCTCTTGACCTCGTGATCCACCCATCTCGGTCTCCCAAAGTGCTAGGGTTACAGGTATGAGCCACCGCACCTGGCCTATTTTTTCTTTTTATCGCTTATCACTTTGTAAATATAAAAATCCTTTTCCAAAGATGGCCTCAACAATATCTCCCATCCCACATGCTCTTTAGCAATATGACCCTGCCATCCCCTATCAAGAGCTGATGCTAATCCCCCTCTTTTTGGATCTGGGACTTGCTTTGGTGACTAGAACATGAGGAACATAATGCTGCCTGTTCTGAGGTTCCAGCATAAGATGCCTTGTGGTTCTGACTTGGCCACTTGAAACACCCGGACCCCAGGTGCAGAGCCAGAAGCAGCCAGGGCACGTGGAGGAGCAGGTGGAGGAAAAACCAAGTCACCTGGTTCACAGCCTCAGTGAGTTCCCAGCCAACAAGCCAGCACCAACTGCAGCCCTGTGCAGGAGCCTCTTGAACGTGTTGGACCAGCTGGGCTCCAGATGATGGCGGCCCAGCCCATGTTGTATGGAGCAGAAGAGCTGCCCAGCTGAGCCCAATCAGCCCACAGAATGAGAGATAATATAAAGGTTGTTTATATATATACATACATATATATATATATATATATTTTTTTTTTTTTTTTTGAGATGGAGTCTCACTCTGTCACCCAGGCTGGAGTGCAGTGGCGTGATCTTGGCTCACTGCAACCTCCACCTTCTGGTTTCAAGCGATTCTCCTGCCTCAGCCTCCCGAGCAGCTGGGATTACAGGTGCCTACCACCACGCCTGGCTAATTTTTGTATTTTTAGTAGAAACGGGGTTTCATCATGCCAACCAGGCTGAAGACCTTGTGATCTGCCCACCTCAGCCTCCCAAAGTGCTGGAATCACAGGCGTGAGCCACCATGCCTGGCGTTTTTATGCATTAAGATTATTTTTTACCCAGCAATCAATTGCTGGAACACATCCATATAATCCACTACTGTTATTATATTTTTCTTTATTGTCTGTCTTTCAGATTGTAAGCATCAGGGAGCAGGTGTTAGTCTCTTTTGATTAAATGATCACCAGGCCTAGAAAAATGCCTAGCACAGAAGCACTTACTAAGTATTTGTTAAATGGATGAATAAACGATGTGACCAGAATTCCTTAATACTGCATCCGAGACTGGAAAGTGGGAGTTACTGGTTTGGTTTTGGCGCTTGTTTAGTCAACTTGTGCTGCCATAACAAAACACCGCAGATGGATTGGTTAACAACAGACATTTCTTTCTCACAATTCTGGACCCTGGAAGTCTGAGATTAGGGAACCAGCAGATTCAGTTCCTGGTGAGGGCCCTCTTCTTGCCTGGCAGACAGCTGCCATATCCTCACATGGTGAAGACAGTGGGAACTCCAGTCTCTTCTTTTTCTTAAAAGGACACTAATCCCATCATGGGGGCCCCAACCTCTCAACCTCTTCTGAGTAGTCTATTCACCTCCCAAGATGCCACCAGTCTCAAGTAGTTTGCTGTCACGGTGGGAGCAAAGATGCTACAGCAGGTTGTAAAATTAGGTGTCATCCCAGTCAGTGGGGACCGGACAGGTAATTCAGGGAAGGGGACCTGGATAGAGCCCACCCATAGGATATGGCAGGTCCCAGAACTCTATTGAAATCAAGTCTGGACAAAAGTCAATAATATTCTTCTGACCAAATTCCTTTCAGTCTTCCTGAGGGATGGGCAGGCTCATTCCAGAATAAAGAAGATGCCTGGGGTGAAGAAGACCAGTCTCCAAGGGCACTGGCCCAGGACACCTAGGTTCTACTGGTCACTAACGCCCACCCAGATCTCTCCTGGGTGGAGCCTTGCTCCAAGCCTCTCACAGCCCTTGCCTGCATTCCCGTCGTGCTCACCATGGATAACAGGGCCACAGCCAGCCTCAGAGCCAGACTGTTAAGTGAAACCACTGATCCTTGCTGAATTACTTCCTTGAGGCTGAGATAAACTTCACATTTCAGCCTCATTAATAAGATTAATTGTAAATCCAAATGGCCTGCAAATCTATAAACAGTCGCTCAGTTGATTAGCCAGAACATTGAGGACTGTTAACGATACAGGAAAAGGGGCATTTTGGAGGTGAGAAGCTGAGGAGCCTGAAACTGTTTCCATTGTTTGTGAAAGTAATCTGACAATATATGAATGAAAATACCCACCACCCCCTGACCCAGCAATCCAAGGTGGGAAATATCTTTTTTTTTTTTTTTTTTTTTTTGAGACGGAGTTTTGCTCTTGTCCCCCAGGCTGGAGTGCAGTGGTGCAATCTCAGCTCACTGCAACCTCCACCTCCCAAGTTCAAGTGATTCTCCTGCCTCAGCCTCCCAAGTAACTGAGATTACAGGCGTGTGCCACCATGCCAGGGTAATTTTTGTATTTTTAGTAGAAACGGGGTTTCACCATGTTGACCAGGCTGGTTTCGAACTCCTGACCTCAAGTGATCCGCCCACCTCAGCCTCCCAAATGCTGAGATTACAGGTGTGAGCCCAAACTCCTACTTTTAAATCACTGCATAATAGTCCATAGTCCATTGAATGGAGTATGGCAATAAACACTGTTAGATATTCTGAACCTCAACTCCCTCCCTCCCTCCCTCCCTCCCTCTCTTCCTTCCTTCTTTCCTCTCTCTCTCTTCTTTCTTTCTTTTTAGTTTTTGACACAGGGCCTCACTCTGTCGCCCAGGCGGAGTGCAGTTGCGGGTCAATCATGGCTCACTGCAGCCACGACCTCCCCAGGCTCAGGTGATCCTCCCACCTCAGCTTCCGGAGTAGCTGGAACTACAGGCATGAGCCACCTCACCTGGCTAATTTTTTGTATTTCTGGTGGAGAAGGGGTTTCACCATTTTGCGCAGGCTGGTCTTGAACTCCTAAGCTCAAACCATCTGCCTGCTTCACCCTCCCAAAGTGCTAGGATTACAGGTGAGCCACCACACCTGGCCAACTGTCTTTATTTCTGTAAGAGATATTTCCTGGCCAGGCGCGGTGGCTCACACCTGTAATCCCAGCACTTTGAGAGGCCGAGGCAGGTGGATCACCTGAGGTCAGGAGTTCGAGACTAGCCTGGACAACATGGCAAAACCCCGTCTCTACTAAAAATACAAAAATTAGCCGGGCATGGTGGCGGGTGCCTGTAATCGCAGCTACTTGGGAGGCTGAGGCAGGGAGAATTGCTTGAACCCGGGAGGCGGAGGTTGCAGTGAGCCCAGATGGCGCCACTGCACTCCATTCTGGGTGACAGAGCAAGACTCTCTCAAAAAAAATAAAATAAATACATAAATAAATAACAATAATAATATGTAAGGTTTGTTCCACGGCATTTTGAGGTGATGGCAGGCAGAAAAAAAGCCAGTCCCACCCTTTCTGGGCTAGGGAGAGCCGAGATGGTCTTCGGCTCCGGGTGAGTCACTCCCCAGGGTCCAGGCCTGGCTGCCCGTTCCCCTCCAAGCCTCCCAGTTCTTCTGTTCAAAGCCCTCCCCCTCCAACCCACCTACAGCCCCTTCTGCTCTGCCCCATCAACTACATTTTCTCCCTCAGCACTCGTCTTAGATTCCTGGACTCAGCACAGAGGCGACTTCCTCCTTGCAGACTTTAGGCGCCACTGCGGGGTCCGGAAAAGAAAGAGAAACGGCCCAGCGCTGTCGCTTACATAACCCAGGGCGGGGCTGCGCTCGGCGCCCGCAAGCGTTTTGAATTCTGCGCCCCAGAGTTCACTGCGAGGAGTGGGATCACCCGTCACCCCGCCCTGGTCTACGGAAAATGGCAAGTGTTTACTGATATAGAAACGGAATAACGGCGCTGTGGGCTGGGGTGGGCGGAGCTGCCTTCAGGCTTCTGGTCTCCAGCGGCGGGGAACTCACGCCTGCCGCTGTGAAAATGCAGACCCGCGGGGCAGGAATTCCGAGTCCAGCCTGGGGCGCGATCTGGAATCTGACTCGCTTGAAACAACGCGGCGGATTCGGAGACAGGTGAGTAGGGAAATGAGCCTCAGCCCCTCCCACGGGCCGCCCACGGATTCCAGGATCCGAAAACTCTTCCTGCTGCTGCGTCACCCCAGGAAGGCAGCGCCCGCCTCTGGGCTGTTCTGATGGAAACTGGCTCCGCCGCCCAGAGGAAAACTCACAACTAAGGGGCCAAGAAAAAGCCTCCATGGTCCCGCCCTTTCAGTGAGGATCCTAATTTATACCCCGAGTGTGGCCCCCATCAAAGTCTGCAGTGACAGCCGAGCGCGGTGGCTCACGCCTGTAATCCCAGCACTTTGGGAGGCCATGGTGGGCGGATCATTTGAGGTCAGGAGTTCGAGACCAGCTTGGCCAACATGGTGAAGCCCCTTCTCTACTAAAAATACAAAAAATTAGCCGGGCGTGGTGGCGGGCGCCTGTAGTACCAGCTACTCGGAGGCTGAGGCAGGAGAATGGCGTGAACCAGGGAGGCGGAGCTTGCAGTGAGCCGAGATCGCGCCACTGCACTCCAGCCTGGGCGACAGAGCGAGACTCCATCTCACAAAAAAAAAAAAAAGAAAAAAAAAATCTAGAGTGATGTTCACTGAAATGATACTAGACCAGCAGGACCCAGAGCGCTGCGGCTCACAGAATGCAGTGACAGCGCCGCCTCGCGTCCCTTCCTTCACCTGCCCCAGGCAGACGTGGTCATGTGTGTTGGCGTCGAGGCTGGAATACACTGGGGATCAAATGCAGAGAGTGGAGAAAGGAGGGAAGGATGGGAGGACGTGTTGAAGAAAGACAGGAAGAGCTGGCGCTATGGTTCATACCTGTAAAACTAGCGCTTTCGGAGGCGAGGCAGGAGGATCGTGTGAGACCAGGAGTTTGAGGTTGCAGTGAGCCATGATCGCACCACTGCACTCCAGCCTGGACGGCAGAGTGAGACCCTGCTTTTATATACTTTTCATATTTTCTGTAATTAAGCAAGTTTTACTTTACTTTAGGATAAAATATCTATTGTGAATTTTAAAAACATGTAAAATAAAATTTTAATTAAAAAGCCCAGCGGGGCGCGGTGGCTCACGCTTGTAATCTCAGCACTTTGGGAGGCCGAGGCGGGCGGATCACGAGGTCAGGAGATCGAGACCACGGTGAAACCCCGTCTCTACTAAAAAAAATACAAAAAAATTAGCCGGGCGTGGTGGCGGGCGCCTGTAGTCCCAGCTACTCGGAGAGGCTGAGGCAGAAGAATGGCGTGAACCCGGGAGGCGGAGCTTGCAGTGAGCCAAGATTGCGCCACTGCACTCCAGCCTGGGTGACAGAGTGAGACTCCGTCTCAAAAAAAAAAAAAAAAAAAAGCCCAAATGTTCTTTTGCAACTTATCCTGATGGAAATTCCTGTTGATGGTGCATTTAGAAGGAGAAAAGGAACTCATTTATCCCCTGAAGACCTGAGCCCTGCACATATCAAAACTGTACATTCCTTGTGGAGCAGTCTTCTCTTTTGAAATGTAAACACTACTTCCCTAATCTTCAAGCCAGCCATTGTCACTCCTAGTGACACTTTCATTGGATAATCTCCTTACTCTCACTGAAATTGGTCCCAGAGTTGCAGCCCAGCATTGACAGCCACGGCAGAAGTCATTGTGGGGTTTGCACCTGGCTGATGTGGAAGGTAGTCCTGAAAGGTAGTGTGTGACTAGGTGGGCTCTGGAGGGCAGGGATGTGCCTGGTGAGAGGAGAACAAGACAGATAAGAAGGTTCCAAAAGCAAACTTTCCAGGGGGCCCTGTGCCCAGCATTGGGATTTAGAAAATCTTCTCCCAGCCACTTTTGGCCTGCTTTCATTCCGCTTTCCTGTCTACCAGGCCATTGCAGGCAGTTCCTTCATTGAATAAATATTTATCAAATACCTACCACGTGCCAGGCATTGTGTTTAAGGAGCTGGGGCTGAGGTAATAGGAACCAAACCCCCCTTGCGCTCAAGGTTGTCCCAGTCTTGCTCAGGCAGAGATCAGTAAGGAAACTGTAACACTAATGGTTGGCAGGACATGTACACATGCTTTGCAAACTCACAAGCAGACCATCTTCTCTGACCTAGGAGAAGGTTCATAAAAGAGACAATGTTCAAGCTATGTTTTCAGGTATAAGTAGGAGCCCAACAGGCACCTGGGACAAGAGAGCATTGCTCAGAATCCAGAACATGAATTTCTTTCCCTGGGACAGGCCAAGAATCAGACTAAGCTGTCTGAGGAGCCAGGTACTTCCTGGCAAGAAAGGGTGTCCCACATCTGACTATTCCACAATCACAGCTACTCAATGTTGAGACTTAAGACAGAGAGACAGAAAAAGAGAAAGTCCTGATTCAAAAAGCAGAATTCTCCAGGGGTGGGGGGAGGTTAAACTGCAGTTTCTGATATAATATGTGTGGGCCAGGCCAGAGAATTGCATTTTTCTTTTTTTTTTTTTTTTTTTTTTTTTTTGAGATGAAGTCTTGCTATTGTCCCCCAGGCTGGAGTGCGATGGCGCAATCTTGGCTCACTGCAACCTCTGCCTCCTGGGTTCAAGTGATTCTCCTGCCTCAGCCTCCCAAGTAGCTGGGATTATAGACACCTGCCACCACGCCCGGCTAACTTTTTGTATTTTTAGTAGAGACAGGGTTGCACCATGTTGGCCAGGCTGGTCTCGAACTCCTGCCCTCAGGTGATCCGCCCACCTCAGCCTCCCAAAATGCTAGGATTACAGGCATGATCCACCGCACCCAGCTGAGAATTGCATTTCTAACAAGTTTCCAGGTGACAACAGCCAATGCTGTTTGTCCCAGGACTACACTTTGAGAACCACTGCCCTAAAGCAACCTGGTTTGATCACTAATAACAGAAGAGGACTGGGAGAGCACTATGAGGCAGAGGTGTAGGATAAACAAGACCATACTCTGCCCATCCTGGAGAACTCGCAAGCCCAAGGCTGCAGCATTTGAATTCCTTGGGAGTCCCGGGAATTGCAGACACCCAGGAAGAAACTGAATGTGGGTCTGAGGGTGATGCATCCCCTCTGCTTCACACAGCACCTGGGGTTCCTGCCACTACACAGTCTGGCCCCCACACCCTCAGTCCTTCCCACCCCTCCTGGAAGCATTGACCTTCAGGCCTTACTCTACTGCCCTCAGCTGTTTGGGCCTGGGATATGACCCTAGGCGTTCCTAGTGTACCTTCTGATCCAAATACAGGGTGACCTAGTATGACAACTATTAGCAGACTCATAGGGATAACAGAATGGGCTAAGAATGAGAATCTTTGGTTGCGCACGCCTGTAATCCCAGCCACTTGGGAGGCTGAGGTGGGAGGATCGCTTGAGCCCGGGAGGTGGAGGTTACAGTGAGCAGAGATCAGGCCACCAACATTCCAGCCTGGGCAAAAGAGTGAGACTCTGTTTCAAATAAAATAAAATAAAATAAAAAGGCCGGGCATGGTGGCTCACACCTGTAATCCCAGCACTTTGGGAGACCAAGGCCGATGGATCACTTGAGGCCAGGAGTTCCAGACCACCTTGGCCAACAAGGTGAAATCCCGTCTCTACAAAAAATACAAAAATTAGCTGGGCGGCCGGGCGCGGTGGCTCACGCTTGTAATCCCAGCACTTTGGGAGGCCAAGGTGGGCAGATCACGAGGTCAGGAGATCGAGACCACGGTGAAACCCCGTCTCTACTAAAAATACAAAAAATTAGCCAGGCGTGGTGGCAGGCGCCTGTAGTCCCAGCTACTCGGAGAGGCTGAGGCAGGAGAATGGCGTGAACCCGGGAGGCAGAGCTTGCAGTGAGCCGAGATTGCGCCACTGCACTCCAGCCAGGGCGACAGAGCGAGACTCCGTCTCAAAAAAAAAAAAAAAAAAAAAAAAAAATTAGCTGGGCATGGTGGCATGTACCTGTAGTCCCAGCTTCTCCAGAGGCTGAGGCAGAGAATCGCTTGAACCAGGGAGGCGGAGGTTGCAGTGAACCAAGATCGCGCCACTACACTCCAGATGGGGCAACAGAGTGAGACTCTGTCTCCAAAAAAATAATAATGAGAATCTTGAAAAGTTGGCAAATGGCTTCAATAACATGTCCCCCAGAATTACAAGTGTTTTTTCTAAATATTACATCCTTGAGCCCACATGGACACCAGAGGGCACCCTGAGCTCACTGAAGCCACAGTTGTTGCATTAGACCATTAGAATCCCTTGTAAAGGCCAGGCATGGTGGCTCACACCTGTAATCACAGCACTTTGGGAGGCCGAGGAGGGCAAATCATCTGAGGTCAGGAGTTCGAGAACAGCCTGGCCAACATAGTGAAACCCCATCTCTACTAAAAATTAGCTGGGCGTGGTAGCATGCGCCAGTAATCTCAGCTACTGGGGAGGCTGAGGCAGGAGAATTGCTTGAACCTGGGAGGCAGAGGTTGCAGTGAGCTGAGATTGTGTCCTTGCACTCCATCCTGGGCAACAAGAGCAAAACTCCAACTGAAAAAAAAAAAAAAAGAAACCCTTGTAAAGATTGGGGTTTGGCTGGGAGCAGTGGCTCATGCCTGTAATGTTAGAAATTTGAAAGGCCGAGGGTGGGCCACGGTGGATCGCTTGAGGTCAGGAGTTCAAGACCAACCTGGTCAACATGGTGCAACCCCATCTCTACTAGAAATACAAAAATTAGCCGGGCATGGTGGCACACAACTGTAGTCCCTGCTACTCAGGAGGCTGAGGCAGGAGAATTGCTTGACCTCTTAAGGCAGAGGTTGCAGTGAGCTGAGATTGCGTCACTGCACTCCAGCCTGGCCAATACAGCAAGACTCCATCTCAGAAAAAAAAAAAAAAAGGAGTGATATAATTTTTAGACAATTTTTGTTTTCTTTTTTTTTTTTTTCGAGACGGAGTCTCGCTCTGTCATCCAGGCTGGAGTGCAGTGGCGCGATGGGATCACTGCAAGCTCCGCCTCCCAGGTTCACGCCATTCTCCTGCCTCAGCCTCCGAGTAGCTGGGACTACAAGCATCCACCACCACGCCTGGCTAATGTTTTGTATTTTTTAATTTTTATTTTTATTTTTTATTTTTTTTTTTTTTGAGACGGAGTCTCGCTCTGTCGCCCAGGCTGGAGTGCAGTGGCGCAATCTTGGCTCACTGCAAGCTCTGCCTCCCGGGTTCGCGCCATTCTCCTGCCTCAGCCTCTCTGAGTAGCTGGGACTACAGGCGCCCGCCACCACACCCGGCTAATTTTTTTTTTTTGTATTTTTAGTAGAGACAGGGTTTCACCGTGGTCTCGATCTCCTGACCTCGTGATCCACCCACCTCGGCCTCCCAAAGTGATTTTTTGTATTTTTAGTAGAGACGGGGTTTCACCTTGTTAGCCAGGATGGTCTTGATCTCCTGACCTTGTGATCCGCCTGCCTCGGCCTCCCAAAGTGCTGGGATTACAGGCGTGAGCCACCGTGCCCGGCTACAATTTTTGTTTTCTCTTAATGAAGGTAAGATAATTCTATCAGGGTGAGTTTTTTTTTCCTTAAGTTTTCACTATGAGTTTTTTGGTTTGTTTTTTTCTCATTGGAATTATCTTTTATGTTTTCACTTGGTTCAAAATTCAAAAGGTAAAAAGTCTTTGTCTTGGCTGGGTGCAGTGGCTCACGCCTGTAATCCCAGCACTTTGGGAGGCCGAAGCAGGTGGATTACAAGGTCAGGAATTCGAGACCAGCCTGGCCAACATGATGAAACCCTGTCTGTACTAAAAATACAAAAATTAGCCGGGTGTGGTGGCAGGCATCTGTAATCCCAGCTACTTGGGAGGCTGAGGCAGGAGAATCACTTGAACCCAGTAGGCAGAGGTTGCAGTGAGCCGAGATCTTGCCATTACACTCCAGCCTGGGCGACAAGAGCAAGACTCTGTCTTGAAAAATAAATAAAATAAATAAATAAATAAAACAAACTTAGACATTTGGTCGGGCTTGGTGGCTCACGCCTGTAATTCCAGCACTTTGGGAGGCCGACGCAGGCGGATCACCTGAGGTAAGGAGTTTGAGACTAGCCTGGACAACATGGCAAAACCCTCTCTCTACTAAAAATACAAAACATTAGCTGGCATGGTGGCAGGAGGCTGTAATCCAGCTACTCGGGAGGCTGAGGCAGGAGAATCACTTGAACCCAGGAAGTGGAGGTTGCAGTGAGCTGAGATCACACCATTGCACTCCAGCCTGGGTGACAGAGTGACACTCTGTCCCCCCCCCAAAAAAACAAAAAAAAAATTTCGATGTTTTATGCATATGCAAGCAAATATAAGTGTGTGTGTGTATACATATAATTTCCCTCTTTTCACATAAATTTTAGCAAACTACATATGCTTTCCTTCATCTTGCTTTCTTTTTTCTTTTTGAGACAAGGTTTCACTCTGTCGCCCAGGCTGGTGTACACTAGTATGACCACCACTTACTGCAGGCTTGAACTCTTGGGCTCCCCACTAGCTGGGACCACAAGTGTGAGCCACAACACCTGGCTTTTTTTTTTTTTTTTAAGACAGAGTTTCACTCTTGCCACCCGGGCTAGAGTGCAATGGTGTGATCTCGGCTTACTGCAACTTCTGCCTTCTGGGTTCAAGTGATTCTCCTGCCTCAGCCTCTGGAGTAGCTGGGAAATCCCATCTCTACTAAAAATACAAAAATTGGTCAGGCGTGGTGGTGCACACACCTGTAGTCCCAGCTACTTCTGCTGAGGCAGAAGAAATGCTTGTACCTGGGAGGTGGAGGTTGCAGTGACCTGAGACCTCACCACTGCACTCCAGCCTAAGGCAGTGAGACTCTGTCTCAAAATTTAAAAAAATGTAAAAAATAAAGAATGAACTACTGATAGGTGCAACAACATGAATGGATTACATAGATATTATGCCAAATACAAAAAGCCAGACACAAAAGAGGCCATATCCTATGCATGCATTGATAGGAAGTTTTAAAACAGGCAGTCCAGCGCAGTGGCTCACACTTGTGATCCCAGCACTTTGGGAGGCCAAGGCAGGTGGATCACCTGAGGTCAGGAGTTTGAGACCAGCCTGGCGAACACAGCGAAACCCCATCTCTACTGAAAATACAAAATTAGCCGGTCGTGGTGGCCCACACCTGTACTCCCAGCTACTCAGGAGGCTGAGGCAGGAGAATCTCTTGAACCCGGGAGGCAGAGGTTGCAGAGAGCTGAGATCACGCCATTGCACTCCAGCCTGGGTGGCAGAGTGAGACTCCATCTCGAAAAAAAAAAAAAAGGAAAAACTGCTCTACAGTGATAGTCATCAGATCCATGGCTATTCAGCCATAGGGCAGAATCAAAGAGGGCAAAGAGAACTTTTTGTATCTTGACAGGGGTGTGGGTGACATGGCTGTATTCGTCAAAATTCATTGATGGATTTGCTAAACATCTGATCATTTCACTTTTTGTAAATGGTGAAATTCTAAAATAAAATTTTAATAAATTTAATATATTTAAAAATATATATATATTTTTGCTGGGCACGGTGTCTCACGCCTGTAATCCCAGCACTTTGGGAGGCCAAAGTGGGTGGATCACTTGAGGTCAGGAATTTGAGACCAGCCTGGTGAAACCCTGTCTCTAGAAACAAATACAAAAAACAGCCAGGTGTGGTGGTGTGCACCTGTAGTCCCAGCTACGCGGGAGGCTGAAAGAGGAAAATTGCTTGACCCCAGGAGGTGGAAGTTGCAGTGAGCTGAGATGGCACCACTGCACTCCAGCCTGGGCAATAGAGGGAGATTCTGTCTCAAAAAAATAAAATAGGGTGGGGGACAAAGGGAAGGAGAGCATTAGGACAAATACCTAATGCATGCGGGGCTTAAAACCTAGATGACAGGTTGATAGGTGCAGCAAATCACCATGGCACATGTATACCTATGTATCAAACCTGCACATTCTGCACATGTATTCTGGAACTTAAAGTAAAAAAAGTAATAATAATAATTAAGAAAATAAATTAATTAAATAAAAATATTTTAATGTTAATAATAAAAAGCCAGGCGCGGTGGCTCACGCCTGTAATCCCAGCACTTTGGAAGGTCGAGGCGGGCAGATTGCCTGAGGTCAGGAGTTTGACACCAGCCTGGCCCACATGGAGAAACCCCATGTCTAATAAAAATACAAAATTAGCCGAGGGTGGTGGCGGGGGCTTGTAATCCCAGCTACTCAGGAGGCTGAGGCAGAAGAATCACTTGAACTCGGGAGGTGGAGGTTGCGGTGAGCCGAGATTGCGCCATTGCACTCCAGCCTGGGCAACAAGATCAAAATTCCGTCTCAATAATAATAATAATAATAATAATAAGATAATTGGGCCAGGTGTGGTGGCTCACACCTGTAATCTCAGCACTTTAGGAGGCCGAGGTGGGAGGATCACCTGAGGTCAGGAGTTCAAGACCAGCCTGGCCAACAAGGTGCAACCTCTTCTCTACTAAAAATAGAAAATATTGGCTGGGCGTGATGACTCACGCTTGTAATCCCGGTACTTTGGGAGGCTGAGGCAGGCGGACCAGTGGACCACGAGGTCAGCAGATCGAGACTATCCTGGCTAACACGGTAAAACCCCATCTCTACTAAAAATATAAGAAATTAGCCGGGCGTAGTGGCACGTGCCTGTGGTCCCAGCTACTCGGGAGGCTGAGGCAGGAGAATCACTTGAATCCGAGAGGTAGAGATTGCAGTGAGCCGAAATTGCACCATTGCACTCCAGTCTGGGCAACAGAGCGAGACTCCGTCTCAAAAAAAACAAAAAACAAAAAACAAAAAATTAGCAGGGCGTGCCAGGCTCGGTGGCTCACGCCTGTAATCCCAGCACTTTGGGAGGCCGAGGTGGGCGGATCACGAGGTCAGGAGATTGAGACCATCCTGGCTAACATGGTGAAACTCCGTCTCTACTAAAAATACAAAAAAATTAGCCAGGCATGGTGGCAGGCGCCTGTAATCCCAGCTACTCGGGAGGCTGAGGCAGGAGAATGGTGTGAACCCGGGAGGTGGAGCTTGCAGTGAGCCGAGATCTCGTCACTGCATTCCAGCCTGGGCAACAGAGCAAGAATCCATCTCAAAAAAAAAAAAAAATTAGCAGGGCGTGATGGCGCACCCCTGTAATCCCAGCTACACAGGAAGCTGAGGCAGGAGAGTCACTTGAACTCAGGAGGTGGAGGGTGCAGTGAGCCGAGTCAAGCCTGGGCGACAGAGTGAGATTCTGTCTCAGGAAAAAAAAAAAGAGAGATAATTAGGGGCAAGATCATGTGTGAAGACATCTGTCACAACATTGTAAAGGCAAAAATGAAACAAGCAAAAATTAAAATTCATTAACAAAGGGCCGGTTAAGTAAATTAGAATACAATGGATTTCTCAATTTATGTATCTTCTTTACTTTTTTTTTTTTTTTTTTAATAGACACAGGGCCTTGCTCTCTTGTCCAGACTGGAGTGCAGTGGCATGGTCATAGCTCACTGCTCAAGCAATTCTCCTGTCTCAGCCGCCCCAGTAGCTGGGACT
The DNA here is from genome assembly GCF_028878055.3 of Symphalangus syndactylus. Taxonomy (NCBI): domain Eukaryota; kingdom Metazoa; phylum Chordata; class Mammalia; order Primates; family Hylobatidae; genus Symphalangus; species Symphalangus syndactylus. The sequence goes on from NC_072445.2 coordinate 40,433,627, forward strand.
ACAGGCACGCACCACCATGCCTAGTGCCTGCCACCACACCCAGCCGAATCATTTTTCTTTTAAGCTTCCAGACACTCTCTGGACCCCTAATCTACTCCCTTTCAATCTATCAAATACCATCTATAGAATACTGAAGTTCATGGCCAGGCACGGTGGTTCACACCTGTAATCCCAAAACTTTGGGAGGCCAAAGCGGGTGGATCATGAGGTCAGGAGTTCGAGACCAGCCTGGCCAAGACGGTGAAACCCCGTCTCTAGTAAAAATACAAGAATTAGCTGGGCACAGTGGCAGGCGCCTGTAATCCCAGCTGCTTGGGAGGCTGAGGCAGGAGAATCGTGTGAGCCGAGATCACACCACTGAACTCTAGCCTGGGCAACAGAGCAAGACTCCATCTCAAAAAAAAAAAAAAAAAAAAAAAAAGAGTACTGAAGTTCCAAACGAGAGGATAAGCAGGCTGTACAAACAACTTTCGCAGACTGGATACATAATCAGTGACTTGAAACACCTGCTGGACACTCAAACTAGGCCAAAGGAAAGAGAAACAGAATGAGTATATGCTACAAGAACTGGAGATAAGTAAGATTCCTTACTCATATCCTTATCTCCATTTCTTGGCACATAATGGGCACTCAGTTTATTGTTAGGTGAATAGGCTGCTGTAGAGAAAGGTAAATAAATGATGAAAAGAATTACAAGGGGGATTAACTAATCTGTACACTAAAGCCCAGTGACTGGCAATTTACCTCTATAACAAACCTGCTCATATACCCCTGAACTTAATATAAAAGTTTTTAGGCCAGGCGCAGGGTTCACGCCTATAATCCCAGCACTCTGGGAGGCCGAGGTGGGCGGATCACCTGAGGTCAGAAGTTTGAGACCAACATGGCCAACATGGTGAAATCTCCATCTCTACTAAAAATACAAAAAATTAGCCAGGCATGATGGTGCATGCCTGTAGTCCCAGCTACTCGTGAGGCTGAGGCAGGAGAATCACTTGAACCCGGGAGGCGGAGGTTGCAGTGAGCCGAGATCACACTCCAGCCTGGGTGAGAGAGTGAGACTCCGTCACAAAATAAATAAATAAAATCGGTGAGAAGCTCACTTCTAACCCACAAACCCTCCTCAAATAATCAGAATTGTCTACTCTTGTCTACCCTGCACCCCGTACTCTCCCTCTCTCCACAGTGGCTGAAAGAATGGTGGGGAAGAGAGGAAGAAGAAATTGCCTTAGGCCTTCTCCCTCTTCTAGGGTCTCTGTCTTTCCACTATTTTCTTTTAAAAACTTTTTGCTTTTTTTTTATTTTTTTTTTGAGACAGAGTCTCACTCTGTCACCCAGCCGGGAGTGCAGTGGCATGATCTCGACTCACTGCAACCTCCCCTTCCCAGGTTCAAGCCATTCCCTTGCCTCAGCCTCCCGAGTAGCTGGGACTATAGGTGCGTGCCACCATGCCCGGCTACTTTTCATATTTTTGGTAGAGATGGAGTTTCACCATGTTGGCCAGGCTTGTCTCAAACTACTGACCTCAAGTGATCCGCCCACCTCAGCCTCCCAAAGTGCTGGGATTACAGGCGTGAGCCACCATGCCTGGCCAACAAACTTTTACATGAGCAGGTTCGTTATAGAAGTAAATTGCCTGTCATGGGGATTTGGTGTACAGATTAGTTAATCCCCCGTGTAATTCCTTCCACCATTTATTTACCTTTCTCCACAGCAGCCTATTCCCTTTGAGGGAAGAGACAGACCCTTTCATATTGTTTTATATTGTTTTATACTCAGTACCTGTTTTAAGAAAAAACAACAAGGAAGCCGGGCGCGGTGGCTCACGCCTGTAATCCCAGCACTTTGGGAGGCTGAGGCGGGTGGATCACGAGGTCAGGAGATCGAGACCACAGTGAAACCCCGTCTCTACTAAAAATACAAAAAAATTAGCCGGGCGTGGTGGCGGGCGCCTGTAGTCCCAGCTACTCGGAGAGGCTGAGGCAGGAGAATGGCGTGAACCCGGGAGGCGGAGCTTGCAGTGAGCCGAGGTTGCGCCACTGCACTCCAGCCTGGGTGACAGAGCAAGACTCCGTCTCAAAAAAAAAAAAAAAAAAAAAAAAAAGAAAAAACAACAAGGAAGTAAAACCAAAGACAGGCAGCCTGGCGCCAGGCCCGAAACCAGGCCTGGGCCTGCCTGGCCTAAACCCAGTAGTTAAAAATCAACTCATGACTTAGAACCCAATGTTATTCATAGATTCCAGACATTGTATAGAAGAACATTGTGAAACTCCCTGCCCTGTTCTGTTTCTCTCTGACCACTGCTGCATGCAGCCCCTGTCACGTACCGCCTGCTTACTCAAATCAATCACGACACTTTCATGTGAAATCTTTAGTGTTGTGAGCCCTTAAAAGGGACATAAATTGTGCACTCAGGGAGCTCAGATTTTAAGGCAGTAGCTTGCCGATGCACCCAGCTGAATAAAGCCCTTCCTTCTACAACTCGATGTCTGAAAGGTTTTGTCTGTGGCTCGTCCTGCTGCATTTCTTGGTTCCCTGACTGAGAAGCGAGGTAACTGTTATGGACTGCCAATGCAGCCCCTTAGGCGGCTTAGGCCTGCCCTGTGGAGCATCCCTGCGGTGGACTCCGGCCAGCCTGAGTGACGCGATCCAAAGAGCGATCCCGGGTAGGAAATTGCCCGGGTGGAATGCCTCACCAAAGCAGCGCGTAGCAGGCCCCCGTGGAGGATTAACACAGTGGCTGAACACTGGGAAGGAACTGGCACTTGGAGTCCAGACATCTGAAACTTGGTAAGACTAGTCTTTGGAACTTGCCCCACTCCATCTGAGTGGAAGTGTGGCCTGATCACCCATGGTGTGCCTGCACTGGCACTTTTGTTCTGGTTTTGACTTGACTTAGATCGTGTGATACTTTGGTTTTGGTCTTGACCTGGCTTGGATTTCTGGATACTCTGATTTTGGTTTTGATTTTGGTTTGGTGTAAACTGCAAAAGTGTGTGTGCCCTTTTTACCTGTTTTTTTGTTTTGTAGTGTGCGTGTGGTGTGAGCGTGGTGTTTTGTCTCGAAGAAGCATGGGTCAGGCACGAGTAAGCCCACCCCACTAGGAACTATGTTAAAAAAATTTTTTTTTCAAGATAGAATTTAAGGGAGATTACGGTGTTACTGTGACACCAAGAAAACTTAGAACTTGTGAAATAGACTGGCCAGCATTAGAGGTGGGTTGGCCATCAGAAGGAAGCCTGGACAGGTCCCTTGTTTCAAAGGTATGACACAAAGTAACCTGTAGGCCAAGGCATCCAGACCAGTTTCTGTACATAGACAGTTACAGCTGGTTTTAGACCCCCTTCCCCCCGACAGTAGTTAAGAGAACAGTAGCATAAGCGTCTTGCAGAGGCAAGGAAAGACCAGCAGAGAGAAAAAAAGGCCATCTATACCAATTCTAAGTTAATTTAGACTAAACAAGGTCTTATTAATAGCAAAGGATAATTGAAATCCCAAACTTACAAGGTTTTCAACAAAAGTGAAGTTTGCTAAAAATTAACAGTATAACATGTATTATGGTAACTTCTAATCTTGTTGCCTTAGACAGTCTAGTCCAAAGACAAAAAAAAAGTTCACTTTAAAAAAAAAAGAGGGGGAGGCAGAATTTATGTAAAAAGAGTGTTATATGGTAAATTCTTGTCCTGAAATAAATTAACTGGTTGTTTAAAGAAAAAAAACGTTTGTAATAAGTCAGAAAGTTGAGACATGTTGAAGAATTGTCGGCGAAAGTCGTGAAAGAAAAAATGTTATAAAAAATTTATGCAAAAAATATTGTATAATTTAAAAGTAATAAGGCCTCCTGAGTACTATTTAAAAAAAAAAAACAGTTTATGTGCAAGGTGTATAAGAAAAGTAAAATGTACCTTTGGTAAAAAGATTATAAAGAGGCATAAGAATGTGGATTTTTACCTACATTAAAAGGTTAAAAAAAATATTATTTTGAAAGTGTAAGCAAGTTTTAAAATGTTAATTGTAAAGAAAATTCTGTGTGTAAACGTATTAGCTAAAGTTAAAAAGGTATCATCCAGTTTTTCTGTGAACTGGACATTAAAGTAAAAATGCAACAGGTTTTTCTTAAAGCATCAACCTGCTCTTTAACAAAAATTAGAAAAGGTTAAAAAGAGTCTATAAAATCTTACCTTATGGTCAAACATGAAAAATTGGATAAATATGTCTACAAGGTTTTATTAAAATTAAGTTTAACATTAATAACACACTAATATAAAGGTAAAATTTAGCTTATCTGGTATAAAAATCATACAAGAAGCATTATTAAATATAAAATGTTGTTTAGCTTTCTTTGGTCTAAAAACTAATAAAAATAGGTGCTAAAGGAAACATTCATTTTATTAGAGGATCATAGAAGTTAAAGACTTAAAACAAACTTTGGCAATTAAGACAGCATACCAAGATGCAAATGCCTGGTTGAAATGGATGAAATATTCCATCTGCACATTAAACAAAAGCAGTTATTATGCTTGTGCACATGGCAGGCCAGAGGCCCTGATTGTCCCTCTTCCACTAAGGTGGTCCTCCAGTCGACCAGGTGTGGGCTCCATGGTAGCTCTTTTCCAGGATTCTACGGCCTGGAGTAACAAGTCATGCCAAGCTCTCTCTGCTATATCCCGAAGTCCCTGCGGGTCAGCCCCCGAGGGCCATCCAGCTTCCGTCTCCCAACACTAAGTTCACTTCTTGTCTCTCATGGCAGGGAGGAGACAGCATTCCTTGGAGACCTGAAGGGATGCAGTGAGCTTAAGAATTTTCAAGAGCTTAGGCCGGGCGCGGTGGCTCACGCTTGTAATCCCAGCACTTCGGGAGGCCGAGGCGGGCGGATCACAAGGTCAGGAGATCGAGACCACGGTGAAACCCCGTCTCTACTAAAAAAATACAAAAAATTAGCCGGGCGTGGTGGCGGGCGCCTGTAGTCCCAGCTACTCGGAGAGGCTGAGGCAGGAGAATGGCGTGAACCCGGGACGCGGAGCTTGCAGTGAGCCGAGATTGTGCCACTGCACTCCAGCCTGGGAGAAAGAGCAAGACTCCGTCTCAAAAAAAAAAAAAAAAAAAAAAAAAAAGAGCTTATCAATCAGTCAGCGCTTGTTCATCCCCGAGCGGATGTGTGGTGGTATTGCGGTGGACCTTTACTGGGCACTCTGCCGAATAACTAGAGTGGCACTTGTGCTTTAGTCCATTTGGCTATCCCTTTCACCCTGGCATTTCATCAACTAGAGGAAAAAAAATAATAAGACATCATAAAGCAAGAGAAGCCCCTTATAGGTCTTTCAACTCTCATATCTATTTAGATGCAATTGGAGCCCCGCAAAGAATACCAGATCAATTTAAAGCTTGAAATCAAATAGTTACAAGATTTAAGTCAATATTTTGGTAGACGACAGTCAATAAAAATTTAGATTAGATAAACTACATCTATTACAACCAACAGCAAAGAGCTTTTCATGAGTTAAAAAGAAAAACTCATGTTGGCCTCAGCCCTGAGGCTACTTGACCTGACAAAACTCTTTACACTCTATGTGTCAGAAAGAGAAAAAATGGCAGTTGGAGTTTTAACCGAGACTGTAGGGCCCTGGCCAAGGCCAGTGGCCTGTCCCTCAAAACAACTAGACGGGGTTTCCCAAGGCTGGCCCCCATGTCCAAGGGCCCTGGCAGCAACTGCCCTGTTAGCACAATAAGCAGATAAGCTAACAGGCAAAACCTAAACATAAAGTCCCCCCATGCTGTGGTGACTTTAATAAATACCAAAGGACATCATTAGCTAATAAATGCTAGACTAACTAGATACCAAAGCTTGCTCTGTGAAATTCCCCACATAACCATTGAAGTTTGCAACACCCTAACCCCGCCACCATACTCCTGGTATCAGAGAGCCCAGTTAAACATAATAGTTCAGAGGTGCTGGACTCAGTTTATTCTAGTAGGCCCAACCTCCGAGACCACCCTAAAACATCAGTAGACTGGGAGCTGCACGTGGATGGGAGCAGCTTTGCCAACCCCTGCAAAGTGACTCTGAAGAAGACAAGCCCTGCTCCAGTCACACCCAGAAGCTGACTGGTCCACACACGGCCGAAGCATGAGGAAACTCATCGTGGGACTCATTTTCCTTAAAATTTGGACGTGTACAGTAAGGACTTCAACTGACCTTCCTCAGACTGAGAACTATTTCCAGTATATACATCAAGTCACTGAGGTAGCACAAAAGATTGCTACAGTTCTATTATTTTATGGTTATTATAAGTGTACCAGGACTCTAAAAGAAACTTGTTTGTATAATACTATCCAAGGTATGTAGCCCAGGGAATAACCAACCTGATGCGTGTTATGACCCATTTTAAGCCTCCCATGATCACAGTTTTTAAAATAAAATTAAGGACTGGTCCTTTTCTAGGTGACACGAGTAAGGTAATAGCTAGAAAAGAAAAAAGAGGAGTCCCCAAAAATGTAACGTTAAAATTTGACGCTTGTGCCGCTATTGATAGTAAGCAGCATGGAATAGGATGTGGTTCTCTAAATTGGAAAAAAAGTTACACAGTAAAAAAAAATAAGTATATCTGTCAAGAATCATATTTATGTGAGATGTATCAATACTGGTCTTGTGTCATTTGGGCTACTTAAAAAGAAGATAAAAAAGATCCTGTTTGGCGGCTTAGTTGTCTTAGGCAAAAGCTGTATAATGGTACCACAAAAACAGTTACATGGTGGAGTTCCGATTACACAGAAAGAAATCCATTCAGTAAATTTCCAAAGTTGCAGACTGTTTGGGCCCACCCAGAATTCCACCAGGACTGGACGGCCCCCACCGGGTTATACACAGAGCTTATGCTAAGCTACCTGATTAGTGGACAGGTAGCTGTGTAATTGGCACCATTAAGCCATCTTTCTTCTTACTGCCCATAAAAACAGGTAAACTTCTGGGCTTCCCAGTCTATGCTTCCTGCGGAAAACGAAGCATAGCCATAGTTAATTGGAAAGATGATAAATGACCTCCTAAAAAAAATTATATAATACTATAGGCCTGCCACTTAGACACAAGATGGCTCATGAGGATATCAAACCCCCATCTACATGTTCAACCGAATCATACGGTTGCAAGCTGTTTAGAAAGTATTACTAAGGCCGGGCGCGGTGGCTCACGCTTGTAATCCCAGCACTTCGGGAGGCCGAGGCGGGTGGATCACGAGGTCAGGAGATCGAGACCACGGTGAAACCCCGTCTCTACTAAAAATACAAAAAAAATTAGCCGGGCGTGGTGGGGGTCGCCTGTAGTCCCAGCTACTCGGAGAGGCTGAGGCAGGAGAATGGCATGAACCCGGGAGGCGGAGCTTGCAGTGAGCCGAGATCGCGCCACTGCACTCCAGCCTGGGCAACAGAGCGAGACTCCGTCTCAAAAAAAAAAAAAAAAAAAAAAAAAAAGAAAGTATTACTAATAAAACCAGTCAAACCTTGACTGCTCTTGCCCAGCAAGAGACTCTGATGAGAAATGCTATCTAGCTATCTATCAAAATAGACTAGCTCTTGACTACTTGCTAAATATATATATATATATATATATATATATATATATATATATATCCAAGACAAGAGTCTCTCCTCAGCAGTGGGAGGGGTGATTTGGCTCATCCATACTTAAGAATTTGGGGTTTGAGGCCCGGTGCGGTGGCTCACGCCTGTAATCCCAGCACTTTGAGAGGCTGAGGCGGGCGGATCATGAGGTCAGGAGATCAAGACCACCCTGGCTAACACGGTGAAACCCGTCTCTACTAAAAACATACAAAAAAATTAGCCGGGCGTGGTGGCAGGCACCTGTAATCCCAGCTACTAAGGAGGCTGAGTCAGGAGAATCGCTTGAACCTGCGAGGCGGAGGTTGCAGTGAGCCAAGATCGCGCCATTGCACTCCAGCCTGTGCAACAAGAGTGAAACTCCGTATCAAAAAATATAAATAAATAAATAAATAATAAATTAAATAACTAAAATGGGCAGGAAGAGGTCTGAACATAAAAACACTCGACTCCACAGCGACCAAGGAGAGACAACTTAAACCTCAAATTCTCTCTCTTTTTTTTTTTTTGAGATGGAGTCTCACTCTGTCGCCCAGGCTGGAGTGCAGTGGCGCTAGCTATATCGGCTCATTGCAACCTCCGCCTCCCGGATTCAAGCGATTCTCCTGCCTCAGTCTCCCGAGTAGCTGGGTTTACAAGTGCGCACCAGGGTTTCGCTATGTTGGCCAGGCTGGTCTCCAACTCCTGACCTCAGTTGATCCGCCTGCTTCAGCCCCCCACAAAGTGCTGGGATTACAGGTGTGAGCCACCACGCCGGGTCTCAAACACCAAATTATTTTTTTGGGGGGATGGAGTCTTGCTCTGTCGCCCAGGCTGGAGTGCAGTGGCGCAATCTCGGCTCACTGCAAGCTCTGCCTCCCGGATTCACGCCATTCTCCTGCCTCAGCCTCCCGAGTAGCTGGGACTACAGGTGCCCACCACCACGCCCGGCTAATTTTTTTGTATGTTTTTAGTAGAGACGGGTTTCACCGTGTTAACCAGGATGGTCTTGATCTCCTGACCTCGTGATCCGCCCGCCTCGGCCTCTCAAAGTGCTGGGATTACAGGCGTGAGCCATCGCACCCGGCCTCAAACCCCAAATTCTTAAGTATGGATGAGCCAAATCACCCCTCCCACTGCTGAGGAGAGACTCTTGTCTTGGACAGGACTTAACCCAATGGGGTTCAAGAAAAAGGGAAAGTCCCGCCTCCATAGCAGCTCCGGTCCAATGGGAGCCTCCCGGTACGCTCAGCTGGAAGCTGGGCGGGACTACGCTGGCTGGGAGCACTGCATGTGATGTTCGCCGGCCTGGTGACCGGGGACCTGGACCTGAGCGAGAAGCACGATCCCCATCTGTCCCCGCTCTTGCATCCCCCTCATCCTACTGCTGTGCTTGCTGGCGACGGTTCGTTCTGGAAGTCAGGCCAGTGACTGCGGGGCTCTGCTCCGCCCTCTATACCTGCTAAGTGTCCCCCTCCCCCACAACGCCTGATCCCCACAGCCTAGCAGCGAGAGTCCAGCCCTCCGGGGAGACTGAGGCCCGGTGCCACCACCACCACTGGAGGCCTGACGACGCCTCACGCGGGTGCTGAGTAGTGGGGGGCTTAATTATTTAGCACCTCTCCCCTTCCCCTGAGCCATAACTTTACTCAAACTGTGGCCTTTAGGAGGCCTCTTGGGAGCGCTTTTTGGAGCCGGGGGAGGTCTGGGGCGATGGAGGTTGCAAGATAAGGTCAGGCTTAGGGGGTAGGTAGGCTTCCTCTGAAACTGGTTGTATCTGCTAAATAATTGTCCCATGTCTCCCACTGGAAGCTTAAACTTGGCCATAGAAGGTCCTTACGCCTGTAATCCCAGGACTTTGGGAGGCCGAGCTGGGCAGAGGATTGCTTGAACACAGGAGTTTGAGACCAGCCTGGGGAACATGAGGAAAACCTGTCAATACAGAAAATACAAAAACATTAGCCAGGCGTGGTGGTGCACGCCTGTAGTCCTAGTTACTCTGGAGGCTGAGGTGGGAGGATCGCTTGAGCCTGGGAGGCAGAGGTTAGAGTGGGCCTCATGATTGTGCCACTGCACTTCAACGTGGTGACAGAGTGAGACCCTGTCGCAAAAAAAAAAAAAAAAGGAGAAAATGAGCCAACGATAGCAGCTATGTTTGTTAAAAAAAAATATATATATATATACATATATACACATATATAGGTATATGTGTGTGTGTATATATATATATTTGGAGATGGAGAATCACTCAGTCGCCCAGGCTGGAGTGCAGTGGTGCAATCTCGGCTCACTACAACCTCCGCCTCCCGGGTTCTAGGGATTCTCCTGTCTCAGCCTCCCGAGTAGCTGGGATTACAGGTGTGCACCACCACCCCCAGCTAATTTTTGTATTTTTTTTAGTAGAGATGGGGTTTCGCCTCATCGTGGTTTTTAACCTGGCCTTAAAAATATATTTTAACGTAACTACCAGGTGTGTTTTTTGGTATGACCTCTAATCCTCTGAGATTGGTGTAATTATCTCATATATGAAGAATGTGGCTCAAAGAGTGAAAACCTTGTCCACAGTAGTATGTCTCAAAAGAATCATCTGAGGTGCTTGTTAAAAGTAGATTCTTGGCAGGGCGCGGTCACTCACGCCTGTAATCCCAACACTTTAGGAGGCCGAGGAGGGTGGATCACCTGAGGTCGGGAATTCGAGACCAACCTGACCAACATGGAGAAACCCCGTCTCTACTAAAAATACAAAAAAAAAAAAAAAAAAAATTAGCTAGGCGTAGTGGTGCATGCCTGTAATACCAGCTATTCGGGAGGCTGAGGCAGGAGAATCGCTTGAACCCGGGAGGCAGAGGTTGCGGTGAGCCGAGATCGCTCCATTGCACTCCAGCCTGGGCGACAAGAGCGAAACTCCCTCTCAAGAAAAAAAAAAAAAAAAAAAAAAACAGAATCGTGGCCGGGCGTGGTCGCTCACACCTGTAATCCCACTTTGGGAGGCCGAGGCAGGCGGATCACCTGAGGTCGGGAATTCAAGACCAGTCTGGCCAACATGGTGAAACCCTGACCCTACTAAAAATACAAAAATTAGGCCAGGAACGGTGGCTCATGCCTATAATTCTAGCACTTTGGGAGGCCGAGGTGGGCGGATCACGAGGTCAGGAGATAGAGGCCATCCTGGCTAACACGGTGAAACCCCGTCTCTACTAAAAATACAAAAAATTAGCCGGGCGTGGTGGCAGGCGCCTGTAGTCCCAGCCACTCGGGAGGCTGAGGCAGGAAAATGGCATGAACCCGGGAGACGGAGCTTGCAGTGAGCCGAGATCACGCCACTGCACTCCAGCCTGGGCAACAGGGCGAGACTCCATCTCAAAAAAAAAAAAAAAAAAAAAATTAGCTGGGCGTGGTGGTGTGCACCTGTAATCTCAGCACTTTGGGGGGCTGAGGCGGGCGGATCTCCAGGTCAGGAGATCCGGACCATCCTGGCTAACACTGTGAAACCCCGTCTGTACTAAAAACATAAAAAAATTCACCAGGCCGTAATGTCACACGCCTCTAGTCCCAGCTACTCGGGAGGCTAAGGTAGAAGAATCCCTCGAACCCAGGAGGTAGAGGTTGCAGTGAGCCGAGATTGCGCCACCACACTCCAGCCTGGGCGACAGAGCAAGACTCCATCTCAAAAAAAAAAAAAAGAAAGAAAAGAAAAAAAATACAGATTCTTGACTGGACGAGGTGGCTCACGCCTGTAATGCTAGCACTTTGGGAGGCCGAGGCGGGTGGAACACTTGAGGTCAGGAGTTTGAAACCAGCGTGGCCAACATGGGGAAACCCCACCTCCCATCTGTACTAAAAATACAAAAAAAATTAGCCGAGTGCGGTGGTGGGTGCCTGTAATCCTAGGTACTTGGGAGGCTAAGGCATGAGAATCGCTTGAATCCAGGAGGCAGAAGTTGCAGTGAGCTGAGATGGCACCACTGCACTCCAGCCTGGGCAACAGAGCAAGATACCTTCTCAAACAAACAAACAAAAAGGCCAGCACGGTGGCTCACGCCTGTAATCCCAGCACTTTGGGAGGCTGAGGCAGGTGGATCTTGAGCTCAAGAGATCAAAAGCATCCTGGCCAACATGGTGAAACCCCATCTCTACCAAAAATACAAATATTAGCTGGGGGTGATGGCGCATGCCTGTAATCCTAGCTGCTTGGGATGCTAAGGCAGGACAATCGTTTGAACCCAGGAGGCAGAGGTTGCAGTGAGCTGAGATCGCGCAACTGCACTCCAGCCTGGCGACAGAGCCAGACTCCGTCTCAAACAACAACAACAACAACAACAAAACCAAAAAAAAAAAAAACATATTCTTGAGCTAGGTATGGTAGAACGTCCCTGTAGTTCCAGCTACTCAAGAGGTTGGGGTGGGAAGATCACTTGATCCCAGGAGTTCCAGGCTGCAGTGAGCTATGATTGTGCCTCTGCATTCCAGCCTGGGCAACATAGCAAGCAAGACCCCATCTTTTGTTTTTTTATTGTTGTTGTTGTTGTTTGTTTTTGAAACAGAGTTTCAGTCTGTCTCCCAGGCTAGAGTCACTGCAACCTCTGCCTGCCAGGTTCAAGTCTCCTGCCTCAGCCTCCCGAGTAGCTGGGATTACAGGCACACACCACCATGCCCAGCTAATTTTTTTTTTTTTTTTTTTTTTTTTTTTTTTTTGAGACACAGTTTCACTCTTGTCGCCCAGGTTGGAGTGCAGTGGTGCAATCTCAGCTCACTACAACCTCCACCTCCCAGTTCAAGTGATTCTCCTGCCTCAGCCTCCCGAGCAGCTGGGATTTCAGGCACCCACCACCATGCCCAGCTAATTTTTGTGGTTTTTTGTTTTTCTTGAGACAGAGTCTTCGCTCTGTTGCCCAGGCTGAAGTTCAGTATGGCTATCTTGGCTCACTGCCACCTCCTCCTCCCAGGTTTGTGATTCTCCTGCATCAGCCTCCCGAGTAGCTGGGATTAGAGGTACTTGCCACCACGCCCGGCTAAATTTTGTATTCTTAGTAGAGACAGGATTTCACCATGTTGTCCAGGCTAGTCTGGAACTCTTGACCTCGTGATCCACCCACCTTGGGCTCCCAAAGTGATGAGATTACAGGCGTGAACCACCGTGCCCGGCCAAGACCCCATTTTTGAAAAACAAAATATAGGGCTGGGCACAGTAGCTCACGCCTGTAATCCCAGCACTTTGGGAGGCCAAGGCGGGTGGATCACCCAAGGTCAAGAGTTCAAGACCAGCCTGGCCAACATAGTGAAACCCCATCTCTACTAAAAATACAACAATTAGCCGGGTGCGGTGGCACGTGCCTGTAATCCCAGCTACTCAGGAGGCTGAGGCAGGAGAATCACTTGAACCCAGGAGGCGGAGGTTACAGTGGGCTGAGATCGCGTCACTGCACTCTAGCCTGGTGACAGAACGAGACTCTGTCTCAAAAAAAAAAAAAAAAATAGGCTGGGTGCAGTGGCTCACACCTGTAATCCCAGCACTTTTGGGAGGCTGAAGTGGGGAGATTGCCTGAGCCCAGGAGTTTGAGACCAGCCTGAACATGGCAAAACCCCACTCTACAAAAAATATAAAAATTAATTGAGTGTGGCCGGGCGCGGTGGCTCATGCCTGTAATCCCAGCACTTTGGGAGGCTGAGGTGGGCGGATCACGAGGTCAGGAGATTGAGACCTTCCTGGCTAACGTGGTGAAACCCCATCTCTACTAAAAATACAAAAAAAATCGGGCCGGGCGTGGTGGCTCACGCTTGTAATCCCAGCACTTTGGGAGGCCGAGGTGGGCGGATCACGAGGTCAGGAGATAGAGACCACGGTGAAACCCCGTCTCTACTAAAAATACAAAAAAATTAGCCGGGCGTGGTGGCGGGCGCCTGTAGTCCCAGCTACTCGGAGAGGCTGAGGCAGGAGAATGGCGTGAACTCAGGAGGCAGAGCTTGCAGTGAGCAGAGATCATGCCACTGCACTCTAGCCTGGGCCAAAGAGCGAGACTCCGTCTCAAAAAAAAAAAAAAAAAATTAATTGAGTGTGGTAGCACATGCCTACTGAGGTGGGTGGATCACCTGAGGTTGGGAGTTTGACACCAGCCTGACCAACATGGAGAAACCCCCTCTCTACTAAAAATACAAAATTAGCTGGGTGTGGTGGTGCATGCCTGTAATCCCAGCTACTTGGGAGGCTGAGGCAGGAGAATCGCTTGAACCGGGAGGCAGAGGTTGTGGTGAGCCGAGATTGCGCCATTGCACTCCAGCCTGGGCAACAAGAGTGAAACTCCGTCTCAATAAAAAAAATTAGGCAGACAGATCACCTGAGGTCAGGAGTCAGGAGTTTGAGACCGGCCTGGCCAACATGGTGAAACCCTGCCTCTACTAAAAATACAAAATTACCCCAGCCTGGGCAACAGACCAAGACTCCGTCTAAATACATACATACATATGTAAATAATTTTGGACCCAACCCTTCTGAGTCAGGGTCTTAAGGGAAAAGGCCTGGAAAACAGCCCAGGTGATTCTCAGGCTCCTGGGAGCTTGGAGAGCACTGTACTGTACCCTTTTACCTTTGTCAGGAGCTGGTTTTCAGGAGGACTTCCCTGCTGGATAGAGGGAATAACCAAGGGATCAAGGGAGTTGGAGGAATCAGCTCTGAACAGGAAAAGAGATGGCCCCAAGAGGGATGCACAGCCATAGACAAGTGGTAGGGTGAATGTCACCTCTGAGTGAAAGTCAGAGCCATCTCTGAAATAAAGGGGTACAGCAGCATGGTAGATGGTTTGAGGCCAGGGTAAGGGTTTAATGAAAGGGTTTAAGTGGTGTTTGGAGAAGGGAAGGATGGGTCTTCCCTCCACGGGACCATCTCAGGAAGGCACTGGGAGGTGGAACTGCAGGAGTACAGAGGTGCTGCAACCTTCCTGTTCCAAGTGGGTCAGGTGAAGGCAGGGTGTGGTGGGAGATGAGGGTGGAGACAGCAGCCTTCAAGGGGCCTTGTTTAGCTTGCTAAGGAGCTTGGAAACCATCCTGAGGACAAAAGGGGAATCCTTAGAGGAAGAGCAGAGAGGTATGCGGTCTGATACGTATTTCTGGATAGATCACTCTGATTATATCAAGGAGGACAGATTTTATATGCTTAAGACTGGAGGGAGAGAGACCAGTTAGAAAGACTCTGGCTATAATCCAAGCAAGCCATACTATGGGCTGGTTTGGTGGAGGTAGAGGAATGTCCAGTTTCGAGAAACAGGAAGTTAAAAATGGGCAGGGCTTGCTGACTGTTTGAAACTAGGGGGTGTGAAGGGAGGCAGCACTCTAGGATAAACGCCAGACTTGCCGATTGTTTGGGAATATCCAATTCTGCTGTAGAAGACAGGAAAACAAATAAACTCAAAAGAAGTGTTACACATAGATAGCTAAATTAGTCATCTGTAGATAGTACAACATATTCGTGTGTACAGAGATCGAAAGGGACAGAAAGACCAAGGAGGCACTAAATATTCACGGTACCCTAAATACGTGAGACATGAGGCACTCAGGATTCATGAGGTTTCAATTTGACAGGACGGATGCACACTGCATGACCCACAGTTCAGCTGGTGTGATCATTCTACCCAACTTGCACCGTCTCCCGTGTGTTGACCCACCCAGCACCTGCCTCCTGCTTCTCAGAATGTGTTTTACATTTATTTAATAAACCATGTTATTTGAGCATTTACATTTGGTCTGCGAGCCTTTTTGTTCCATGACCTCTCAGATCACTTCGTGCTATTGTACCAGCAAGCTACATGACATCAGGTAGTTGCCCACACCTCAACCCAGTTCTGGCTTGAGTAAGCAGGCAGGTGAGAGGATGATGCCACCCACCAGGAGTATAGGATGAGAGGCAGGTTGTTCCATGGCCAGGGCCAAGAGGAAATACTCAGTTTTGGATGTGTCAGATTTAAGGCCATATGGAACCTTAGGTCCAGATGACCAACAGGTAGTTAGTTGGATATACCAGTGTGAAGAACAGGCATGTAGAGATTTGGGAGTCATTACTATTTAAAACAATGAGCCTAGATGAGGCCCTGCAGGGAAACAAGAGATTCCCTTCCCATTGTTCAGTCTGCATTCCCCTTACCCACTCCTTTGGTGCCCTCAAAAATAGTCACACAGCCTCACCACACGGGCACCTTGTGCAGTGTCTCCCAGGTAAGACTCCTGTTGGAAAATAACCCTTTCCCATCATTCTCTTTCCCTCAGCAACCCACTGTCTGTGCTATGACTTCATTACTCTTTCCCAGCCCAGCCCTGGGCAAGCCCCTTACGAAGTCTCAGGCTACCTGGATGACCACCCTTTCTTATGGTGCTGCAAGGAGGGCAGGTGGGCAGAGCCCCGTGCATCCTGGGCTCAGGCCAGGGACCCAAGAGCTTGGGAGAAGCTGGTTCTCAGACTGAAGGCCAGAGCCCTACACCTTGTCACCATCCTGAGGAGCATCGTGACACACAACAACCAGAGCCAAGGTGATTGGGCTTGGGGGCTCAGGAGGAGGCAGAAAAGAGAGAAGAGCTCAATATAGTCCTGAAGACGTGCAGCTGCATTCGTTATTGTTTAGCTAAGATGCATTAAGCTCTGCGTGGGGCACTGTGCTAGGCACTCAGATACCACCCCGCTTCACTGAGATCCTGATGCTATTTCCTTCTGCCTGGGGGAATTCATCCCTGACTCAAACCTTGTTTTATGTACCTTGTTTTAGGTGCCAAAAGGACTGGGTCTTAGCTATTAGCAAGAGTAGGACAGAAGTGTAAGACCCTCACCCTTTCCCTCAGTCAAGGACTAGGTCTCTAAGAAATAAGCCATGTCCTTAAGCTCCGAAGCCTTCCCTTCAGGTGAACAAAGTCTTTTTTTTTTTTTTTTTTTTGCTCTTGTTGCCCAGGCTGGAGTGCAATGGCACGATCTCAGCCCACTGCAAACTCCGCCTTCCAGGTTCAAGCGATCCCCCTGCCTCAGCCTCCCGAGTAGCTGGGATTACAGGCGCCTGCCACCACGCCTGGCTAATTTTTGTATTTTTAGTAGAGATGGGGTTTCACCATGTTGGCCAGGCTGGTCTCAAACTCCTGACCTCGTGATCCACCTGCCTGGGCCTCCCAAAGTGCTAGGATTACAGGCGTGAGCCACCGCACCCGGCCAGGTGAAAAAAACTTATCCAACTTTCTCAAATCCAGGAAATGGGAAAAACTGGCCTTTTTCTGACATTCACCTCTCGCCACCACCAGTAGTTAATAAGAACACTGGTGACCTGAGCAAAATATATTTCTAACCAATATCATTTTTTTCATCTAGCAAACATTTAAGCCTAGTAAGTGCTGTTCATTTTGCTATTACCAATAATACACCTTACAATAGCAGCTACTAGTTCTTGAATTCTTATTGGTAGGTCCTACATTAACACTGGCAAGGATTATCTCATGTTATCTTTACTTGTGTGGTAGAGACTATGATTATGTCCAGTTGCCAAATGAGGAAAGCAAGGCTTGGAGAGGTTCCATTACATTTGCCATGGGCATATAGCCAGTAGCTGGCATGTAGATCAGGGATTTAAACACAACGCTGTCTGTGCTGGGCCTTCAGGAGGCTGGGTGGGTATATGTGGCTGAACAGTGCATGCTGGGTACATGGGAGGGAGCCACTTGCTGTATGGGAGGGAAGGCGGGTGCAGTGTGGCTTTGGTGGGGATGTGGTTGACAGACAAGATATGTCTTGGAGAATGAGCGAGGGTTTATCAGTCAGAGGAAGAGAATTTCAGGCATTTTGGGAGGAGGTAGGAGCGGAGGTGGAGAGAGCCACTGTTTTGCCCTCTTGTAACTTTGGAATTCTGGGGTTTTGGCTTTTCAGAGTCACACAACCTCCAGACCACGGTGGTCTGTGAGTTGTTGGGGAACCGGAACAGCTCGGGACACTGGCACTACAACTATGATGGCCAGGACTTCCTTCTTAGCACACTTGAGTCTTTCAACTCCAGCAAAAGCCAGCCAGAACCAAGCAGAGCTGCAGAAGGAGAGAAGGGAAGGAAACAATCCTTCCTGACCTAGAGCTGCATCTACCCTCTCTGGAAATACCTGAAAGCTGGGGTGGGACCACGGCCCACCGTAGGTGTGATAGGTGCGGACTGGTCCATGTGGGGAAGGTGGAGGAGCTGAGGGCACTGTGGGAGGGATGGAGTGCAGGCCCCTTAGCCAGCCTTCAAAACTCCATTTCAGTACCCATGTCCTAAATGAGCACAGCTCTGTTGCTGACCATCCTAGCCACTCTGCTTTCCTTCCCTCTCCCATGCTTGGTCAGCCCTTTTCCCACTTGGTGTTCAAGTTCTGACCCAGGGCTGAGCACCCAAGGGCTCTCAAGTTGGGGCATCACCTACAGTCACCATGGAACACAGTGGAATGGTGCCTAAAGCCCTGGTGTGGAGGATGTACGGCAGCTTGATAGGACCAGAGGCAGCCAGTTTGTCTAGGAGGTCTTTGCCACTACTTTTCCCTGTCCCACTAGCCCCCTTGGTGCATGGGACTTTCTGCAAAGGCCCTGGAGAGGAGCCATCCCAACATGCTAGGCCCTTGACTTCTATCCTCCAGTGTCCAGCTAACTTAGCTGAGGGATGGGCTGCCCCAGCCCCTGAGTCCCTGGAACCCTAAGCCACTTGCCCCCTCGCATGGCACTGCTCAGAGCCAGCAGTCTGCTGTGATCCCTTTGACGTGAGCATAGGCTCTCCTGTCTGGTGATGCACCAGGCTGATGCTGAGTCTCTGTGCAACCTCAGATGAGCAGCTGGGGTTTGGAGGCATGTAGCAAAGGTAGGGAGCCTGGCTGGTCTCACAGAGACCCACATACCCTCTTGCCTTCGAGAGCCTCCCCACGCAAAGCACCCCCCAGTTTGGATCTTCTGTGGGCTCCTGGCTTCTGCAGTGGTTGTTGTGGGAGCTGCAGGTGCCTTCCTCTGGAAGAAGTGGAGAAAGGGCAGGACAGCAGGTATGCTCAGAGTATTAGAGCTGGAAGCAACCTTAAGCATCACTGGACATCACTCTCTCTGGGAGGCTGGGGCTTGAGAAAAGAAATTTCAAGAAGAGCAGCCTAGGGAATATGAAAAGAGAGGGGAGTGGGTAAGGGGTCCTATTTCCTCTCTAGCTGACTTGGGTTGCCTTCTCCTAATATACATATATATTATCTCCATCTCTCTGTCTTTGTCTCTCTCTCTCTCCCTCTCCTTCCTCCCCCATCTTACTCATGAGAAGTTTTATCTCCTGAAGTATGTTTCTTTTTTTTTTTTTTTTGAGATGGAGTTTCGTTTCACTCTTGTTGCCCAGGCTAGAGTGCAACGGTGTGATCTCAGCTCACTGCAACCTCCGCCTCCCGGTCCAAGCAATTCTGCCTCAACCTCCCAAGTAGCTGGGATTACAGGCACCTGCCACCACGCCCGGCTAATTTTTGTATTTTTAGTAGAGACGGGGTTTCACCATGTTGGCCAGCCTGGTCTCAAACTCCTGACCTTGTGATCTGCCCATCTCAGTCTCCCAAAGTGCTGGGATTACAGGCGTGAGCCACTGTGCCCGGGTATGTTTCTTATAAACACCCAAGCAATGAAAACCAAATCAAAACTGGGCTCCCAAACTCCTCCTATCTCTCTCTCTTTTTTACTTTTACTTTTTCTTTTTTTTTGAGATGCAGTCTCATTCTGTTGCCCAGGCAATGCAGTTGCCGAGTGCAGTGGCTCGATCTCAGCTCACTGCAACCTCTGCTGCCTGGGTTCAGGTGATTTTCGTGTCTCAGCCTCCTAAGTAGCTGGGATTACAGGCATGTACAATCACATGCAAAAAAAAAAAAAAAAAAAACCACCATTTTTTTTTGTTCTTTTTTTTAGTAGAGACAGGGTTTCACCATATTGGCCAGGCTGGTCTTGAACTGCTGACCTCAAGTGATCTGCCCACCTCGGCCTCCCAAAGTGCTGGGATTATAGGCATGAGCCACCGCTCCCAGCCTCCCTCCTATATCTCTTGATCAAACTTCAGGGGAAAACCTGCCAGATTCCCCAGGAAGGATGCTTGGAGGTAGGTGGCGGGGTACGGTGAGGCCCATGCGAACTTCTCATTGAACACCACTCCCAGCTTTCCTACCCCCATTTCTCTTCACAGGTGTGCAGAGAGAAGTCTACATTCCCATGTCAAGTAAGTGGGGTGGGTAGATGGGAGGGCATATGAGAGTGGGGCAGCAATTTTATGTCTGAGTTGGAAGGAAATTTAGAGTTCATTTAGTCCAAATCCTCTTTACTAGGTGAGGAAACTGAGGCACAGGAGGGGGAGGTGCCATTAGCCAGGGAGTCAGAGCCAGGACTTAGAACCTGGTCCATGCCTCCTAGTTTGTTCCTGACCAATCCTCCCAGCTCACCCACTCCTCTTGCTCTCACCTCTGACTCCCTACAGGCTACAGCTAGAGAGTTGACTCCTCTATTTGAGGTAAGAGTGTCTGGATTTGGGATAAGGTGACCTCAGTTTGCAGGTCTCTTGGGGGAGATCAGAGAGTCCTTTGTTGAGAAGAGGGGACTTGGTCCACAGTGAGCAAAGGAATTTGTCTAAATTGCTATTAAGGGAGATCATCTCCCAAGGTGGGCCAAGCCTGAACCCTCAGCCCTCCATTTCTTGCGTTTCTTTTGCCTTCAGATTGACAGGCCTAGGAAGTCAAAATAAGTGGTTTCCTAGACCTGGTCAAGAGCAAGTCTCTATTGGTCCCAACTGAGTTTTTTCAGCTGGTTTTTTCAACCAAACAGCACCCCATCTCCCAGTGAGGGGAAGGGAAGGCTGGGCTCACAGCAGCAAGGCTGCTCATCTCACCTGTCCCCACTCAGCCATGCCAGCCGCCACACCTGGTGGGGAGAGTTGGGCCTCACCTGGGTCCCCTGGCAGTGCTCTGTGAAGGGTCTTGACATTGCACTGTAATAATAAAGGTGTGTGTGAAGTATCTTTTTATGGTGACTTTCTAAGATCCAGGGAATCATGGGACCAGTTCTGATGACTCAGCCTGGCTTCCAGTCTCCTCCAGGCCCAGCGGTGGCCCCCAGCACTGGTCGGGGCTTGGGAGAGCTGGCCTTGGCTGAAGTGAAGCCACCTACCCTTCAGGCGTAACAGGACGGTGAGAAGGAAGGAAAGCATGCCTCAACCTCCCATCAGCCCTGAGCACCCCAGTGGGGGCTGGCTAGGAGTCTAGGCATGCAGGAGGCTGACCCCTGACCGGGCTCATATCCAGCCACAAGGCAGCCAGGGACCCAGGCACCCTTGTCTGTGTCCCTCTCGGAAATGGGCCTCTTGCCCAGGCCAGAAATACACCACCTACAGTACAAATTATAATCTAAAAACAAGAGGGTGGTGTTGAGTGGGGAAATTGGGGAAGGTGTTTTAGGAGCCACTAGGAAAATAGGCAGCAGGGACTCTCTGGACTGGCTTGGGGAGAGTGCTTTTGGGGAACCTGGAGGATGGCAAGCTGAGAAACACTAGTGTGGAGATTCCAGCCAAATCCCAGGCCTGCCCCTCCCCCTCCTCTGAGAGGCCGTCCTCTTGGCAGACAGCAGAGAGATGCATGACAAAGGTGCCGTGATGGTTCTGTCCTGGGGATTGAGATGGCTGGGGAGGGGCCTCCTCCTGTTCCGAAGCATGTTCCTCCCACCCCTACTAGGCCCCATAATCTACCTGCCTTTTGGGCAGTTAAAGGCTGAGAAGTGAACACCGCTCCAACACCACTGCCTTGTAGACCTTCCGGCAGACCTGTGGCTGGTATTGAAATGCACACATACAACTAGGCTCAAAAAGTCTACACAGACAGGAGATGGGCACACGAACAGAGGCAACATGAGAGTGGGGAAAAAGGCTCAAAAGACTCACGGATGCCACCAAGATGAAGACAGCTGGCCACAGGACACCCATCCCCTCAGAAGGCAGACAGAGCCACTGACCCCAGCAGACAAGCCCAGGCAGGGCTGAGCCTGGAGCCTGCAATGAGAAGCCTTACTTAAGTCGACAGAGGTCAGCGTGCCCAGTCCAGACCTGGCCTTCTGGCCTTTGTAGCTGTGGGGAGCCCTGGCCCAGAGCCCCCTCTGGAGCCCCCGGACTTACCCCAGGCCCTCCACTGAGATCAAGTTTTGGGAGCAGACAGACAAACATCATCCCTCACAGACAGGCATTCCGTTGGCTATTCTCTTGCAAACAGAATCAAGCACTAGACCAGCAGCATGAGCCTCAGGATACTCAGGCCAGGCCCAGAAAAACAGACCCTGAAGGGGAGCTTAGGGCAGCCTTCCTGCACCCCTCCACAAATCACTCTCCACCTGCTCTGCATCTTTCTGCCAGCCAGCCCCACTAAACAAAGCACATCTCTCAATCTGGGGGGCTGGGGGAGGGATGCACGATGAAGCTGGACGCCTGAGTCCCCCAGAGGAAGGAAGAACTAGATACCTAGGTCCCTGTGGGGGGCCCTTGGTGCCCGTCTGAGGCTCAGTCTTTGAGGGGATTGCAGAGGGGGGTTGCTGGAGCTCCTTTTAGCGTCTCTGAAGGGGATTCTGTGTGAGGGGATTGGGACTGGGGGGTTGGGGAGCAGGAAGCAGTCCCCAGGGGAGCCATCCAGGCCCATTCAAGGGTTGAGCACTTGTTTAGGGTTAGAGCTGCCCCCTCTGGGGACTGGGATTGTCCAGCCAAGGCCATTGTCCTGCCCCCTTCCCCCAGTCCCTCCCAGGCTTCTTTGAACCTGAAGTCAGATATTTTTTTCTCCACACCCCCCACCCCTTGGTTTTCCCCACCCAAGGCCTAGGGCTGGAGGCCTGGGCCAGTGAAGTGGGGGAGGGAGAATGGGGCTTACTATGGTATTAGATGTCTGAGTTTTGCTTGAGAGGGGAGCAAGGAGCCTGATGTGCAGGTTCTATAGTGGAGGGGGCCCAAAGCAGGTGACTGATCCCTCTGTTTGGGCAAAGGTTGGGAAACTGAGGCCCAGTCAATCCAAAGCCTGGTCCCTTGAAGGGGAAGTAGGGGCCAACCCCTCAGTCTGTTAGATGAGGAGAGTCCGGAATCTGATTCTGGAAGACAGAGGGGTGGGGGGGTTGGGGGGTGGGGGGGATATAGCATGGAGGCCTTGTCTGGCAGTCTACTCTTGAAGATGGGGTGAAATTTGGCAGGCTGGGCAGATGGTGCCAGGCACCCAGGCTGCGGGGTGGCTAGATTTGGCCAGTATCGGGATGGGAATGCCTAGGATTCTGGATGGGTCAGGCGGAGGGCATAAGGGAGCAGCTGGCCAGTGTGCTTATGGCTGTTGATGCATTCAGGGATAGCTCCACACACACATTCAATAAATTTGAGGAGCTGAGAGGGTGACTGGCCCCCGGTGAAGGCACAGTGGCAGAGGTCTGTGGAGAGGGGGGTCAAGCACCTGGGTTCCTGAAGAACGTGGAGGTGTGGGAGTGATTCCAGACAGCTGGGATGTGCAGAGCCTGAGAGAGTGCCAGGGAGCGGGCTGGGAGTTGAAAGTTGGGTGTGGTGGCTCACGCCTTTAATCATGACACTGGGAGGCAGAGGCGGGAGGATTGCTTGAGGACAGGAATTCAAGACCAGTCTGGGTAACATAGCAAGACCCCATCTCTACTAAAAATAAAAAAATTAACAGGGCACGGTGGTCCAAGCCTGTAGTCCCAGCCACTCAGGAGGCTGGGGCAGAAGGATTGCTTTGGCCCAGTAGATCGAGGCTACATTGAGCCCTCATTGTACCCCACTGCACTCCAGTCTGGGCAACAAAATGAGACTCTGTCTTAAAAAAAAAAAAGTTTCGGTGGGGGACCTGCACCGAAGTCCTGGAGGGGCACCCAGTTGTGTCTCCCGGTTTTCCTCTTCACCATTGCCACCACCATTAGGCAAACATCCTTCGCCTCAGTTTCTCTCCCCACCTCCCTCTCCTCCACCCATCCAGGGGGCGGGGCCAGAGGTCAAGGCTAGTGGGTGGGACTGGGGAGGGAGAGAGGGGTTGAGTAGTCCCTTAGCAAGCCCTCATTTCACCAGGCCCCCGGCTTGGGGCGCCTTCCTTCCCCATGGCGGGACACCTGGCTTCGGATTTCGCCTTCTCGCCCCCTCCAGGTGGTGGAGGTGATGGGCCAGGGGGGCCGGAGCCGGGCTGGGTTGATCCTCGGACCTGGCTAAGCTTCCAAGGCCCTCCTGGAGGGCCAGGAATTGGGCCGGGGGTTGGGCCAGGCTCTGAGGTGTGGGGGATTCCCCCATGCCCCCCGCCGTATGAGTTCTGTGGGGGGATGGCGTACTGTGGGCCTCAGGTTGGAGTGGGGCTAGTGCCCCAAGGCGGCTTGGAGACCTCTCAGCCTGAAGGCGAAGCAGGAGTCGGGGTGGAGAGCAACTCCGATGGGGCCTCCCCGGAGCCCTGCACCGTCCCCCCTGGTGCTGTGAAGCTGGAGAAGGAGAAGCTGGAGCAAAACCCGGAGGAGGCAAGTGAGCTTCGACGGGGTTGGGGTGTGGGGAGGTGGTCATGACAGGGCAGCCTGATGAGGAAGTGGTCACCAGCAGCTGCCCAGACCTGGCACCCAGGAGAGGAGCAGGCAGAGTCAGCTGCCCTGGCCAGGGAGGGGTGTGTATCGACTGCAGGCAGCCCTGGCAGGCAGGGGCCAGGTGGGAACTGGAAGCTGGATTTCGAAGAGACAACTGCAGGTGAGGGCAGAGCGGCCTGGGAGAGTCGGAAGTTGGCCTAGGCTGGCCTTTGCTCTGGCCCAGCCCTTGTCAGGGTCTCTCACATTTCCTAGGCCTGCCCAGGGTCTGGTCACTCATTACTGGCCCAGCACCAGACCCAGCTTGGGGTTGGTTTGAGCCTCTTTTCCCACCCTTAGTCCTGCTTGAAAATTTGACCCTTATCAGACCCAAGATCTGGCCTTAGGGTTAAGCATAGCCTGAGGGTAAAAACAGTGCTCATCCCAGGATTATTGTTCCTGAAAGTCTAGGGTGTGACTCGTTTCTGATAGGAGCTCCTGTTTGGGCTGTGTGTGTGCGCACTGTGAGCTGGGTTTACCTCTAGTCAAGCATAGGACTTGTCTTCCCTGGATCTCTGCCTCAGGCCAGTGACGGGCCACTGTGTTAAGGTGCACACCCTGGCACCCCTTGTAGAAAGCTGGATTTTGATTGACTTCAGCCTCGGTTCAAAAGTTGTAAACAAGAAAAATGGTGAGAGATTTCTCCAGGCTGTTCCCCAAATGTAGAGCTGCTGAGGGATTGAAGGCATCCAGCCCTGCTGAGGACTATTAAAGATGTATCTTCCAGTCCTCCAAGGCAACAAGTGTAAGCAATTAGAGATTAAGTACTAAGCCTTGAGACCTCACAAAAAGGTGTGACTGGTTTCTGGAGTGACCGAGAAGCCCCAGCCTCTTCGCAGGAGGTCACTGCTGAGCCTTGAATGATAATGGCTGGCAATTGTGGTCCACTCTCTAAGTGCCTGGCTGTGTGCTCCGTTTATACATCATTATCTCATTAACCAGCACAAAATCTCCTGGGGGGAGGTATTATTATCCTATTTAACGGGTTTTAACTGCTAAATGATGAAGCAAGGATTTGGACCAGTGTTTATTCCAAAACCCCAAAATAGAATTTGGAAAATCCAAGATAGCAGAGGGCATTTATCAGTTTGAGTTATTGGCTGAGCCGAAGTTGGGAATGAAAACAGCCTATTTGAAATTGATATGATCAAGCACCATTGAAACACTTCCTTGAGGCTTCAGGACTACAAAAAGGCCTTGTTTTTTTCTCACTAGCTGTGCTCCTCTGTCCCCCGGCAGCCTCATATGGCGTGTCCCAGGGCTCAGTCCTTCAACCTCTGCTCTATCTACCCTTCCTTCCTCTCACCCACCCTCAAGGCTTAAATGCCATTTAGACACCAGATGACTACTGCGTTTTCTGTCTCTTGTGATGGCTCCCTGAACTGCTCCACCCCGATCACACAATTGCTCAAGGCCAAGCCCAGTCATCCTCAGTTTCTTTCACGTCCTACATCCTATCCTTAAGAAACATCCTGAATCAATCACAAGCTAACCCCCCCTGGCCTCAGCCACCATCATCTCTGCTGGGATTACCGCAGTAGCTTCTCAAATTATACTGCTTCCTCCCTGCTGTCTGTGGCCAACATGTCAACTAGAGTCAGTGTTTTAAAAGGTGTGGCCAGGCGCGGTGGCTCACGCCTGTAATCCCAGCACTTTGGGAGGCCGAGGCAGGCGAATTACCTGAGGTCAGGAGTTCGAGTCCAGCCTGACCAACGTGGAGAAACCCCATCTCTACTAAAAATACAAAATTAGCTGGGCGTGGTGGCGCATGCCTGTAATCTCAGCTACTCAGGAAGCTGAGGCAGGAGAATCGCTTGAACTTGGGAGGTGGAGGTTGCGGTGAGCCGAGATCACGCCATCGCACTCCAGCCTGGGCAACAAAAGGAAACTCTCAAAAAAAAAAAAAAAAAAACAAGATGAGGCCGGGTGCAGTGGTTCACACCTGTAATCCCAGCACTTTGGGAGGCCAAGGTGGACAGATCACTTGAGGTCTCCTGACCAGCCTGGCCAACATGGTGAAACCCCATATCTACTAAAAATACAAAAATTAGCTGGGCATGGTGGTGGGTGCCTGTAGTCCCAGCTACTCAGGCGGCTGAGGCAGAATAGCTTGAACCCAGAAGGCGGAGATTGCAGTGAGCCGAGATCACGCCACCGCACTCCAGCCTGGGCGACAGAACGAGATTCCGTCTTGGGAGGAAAAAAAAGGGTGAGAGATCATTTCACCCGAACTAAAACAAAGTCACTACGTCCGCAACAGGATCTACCTAGCCACCAGACCAGCTTTGGGGTCTGGCAGGCCCACTACAGGGCCTTGCCTTTAGATTTTTGTCCTTTGCTCAAATAATCACCTTCTCTGTCTTTAAAAGTGTCACCCTCCTCCATAATCTCCTTCCCTCCTTTACCATGCTCCTGTAGACTGCTTTATTTTTTTTTATTTTTGAGACAGAGTCTCACTCTGTCCCTCAGGCTGGAGTGCAGTGGCGCAATCTCCGCTCACTGCAACCTCCACCTCCTGGGTTCAAGCAATTCTCCTGCCTCAGCCTCCTGAGTAGCTGGGATTATAGGGGAGCGCCACGATGCCCGGCTAATTTTTGTACTTTTAGTAGAGACAGAGTCTCACCATGTTGGCCAGGCTAGTCTTGAACTCCTGACCTCAAGTGATCTACCCTCTTCGGCCTCCCAAAGTGAAGGGATTACGGGCGTGAGCCACCGCACCCGGACTGCTTTACTTTTTTCCATAACTTTTTTTTTTTAAATAGAGGCATTAGGGGTGGGAGAAGGGGCGGCATGGGTCTCACTATGTTACCCAGGCTGCTTTCCAACTCCTGGGCTCAAGCAATCTGCCCACCTCGGCCTCCCAAAGTGCTGGGATTACAGACATGAGCCACTGTGCCTGGCCATTTTTTATTTTATTTTTTATTTTTCAGAGCAGGAGTGGAAGTTTATTATTAAAAAGTTATAGAGCAGGAAAAAAAGGAAAGTGCACTTGGAAGAGATCCAAGTGAGCGACTTGAAGAACAAGTGCCAAATAGCACTTCTGTCATGCTGGATGTCAGGGCTGTTTGTCCACTTTATATAGCCGCTGGCTTATAGAAGGTGCTTGATAAATCTCTTGAATTTAAAAATCAATTAGGATGCCTCTATAGTGAAAAAGATACAGTAAAGATGAGGGATAATCAATTCAAAAAATGAGTAAGTACACACAAAGCACTTTATTCATTCTTATGACATGTTACTTTTTTGCTGTGTTTGTGTATATGCATGCCATGTTATAGTTTGTGGGACTCTCAAAGCAAGCTGGGGAGAGTATACTGAATTTAGCTTCTGAGACATGATGCTCTTCCTTTTTTTTTTTTTGAGACGGAGTCTCGCTCTGTCACCCAGGCTGGAGTGCAGTGGCGCAATCTCGGCTCACTGCAAGCTCCACCTCCCGGGTTCACGCCATTCTCCTGCCTCAGCCTCTCCGAGTAGCTGGGACTACAGGCGCCCGCCACCACGCCCAGCTAATTTTTTGTATTTTTAGTAGAGACGGGGTTTCACCGTGGTCTCGATCTCCTGACCTCGTGATCCGCCCGCCTCGGCCTCCCAAAGTGCTGGGATTACAAGCGTGAGCCACCGCGCCTGGCCACACTCTCTTCCTTTTTAATTAACCCAGAATTTAGCAGCTTGTCTATTTCTCTAATCTCAAAACGTCCTTAAACTGGGGGTGATACTTGAGTGAGAGAATTTTGCAGGTATTAAATGAGCTAGCTTCTTTTTTTTTTTTTCTTTGAGACGGAGTCTTGCCCTGTCACCCAGGCTGTAGTGCACTGGCGCAATCTCAGCTCACTGCAACCTCCGCCTCTCGGGTTCAAGTGATTCTCCTGCCTCAGCCTCTTGAGTAGTTGGGATTACAGGTGTGTGCCACCATGCCCGGCTAATTTTTGTATTTTTAGTAGAGACGGGGTTTCACCATGTTGGCCATGCTGGTCTTGAACTCCTGACCTCGTGATCTGTCCGCCTCGGCCTCCCAAAGTGCTGGAATTATAGGCGTGAGCCACCGTGCCCAGCAAAGAGCTTCTAACCTTCGTAACCTGACAGGTGTTCTCCTCGAGACCAGGGTCTCTCTTTCTGCCCTTTCACGGTGCTCTGCATCCCCTGGATGTGCCAGTTTCTGGGGGAAGAGCAGTCCTTTGTTACATGCATGAGGTAGTGAACAGGGAATGGGTAAATGACATTTGTGGGTAGGTTATTTCTAGAAGTTAGGTGGGCAGCTTGGAAGGCAGAGGCACTTCTACAGACTATTCCTTGGGGCCACACGTAGGTTCTTGAATCCCGAATGGAAAGGGGAGATTGATAACTGGTGTGTTTATGTTCTTACAAGTCTTCTGCCTTTTAAAATCCAGTCCCAGGACATCAAAGCTCTGCAGAAAGAACTCGAGCAATTTGCCAAGCTCCTGAAGCAGAAGAGGATCACCCTGGGATATACACAGGCCGATGTGGGGCTCACCCTGGGGGTTCTATTTGGTGGGTTCCCCTCTGCAGGTTCTGACCACATCTCCCCTCTAAGGAACATCCCTGAACCTACTGGGGGAGGGGCAGAGGCAGACTCTACCCTCACCCATGAAGAGGAGTGGGAGAGGGAGAAGATGCTTGGGCTTTGAGATCCCTCTGGGAGGAGGTAGGAAGCTTGGATCTCGGGGTCAAAAGGGCCCTGCGTGCTCCCTCACTTTCCTTCTCTTTTGACTGGCCTCCCCCAGGGAAGGTGTTCAGCCAAACGACCATCTGCCGCTTTGAGGCTCTGCAGCTTAGCTTCAAGAACATGTGTAAGCTGCGGCCCTTGCTGCAGAAGTGGGTGGAGGAAGCTGACAACAATGAAAATCTTCAGGAGGTGAGGGTGGGAGGGGGATACCCAGGGACCTTCCCTTTCTTGGCCTAATTTCCATTGCTTCCATCCCTGGGTCGTAGTTCTCCTTCTTTGGTGCAGTGGTTCTCAGTGGGATGGAGTAAAATTCCTCAGTTCTGCTGGGATAAGGTCCAGAGCCAACCCTTCCAGGATCCTGCCTTTTCACACCACCTGGCTCTGCTGACACATCTAGTCACAGACCCCCCTTGATGCTGTTACTCAGCAAGTCCAAAGCTTGCCCTTGTCACCCCCTTCCCACCTGCACAGATATGCAAAGCAGAAACCCTCGTGCAGGCCCGAAAGAGAAAGCGAACCAGTATCGAGAACCGAGTGAGAGGCAACCTGGAGAATCTGTTCCTGCAGTGCCCGAAACCCACACTGCAGCAGATCAGCCACATCGCCCAGCAGCTTGGGCTCGAGAAGGATGTGAGTGCCATGTCTCTCTGCAGGCTCCATCTCTTCCCCGTCACCACCTCGCTTTCCCTAGCTGTGGCTCCTCCTCCAACTGCTCTAGGGCTGTTGGCTTTGGACAGAATGTCCAAGCAGAGTCAGGCCCATCTCTCAGCTCATTGTCTAATGTCATTCTCCTTTCTGTCATCCACTTGCAGGTGGTCCGAGTGTGGTTCTGTAACCGGCGCCAGAAGGGCAAGCGATCAAGCAGTGACTATGCACAACGAGAGGATTTTGAGGCTGCTGGGTCTCCTTTCTCAGGGGGACCAGTGTCCTTTCCTCTGGCCCCAGGGCCCCATTTTGGTACCCCAGGCTATGGGAGCCCTCACTTCACTGCACTGTACTCCTCGGTCCCTTTCCCTGAGGGGGAAGCCTTTCCCCCTGTCTCCGTCACCACTCTGGGCTCTCCCATGCATTCAAACTGAGGTGCCTGCCCTTCTAGGAATGGGGGACAGGGGGAGGGGAGGAGCTAGGGAAAGAGAACCTGGAGTTTGTACCAGGGCTTTTGGGATTAAGTTCTTCATTCACTAAGGAAGGAATTGGGAACACAAGGGTGGGGGCAGGGGAGTTTGGGGCAACTGGTTGGAGGGAAGGTGAAGTTCAATGATGCTCTCGATTTTAATCCCACATCATGTATCACTTTTTTCTTAAATAAAGAAGCCTGGGACACAGTAGATAGACACACTTATCTTGGTTTGTCCTTCAGTTACTGAGGTGGGGATGGGAATATCCAATGCTCATACAAAGTGACCCCGAAACCAAGGTGCCATTTAAACTCCTTAAGGTCACACAACGTCAGAGGGAGAGCTGGGATTGCAGCCAAGTTTATTTGTACAGGGCCGTGCGATAGCCTAGTTCCCAAAAGCCTGTGATGCAAGAACTTCTGCCCATAGACTCAGCCACCATGTAGCTGTTACCTGTTCAGAGCTGGTTTTTTGCTTTCCCACCCTACTCTGGAATTCTTAAATGGCTTTATACTTAGAAATCATCTTATTTCTGTTGAACCTAGATCACCCCAACCAGAAACTTCTATTAATACTTTGTGCTTTCTTGATACCAGGGTCTATTTGGTTTCCACTTAAGGTTTTTGCATACTCTGCCCATAAGTGACTCATTAGTTACTCAAGTCTTTTTTTTTTTTGAGATAGAGTCTCGCTCTGTCGCCCAGGCGGGAGTGCAGTGGCGCAATCTCGGCTCACTGCAAGCTCCGCCTCCCGGGTTCAAGCCATTCTCCTGCCTCAGCCTCCCGAGTAGCTGGGACTACAGGCACCCACCACCATGCCCGGCTAATTTTTTGTATTTTTAGTAGAGACGGGGTTTCACTGTGTTAGTTAGGATGGTCTCGATCTCCTAACCTCGTGATCCGCCCGCCTTGGCCTCCCAAAGTGCTAGGATTACAGGCGTGAGCCACCGCGCCCAGCCGTTACTCAAGTCTTATTCCTGGCTCTGCCACTAGTTCATTAGGGGTCTTTGCCCCAGAGTCATTTCTTCCATGTAAAAAAACTTGGGCTCATTAAATCTAGGTAGGAAAGGGTGGATGTGGCAGGTTGTAATAGAACAGGTCAAGATAAGGCTTTATTTCTATAGAAATGATGCTTTGACAATAGTTTGGCTTGGTGTAAGGCTCACAAAAGAAAATCACAGGTACCATGTGTGGGTTAAGCGGTTTGATTCACACTGGACCAGGCCAGCCCAGTTGCCCTCTGCTGTGTCCACCCATGGAGTGGAGCTGTGTCACAGCCATCACACTGGTAAACTGCTATAGCTGGTTTACCAGACTTTCTCTTGCCCTGATGGTACGGGTGAAGCCTGTAAATAAATCTTCTGTTATCTTTGTGAACTTAACCAAATCCCAGTTACCTTATTTAAATGGCAATAGATCTGTTTTCCCTTAAACTAGAAACCTTAATTACCTGTATTCCTACCTCCAGCTCAACCCATATATTTGCACCTTTCCAGTAAGCAGGTCTGTATTTCCATCTCTTCCCTTCCCCTAAGATTCTGAATTAGTTCTCCAGACCTTGCCAAGCACATTCTCCCTGGAAAGCAAGGAATATCACAGACCCACAAGAAGAGTAAATGCCCAGGAGTAATGAAGCTGCTTGTCCTTGACTTGGAAATAAAAGCAAAGCTGTGAAAAGCCAGGTCACTACGATTTTGTTGGCAGCAGGACTGGCCACAGAGTAGGGAAGTTTTGGGGCCAGGCCCTAGGTTTTCCCAGAATGCCTTGGGTGATGCCACCAAGAACCTTAACTCCCTCTTACATTTTTCCATCGGGTGCAGGCATGGCTTTTGCAACTGATAGGTGCTCTGACTACAGATATTCTGGTGTCCATGGCAACATGGCCTTATAGCTTGTAACAGTGGGAACTTCCAGCTCACTGGCAATTTCCTGGAGATGGCAATATCTTTGGCAGGAAACCATCTCTTCTGTCACCTTGGCCACCAGGGTCTGCTCCAGGCCCTGAATGAGTCCACATCAATCCACCCTTCTTCCCTGTAGTCATTCCCTCCTGGGGAGGGAAGGGAAGGGGGGTTATTTATCAGACCCATTTGCTCGCTGCTGTGTCTATTCATGGGCAGGTGTGTCTGATGGTGCCTTGGTGGTGGACCTTAGGTCTGGATGCCAGCCCGGCACCCTGGGCATCGGAAGTCGGCCTCCCTGGCAGCCTGGATGCTGCAGCCAACACAGGCCACATGGAACCAGACGTCACAGCCATCACACTGAACCCAGGCCACTGTCTCTTCCTGGGGCAGGCAGCAACAAGGAGCTGCACAGGGCTCCCCGCCCCCAACTGCAGGTGGAGCCATGGGAGCGCTCACTGGGTACTTCCGAGGACGGCCACGTCGATTTCTGAAGGAAGTGACACAGACACAAGGGTCACCGGAAACCTGTAGGAGAAGGCCTAGACCTTGCCACCCTATGGCTGGTCATAGGGTGAGGCCATCGAGGCACAGTGGTCTGAGAACTAAGGTGAGCCTGGACTCTGTCCTTAAAAACATAGGGTGGGCATAAAAACCTCTAGTGTGAGCCTGGAAGTTCCCCATCCTTAGGCACTAGAAGAATGGGGTTAAAGCCCTGTGAATGTAAAAAGCAGGACATGCTCACTCCGGTTGTTTTATAAGCACTGCCCCACCCCACCTCTCATGTTCTCCTGCACATATTTTTCTTTTCCTATCAGAGCTAACCCAGGTCTTGCCATTCCATCTATTCTACCTCCCGTGCCCATCCCCCAGGCAGGGGGACCTCCTCACAGCCTAGGGATACAAGGAATCGAAAAGCAGTAAAACACTGAGAGGGCCAAGTGAGGACTCCACTTACCCAGTGGGAGCCAGTGGGGCTTTGTCTACACGGAGTTTCTTCCTGGGCTCCATAAGGACCGGTGGCGGGTTCTCAGGAGGCTCACTCTCATCGTCCAGTTCCGCCAACACTCGGTGAACAGATTTCCTCCGATTGCGTTGGGGTGGAGCAGAAGGCGTGGTCCCCACTTCCCCAGGTGGGGTGGGAACAGGCAGGCCCTTTGGTCCACCCCAACTAGGGGAGAAGGTGAGGGGCTGGGGCTGGAGCTTGCTGAGGCTGCCTATGGAGTTCAGGATCAGTGTGGCCTTGGGGGCAGGCGAGAGGGTGCTGAGAGGCCGCTGTGGAGCCCCCTGGGAGGGCAGCATAGGCCGGAAACCAGCCCCAACCCGGCCTTCTCCCCTAGACCGTGGGATGGTAATGGCAGCAAAGTCCTGAGGCTTGACTCGTACTTGTTGGAACATGAAGTAGAACTCTGAGGGGCTGGTTCCTGGGGGCCCTTCAGGGCCAAAGGTCAGGAGGTCTCCATCACTCAATTCCAGCCTGTGACCTCTTGGGAGTCGGACATTATTGACCAAAGTACCTGTTGATGGTGGGGCACCAGGCAAATACGGAGGACAAAAACAGAAATGACCAGAGTCAGGAGTGGAGAAATCTGTATGATTTCTGGGGAAGAACATGAAACTGTTATCAGATTCTCCCTCACACCCTCAGCAGGTGACAGGTACCAGGCAGCACGCTCCTTGTCAGCTAGGAACAAGTTTGTGTTTCTTGTGCTTTCCTACAAAGGATCCCTGCCCTCACTCGCCTAAGGTCCAATTTTCTTTCTTTCTTCTTTTTTTTTTTTTTTTGAGATGGAGTCTTGCTCTATTGCCCCGGCTGGAGTGCAGTAGTGCAATCTCAGCTCACTGCACTCCGCCTCCCAGGTTCAAGCAATTCTCCTGCCTCAGCCTGCTGAGTAGCTGGGATTACAGGCATGTGCCACCACGTCCGGCTAATTTTTTTATTTTTAGCAGAGACAGGGTTTTACCATGTTGGCCAGGCTGGTCTCATACTCCTGACCTCCTGATCTGCCCGCCTCAGCCTCTCAAAGTGCTGGGATTACAGGCATGAGCCACCGTGCCCCACCCTAAGGTCCAATTTTCAAACATCCTCACTCTCCCCCAGCTCCAGCTCGTTCAGATCCTAGCTCTACCACTTACCAGCTATGTGACTCTGGGCAAGCTTTTTGTTTGTTTGAGATGGAGTCTCTCTCTGTCGCCCAAGCTGGAGTGCAGTGGCGCGATCTCAGCTCACTGCAACCTCCGCCTCCCGGGTTCAAGTGATTCTCCTGCTTCAGCCTCCTGAGTAGCTGGGGTTACAGGTGCATGCCACCACACCTGGCTAATTTTTGTATTTTTTTTTTCAGTAGAGATGGGGTTTCAACATGTTGGTCAGGCTGGTCTCGAACTCCTGACCTCATGATCCGCCCATCTTGGCCTCCCAAAGTGCTGGGATTACAGGCGTGAGCCACTGCGCCCAGCCTTTTTTAAAAAAATTAATTTTTTGGTAGAGACAGGTTTTCACCATGTTGCCCAGGCTGGTCTCGAACTCCTGAGCTCAAGTGATCCACCCTGACTTAGCCTCCCAAAGTGCTGGATTACAGGTGTGAGCCACCACGCCCAGCCCTGGACAAGTTCCTTAACCTCTTTGTGCCTCATTTTCCTTTACTGTAAATGAGGATAATATTAGTACCACTTACATTCAATACACTTAAAATAGTGCCTGGCTCATAACAGTAAGCACTAGATGAATGTTGGCTACTATAGTCTAATAACCACAACACTCCTACAGCTGACTTTACCAAGAGGCAGTGGCAGAACTCAAATGTGAATCTAGGCTTTCTGAGGCAAATTGCCTCAAGTCAGGGAGAAAGACACATGCCCAGATTATTAAAAACATTATTCAATATAGAACTGCCCTAACCCAGGAACAGAGTGCCTCAGCAAAGCTGGAAACAGAATCAAGTCTAAATTTGGCCTCTAGTGGCCTCAGAACATCCCCACTATGACATCTTTCTGATGATACCCCAGGTCCTGTATGAGCTAAACGGGACCAAAAAGGGTCAGTCTGGCAGAGAGCTTCCGACTGTGCACACTTCTGGTGGGAGGATGAAAGTCTGGACCACGACCATCCATCCAATCTGATGGGAGTATGGGAGGCAGGCAGCAGGGTCTTGTGGAGACCTTACTCATTCCAGCCTGGAGCTTCAACCACCTTTGTCCTACTTAATGCTCACCTTGGCTGCTGTGGTCTTCCAGGCTGACCCTCCAGTCATCACCCCGGGGCTCGGCATGCAGTTCGGCGTGGATCCCAGAGATGAGGCCAGGCTCCTGCTGGGGCCGCAGAGCCACATCACACAGGTCGGCCCTGTGGCCCAAGCGATAGGTGCAGCCAGCCCCGGCGGGGGGGTGGAAGGTGTAGAGATCACCGCCCCTGCCGCCCCCTATGCGCAGCAGTTGGAAGCAGGGCAGCATGGGCGGTGCCCCCTTTGCACCACCTCTTCCACTTTAGGCATCCATTTCCTTTCCCACTCCTGGGCCACGCACCGCTGGCTTAAGTTCGCTTCCCAGTCTGATGCAAACTTGAGTTGTGCTGTATGCGGTTTCAACTTTGAGCACACTAGCTGAATAGCCCAAATTCAGAGTGCAAGCAGCCTAGGACTCAATGCAAAATCGGTTGTTAAGCCGACTTGCAAATGAAAAATTCCAGGAAGGTCTCCGTGCAATGCAAACTCAGGAACACGTCCTACGGCACCTCACTTGAGCTGGATCTTCAGGTCGCAAAATATTTGGGGAGCCTCCAATCTGCAAGGCAAGGATACTTTAGGCAGCTCCTGTGTGTGTCGGGGTGGCGGGGCGCGGGGAAGGAGGTCCTGTTATACACACGTCTACGTACAATACAAACACATCACCTCTGTGTAATTCGGAGAAGAGCAGCTTCTTCCTGTCAAACTTGCTTATCCTAATAGAGCACTCCCGCTTGCCTGCACCCCGATCTTCTGGCCAATACCTCACTCATAACTAGTTTGAACCTCCGAAGGCAATGAATCCACTGTCATCCCCCAAAAGGAAGTGCAAACGAGTCCTTAAGTACTCCAACAAATTGGACCTAAGCCCCTACTTCCCGGCTTCTCTAGGTGGGATAAAAACAGGAAGGAGCTCTCCGCGATCATGCAAGGCATACCCGGCCTTTTCCCTCTCGGCCCCAGCCCCGTTTCGGATCTACCCGCGCGGCGCAGTCTCCGAGTAGCCTCCTCTTCAAGCAGTGCCAGCCTGTGCGGCGGGTCCCGGGACCCCTTGGGCTCCTCGGCCGGAGCCGACGCTGCTGCAGCTGTTTGACAGCCAAGAAGCCGGGGCCAGGAGGGGCGCGGCCTCGGCGCGCGGGCAGTGCCTACCCCTCCTTCGGAATTCCCGGGCCCGAACTTCGCGCCGAGCGAGCCCGCCCCCCGTGCCGTTCCCGATTGGCCAGCTCATTTGTCCTCTTCCGCGCCATTGGACGGCGCCCCAAGATCTCCCGCCTTCCGCTTTTTCTGATTAGTTCACAAGTTTTCCCGGGTTCCCGCAGTGAGGAGGAGCCGCCTGGGCGCGGAGATGCTCCGACGCATTTAGTGGGCCCAGATTTAGACGCCACTGCGCCTGCGTACACCTTTCCCCCTCCTTCCTACAGAGTGAAACAAGACTTTAGGGCGCCCGCCTTACGCAGGCGCGGCCAGGGGCAGAGGCGGGGCCGGGAGCGAGGCGTAGGGGGTGTGGCCAAAGCGCAGTAGGGGGCTCTCGCGGTTGGTAAGGGACGTTCGGGAAGAGTCGGTTGGGGGCGGGAAGGGGCTGAGCGGGGGTGCAGAGAGGGTTCAAGGGGTCCAAAAGGGAAGGGGGTACAGGGGCCAGGTGAAGGGACAGATGAGGAGATCACAACAGCCTTAGAACTCAAGGGCCAACTGGGTGAAGCCTCGGGTATCTAGGGGAGCATTGAGGGGAGAGTAGAGCCGGCTAGCGTACAGGGGGCGAGAGCAGGCTATTGAGAGATGGGGGTGAGGGTGAGGACCAGAATAATTCCTTCAGAAAAAAGTAGATTAGGTTGTAAAAAGGGACGGGAGTAGGGAACCCAGATTCGGGTAAAAAATAGATTAATGAGGGTGGGAGGGTGGGAGGAAGATCTTAAAGTGCCCACTATGTGTTAGGACTCGAGAAAGAGGAGGCGGGCGGCAGGCATGGAAGCTGAGGGGATAGTAGAGAGAAGCTGAGAGAACAGCCGCAGGAAAGATTTGAATGAGATGTCAGGACGCTGGCTTTTCTGCCTGGGGATCTAGGCTGCCTGGATTCCCAAGGTCTTGGGGAGGGTCTAGCCCTGAATGTGGCCACATTCAACTGGGGCCAGGCCTTGGGCCAGCACTTTAACAGGGAAGGACCCAAGAGGCATGGCCTGGTGGTGTCTGGATGGGCTTCCCTCAGGCCTTGCTGAGCCATGGAGAGAACTCTGGAGATGGCGCTGAAGACCCCTGCACTGTGTACCTCCTTTCTCACCTCTGGCCAGGAGCAGCAGGGACCATAGAAACTTAAGGATGAGGGTAAAGGCACTGCCCAGAATCCTGAAAGTATGAGTAAAGCCTCAGAGCCCCTCTCAGTCTGTCTCTTTCAGTAAATCCGCTCCACTTGATAGTTAGTTGCTTGGGTTCCATGAGGAACCAGGTTGAGACAAGCAAGTGAATTTGGGGTATCTCCTACTTCTTTGGGGAAGTAGGAAAAGAGCTGAGCATCGGGTGGACCTGGCTGTAATTAAAGGATTATGACTTTGTTATTGTAGGGGCTTTCTCTTTGGAAGGTGGCCTGAAAATTGAATTGGAGTGTCTTTGTTTCTCCTGTTGTCCAGGGGAACATAGATGGCTGGAGACAGAATCTATGAGCCTTCAAATAATGTGGAGATGTTTCCACCTTCAGGTCAGTGGGACCAGACAAGGGGAGTGGTGGTTGTCTCTGCCTGGGAAACTGACCATCTTTGTTTTTATAATTCTTCAGGTTCCACTGGGCTGATTCCCCCCTCCCACTTTCAAGCTCGGCCCCTTTCAACTCTGCCAAGAATAGCTCCCACCTGGCTCTCAGACATTCCCCTGGTCCAACCCCCAGGCCATCAAGATGTCTCAGAGAGGCGGCCAGACACCCAGAGACCTCGAGTGACCATGTGGGAGCGGGATCTTCCCGGTGACAGGCAGGAGCCAGGACGGAGAGGCAGGTAGGGATCCATCCACGCCGTTTTCTCAGGCTTGCTTGCTAGTGACCCTTCCTTACTGGAATAAACTCCTTACCCTATTTTGGCCCTAGTTTCCAGAACGTACTCATTTTTATGTAAGCAATTATTAGTTCCTACAGTGCATAAATAATAAAGCAGTGTGCTAGGTGCTAGGGATGAGGATAACAATAGTGAATAAGACAAATCCTGACTTAAATTTGTAATTAATAAGGAATCTAAAATCCTAAGAGGGGAGATAGATTGACCACCAGCTGATGGTAAAGCATAGTATGAGGCAAGATGAAGAAGTGCAAACTAGAAGTAGAGACCCAGCACTGTGGCAGTGTGGGTTCATTCTGATGGAAGAAAGCCTTTACAGAGGACGTGCTGTGGGAGCTGGCCGTGCTGTCGTATTGTCTGTAAACATCCTTATTCTTGTTGTTTCATGTGTCTTTTCCCAGATGTACTGGGATATCATTCTGCCATTTTGCTCCAGAGTAGGATTACATTAGAAGCAGCAGCATGATGAAGAAGGAATACTAGACTGGGTGTCAGGAGACAAGAGACTCTTATTTCTAGGTTGGCTACCAGCTAGAGGACATTTGGCAAGTCACTTAATTTCCCTAGCCTACAGATCCCTGCTACTAAAAAAAAAAAGGAAAGAAAGAGCCAGATATGGTGGCTAACACTTACAATCCTAGCATATTGGGAGCTGACGCAGGAGGATCACCTGAGCCCAGGAGTTCAAGACCAGCCTGGGCAACAAAGCGAGACTCCATCTCCACAGAAAATAATTAGCTGGCTGTGGTGGCATGCATTTGTAGTCCCAGCTACTCAGGAGGCTAAGGTGGTAGGACCGCTTGAGCTCAGGAGTTGAAGGCTGCAGTGACCTATGATCCAGTCACTGCATTGAGGCCTGGGTGACACAGTGATACCCTGTCTCTAAAAACAGCAACAACAACAATCTCTTGTAGTCCTGGGTCTCAGAGAGCTGCCTCAGGAGCCATGTTCCAAGCTGGATTAAACTTCATGTGACATTGGTAGATGATTTCTCCAAAGGCTAGCACTATGTTATTTATGTACTGTTCTCTCAGACTCCTCATAAAGTATACCTAACACTCAATAAATGTCTTTTTTTTTTTTTTGAGATGGAGTCTCACTCTGTCGCCTAGGCTGGAGTGCAGTGGCAAGATCTTGGCTCACTGCAAGCTCCACCTCCCGGGTTGATGCCATTCTCCTGCCTCGGCCTCCCAAGTAGCTGGGACTACAGGCGCCTGCCACCAGGCCTGGCTAGTTTTTTATAGTTTTAGTAGATACGGGGTTTCACCGTGTTAACCAGGATGGTCTCGATCTCCTGACCTCATGATCCACCCGCCTCGGCCTCCCAAAGTGCTAGGATTACAGGCGTGAGCCACCACGCCCGGCCAATAAATGCCTTTTAACTAACACCTGGCTTCACCATATTGATACTGGAAGCTCATGACCTCTCTATGCCCATTCCTCCCTCAAACTTCTTGCCCTTAAATCAGAATTGAGAAGTCTCTGTGTGTTCTTCCAACCTTTCCACTTAAAATGTGTGACCTAAAAAAAAAAAAAAAAAAAAAGACAAAAAAACCACCAAAAAACAAAAAGAATGTGTGGCCTAATGATATACACATTTGATGTTGAATCTGCCTGTATGTAGCTCTCTCTAGGGAGATCATGTTCCATGATCTCAGCCAGACTTTAGGTCCTGTGGGTCCAGGCACTGGACTCAACATGCTCAATAGGGCTTTGATGAATGATGATGATGTCAATGCAGACATCCCCATACCCCAGCTTCAGCACCCCCTTCACCTCCCCACACGGAAGCAGAGGGGTCCTCTTTTCCTTCTCCTGGCTATGTTTATGCCCTCAACTATCCTTCCAGCACTGGAGACAAGTCTCACCTGCACTAACCTGTCTTTGAAGGTCCTGGGAGCTGGAGGGGTCACAGGCCCTGAGCCAGCAGGCTGAGGTGATCGCTCGGCAGCTGCAAGAGCTGCGGCGGCTGGAGGAGGAGGTCCGGCTCCTGCGGGAGACCTCGCTGCAGCAGAAGATGAGGCTAGAGGCCCAGGCCATGGAGCTAGAGGCTCTGGCACGGGCGGAGAAGGCCGGCCGAGCTGAGGCTGAGGGCCTGCGTGCTGCTTTGGCTGGGGCTGAGGTTGTCCGGAAGAACTTGGAAGACGGGAGCCAGCGGGAGCTGGAAGAGGTTCAGAGGCTGCACCAAGAGCAGGTGAATGCAGGGGTGGAAAGGATTCAAATTCATAACGGAGAGCTGGGCAGTAGCTTCCAAGCAAAGAACAGGTATTGCAGAAAAGACCCTCCATGGGTAGTGAGTGGTGGAGTGATGAGACCTTTGGTAAAAAGAAACACACATGGCCTAGAAAGATGGAGAATTTGGGTACTTTGATCTTAATTCAGGTTGCACTTTTCCCCCAAGACTCAAGTGGCCTCCCTGCTTCCCTTTCTAGTAGGAAGTAGTTTGCCTCTCTACTTTACTCCAGGTACCAATTCATCAGGGGTATTGTGGAGGGCAGTGAGGAAGGTGGGTATAAGGGGGCTATGGTGGACCGGGAGAGAGAGATTATTCAGTCCGCAAACTCAGTGCTTACTCTTTGCCATCTCTGAGACTCAGTGACCAAATTAGCCTAAGTCCTGCCTTCGTGGATGGAACCGACAGCCTCATGGGGGATATACACATCCATATTTAATTTAATCATAATTAATTGCAATCAGGAGGAATGCCTTGAAGGAGAAGGACTAGAGAACACTAACTTAGTCTGGGGTTCAGGGAAGGCCACTGTAACCAATTGACATATCAAGGAATGAAACCATAGGGCTGGGCGCAGTAGCTCACGCCTGTAATCCCAGCATTTTGGGAGGCCGAAGCAGGCAGATCACAAGGTCAGGAGTTCAAGACCAGCCTGGCCAACATGGCGAAACCCCATCTTTACTAAAAATACAAAAATTCACCAGGTGTGCTGGTGCGCACCTGTAATCCCAGCTACTTGGGAGGCCGAGGCAGGAGAATCACTTGAACCTGGGAGGTGGAGGTTGCAGTGAGCCGAGATCATGCCATTGCACTCCAGCCTGGGTGACAGAGCAAGACACCGTCTCGAAAAATAAAATAACATAAAAAAGGAACTGGGAGAAAACAAGGGAGAATTCCTTTTTTTTTTTTTTTTTTTTTTTTTTTTTGAGACGGAGTCTCGCTCTATAGCCCAGGCTGGAGTGCAGTGGCGCGATCTCGGCTCACTGCAAGCTCCGCCTCCCGGGTTCACGCCATTCTCCTGCCTCAGCCTCTCCGAGTAGCTGGGACTACAGGTGCCCGCCACCACGCCCCGGCTGTTTTTTTTTTTTTTGTATTTTTAGTAGAGACGAGGTTTCACCGTGGTCTCGATCTCCTGACCTTGTGATCCGCCCGCCTCGGCCTCCCAAAGTGCTGGGATTACAAGCGTGAGCCACCGCGCCCAGCCGGAGAATTCCTTTATAACCTTGAAGTAGGCAAGTCTTTTCTACCTGTGAGTCAAAATCCAAAATCTAGAAGCTGTAAAGGAAAAGATTGATCCATTGACTTTATAACATGAACATTAGCAATGGCAAAAAAAAAAAAGGCTATATTTATAGCTCAGATGACAAGAAAAGGGTAATATCCCTAATATAAAATGTGTGCCTAGAATTGGTAAGGGAAAGACCAGCAATCCAATCAGAAAGTGGACAAAGGAGATTCATGAAAGAAACTTAGAAACGAGAAGCTAGGCCGGGCACAGTGGCTCACGCCTGTAATCCCAGCACTTTGGGAGGCCGAGGTGGGCAGATCACTTGAGGCCAGGAGTTCAAGACCAGCCTGGCCAACATGAAGAAAACCAGTCTTTACAAAAGGTACAAAAATTAGCCGGGTATGGTGGTGGGCGCCTATAATCCTCCAGCTTCTTGGGAGGCTGAGGCAGGAGAATTGCTTGAACCTGGGAGACAGAGGTTGCAGTGAGCTGAGATCACACTCCAGCCTGGGCAGCAGAGTGAGACTGAAAAAACAGCAAGCTACCATTTGTGCTGAATAGGAGTTGGCCAGTGAAGAGGCGTGTGAGGTCCAATGGTAGCTGGAAGACACTTGGTGGGACAACAGGTGAAGGCAGGGATGGGAGGAGGCCAGAAGGCTGGAGCACAGAGATGAGGGTCGCTGAATGTGCTGCAGAGCACAGGACCCAGGGCACAAGGCCTTGGCCACTTCAGAGCTTGCTACTTTGCTACTTTCCATTAAGATCAATGAGCAAGCTGGGCGCGGTGGCTCATACCTGTAATCCTAGCACTTTGTGTGTGTGGGGGTTTTTTTTTGTTGTTGTGTTTGTTTTTTTTTTTTTTTTTTTGAGACGGAGTCTCGCCCTATCTCCCAGGCTGGAGTGCAGTGGCGCGATCTTGGCTCACTGCAAGCTCCGCCTCCTGGGTTCACACCATTCTCCTGCCTCAGCCTTCCGAGTAGCTGGGACTACAGGTGCCCGCCACCACGCCCGGCTAATTTTTTGTATTTTTAGTATAGATGGGGGTTCACCGTGTTAGCCAGGATGGTCTCGATCTCCTGACCTCATGATCCGCCCGCCTCGGCCTCCCAAAGTGCTGGGATTACAAACATGAGCCACCACGCCCGGCCAATCCTAGCACTTCGGGAGGCCAAGGTGGAAGGATCACTTGAGCCCAGGAGTTTGAGACCAGCCTGGGCAACAAAGCGAGACCCCCATTTCTATTTTATTAAAGAAATTTGGTCTGGGCATGATTGCTCACATGTGTAATCCCAGCACTTTGGGAAGCTGAGGCAGGTGGATCACTTGAGGTCAGGAGTTCGAGACCAGCCTGGCCAACATGGTGAAACCTCATCTCTACTAAAAATACAAAAATTAGCTGGGCATGGTGGCTCATGCCTGTAATCTCACCTACTCGGGAGGGTGAGGCAGGAGAATTGTTTGAACCTGGGAGGCAGCGTTTGCAGTGAGCTGAGATTGTGCCATTGCACTCCAGTCTGGGCAACAAAGTGAAACTCCATCTCCAAAAAAAACAAAAAGAAAAAAATTGTTTTTTCAAGTAATAAGCAAATGTTGAAAGGTTTTAAGCAGGGAAATGACGTGATTAGATTTGTATTTTATGTCTAAAAAGTTTTGTCATTTATGTCCCCCAAATTAACTTTATTGTTGTATGGAGACAGGGCTAGAGGAGGCAGACCAGGAAGCAGGGTGGCCACTTTGCCCTCCTTTCCAGTCCATCCCATGACTCTTGGTGGCTCTGACACCCCTGCAACCCTTTGAGGTGCCATGAGCAAAAGACACAAAATTCCTCCTTTCCTGGAGCTTTCCTTCCAGTGTGGTCCGACAGATAGTAACACATACACATAAGCAAGATATGGTCAGTGCTAAGTGCTCGGGAGGATGTGAACAGCTGACGGGGCAGAGTAGGGTTGGGGGGGAGGTTATTAGAGGGCTCAGCGAAGCCACCCTGAGGAGGGGCTATCGCCTGGGGTCTGTGGAGCAAGGAGGGGCCGCTGTC
Source organism: Symphalangus syndactylus (assembly GCF_028878055.3). Taxonomy (NCBI): domain Eukaryota; kingdom Metazoa; phylum Chordata; class Mammalia; order Primates; family Hylobatidae; genus Symphalangus; species Symphalangus syndactylus. The sequence continues at coordinate 40,477,280 of NC_072445.2, forward strand.
TGGTTCTCAGCAGACTCCCTGTGGCTGGAGCTCAGGAGGCAGGCAGAAGCCGGGTCCCCTGGCCTGCAGGTGTGGAGAGACGCCTGGGTTTTGTTGTGAATGCTGTGAGAAGCCACCGAGGGTTTGTAAAGACTAGTTAGGAGATGGTCGCTGTTGCCCAGGCAAAAGATGAGGGTAGCTTACAGGTAAAAGATGGTGGCAGTGGAGACGGAGACAGAAAGAGGTGAAGATATGTTTTGGGGGAGATCGGACAAGAACTCCTGATGGGTTGTGGGGCAGCTGCGGAAAGTGAGTTGCCAGCTCTCCATTTGCTGTGCGCAGTTGGGTGATTGGTTGGGTCATTCTCTAAGGTCACAGAAAGTGGGAGTGAAGGGAACAAGGAAGACCTCCATGTGGGGTCGAGCCTCTGCTGAGCCCCCTCTTCTTTCCGCAGCTGTCCTCTTTGACACAGGCTCACGAGGAGGCTCTTTCCAGTTTGACCAGCAAGGCCGAGGGCTTGGAGAAGTCTCTGAGTAGTCTGGAAGCCAGGAGAGCAGGGGAAGCCAAGGAGCTGGCTGAGGCTCAGAGGGAGGCCGAGCTGCTTCGGAAGCAGCTGAGGTAGGTGGGCAGACGCCGACGGGGGCCCAGCAGTTTGGTGGTGTGGTGGGTCTGCAAGGCGCCCCACTGATGGCTGTCCCATTCCCACCCCAACCCTAGCAAGACCCAGGAAGACTTGGAGGCTCAGGTGACCCTGGTTGAGAATCTAAGAAAATACGTTGGGGAACAAGTCCCTTCTGAGGTCCACAGCCAGACATGGGAACTGGAGCGACAGAAGCTTCTGGAAACCACGCAGGTGAGGGTGCAGGAATTTATCTGTGTGGGGACTTGGGGATCAGGTTGGGAGGCAAGCACGGCCCTTGGAGGAGCGTGTAGAGCACAGCCTCCGGGAGAGAAGGTGGTACCCGAGGCGGCATGGAGGCCCTACAGAGGAGCTGATTCCCTCCGCCCGCAGCACTTGCAGGAGGACCGGGACAGCCTGCACGCCACTGCGGAGCTGCTGCAGGTGCGGGTGCAGAGCCTCACACACATCCTCGCCCTGCAGGAGGAGGAGCTGACCAGGAAGGTACAGCCCAACCCCCAGACCCCTCACCCTCAGCCGCATCCTGCATCTCCTGCCCCCTGCCTCCCTCCCTGTGGGCAGGAAGGGTCGATGTGCTCCAGAACCTGCTTAGATCTCCTTCTTCCTGTGAATTCCTCTTGCTGTAGCTCATGTTGCCCAGGCACGACAGAGGAGAAACAAAGATGCCACCTCCTTCCTGTCCTCCCCCAGGAGCCCACACTTTTCTCCCACTCCTTCTTCCTCAGGTTCAACCTTCAGATTCCCTGGAGCCTGAGTTTACCAGGAAGTGCCAGTCCCTGCTGAACCGCTGGCGGGAGAAGGTGTTTGCCCTCATGGTGCAGCTAAAGGCCCAGGAGCTGGAACACAGTGACTCTGTTAAGCAGCTGAAGGGACAGGTCACTGCACTCTCTTTTCTCCTGGTATTCCCTCCCAGCACTTTGCTCCTTCCATAAAGGTGGCATCCATTCAACCAATGTTTATTGAGTGGTTGCCACATGCTGGGCACACAGCCCTGAACAAAACTGAAGTGTGGAGCTTGCATTCTAGAGCAGAGACTCAGAACACGCAAGTAAACAGATAATGTTGAGTAATTATATGTGCTATACAGAAAGATTGAAGCCGGGTGCAGTGGCTCACACCTATAATGTGATCACTTTGGTCTCGAACTCCTGACCTCAGATGATTCGCCTGCCTCAGCCTCCCAAAGTGATGGGATTTACAGGTGTGAGCCACCGTGCCCAGCCAAGTAATGCGAACAGTTTGGGAGACCGAGGCAGGTGGATCACTGGAGGTCAGGAGTTCAAGACCAGCCTGGGCAACATGTGAAATCCTGTCTCTACTAAAAATACAAAAAATTAGCCAGGCATGGTGGCTCATTCCTGTAGTCCCAGCTACTCTGGAGGATGAGGTGGGAGGATCACCTGAGGCTGGGAGGTCAAGGCCACAGTGAGCTGTGATCCCATCACTGCACTCTAGCCTGGGTAACAAAGCGAGATCCTTTCTCAGAAAAAAAGAAAGTAGTAAGAAAAATTCAAAAGATAATGTGATGGAGAGACTGGGGTGAGTCAGCCTCAGGTAGGATGGTCAGAGACAGCCTCTCTGAGGAGGTGACAGCATCTGAGGAGAGTGGCATGGTCAGTTGGTGGGTCTTGTGGGGTGGGTCAAGGGCTATTCCCATCTTCCAGTGGGCACATGGAACGTGGAACATGGAACACTGGCCTCAGATTCCATTCTCAGAACCTAAGCTTCTGTCACCCTGCATGGCATTCCTTCTTTTTCTTTTCTTTCTTTTTTTTTTTTTTTTTTTTTTTTTGAGAAGGAGTCTTGTTCTTGTCGCCCAGGCTGGAGTGCAGTGGCCTGATCTCAGCTCATTGCAACCTCCACCTCTCAGGTTCAAGCGATTCTCCTGCCTCAGCCTCCCAAGTAGCTGGGATTACAGGCACATGCCACCATGCTCAGCTAATCTTTGTATTTTTAGTAGAGACAGGGTTTGACCATGTTGGCCAGGCTGATCTTGAACCCCTGACCTCAAGTGATCCATCTGCCTCGGCCTCCCAAAGTGCTGGGATTATAGGCGTGAGCCACCACGCCGCGCCGCGCCCCGCCCCCCCCCCCCCCAGCCCCTGCATGGCATTCTTGCAGAGATCTCTGCACCTGCCACTTTGCTTCCAGTGCCCCCCTCAGCTTTTAGCTCTAGGGGGGGTTCCCAGCTCCCTCTCCTCCCCCAGGTGGCCTCACTCCAGGAACAAGTGACATCCCAGAGCCAGGAGCAGGCCATCCTGCAGCAATCCCTGCAGGACAAAGCCGCAGAGGTGGAGGTGGAGCAGATGGGTGCCAAGGTTGGTGTCAGCCTACTAGAGACTCGGGGAGGGCAAGGGAGCCCCTGTTCTGGGGCTGCAGCCAGGACTTAGGGAGGGACCCTGTCCTTTGCTGCATCCTCCCCAGGGCCTGCAGTTGGAGCTGAGCCGTGCTCAGGAGGCCAGGCATCGGTGGCAGCAGCAGACAGCCTCAGCCGAGGAGCAGTTGAGGCTTGTGGTCAATGCTGTCAGCAGGTATCAGGGATGGAGGGGTGGGTGGAGTAGTGTTTCTGCCACCTCATGTTCCTGGGCACCTTGTTGCTGAGGAGCCTCAGGCAAGAGGGGCTGGGAAGCTGGCCACTGGAGGCTACAGGGCTGGGCAGATTTAGCTCTATCAATGTTCCTGCATTCGTTTCTTTTCCTGGGGAAGCCTCATCTGCATTCACACCTGATTGCTTGTTATGAATTTCCCATTGCATGTTTGGCTGGAGGTGAGGCCTTGCTTCCTCCTGCAGTTTAGTCTAGTAATGGCTTGAGCTAAATAGAGCACCCGGGAGGATCTTCACTTGCAGTATTGTTCAGGGATGGAGAGTGTAGACACTTCGTCTTCCTTTTTTTCTCTAAAATTTTGCAGGCATTTCCTGTTTCACTGGAGAAAAATTTAGTCTTTATTTATTTATTTTGAGACAGAGTCTTGCTCTGTCACCCAGGCTGGAGTGCAATGGCGCAATCTTGGCTCACTGCAACCTCGCCTCCCTGGTTCAAGTGATTCTCTTGCCTCAGCCTCCCGAGTAGCTGGATTACAGACATCCTCCACCAGTTTCCTCCACCACGCCCGGCTAATTTTTGCATTTTTAGTAGAGACGGGGTTTCACCATGTTGGCCAGGCTGGTCTTGAACTCCTGACCTCAGGAGATCCACCCACCTCAGCCTCCCAAAGTGCTGGAATTACAGGTGTGAGCCACTGCACCTGGCCTAGTCTATTTATTTAAAGCTATATACTTACTTGCTTACTATATACTTAACTTGCTTACTATTCCATCTAAAATGTAAGCCAGTTAGTTTCCTTCTAAATCAATTGCCAGCCTTTGTCTCTCATACCAACTTCCTAGTTGTTTCATTACCAACAATTGTTGTATGACCTTCGGAAAAACCTCTAAGAAAACAGCAAAGTTGCCGGGCGCGGTGGCTCAAGCCTGTAATCCCAGCACTTTGGGAGGCCGAGGCGGGCGGATCACGAGGTCAGGAGATCGAGACCATCCTGGCTAACATGGTGAAACCCCGTCTCTACTAAAAATACAAAAAATTAGCCGGGCGTGTTGGCGGGCGCCTGTAGTCCCAGCTACTCGGGAGGCTGAGGCAGGAGAATGGCATGAACCCGGGAGGTGGAGCTTGCAGTGAGCCGAGATCGCGCCACTGCACTCCAGCCTGGGGGACAGAGCAAGACTCCGTCTCAAAAAAAAAAAAAAAAAAAAAAAGAAAACAGCAAAGTTTCTTTGTGCTGGTGATGACTTCCCCTCAGCCTTGGACATTGAGGTACCCAAGGCAGGTAGTTTTTTTTTTTTTTTTTTTTTTTTTTTTTTTTTGAGGCAGAGTCTCGCACTGTCGTCTAGGCTGGAGTGCAGTGGCACGATCTCAGCTCACTGCAACCTCTGCCTCCCGGGTTCACACGATTCTTCTGCCTCAGCCTCCTGAGTAGCTGGGATTACAGGCGCACACCACCACACCCAGCTAATTTTTTGTATTTTTAGTAGAGATGGGGTTTCATTATGTTGGCCAGGCTGGTCTCAAACTTCTGACCTCGTGATCTGCCCACCTCGGCCTCCCAAAGTGCTGGGATTACAGGCTTGAGCCATTGTGCCTAGCCGGCAGGTAGTTCTTAGCACAGTGCCTGGCTTGTAAATGTTTATTGTTATTGTGAGGCTCTTCTTGATGGGTTAATTTAGATAAAGATAATTTTTGGTTTAGCGAAATTAAGATGCAGGATGAGTCCTTGCCCACCACTTCCTTCTCTTGGATTTGTACCTTAGGGATTAATTCAGCTTTAAAAATTATGAAAAATTTCAAACTTGCATGGAATTAAACTAGTTATAATGACCTACCACCCAGCTTCAATCCATTGTGGGTGACCCCTACCTCCAGGAGAACAGAAAGATGTGCTGTGGACCCGGTTTGACTTTGGTACCAGGCGATCACAGAAATGGTCTGTGTAATGATGCATTTGCCGAAAGTCCTCCAGGCTTAAAGCAGTCCAAACTCGGATTGTTGCTGGGTTTATTAGATTGTCTCTAGGTAATTGGAGACTTTAATAAGAGCTGCGGTAGGTGTTGGAAGCATCTACTCAAACAATTTCCAGATCAAAGTGAACTTTGCTATGCTGCTGGGGATTCAGCTGCAAGCCTTCATCATCGTGTTTTTCTGTGGGTGTGCAGACCTGGACTCTCCTGAGGAAACCCTAGTCCGGCCCCAGACACTCCTTGGCCTCCTCCTGGGGCCTGTTTAAGCTGCTCAGTTTTCATGAGCCAGGTTGGTCCTACTTTTGGCACAGCCAGCTGGTAAAGCATGTGGACCTGCCTGTCACTGGTGCTAGATCAACACTCTTGGGCTTGGAAAGGATAACTTTGTTTTGTTTTGTTTTTTTGAGATGGAGTCTCGGCTCTGTCACCCAGGCTTGAGGGCAGGGGTGTGATCTTGGCTCACTGCAACCTCCACCTCCTAGGTTCAAGAGATTCTCGTGCCTCAGCCTCCGGAGTAACTGGGATTACAGGCATGAGCCACCATGCCCAGCTAATTTTTGTGTTTTTAGTAGAGACAGAGTTTCACCATGTTGGCCAGAGTAGTCTCCAATTCCTGACTTCAGGTGATCCGCCCTCCTCGGCCTCCCAAAGTGCTGGGATTACAGGCAGGAGCCACTGCCCCTGGCCAGAGAGGATAACTTTACTCTTTGATACACGATAGTGAGCGAAACACAGGTTGTGAGAAATAAGCTTAACAGGTTGCTTAAAAAGATAGTCATTTAATGCATTCTTTGGGCAAGGGTCCTTTAGATAATTGATGGAAGCTGTGCGTTCTGTACTTGTATAACAGGACAGGATTAGAGGGAGTTGTGTATACAAGGCACAGCAAGTCCTTTGAGAATGAGGGGAGGCATGGAGGATCAGTGACCTGTGCCCTCTTCAGCTCTCAGGTCTGGCTCGAGAGCACCATGGCAAAGGTGGAAGAGGCTGCCGCCCGGCTTCCCAGCCTCAACAACCGACTCAGCTATGCTGTCCGCAAGGTCCACACCATTCGGGGTGCGTAGGACAACTGCGAGCCACGTCCTGCCCCCACCCCACCAGCTCGGACGTTCTTCTTCCTGACCCAGCTCTCTCTGATCCGACATCCATTCACCTTCCTCCTTTCACCAGTCCTTGCATCTTTTTCCCTTACTCCCTGTCCCCACTTTCTTCCATGCAAACTTCATCTCTTTTTCTCCCTGCCTTTTCCCTCCCAGGCCTGATTGCTCGAAAGCTTGCGCTTGCTCAGCTGCGCCAGGAGAGGTGAAGTTTGGGCACTTTGAGGTGGATGGGGCTTTAGGGTGGGGTGGATGGGGCTTTAGGGCATTGGCTGCTGGGACCCCCAAAACCATGAGGACTGAGGCGGGATGGGGGCTTTGGGGTCAGGCAGCTGGGTGATTTCTCCTGACTCTGTTTCTTTTCTCCATCCCAGCTGTCCCCTACCACCACCAGTCACAGACATGAGCCTTGAGTTGCAGCAGCTGCGGGAAGAACGGAACCGCCTGGATGCAGAACTGCAGCTGAGTGCCCGCCTCATCCAGCAGGAGGTGGGCCGGGCTCGGGAGCAAGGTACACCTGGTTGCCAGGGGGTGGAGAGGATGAGGAAAAACCCAGTGTCTAGGGTGCTGGGAGAGGCCTGACCCAGTACCCCCTCCTTTTAGGGGAGGCAGAGCGGCAGCAGCTGAGCAAGGTGGCCCAGCAGCTGGAGCAGGAGCTGCAGCAGACCCAGGAGTCCCTGGCTAGCTTGGGGCTGCAGCTGGAGGTGGCACGCCAGGGCCAGCAGGAGAGCACAGAGGAGGCTGCCAGTCTGCGGCAGGAGCTGACCCAGCAGCAGGAACTCTATGGGCAAGGTGTCGAGAGGGAAAGGGGTGTTCCCTTGGAGGGTGGGGTGGGAACTGCGAATCAAAGCTCCTGCTGATATGCCCTGTCTGCACTTTCACCCCAGCCCTGCAAGAGAAGGTGGCTGAAGTGGAAACTCGGCTGCGGGAGCAACTCTCAGACACAGAGAGGAGGCTGAACGAGGCTCGGAGGGAGCATGCCAAGGCCGGTGAGCCTTGCCAGGGTGGATAGGGCCTTCCAGGAAGAAGGAAATGTTAAGACATAAGGTTATTATCTTCCCCTCAAAGTTTGTTCAAAGCTTCATTACAGGAAGTAATGAAGGTATCCAAGAATAGCACAGATGAATTATCACATCGTGAACACACCCACATAGCCAGCACCAGATTAAGAAACAGCATATGGCCGGTCGCCATGGCTCATGCCTGTAATCCCAGCACTTTGGGAGGCTAAGGGGGGTGTATCACCTGAGGTCAGGAGTTTGAGGCCAGCCTGGACAACATGGCAAAACCCTGTCTCTACTAAAAATACAAAAATAAGCCGGGTGTGGTGGCGGGCACCTATAATCCCAGCTACTTGGGAGACTGAGGCAAGAGAATGGCTTGAACCCAGGTGGTGGAGGTTGCAGTGAGCTGAGATCACACCACTGCACTCCAGCCTGGAGAGCAAAACTCAGTCTCAAAACAAACAAACAAAAAGAAACAGCATATGACCAGCTCAGGACCCTCCTGTACCCCTTCCAGTCATACCCCTTCACAGAGGCCACCACCTTCCAGATATCTAACACCAGCAATTACCCCCTAGCAAAAATTTCACACACCTGAACAAGTTAAAAGAATTGTGGCCAGCACGGTGGCTTACACATGTAATCCCAGCACTTTGGGAGACCAAGGCAGGAGGATTGCTTGAGCCCAGGAGTTCAAGATCAGCCCGGGCAACATAGACTCCCATCTCTTAAAAAAAAATACAAAAATTAGCTAGGCCTGGTGGTGGGCACCTGTAGCCCAAGCTTACTTGTGAGGCTGATGTGGGAAGATCACATGAACCTGGGAGGTCGAGGCTGCAGTGAGCCAAGATTGTGCCACTGCACTACAGCCTGGGCAATAGAGAAAGACCATGTGTCAAAAAAAGAATTGTGTAATGAATATATCTTCTCTAACTAAATATAGCAGTTAACATTTGCCACATTTGGTCTCTTATCTATATACACACATATTTGTACGTCTTTTGAATCACTTTAAGTTGTAATCATTTAATGTTTTGTTTTATTTTGTTTGTTGTTTTTTTTTTGAGACAGAGTCTTCCTCTGTCACCAGCTGGAGTGCAGTGGCATGATCTTGGCTCACTGTGACTTCTGCCTCACAGGTTCAAGCCATTCTCCTGGCTCAGCCTCCCAAGTAGCTGGGATTACAGGCGCCCACCACCATGCCCAGCTAATTTTTTGTATTTTTAGTAGAGACGGGATTTCACCATGTTGGCCAGGATGGTCTCCAGCTCCTGACCTTGTGATCCGCCCACCTTGGCCTCCCAAAGTGCTGGGATTACAGGCGTGAGCCACCGCGCCTAAGTAAGTTGTAAACATAAGTTGTTCAGCTGCATCTCCCAAAGCCAGTAAATTATCCTATATAGCTGCAATCATCACACTTTAAGACAATGAACACTAATTGCACAAAATCTAACCCAGTTCATATTCAGATTTCCCCTGAGGAACTCCAGGATGGTTCAGGGATGAGGAAGATACTTAGGTTCAGATTCCCAGGCTCCTAGAGCATCAGCCCACCCCTCCAACTGTACAGAAGAGACAGATCCACAGAGCAGAACAGCGTCCCCAAGCCACAGAGTTGGTGACCCAGCGTTTGTTCCTGTCTTCATGGTGCCTGGCTGCCTCTGGCCTGACTCACACCTGCCTCCTCTGCCTTGGCCTCTCTGTAGTGGTCTCCTTGCGCCAGATTCAGCGCAGAGCCGCCCAGGAAAAGGAGCGGAGCCAGGAACTCAGACGTCTGCAGGAGGAGGCCCGGAAGGAGGAGGGGCAGCGACTGGCCTGGCGCTTGCAGGAGCTAGAGAGGGATAAGAACCTCATGCTGGTAGGAGACAGGAGGGCAGACAGGCAGACACTAGGGCCCATCCTGGGCTGGTTCCTGGGCTAGAGGTGTGGAAAGAGGATGGTGAGGGAAGCTCTACCCGGGCTAGGTTTAACCCTCTCCTTCCCAGGCCACCTTGCAGCAAGAGGGTCTCCTCTCCCGTTACAAGCAGCAGCGACTGTTGACAGTTCTTCCTTCCCTACTGGATAAGAAGAAATCTGTGGTGTCCAGCCCCAGGCCTCCAGAGTGTTCAGCATCCATACCTGTAGCAGCAGCAGTGCCCACCAGGGAGTCCATAAAAGGTCTTGGACCAAGCACAGAGGGACAAGGGACAAATGAGCGCACTTCAGGAATCTCCTCTTCAGACTCTTGCATGATGAGTGTTGTTCTCTGTGATCCTCCGAGGCCCTTAGCCTCTTTTAGCGATGCCCAGCTTGGACCAAAGAGCCTCCTCTCTCCCAGTCCTCATTTCCTGTGCCAGCCCTGTTTCCTCTGTAACCACGAGCACCTTCCCTTGTCTGGTGCTCATCTCCTGCTATCTTCCTTCCCAGGGTCCCTCTCTGTCCTGCTCGATGACCTGCAGGGCCTGAGTGAAGCCATTTCCAAAGAGGAAGCTGTTTGTCAAGGAGACAACCTTGACAGATGCTCCAGCTCCAATCCCCAGATGAGCAGTTAAGCAGCTGACAGCTGGAGGGAAAGCCAGCCTGGGGGCTGGGAGGATCCTGGAGAAGTGGGTGGGGACAGACCAGCCCTTCCCCATCCTGGGGTTGCCCTGGGGAATACCAGCTGAGTCTGAATTCTGCTCTAAATAAAGACGACTACAGTAGGAGCCATTGTTTGGAAATGCTGTTTCTGGGAATCTGTGGGAATTCTCCCTGCAGCTATCTCTCTTGGAGATGTGAGAAGTGGTCCCACCCATAGCTCTCTCTATGGGTGGCACCTTTTCAAATCCTTTTCCTAAGCAGCTTTGGAAATGTTTGGGAAGCTCCTGCTTTTCTTTATTCTCAATTTTTGTTTTAAAACTCTTCTTCTGGAAGATGATAAATGCCAGGAGTGGGGAAGATGAAACATTCACTCATTCAACAGGAATGTCAGAGCCGGGCACTGTATTAGCCTGGGGGCCGCCTGGGCCCTGAAAGCCTGCATCTTAGTGGGAGAGAGGGCAGACAGGACCTAAACAGATGAACAAGATCATTTCAAATAAGTGCTTGAAGAGAAAGTACAGTACAATGATGTGATAGAAACTGACTCTGGGGAGAGGCCTCTGAGCAGGGGACCTTGTGCTGAGGCCTGCCTGAAGTGGGCTCCTGTGGAGGCCAGGAGGGCTCTGTAGAGAATGGTCAAGGATGCTGCTGCGAGGCCAAGATGTGGCCAAGTTTGGATTTTACTGAAAGTCAATAGAAAGCCATTGGAGTACTTCTTTAAGAACGGGGAAGAAGGCCAGGTGTGGTGGCTCATGCCTGTAATCCTAATGCTTTGGGAGGCTGAGGCAGGCGGATCACCTGAGTTCAGGAGTTTGAGACCAGCCTGGGCAACGTGGTGAAACTTCATCTCTACTAAAATACAAAAAATTAGCCGGGCATGGCGGTGTGCGCCTGTAGTCCCAGCTACTCAGGAGGCTGACACAGGAGAATTGCTTGAACACGGGAGGCAGAGGTTGCAGTGAGCCGGGATCATGCCACTGCACTCCAGCCTGGGTGACAGAGCGAGACTCAGTCTCAAAAAAAGAAAAAAAAAAACAGGGAAGGGGGCCAGGTGCTGTGGCTCCCGCCTGTAATCCCAGCACTTTTTTTTTTTTTTTTTTTTTTTTTTTGAGATAGTTTTGCTCTTGTTGCCAGGCTGGAGTGCAGTGGCACAATCTCAGCTCACTGCAACCTCCACCTCCCAGGTTCAAGCAATTCTCCTGCCTCAGCCTCCGGAGTAGCTGAATCCCAACACTCTTTTGGGAGGCCGAGGTGAACGGATCGCTTGAGCCCAGGAGTTCGAGACCAGCCAACATCGGGAGACTCCATCTATATAAAAAATAGAAAACATTGGAGGGCATGGTGGCGTGCACCCATGGTCCTAGTTACTCCAGAGGCTGAGTTGGGAGGATTGTTTGAGCCCAAGAGGTTGAGGCTGCAATGAGCTGTGATCGCACCACTGCACCCCAGCCTAAGAGAGCGAGAACCTGTCCTCGCTCCCCAAACAAAGGGAAGATGCAACATGATTTGGTGTACATTTTTTTTCCTGAGGGACTTACTGGATGGTCCCTTCCAGAATGAGGTACACATCCACGCACTGTGGTCAGCGATTGCTCCTGGCATCCCGACATCTCAGTTTAGTGAACTCAGGGTAAGACAGTGACTGCCCATGGTCAGCGCGGCAGGTGGGTGGGTCTAGCGAGGTCACTTCCCCAGGAGGGCATAATTGAACAGCTTCCGGATCAGGTCCACGTGGGCCAGCAGCAGGTAGCGGCTGTAGCACTTCAGACCCAGGGCATCCCCATCAGTGTACTTGGCCTGCAGCAGCCCCAGGTAGGCCTCCCACATGTTGCCCACAGTCTTGCTGCAGGTGAAGCAGCGCACACAACTCCTGAGCTCAAGTGGTCCTCCTGTGTCAGCCTCCCAAAGTGCTGGCATGAGCCACTACGCCTGGCCTGATATATATATATATATATATATATATATATATTTTTTTTTTTTTTTTTTTTTGAGACGGAGTCTCACTCTTTCACCCAGGCTGGAGTGCAGTGGCGCGATCTTGGCTCACTGCAGGCTCCGTCCCCCGGGGTTCACGCCATTCTCCTACCTCAGCCTCCCGCGTAGCTGGGACTACAGGCGCCTGCCACCTCGCCCGGCTAATTTTTTGTATTTTTAGTAGTGATGGGGTTTCACCATGTTAGCCAGGATGGTCTCGATCTCCTGACCTCGTGATCCGCCCGCCTCGGCCTCCCAAAGTGCTGGGATTACAGGCGTGAGCCACCGTGCCCGGCCATTTTTTTTTTTTTTTTTTTTTTTGAGACGGAGTTTCGCTCTTGTTGCCCAGGCTGGAGTGCAATGGCGTGATCTCAGCTCACCGCAACCTCTGCTTCCTGGGTTCACGTGATTCTCCTGCCTCAACCTCTTGAGTAGCTGGGATTACAGGCATGTGCCACCATTCTGGCTAATATTTTTGTATTTTTAGTAGAGACGGGGTTTCTCCATGTTGGTCAGGCTGGTCTTGAACTCCCGACCTCAGGTGATCCGCCCTCCTCGGCCTCCCAAAGTGTTGGGATTACAGGCGCAAGCCACCACGCCAGGCCCGCCTGATGTATATTTTAAGACCGCTTTCGCTGGTGGAGGACAGGCTTTGTGTGAGGGGGAGGGATAAAGAGTGGGAGCAAGAGGGCCAATTAGAAGGGTGTTGGGGAGGCTTGGGGGAGATGGTGGCTCAGGATGATGGGCTGGGTTTGGACAGGGCATGGAGGGGCTTGCAGGTGGATGGACTGTGGATGGTGAAGGAGAGTAACGAAGGTTTCTGCGTGAGCCCTGGAGGGAACAGACGAGATCACGCTATTGCATAGTGTGGTGTCCCTTACTGTGGGGTAGCGGACCAGGAAGGGAACAACCTGGGAGGAATCAAATTTTATTTTGGACACGTTACTTCTGAAAGGCTAATAGATTTCCAGGCAGAAAGGTCATTGAGGGAAACCTTCTAGGGGTCTCTCTGGGAGGCTTAGATCAAGGAGCTGAGACCAAAAGGAGAATGGGAGGGAGGAGGCGAGTATAATAGAGTTGGAGGCGGGGTCCTAGAGGGGGATAGGTGGATTCCTGAGGGAGGAAGAAGGGGCTGAGTTCGCTGGAGCCTGGCAGCTTCTTCTGGAGCCATTGGCAGGGCAGATGTAAACAGCTCTGGGTGGGAAGAGGGAACCAGGATATCCTCCTGTGTCCTTACTTTTCTGCAGTCATCCTGGGTGGCTGCCAGGTGGAATTCCTTGGATGTCATTGCTTGGAGGTCCCCTGCATGCCTGAAGGACACGCTGAGAGCAGGATGCCTGGATCCCATGGGGGAAGGGAAGTGCCCAGGAAAGAACGAAGCCCCAGGGGGAGCTTTCGGTGTGGGGGGTGAGTGGGAGGCTGGGGTTGTAGCCGACATTATCCCAGCTGCATCCCAGGTTTGAAAGGCACCTCCTCCCCCAGCGCAGGCATCCTGCCTCCCAACCCTGTAATTATGGTGCTTCCCAACGCCCAGCGCATGGTTTGCTCCCATTCTTTGGCTTCCAATAGTTGCAAGGGATGAAGGTGGACATCTCTGTGATTACGGAGATGCCAAGTGGGTATTGACAGCTCCAGGGTGTGGATGGAGGTTGTGAAAACCAGGGTGGGGTGACGCAGGGTCTGGGTCATGATAGGGAGAGCGGGCAGCTGGGTACTGGGCTGGAGGATTAAAATAAGGGACGCCACATTCAGGGGTGACACATTAGCCCAGGCCTTCCCAACGGGTTTGACCAGTTCCATTCTGATGGTATTCCTGTACCACTGGGCTGGCCCCTCCTCCCCTCCTCCCCTATAAAGCCTCTTGGGGTTCCCAGGCACCCAGACTCAGCCCACCCCAGCTTTGGGGGCCAGTACATAGCCATGATCCTCAATTGGAAGCTCCTGGGGATCCTGGTCCTTTGCCTGCACACCAGAGGTGAGGTGGGAACAGAGGCAGGGACTGCAGTTTGGGGTGATGAGGGATGGTCAAGATAGGGGAGATGAACTGGACGCATGGGGTTGGGGACAGGAATTCAGGGGATGCAGAAGGTGCATCTGACTCACCAGAAATGGCTTTCTGGACACACTGAGTGGGGGACAGGAGTTCAGGGGTGCAGAAGGTGTGTTTGGCTCTCACCAGAAATGGTTTGCTGGCTCCATGTGGCAAAGTCGGTCAGGATTAATGTGGGGGGACGAGTTTCCTCGGAGCTGGGATCTGTGTTAAGGAGCTGGGGTCCTTGTAAAGCTGGGGTCTGTGTGCCTGGGGGCCAAGGTGTAACCCACTTTGGGTTGCAGGTTGGCCTGAGGACAAAGCCAGTGGGGTACCCCAACCAGGGGTGGTTGGAGCTTATTTGGAGAAGTCTGGTCAGTTTAAAGTGGGTCAAGTGAACGGTTCAGATCCATCAGGGTAGGGGTTCATGCCATTTTAACATCAGTTAAGTATTTACAAACCTACAGAGAGCTCTTTGAGAGTGACTTTTTTGGTCTGTTTGTGGGTCAGTTCAGGCTGCGTCCATCCAGACAGGCTCCTCCTCCTGGGGCTGGGGCTGGGGTGGGGTTGGGGAGAGAAGCCCTCACCACCTCTTACCTTTCTCCTTCCTCCTTTACAGGCATCTCAGGCAGCGAGGACCACCCCTCTCACCCACCCGCAGAGGACCGAGAGGAGGCAGGCTCCCCAACATTGCCTCAGGGCCCCCCAGTCCCCGGTGACCCTTGGCCAGGGGCACCCCCTCTCTTTGAAGATCCTCCGCCTCCCCGCCCCAGTCGTCCCTGGAGAGACCTGCCTGAAACTGGAGTCTGGCCCCCTGAACCGCCGAGAACGGATCCTCCTCAGCCTCCCCGGCCTGATGACCCTTGGCCGGCAGGACCCCAGCCCCCAGAAAACCCCTGGCCTCCTGCCCCTGAGGTGGACCACCGACCTCAGGAGGAGCCAGACCTGGACCCACCCCGGGAAGAGTACAGATAATGGGGTCCCCCCAGCCGTTCTGCTCCCAGGCATCTCCAGGCACCCACGCCCTCTCCACCCTCTGATTCCCCATGAATTCTTCCCAATTTAGCCTGTCTCCTTAAACCTCTTCCTCATTCCTTCGGTTTTATTCTGATCCCGTAAGGTGGTGTTCTCAATATTTCCTGTCCCCTCCTGAGATCCGTACTTAGTCCTCACATCGCCCGTTTTTTCCTCTGACAGCCTAAGCCTACTCTCCTACCTCACCTCCAGGCCTCGGCCCCACCTACCTCCTACCCGGTCTTCCTGCCCGCGGGATCGCTGGGGCAGGGCTGCGGTACTGTGTTCCCTTCTGCCACCTGGTGGCCGGCGGCAGGAACTATCAGTAGACAGCTGTTGCTTCCATGAAACGGAAAAATAAAAATCATGTTTTCTTAATTTTGAATCTAGGCTGCTGCTTTAACTAACATTTAGGGTCTTTTTTATTTATTTTTATTTATTTGTTTTTTCTTTTTTGAGACGAAGTCTCGCTCCGTCGCCCAGGCTGGAGTACAGTGGCTCCATCTCGGCTCACTGCAAGCTCCGCCTCCCGGGTTCACGCCATTCTGCCTCAGCCTCCCGATTAGCTGGGACTACAGGCGCCCGCCACCACGCCCGGCTAATTTTTTGTATTTTTTAGTAGAGGCGGGGTTTCACCGTGTTAGCCAGGGTGGTCTCGATCCGATCTCCTGACCTCGTGATCTGCCCGCCTGGGCCTCCCAAAGTGCTGGGATTACAGGCGTGAGCCACAGCGCCTGGCTTTTTTTTTTTTTTTTTAGACAGAGTCTCACTCTATGCCCAGGCTGGAGTGCAAGGGCACGATCTCGGCTCACTGCAACCTCCGCCTCCAGGTTCAAGCCATTCTCCTGCCTCAGCCTTATGAGTAGCTGGGATTACAGGTGCGCACCACCACGCCCGGCTAATTTTTGTATTTTAGTAGAGATGGGGTTTCACCACGTGGGCCAGGCTGGTCTCGAACTCCTGACATCGTGATCCACCCGCCTCAGCCTCCCAAAGTCCTGGGATTACAGGTGTGAGCCACAGCGCCCGGCCTTTTTTTTTTTTTTTTTTTTAGATGTAGTCTCACTGTATTGCCCAGGCTGGAGTGCAATGGCCAGATCTCGGCTCACTGCAACCTCCCCCTCCCGGGTTCAAGCCATTCTCCTGCCTCAGCCTTCTGAGTAACTGGGATTACAGGTGCGCACCACCACACCAGGCTAATTTTTGTATTTTAGTAGAGATGGGGTTTCACCATGTTGGCCAGGCTGGTCTCGAACTGCTGACATCGTGATCTGCCCGCCTCGGCCTTCCAAAGTGCTGGGATTACAGGTGTGAGCCACTGCGCCCGGCCAACACTTACGTTTTTGACTATTCGGATGCCCTCTTCACAGTCCTAAACTTACGGAGACCTGAAAGTAACTTGAGTTCCTATCTTGCCCATATCCAGCACGTAAGGCTATGGGGCTCAGCAGGAGGAGGGTTGGAAATGTCACTATGCAAGTCACAATAACATTCAGGCCCACATTTCTCCCTTTCTGGGAACACTATATTGAAGAATGGGAAGGCAAGTTTCATCTCTGTTTAATGGCCTATGGCTTGGATACGCCTGGTGGTATATGCAAACCTTCCCAGGGGTGTGTCGGCAGGACCAGTTTTAAGGGAATCAGTTTCCAAATTAATATGTGCCCCTCCCTAGAATGAATCTCCTGCCTGTCCTGGGCCTGACCAGAGTGCCCTTCCCAGAGCGGCCAAAGGTCAATAGGAAACAAATCAACATTTCCCATCTCATTAAGAGATTCATTTTCTTTCCTTTTTTTTTTTTTTTTTTTTTTTTGAGACGTATTATCTCTCTGTCGCCCAGGCTGGAGTGCAGTGGCACGATCATGGCTCACTACAGCTTCAACCTCCTGGGCTCAAGCAATCCTCCTATCTCAGCCTCTGGAGTAGCTGAGACTATAGGTGCACCACCCCTGATTAATTTTTTGTATTTGTTTTGTTTTGTTTTGTTTTTAGAGATGGGGTTTCACCATGTTGCCCAGGCTTGTCCTGAACTCCTGAGTTCAAGTGATCGGCCCATCTTGGCCTCCCAAAGTGCTGAGATTACAGGCATGAGCCACCGCGCCTAGACAGCTTTTTATGTTTAATCCTTGTGAATATTCCTAGTTTTGATTAATTGCAATAATTGCAATACAAACCCAGTGTAGGATAACTATTTCTAACACTTGTTCAAGGGCTTGTTCACGTATTTTTTAAAAGGATGCTAACAGATATTTGCAATTCCCTGAAAAGCATACCCTTTGGAATGCTATTAAATGATTACAAATGTTAAATGTTGACTTAAAAATGTGCAAGGAGCCGGGTGAGGTGGCTCATGCCTATAATACCAGCATTTTGGGAGGCCGAATCGGGTGGATTGCTTGTGGCCAGGAGTTTGAGACCAGCCTGGGCAACACGGCGAAACTCTGTTTCTACAGAAAATTTAACAAATTAGCCAGATGTGGTGGCCCGCGCCTGTAGTCCCAGCTACTCAGGAGGCTGAGGTGGGAAGATTGCTTGACCCTGGGAGGTTGAGGCTATAGTGAGCCAAGGTGGCACCACTGCACTCCAGTCTGGGCAACAGAGTGAGACCCTGTCTCAAAACAATAAAAATGTGCAAGGGACATAGTTTTTCAAAATCTTTCAAAGAGGCAGTCAGGTTAGAAGGATAGGAGCTCAGAGATCCCAGTGGTCTACTGTCAATCAAGTATCCGATCAGGGTTGGGGATGAAGAGGGGTTGAAAGAAACCGAGGTTGCATAACCTTAAATTTCACCACTTAGAACCCAGTTTGCTTATGTGGTAACTCTCATTAAAAACTACATATGAGAGGCCGGGCATCGTGGCTCACACCTGTAATCCTAGCACTTTGGGAGGCCAAGGCAGGTGAATCACGAGGTCAGGAGATTGAGACCATCCTGGCTAACATGGTGAAACCCAGTCTCTACTAAAAAATACAAAAAAAAATTACCCGGACGTGGTGGTGGGTGCCTGTAGTCCCAGCTACTTGGGAGGCTGAGGCAGGAGAATGGCGTGAACCTGGGAGGCGGAGCTTGCAGTGAGCCAAGATCGGGCCACTGCACCCCAGCCTGGGCGACAGAGGAAGACTCCATCTCAAACAAACAAACAAACAAACAAATAAAAAGCCAAAAAACTACATATGAGATCGGGTGCGGTGGCTCACGCCTGCAATCCCAGCATTTTGGGAGGCTGAGGCGGGTGGAATACCTGAGGTCAGGAGTTCGAGACAAGCCTGACCAACATGGTGAAACCCTGTCTCTATTAAAAATACAAAAAAATTAGCTGGGCATGGTGGCGGGCCCCTGTAATCCCAGCTTCTCGGGAGGCTGAGGCAGGAGAATCCCTTGAACCTGGGAGGCAGAGGTTGCGGTGAGCCCAGATCGTGCCACTACACTGCAGCCTGGGCGACAGAGTGAGACTCCGTCTCAGAAAACAAAAAAACAAAAAAAACTACATGTGGCCCGAATGAAACAAAACTAAGCTTAGGGTTTAGGAATAATCTGAGAACACGTAAGAATTGTAGGGTGAGCCTAGTAGAATTAAATAGGCCCCAAGCTGGACTGGATTCACCCATTCATTCATTCATTCATTATCTTACTTCCTCAATGTGTCCACGAATGCCGGGTGCCATGGGAGAATATAAGAATATAAATAATACCCCGTCTGGGAAGTGAGGAGCGCCTCTGCCCGGCCACCCATCGTCTGGGAAGTGAGGAGCGCCTCTGCCCGGCCGCCCCGTCCGGGAGGAAGTGAGGAGCGCCTCTGCCCGGCCGCCCCGTCTGGGAAGTGAGGAGCGCCTCTGCCCGGCCGCCCCGTCCGGGAAGAAGTGAGGAGCGCCTCTGCCCAGCCGCCCCGTCTGGGAGGTGAGGAGCGCCTCTGCCCGGCCACCCACCGTCTGGGAGGTGAGGAGCGCCTCTGCCCGGCCACCCATCGTCTGGGAGGTGAGGAGCGCCTCTGCCCGGCCGCCCCGTCCGGGAAGAAGTGAGGAGCGCCTCTGCCCGGCCACCCATCGTCTGGGAAGTGAGGAGCGCCTCTGCCCGGCCACCCACCGTCTGGGAAGTGAGGAACGCCTCTGCCCGGCCGCCCCGTCTGGGAAGTGAGGAGCGCCTCTGCCCGGCCGCCCCGTCTGGGAAGTGAGGAGTGCCTCTGCCCGGCCGCCCCGTCTGGGAAGTGAGCAGTGCCTCTGCCCGGCCACCCCGTCCGGGAAGAAGTGAGGAGCGCCTCTGCCCGGCCGCCCCGTCCGGGAAGAAGTGAGGAGCGCCTCTGCCCGGCCGCCCCGTCCGGGAAGAAGTGAGGAGCGCCTCTGCCCGGCCGCCCCGTCCGGGAAGAAGTGAGGAGCGCCTCTGCCCGGCCGCCCCGTCCGGGAAGAAGTGAGGAGCGCCTCTGCCCGGCCGCCCCGTCCGGGAAGAAGTGAGGAGCGCCTCTGCCCGGCCACCCCGTCTGGGAAGTGAGGAGCGCCTCTGCCCGGCCGCCCCGTCCGGGAAGAAATGAGGAGCGCCTCTGCCCGGGCGCCCCGTCCGGGAAGAAATGAGGAGCGCCTCTGCCCGGCCACCCATCGTCTGGGAGGTGAGGAGCGCCTCTGCCCGGCCGCCCATCGTCTGGGAAGTGAGGAGCGCCTCTGCCCGGCCACCCATCGTCTGGGAAGTGGGGAGCGCCTCTGCCCGACCACCCATCGTCTGGGAAGTGAGGAGCGCCTCTGCCCGGCCACCTATCGTCTGGGAAGAAGTGAGGAGCGTCTCTGCCTGGCCGCCCCGTCTGGGAAGTGAGGAGCCCCTCTGCCCGGCTGCCCCGTGTCTGGGTAGAAGTGAGGAGCTCCTCTGCCTGGCCGCTCCGTCTGGGAGGTCTACCACGGAGGCCAGAAGCAATGTGGGGGCTGGACGTGGTGGCTCACGCCTGTGGTCCCGGCACTCTGGGGGGTGAGGCGGGTTGATCACTTCGGGCTAGGAGTTCGAGACCAGTCTGGCCAACTTGGCAAAACATGAAGAATACAACAGACAAACCAACCAGCCAACTCAATGACAACAAAACAGGTCTACCCTGGAGTCATACTCTAATTTTTTCTATTTTCCTCCCTTTCTGATCCTTTATCCCACTTTCTTTTTCTTCCTCTTCCTTCTCCCTCTTCTTTGCCAAATAGAGGATTGAGTTATTATCACTGATCCATATAAAGTCCCTCTCTCATTTATTTTAACTCCCACCCCCATTTCTATTCCCCGACTTCCCATGTGCAACCTTCCTAATATGTTTGATACGCATCTTTTTGTTTGTATGTATTTTTAGAAAATGTTTATTGTTTTTGTATGCAAAAAAAATTAATAAAAAAAATAATAAAAATAATAAAAATATGTAGTTTCTACTCGGAAACTTAAAATTGAGAGAGGCAGAATTTACAGGCAAGTTTAAATAACATCAAAGACAGTAAAAATGCATATGTCCTAATAATGACATGAGCGAGTGCCAACGTAATAGCCTTGGCAGTAAATGCCGTGAGTTCAGAAGAGTCACGGTGAGCTGGACTAGTCAGGGGAGGCTTCCGGGTGGAGGGCCCGGAGTGGGACCTGAGAGAAGAACAGGCAGTGTGTCTGGAGGATGGTCCAGGAAGGGCGGACCCGGAGCCTCATGCAGGGCGCAGGTGCAGAAGCTGCCCCCAGGTGATGCGCTCTCGTGGCCAGACCCACCAGCTCTGGGGACCAGCCCTTGCGCCTATGTGCATCAGCCTTCGTGTGTGCTGTTGCCTATGTCTGGAATGGCCTTCCTCTCCCAAACCAGCTGTATTTCTCCTCAGGGACACCTCTGCCTACACCACTCCCTCCCGCACCCCGCCAGACCCCCGACACCCTTCACCCCAGTCACCCTATGGCAATGATTTATTCATGTCTGTCTTCCCTTCCCAGGCCATGAACCTCGTGGGGCAGGGACTGTGTTCTACACATTTCTTCTTGAACCCCTTTACCATCTTTGTGCCTACGGACTCCCAGAGTGCTAAATCACTCCCAGCAGCCCCGCCTATGCCTCCGCAGGGACCTTTTCCAGGGGCAGAGAGCTGGAAGAACTTGGAAATTTTTCTCTCCCACATCCTCACATGCCACCACTCTCCCACTCCCCCAGCCTGCCCCCAGGCCTTAACCAATGGTGGACAAATATGAAGGTGTCAGTACCCCAGCCCTCCATGAGACTTGGCTTGGTTCCACTCGTGCTTGGGTCCCACTTTCCCACTCCCTTTCCACTCCTCCCTACCCTCATTACTTTTTTTTTTTTTTTTTAAAGACAGGGTCTCACTCTGTCACCCAGGCTAAAGTGCGGTGGCACAATCATAACTCATTGCAGTTTCGACCTCCTGGGCTCAAGTGGTCCTCCTGCCTCAGCCTTCTGAGTAGCCGGTACTACAGATGCACTCCACTCACCGGGCTAATTTTTAAATTTCTTGTAGAAATGATGTCTTGCTATGTTGCCCAGGCTGGTCTGGAACTCCTGGACTCAAGCAATCCTCCTGCCTTGGCCTCCAAAAGCACTGGGATTACAGGTGTGAGCCATCATGCCCAGTCCCCTCATTACTTCTATTTATGTGTTTATGTATGTATTTATTTATTTATTCACTTTTTGAGACAGAGTCTCCCTCTCGTTGCCCAGACTGGAATGCAGTGGTGTGATCTCGGCTCACTGCAATCTCCACCTCCTGGGTTCAAGCGATTCTCCTGCCTCTGCCTCCTGAGTAGCTGGGATTACAGGCATGTGTCACTACACCCGGCTAATTTTTGTATTTTTAGTAGAGACGGGGTTTCATCATGTTGGCCAGGCTGGTCTCAAACTCCTCACCTCAGATGATCTGCCCGCCTTGGCCTCCCAAAGTGCTGGGGTTACAGGCATGAGCCACTGCGCCCAGCCTATTTATTTTTGAGACGGTTCTCACTCTGTTGCCCAGGCTGGAGTACAGTGGCATGATCACAGCTCACTGAAGCCTGGACCCAAGCGATCCTCTCACCTAAGCCTCCCAAGTAGCTGGATCACAGGCGCACGCCACCACGCCTGGCTAATTTTTTTTGTAGAGATTTGGTCTTACTATACTGCGCAACCTGGTCTCAAACTCCTGAGCTCAAGAAACCCTCCTGCTTCCGCCTCTCAAAGTGTTGGGATTACAGGCGTGAGCCACCGTGCCCAACTTCTCATTAGTTTTAAATAAATCTCTTTTACTTGAATCTTTGTCTCAGGGCCTGCTTCTGGGGAATCCAACCTAGGATGCAAAGTATTTGCTACACACTATTGCAACTACTTTCTACTGCGCATGTGCCATAGGGCACTGTTGGTAAACACTCTACAGCTTAAGCTCTCGTTTAATTTGCATAATAATGCTATCATGATCACTTCACAGAAGACAGCAATAGGCCTAGAGAGGTACAGTGACCCATGCAAGGTCGCACAGGGGACAAATGGCAGAACTGGGATTTGAATTTAGGTCTGTGCTATGCTAACAACACTGATTTTAACCACTACATCATCTCAGCACTTCTGTTTTTTTTTTTTTTTGAGACGGAGTCTTGCTCTTGTCACCCAGGCTAGAGTGCAATGGCATGATCTTGGCTCACTGCAACCTCCGCCTCCTGAGTTAAAGCAATTCTCCTGCCTCAGCCTCCCACATGGCTGGGATTACAGGCACCCGCCACCATGCCTGGCTAATTTTTGTAGTTTTTTTTAGTAGAGATGGGGTTTCACCATGTTGGCCAGGCTGGTCTTGAACTCCTGACCTCATGATCCGCCAGCCTTGGCTTCCCAAAGTGCTGGGATTACAGGCGTGAGCCACCGCACCGGGCCCATCCCAGCTCTTTATTCATCTGTATAACCCTGACACAGAATACAGTGCCTGGGCCATCATGCACACTTCATGTGTGTTTTGTGAAAGGCTAAATTATTTAATGAAGTGCCCAATTAACAAAGAGTAGATCAGAATGATTGGAGTAAAATAACCCGAAGAAGAGAGAGACATGTTGGAGAGACAGTTCGGGGGAAAATTAGGGAAGATCTTGGTGCCAAGTGCAGGAGCTCATATCTGAAAGTCTCTCTCCTCTGTTAGAACTGTGCCTGGGCCCGGACAACATAACGAGACCCTGTCTCTGAACAAACAAAATAAGTTAGCTGAACATGGTAGGGCGCACCTGTAATCCCAGCTATTCCAGAGGCTGAGGTAGAAGATTGCTTGAGCTCAGGGGGTCAAATCCAGCCTGAGCAACACAGCAAGACCCCATCTCTAAAAAAAAAATAAAAATTTAAAAAGGGCCAGGCACAGTGGCTCACACCTGTGATTCTAGCACTTTGGGAGGCCAAGGCAGGAGGATCACTTGAGCTCAGGAGTTCGATACCAGTGTGGGCAACATAGTGTGACCTCAGCTCTGCAAAAAAAAATGTTTAACAATTAGCCAGGTTGCCGGGCACAGTGGCTCATGCTTGTAATCCCAGCACTTTGGGAGGCCGAGGCAGGCGGATCACGAGGTCAGGAGATCGAGACCACGGTGAAACCCCGTCTCTACTAAAAATACAAAAAAAAAAAATTAGCCGGGCGTAGTGGCGGGCGCCTGTAGTCCCAGTTATTCAGAGAGGCTGAGGCAGGAGAATGGTGTGAACCCGGGAGGTGGAGCTTGCAGTGAGCTGAGATTGCGCCACTGCACTCCAGCCTGGGCAACAGAGCGAGACTCCATCTGAAAACAAACAAACAAACAATTAGCCAGGTCATGGTAGTGCATGCCTGTAGTCCCAGCTACTCAGCAGGAAGATCACCTGAGCATGAGAGGTTGAAGCTGGAGTGAGATATGATTGCACCACTGCACTCCAGCTTGGATGACAGAGCTGTCTCAGAAAAAAAAAAAAATCGTGCCCAGGGTGGGGAGAAACACATACATCTCTGGGTATACTGTGTCAGGAAGCTATGGATAGAAAGGAAGAAGGAGGTCTGGACCCCTCAAACTGACCCTCAAGCCAAAAAGGTGGAGTCAGTTAGGAGGAAAAAAAATTAATTAATTTTTTAATTTTTTGAGACAGGGTCTTGCTCTGTTGCCCAGGCTGGAGTGCAGCAGTGCAATGACGGCTCACGGCAGCCTTGACCTCCTGGGCTCAAGGGATCCTCCTACCACAGCGTCCTGAGTAGCTGGGACCACAGGCATGTGCCACCACGTCCAGCTAAGAGAAATTCTGAAAGAAGAGAGAAAGGAGGGAAAGGAACTGAGCCCCTGATGCTGCCTAGGGAAAAAGCTGGGGCTCTTTACAGCATGCTGCCTTCTTTAATTCCACAGCACTGTGTGGGTTTCCATGCCTTTATTTCCTTGGAAAGTACGAGCTTCTTGAAGACAGCGACTGTGCCTTGTCTTTCTTTGTATCCCTTACTTCTCTCCTAGTACCTGGCCTAGAAGGCACTCAGTAAAGCAAATGATTAGCCCCATTTCACAGACAAGGAACCAACACTGAGAGAGGTAACTCACCTGTGCAAGTCATATCACAAGTGCCAAAGTCAAGACTGGATGCAGGACTGCCTGGCTGCAGACCAATTCTTCCCAGGCTGACATGGCAGGTAGGTGAGTGGGAAAGAGAAGGGTGAGGCATGAGGCAACTGGAGATTTTAGTACCTATTAATAGGCAGTGGATCTTGGCACTCAAACAGGCTGTCTTCATTAGCTGGGGAGGAGACTGAGTGGGCCTGGATGGTATGGAGGTATTTGCACAGGGAAACCCATTGTGCTGGCTTATCCATTCAGATTAGACAATGCTGGTTCCTCTCTACCTGCCTTGGCTAAGCTCACCTAGGGGTAAATGCCGCAGGGACACCGTCACATCTGTGTCAACACAGAGTCATGGAATAACAGAATAGGATCACAGATTTACAGAACAATAGCCCAGAACCTTGGACATGACAGATAGTTATTAAATGCTTGGCCATTGAAAAAAAAAAAGAACCTAGAACTAGTATCACAGTAATATCTAATTATACAAGCTAGTTACCTTGAGAAAGCACCAGGCACAGCCCGCAGCCTTTGGGCAGCAAATGATGTCTTTGGACTAGACAGAAGAGATGGTTGTCCGCCCTGCTTTGAAGCTCTCTGGCCAGGGAAACTCCAAACCATTCATTTGTTCATCCATTTGCCCACAAACAACATTCATTGAGCATCTGCTCTGTGGGGTGCTCTGTGATGGTGACAGTCCCAGGAAGCAGTTTCAGTCCTCCCTGCCCTCAAGGGGCTCTGTGTTTAGGGAGGACAAACGTATACATCATGACAATAAAATTTGATAAAAGTTAAATTAGAGAGGGGGCAAACCCTGACGTAGGAGCCCAGGAGGGACTCCTAACTTCTCTGCCAATTTCATGTTTCAAAATCATTAGACCTAAGACTCGCTTTGGTATAAACTTAAGCTCTCTTACTGTACATTTTTCTTCTGCTGCTAATCTTTAATTAAGTGCCCACCAGGTGCCTGGCACTGACTCAAAACTCAAAAAACTTGCTGAATTAAACCAAATGCACCTCCTGTGGGTTTTTCCCCCTAATATCCTCAGAGGCAGTAATCAATTCCCTTCCTGAAATCCCCAGTCCCCACCCCATCCCCACCTTTCCTTTTGCAGCATAATCTCAACTCCTGTGATGGGGGCAGGCAGGATAGCATGGTAGTGAGATCAACAGACTGTGACTTGAGTTCTTGTCCCTACTTAGCCATTCGTTCTCTGTGTGACCTTGGGTTGAGACTTCAGGGGCATTTCTTTAATAACCTCTAAACTCCCATGCAATGCTGAGAGCCAAGGTAGTGGCTCTCAGGTCTTGTTCCAAGAACTGCCACCAGAGGGCAGCCTAGAGACTCCTCTCAGGTGTTTTCCCCCAGAGCCTTTGCTCTTTCCCTCACTAATGTCATCCACTCCCTGGGTCCACCATCAAGGCACACAAGTGTCCCCTTAGCTGTCAAGGTGACCATTCTAAGGTGAGCCAGGCATGTGAGGTGAGGCGAGACAGGCTCTGAAGCCCTCAGGAAAATTCAGGCACAGGTTGCTTGTCCAGGTGGACCTCACGATCATCATTTACACATTCTCTCTCTGATTATTTCATGAGCTGGTGGTCTACAGGAGAGGATGCCACAGCCAGTCAAAGGGATCAGGGCCCTGGCTTCCAGTGGGGGAGGAGAGAGATACACAGATGCTTACAAGGTATCTGTAGTAGGATGTCACCTAGTGATGAATGGTATGACGCAGCTTAGGCAGAGCGAGGAAATAGGGATGGTCCAAACATGTGTGTGTGTGTGTTTTTTTTTTTTTTTTGAGATGGAGTTTCACTCTTGTCGCCCAGGCTGGAGTGCAGTGGTGCAATCTCAGCTCACTGCAACCTCTACCTCCCGGGTTCAAGTGATTCTCCTGCCTCAGCCTCCCGGGTAGCTGGGATTACAGGTGTTCACCACCACACCCGGCTAATTTTTGTATTTTTAGTAGAGACTGGGTTTCATCATGTTGGCCAGGCTGGGCTACGAGCAAAACTCCATCTCAAAATAATAATAATAATAATAATTCCTGTCTCCCAGGGTCATTGAGAGAATGGAGATCAGTCCTGCATGGGCAGATGTCGGCACCGAGCTGAATGTTACACACCGCACAGGAGTCGGCGCCGGTCTCTAGTGAATATGTTCTAGTCCCAAGGCCCAAGAGAACAGAGCGGGACACGAGATGCCTCTCTAACAGGAGTCTGTGTTCCCTGGTCACCTCTGTGTGCTGGGTGATGCCTCAGGTGCCAGGGAGACACTGGGCAGTAGCAGAAGCTCCCTCCTGTGAGGAGCTCTCACCCAGAGGCACTCAGACAGCCCAGAACACAGGAGGGAAGATGGGCCACCGCAGTCCCATTCCCAGGCGCTCCAAGGGCCAGCCCTGCCTAGAAGTCCCTCCTGGTACAAGTCTTTCTGGCCTCTCCTCTCCCGAGAGCATGTTCAGACTGCACCCTGGCCCTCTCACCCTCTCGAGGAAGCTGTGACTCTAATTCTGGGTGACCAGTAACAATAAAAACCACTAATAGCCCTAGTGGAAAGAAGGACTATTTAATAGGTGCACATAATGAGCAGACAAAGAGCGCTCTTTTCCCTCACACTCCGCAGAGCAGAGAGTAAACAGTCTTATTACTATGAGAGCTAATCACAGCCTCTGTGCGCCTCCCTCCTCGCAAGATAAGAGGGGTGACCTCAGGGCGTGACTGAAACAGCCACGAAGGCTTTGGCCCAGGGAGCGACTGCCCTGCAGCTGACTCCCTGCTGCTTTTGGGAAGTGGGGGTGAAAGGAAAATGCTCGGGGGAGGCGGGGGAAGAAAGCTTGGTGGGCAGAACGCCACTTGCCGAATTCTTCCTCTTTCAGGATTCAGTGCCCAAAGGTGCGCCTGGCTCTGGCCCCAGTCCTCACTCCCATGTGCCGGCTGCAGTGCCCTGGGCCCCTCGGAGGCTGGCAGGGCTGCTGGGAGGGTGAGGACAGGCATGGGAAGAGTGGAAAGTGGGGGCTGACCCAGCCAAGCTCCAGGAGGCCATTCCATAGAGGAGAGAGCCATGGACCAGGAGCAAAGCAGGGAAGAAGGAAGGAAGGGTAGAGCCGAGCACCCCCCACACCAGGAATAATCTCAGGGAGAGGACGGTGTGGACAGGCCCCAGGAAAGGGCTTCTCAGCTAGGGGCAACTCGTTATACTGCAGTGGGGGCACCTAACAGAACCCCCTAGGGTTTTTTTTAAAGTATACAGCACGGTCCTGCCCACCCCTGGCATCAGATTAATGCCATGTCCAGGGGAAACCCCAGTATGTCCTCATCACAGCCATGTGAACTCTGTTGTTTGTTCATGAAAATGTGTTGCATCCCTAGGGGGAAAAAAAGGAGCTAATCCAATAGAGAGAAGAGTGGCTCAGGGGAGACAGTCACCCGTGAGGAATGAGGGCAAGACACACAGGCCCAGGCCGAGATTGCACAGGGTGTCCCACGAGTGGCTGTGTCAGAGCCAAGTGCACGTGCCCACTGCCACCTCCGCCAAGGCCATCAGTGAATCCCTCCAGCACCTACAGGGGCTTTGCACATAGGAGCTGTGCTTGCAGGGGTGGGGGGCACAGGGCAGGAAGCTAGAGAGGAGGGCACCATGTCCCTGAGTAAGGCAGAAAGGGGAAGCACAGCCCGGACACATTCATCCATTCCTTTATTTCAAAATATCACCAAGTGCCTGCCACAGCTATGTGCTGGGAACTCAGTGAACACGCCAGTGCTTTGCCCACTGGCATGGAGCCCATGGTCTGGGGGTGATGGTTTCTGTTGCATTTCAAAGCCACTGGGGCGCTGCATAGATGGCTGGCTGCAGAGTCTATTTGAGAGGAAGGCAAGAAGTCAGGGCCCATGGACTGTAGATTCCACCCTTGATCGTCTACTACAGGAAAGAAGCCACAGAAGTGAGGGGGCATTCCCAAGAGAAAGGCAGAGAAGGAGAGATTAAAACTGAGTCAAGAAGTGTAGCCAGTCCCATGGGAGCACTAAGGAGGGTCTGTCCCCGCAGAGATGTTCGGAACACCTGATTGGGGATGTGCCCTCTCCTTCTATGTTCTTGGTCACCAGAGGAACCAGGTGAAGAGTGTGGATGACTCAGTCCACCCCTCTCCGCACAGGTAAAACAACTCAGAGGACATCCCCTACTGGGAGTGGCCAGGAGCGCCAGGGAGAGGAGGGTGTTGTGGCTGCAGAGGCGAGTCCACAGGGAAGCGAGGGTGTCATGGAGAAAGAGAGAGGAGGGGAAACGGCCTCGCTGGAGCCAGGCAGAGAGGAACGAAGGAGGGAGGAGCCCACAGGCCCCGGAGCCCCAGAGCGGCTCTGGGTGGCCCCTTTCCTTCTCTCCCCAGCACAAAATAAGCTGCTTTTCCAGGCTTTTTCTCTTCCTCGTGCTTACTCCATTTTCCTTCTTCCAAGCCTAAGCCCTGGTCTACCAAGGACCCCTGTGTGAAACACTTGTTCTAGAACTTCTGTCCTGACTCTCAGGCCCCCAGAGGAGGAAAGCTGTGGAGGAGGGACCTCATGAGCCAGTAACCTTCACTTAGGAATTCTTAACTTTTTTTTTTTTTTTTGAGACAGTCTCACTCTGTCATCCAGGCTGGAGTGCAATGGCACGAAATCAGCTCACTGCAGCCTCTGCCTCCCCGGTTCAAACGATTCTCGTGCCTCAGCCTCCCGAGTAGCTGGGATTACAGGTGCCTGCCACCACACCCGGCTAATTTTTGTATTTTTAGTAGAGATGGTTTTGCCATGTTGGCCAGGCTGGTCTCAAACTCCTGAGCTCAAGTGATCCACCTGCCTCGGCCTCCCAGAGTGCTGGGATTACAGGCGTGAGCCACCATACCTGGCCAGCTTTGATAGCGGAAATCTTCTCTCTAGAAATATTCATATACATAAGGAATTTTGCACACACCCTTCCAGGGTTTAGGGAGCCTCCGAAGCCTGTCCATGAACCTCTGCCATTCGTTTACAGCATGATGTCAGCTGCAGAGTAACAGGATCTATGTGGGCCTGGAAGTCCAACAGGCCTGGGTTTGAATCTTTTTCAAACATTTTTGCTTGTTAGCAGCTGGTTTGGACAAATAATTTCAACTTAGTTTTCTCATCTGTGAAACAGGGGGAAAAAGCACTTACCCTTAAGGGCTGTCATGAAGATTGAACACGACAACACATGTTAAATACCCAGGCACCGTGTCTGCCTGCAGCAGGCAGTCAGTACATGGTGGATTTCGTGCCCCAAGCCTCCTCTTTATGGAGTCCCTCATGTTGCCCCAGCTGGCCTTGGATTCCTCCCACGTCCACCTCCTGGGTAGCTGGGACTACACCATGCCATGCTTCAGCCCCCTTTGAGATCATTCAAAGCCGTTTGGTTCCCTGCACCCTCTCACATTTACTGCAATTCCTATAGAATCCAAATTCTTTTAAGCTGCTGTTGCAGGTCATCTACAATCCTGATCCAAGCAGCCTGTCCCTTCTCCCACACCACTGTTCCTCCACATGCATGTCCCACACCGACCCATGCCATCCGCTGGTTCTAAATACACCTGAAGCACCGCAAGGCCCCATATCTGGCTGCCTGCTCTGTCCTTCTCTCATCATTCCTCAAGGCCCAGGGAAAGTCCTGCCACCTCCCTGAAGCCAAGTGCCTACCCGCTTCTCCACTCTAGGCTGCTCTCTATGCTGTGTGTCCCCAGCTGGATGGCAGCTCCTCAGGGCAAGGAACAATTCCTCTTCCTTCTCAGTGCAACTTCCAAAACATAGCAGAGGAGCGCGCACTGGGGGCCAAGCCTGGCACAGAAAACACAGCAGCACAGGGCTGCTGGAGGGGTGGAGGGGACTGGAGGGGACAGTGACCTGCCTGCTTCATAATACAAGGCTGGGAGCCCCACCTTTTGCCTATGGAAGGCAGGCACGTGCTTTGAGCTTGATTTTCTCGGGTGCGGGGTGTCTACGCTACCCACACTTTCTCACCTGGTCCAATGCACGGGCACAGGCAGGGGCAGGGGCAGAATCTGTTGCTGTAGAACGCAGCAGAGCTGCCTCCGCTACTGTGGACGCCACTAAACTGGCAGCTTCACTGAAGGTGACCCTGGCCTGTGTGGGCACTCAGCTGATGCCCTTCTCTTCCCTCCTAAGCCCCATTAGCTTTAGGTCTTCACCACCTGTGCTGAGAGAAGAATTAATGGTGAGCACCAGAGTAAAATCTAGCACAGAAGGCAGGATTTCAGTAAAAAACCAAAAGCACGGCGGATTAGAGCTCAGGGACCACAGGTGGGAGGGACAGCAGAGGAACTGGGCAGCCCAGGGTGGCAGGATGGGGTGGACAGGAGTGGACAGGAGAGAGTAGCGAGGAGGAGGGACGTGGCTGCACCACCAGTCCACGTGGGTGGCTGGAGACCTGGCAGGAGGCCGGGAGAGACTGTGCCTCCTCCAGCCTGGCTGTCTTGGCCAAGTTCTGACAGCAGCCAGGAGGAATGTGAGAAAGAAAACAAGACAAACTTTGCTACCTCCGGCTGGTCAGGGGAAGTTCGTGTTGGAAAAGAAGCCACAGGTTCCGCTGTTCCGCTGCCTTCTCCCCTCCCACCCTGGGGGATGGCCCAGCAGCTTCTAGTCCACTCCTCTCTGCCCTCTGCCACTCCCCTCGCTGCCCCAGAGCCCCCTCTCTCCTTGCCCAGGTCCTCCAGGGAGCCAAGCCTGAGAGTCTGGGGAGGCCCACAGGAGGAAATGATGTTCAGAAAGAGCAGCATCACTTTATTTATTTTTTATTTTTTGAGACGGAGTTTCCCTTTTGTCACCCAGGCTGGAGTGCAATGGTGTGACCTTGGCTCACTGCAACCTTCGCCTCCGGGGTTCAAGTGATTCTCCTGCCTCAGCCTCCCAAGTAGCGGGGATTACAGGCGCCCACCACCAAACCTGGCTAATTTTTTTTGTATTTTTGGTAGAGATGGGGTTTCGCCATTTTGGCCAGGCTGACCTCGAACTCCTGGCCTCAAGTGATCCGCCCGCCTCGGCCTCCCATAGTGCTGGGATTACAAGCGTGAGCCACCGTGCCCAGCCAAGCAGCATCACTTTAAATGGTATCTCTCTCACATTTGTGCCTGCAGCTCTATACAAGGCAGGAAGGGAGCAGAAGAGACTCTGCTAGCGTTGGCTGGAGACTCAGGAAAAGGAGCCTGGGGCTGTGGGGGTGAAGCTGGCCTATTTGTCTCCCCCAGTGGAAGGATGAAGACAGGAGCACCTGCAGGGCTCCATTTGCTGGGCTTCCTACTGGGGGACTGCACCCCTTGTCCCATTTAACCTTTCTGATAATTTCCCATTTGATGTTCACAAAAACCTTGCGAAATAAGTGTTATTTAAAATACCCCCATTTTACAGATGCGGAGATGGAAGTTCAGAAAGGTCTGAAGAGTCGCCCAAAGCCAAGAGGTTAGCTGGGACTTGAACACACGTCATCTTCATTCTGAAGCCAGTGTTTTTTGTTTGGTTGTTTGTTTTCCCCAAGGCATTAGCCCTCTTCAGGGGACCCTGTCCTATCCCTTCCTCTCTCCACGGCTCCCTCAGCTCCTCTTTCCTCCCACTCCCATTCTGAGTGTCACCAGCAAGTCAAGAGCAAGACTAGATGGTAGCCACTAGCTGCACGTGGCCAACCACATCATTACAATTAATTAAAATTAAAGCTCCAAATCTTTGGTGGTTATACTTGCCCCATGTGGCCAGTGGCTACCATATCGGACAGCACAGACAGGAAACATTTCCATCCTCCTGCTGGTCTGAACTTAAAGGGCAGTCAGGAGGTAAAGGGAGTTGGAGAGACCAGCCCAAAGGGCCCAGGCACAGAGCTGCCTTTGTGAGGAGACGAGCAGGTTTTGGAAGTGAGTTTGGGTGAGGGGAGCAGGGGTGTCTGAAGCCTGGTGGAGGAGAGGGCAGCTTGCTGGACTCCCAGGCACCTCCCTCCGATACTGATACTCCGGCAATACTAGTGAGCAATTAATTGGCTGGGGCAGGGCAGGGGCCAGAGCAGGAGGGAGGCCAACGCAATGGAGGAGAAGCCACCACCCTCTCAGCAGATGGCAGGGCTCCGGTTCTCCTGGCCTCCTTTCATCCTTTGAGGACCCGGGAGCCTGCCTGGCTCTCCTCGACCTGCCCAGAGCTGGCTGCTGCTTCCTGCTCGCTCATCCAGCCCGGGGCCAGTAGATGGGCTACGGGGCCACCACCTTCCCAATTAGCCTTCTTAGCCTCTTGTTCACTCTTGAGGTCTGGGTTACCAGCCATGGGGAGAGGCTGTGAGTGGCCCGTGAGTAACCAAGGCCCAGCTATGACAGAGGTCATCAGCCCAGGCCCCTCCCCTGGCTGAGCCCTGGCTCCCAGCACCCCTCCCAACCCCCGCCACCATGCCGTCCCCAGAGGCCCCCAGAAGCGACAGGTCAGGGAGTTGGTTTTGGGAATGTGGTGCCCCATTTCTGAGAAGAAGGTTCCCCAGGTGATGGAACACGTAATAGGTATGTGGCTGGCCTGGTACTTGGGGAGTGGTGGGAGGGGGAGCCTGGGGGATGGGGGCAGAACTCATATTTGAAGGAGGAAAGTGGAGGTGGAGTGATGGGGTCCTAAGGAAGGAGCAGATCGGGGGCTGTGAATGGGACCTCATTGGGGTTGGGCAGGTGGGGCTGGAGCAGGCACCCAAGTGCAGAAGAAAACGCTGAAACGCCCATGTCTGCGAGTGGAGGGCAGATGGGGAGACAGGCCAAGCCAGGGTAGGCAGGAGAGTTAAGGAGCCAGGCGGCTGGGTATCGTGGCAAGAGTGGCCGCCCCAGAGTGGGTGGCTGTGGGGCAGAGCGCCTGGTTCCGGGTTAGGCAATGAGGAGCCGGGGCCAGGCCTGTGAGGTGGCAGGATCGTTAGGGCCTCGTGGCCATGGGTACCCCACACTGCAGCCACTGCTGCTGCTGAGTAGGCAGATGCACCGGGCTGATTACCACACTCCTCTCAGCCACACCAACTTCCCCTGGGGCACCCACCCCCTCCACCTCTCCTCTCCTCCCCACAGTGACTCCTGCCCGGGGAATGTCCAGCTCTGGCATAAAGGACCCGGGTGTCCTCGAGCTGCCGTCAGTCAGGAAGCCGTGCAGTCCGAGATGGGCTCGTCTCGGGCACCCTGGATGGGGCGTGTGGGCGGGCACAGGATGATGGCACTGCTGCTGGCTGGTCTCCTCCTGCCAGGTAGGAGGCTGGGGGCCCTGGGAACAGGAGGGAAGCGGGAGGGAGAGTCTGGGAGAGGATCCAGCGAAGGGGACGGGCAGGGGCTCTGGAATCTGCCTTTAGAGTCTGGGGGTTGCACCTCACTGCATGGTCACTTCAGGTAAGTTTCTTAAACTTCCTGATCCCCAGTTTCTGAAACTCTGAAGTGGGGTTAATGACACCTACGTCTAGTCTGTGTGTCTCAAATTAAATAATGTATGTGACACGTGCTTTGGAAATTCTAGAGGTTTATATAAATGGTGGTGGTGATTTTTATTATGGGAGCACTACAAGATAATGATTGGACATTTAATAGTAATAATATCATTTTTAGAGCCTTTTTATATGCTAGACTCTGTTTTAAGCACATTTGGATTATACATTAGAACTTTTATTTTTATTTTTTTTGTGAGATGGAGTCCCACTCTGTCTTCCAGGCTGGAGTGCAGTGGCGTAATCTCGGCTCACTGCAACTTCCACCTCTCAGGTTCAAGCGACTCTCATGCCTCAGCCTCTAGAGTAGCTGGGACTACAGGCGCCCATCACCACACCTGGCTAATTTTTTTTTTTGTATTTTTAGTAGAAACAGGGTTTTACCACGTTGGTCAAGTTGGTCTGGAACTCCTGACTCAAGTGATCCGCTCGCCTCGGCCTCCCAAGGTGCTGGGATTACAGGCATGAGCCACCACACCCGGCCTATATTAGCACTTTTGATCATTACAAGAATGGTATGAAAGGAGATTTGCTATTTCCACTCTACAGATGAGGACACTGAGGCTTGGAGAGGTTAGGAAACTAGCTCAAGATCATGCATTAGAAGGCAGCAAGGCCAAGATTACAACCCCAGGCCAGGCAACCCCTGGACCTGTGTTGTTGACCACTGGGTACTTACAGCCCTTGAGGAATTTCTGTGACCTTCCCATGGTCTAGTAAGTGGTTGGTGTCTGAGGGAATAGAGAAAGAGAGAGGCAATGCGTGGTGGATTCGTGCAGAGGACTGAAGGGAATTGGCACAGCTGGGGTTTGGCGTGGAGGTGCATGCAGAGAATTTCTTTCTGAGCAGAGAACAGAGACATCACAGAGGATGGTAGTCTGGTTGTTGGTGGAGGGATCAGGATGAGTGGCAGTAATAAATCATAATATATAATGCTTTACACTTTCTAAAACATCTTCTGGCCGGGCATGATGGCTTGCGCCTGTAATCCCAACACTTCAGGAGGCCGAGGCAGGCGAATCACCTGAGGTCAGGAGTTCGAGACTAGCCTGGCCAGGATGGTGAAACCACCTCTCTACTAAAAATACAAAAAATTAGCTGGGTGTGGTGGCGGGCACCTGTGGTTTCAGCTACTTGGGAGGCTGAGGCAAGAGAATCGCTTGCACCGAGGAGGCAGAGGTTACAGTGAGCTGAGCCCGTGTTATTGCACTCTAGCCTGGGCAACAAGAGCAAAACTCCATCTCACAAAAAAAAAAAAAAAAAAAAAAGAAGACAAACTTTCAGGTGGATGATCTCATTTAGTTTTCTTCATAGTGATGCTGTGGGAAGGCAGGGCAAATTTGGCCCCTCTGAATGTATAAACTAAAGCTCAGTGAGGTTCAGTAACTTGCTAGTATGTGGCTCTGTTTGTGACACGTGGGACCTGGAGGGGCTAGGGAAGGCAGAAGGAACGCAGGTGAAAGAGTCGTGGAGGAACCATGGGATAAGTTGGGCCTGGGGTTTTGAGCAAAGGAAAGGAAAGATAAGGAAAGATGTGGCTCCACATCCCTGAGGGAAGTCAAGGCAGCAGAAGTCAGGTGAGGAGCTGGATGGAGGCAGGTGTGCTCAGAGAGGGAAGCTGATTGTGGCCAGGAGCCTCAGAGGCTCGGGAGGTTTTGTCCTGGTTCCCTGGGCTGGGCCAGCGAGAGCAGGGCTGGCTCAGGGTGCGGTGTCCTGACACACTGGTACCAGCAGGTTCTGAAGCAACAGGTAGTGACCCCACATCCTGGCCCCCACCCAGCTTTACTGGCATGGCCAGTGCTGAGATGGGAAATAGGGTTTCCGTTCCTGACCCCAGCCTGGGCTCTCATGAAGAAGCTGGTGACCAAATCTTAGTCCTCGAGTGCCCTTTCCTTTATTTCAGCCCCTTTGCCCCCAGCTTTATCTTCTTCCAGTGTCTCCTTCTATATTTTTCTCCGCTTCTCAGCCCTCCATTGTTTTGCCTGTTGTCTTCTCCTTCCCTTTGGTCCCACTGTCTGACCCAGGATTTTTCCCCTAAGAATTTATGCCTGGACTTCTCAGAGCCTCAGTTTCCCCAATTGTCTGTCTCTTCAGGGTCCTTTCTTTTAGACCTACTTATTCCTGCCACTTCTCCATTCCCTCTTCTTTTTAAAAAAATTTTTAATTAAAAAACAAAATACAGACGGGGTCTATGTTGCCCAGGCTGGTCTTGAACTCTGGGGCTCATGCAATCCTCCCACCTCGGCCTCCCAAAGTGCTGGGATTACCGGCATGAGCCACTGTGCCCAGCCCCCTCTTATATTCAATGTATTC
Source organism: Symphalangus syndactylus (assembly GCF_028878055.3). Classification (NCBI taxonomy): domain Eukaryota; kingdom Metazoa; phylum Chordata; class Mammalia; order Primates; family Hylobatidae; genus Symphalangus; species Symphalangus syndactylus. The sequence continues at coordinate 40,513,400 of NC_072445.2, forward strand.
CTTTGAGGCCCCTCACTTTGGCACCTAATTTTCTATTTTTCTGGTTGGTGTTTGCCCACCCTTCCCAAGCAATGAAACTGCCTTTATTCGGCCACCTCAATACCCTTTAGAGACAATAGCCAGTTCTTCCTCCTTTCTCCATCCTTAAACTCTCCCTGCGCTCTGCTTGGGAGAAACCCGAGAGGCCGATGACTGAGATAAGGCAGAAAGGTGAGGGAGGAAGCCAGGCCTCCTTGGCCCTTACTAACCACTGCTTTCCTCCACAGGGACCTTGGCTAAGAGCATTGGCACCTTCTCAGACCCCTGTAAGGACCCCACGCGCATCACCTCCCCTAACGACCCCTGCCTCACTGGGAAGGGTGACTCCAGCGGCTTCAGTAGCTACAGTGGCTCCAGCCGTTCTGGCAGCTCCATTTCCAGTGCCAGAGGCTCTGGTGGTGGCTCCAGCAGATCCAGCATTGCCCAGGGTGGTTCTACAGGATCTTTTCAGCCAGGAACGGGGTATTCCCGGGTCAGCTACTCCTCCGGATCTGGCTCTAGTCTACAAGGTGCATCCGGTTCCTCCCAGGTGGGCAGCGGCGGCTCTCACTCGGGAAGCAGCGGCTCTCACTCGGGAAGCAGCGGCTCTCACTCGGGAAGCAGCGGCTCTCATTCGAGCAGCAGCAGCAGCTTTCAGTTCAGCAGCAGCAGCTTCCAAGTAGGGAATGGCTCTGCTCTGCCAACCAATGACAACTCTTACCGCGGAATACTAAACCCTTCCCAGCCTGGACAAAGCTCTTCCTTTTCCCAGACCTCTGGGGTGTCCAGCAGTGGCCAAAGCGTCAGCTCCAACCAGCGTCCCTGTAGTTCGGACATCCCCGACTCTCCCTGCAGTGGAGGGCCCATCGTCTCGCACTCCGGCCCCTACATCCCCAGCTCCCACTCTGTGTCAGGGGGTCAGAGGCCTGTGGTGGTGGTGGTGGAGCAGCACGGTTCTGGTGCCCCTGGAGTGGTTCAAGGTCCCCCCTGCAGCAATGGTGGCCTTCCAGGCAAGCCCTGTCCTCCAATCACCTCTGTAGACAAATCCTATGGTGGCTACGAGGTGGTGGGTGGCTCCTCTGACAGTTACCTGGTTCCAGGCATGACCTACAGTAAGGGCAAAATCTACCCTGTGGGCTACTTCACCAAAGATAACCCTGTGAAAGGCTCTCCAGGGGTCCCTTCCTTTGCAGCTGGGCCCCCCATCTCTGAGGGCAAATACTTCTCCAGCAACCCCATCATCCCCAGCCAGTCGGGAGCTTCCCCGGCCATTGCGTTCCAGCCAGTGGGGACTGGTGGGGTCCAGCTCTGTGGAGGCGGCTCCACAGGCTCCAAGGCACCCTGCTCTCCCTCCAGTTCTCGAGTCCCCAGCAGTTCTAGCATTTCCAGCAGCTCCGGTTCACCCTACCATCCCTGCGGCAGTGCTTCCCAGAGCCCCTGCTCCCCACCAGGCACCGGCTCCTTCAGCAGCAGCTCCAGTTCCCAATCCAGTGGCAAAATCATCCTTCAGCCTTGTGGCAGCAAGTCCAGCTCTTCTGGTCACCCTTGCATGTCTGTCTCTTCCTTGACACTGACTGGGGGCCCCGATGGCTCTCCCCATCCTGATCCCTCCGCTGGTGCTAAGCCCTGTGGCTCCAGCAGTGCTGGAAAGATCCCCTGCCGCTCCATCCGGGATATCCTAGCCCAAATGAAGCCTCTGGGGCCCCAGCTAGCTGACCCTGAAGTTTTCCAACCCCAAGGAGAGTCACTCGACAGTCCATAAGTCAACTTTTGTGTGTGTGCATGCCTTGGGCACAAACAAGCACATACACTATATCCCATATGGGAGAAGTCCAGGGCCCAGGCATAGGGTTAGCTCAGTTTCCCTCCTTCCCAAAAGAGTGGTTCTGCTTTCTCCACTACCCCAAGGTTGCAGACTCTCTCATCACCCCTTCCTCCTTCCTCTTCCCAAAATGGTAGATTCAAAACTCCTCTCTTGATTCTCTCCTACTGTTTAAATTCCCATTCCACCGCAGTGCCCCTCAGCCAGATCACCACCCCTTACAATTCCCTCCACTGTGTCTTTGAAATGGTCCATTGAGTAACACCCCCATCAGCTTCTCAACTGGGAAACCCCTGAAATGCTCTCAGAGCACCTCCAACACCTGGAGAAGTTATACCTTCCTCTTCCCCTTTACCAAATAAAGCAAAGTCAAACCATCATCTGGAAACAGTGGCCACTTTTCACTGACCTCTCTTTGACATCTGGTCAACCCACCCAACATGCCACTGGGCTCTCACTCCCAATTCCACCCCACCCTCCATTGCAGAGCTCACCATGCCCTCCTAGATCACCATCCCCAACACACCCGTTGCCTCTCAAGGCCCTTATCTCAGCCCCTTCCTGCGGCCACTTCCCTCAGTGCTCAGATGATTCCCTGGGTGAGGGAGACACTGGGGCACCCTCAGAGGTTGGAGCAGGCTCCCTGCTGTCTCTGGATCCTGGACAGATGGCTCAGTAAACTGTGGGGACTAGGTGCAGACTTTTTGCCTTCTTGGAGTCCTGGGTCTCCTCTGAGAGTCTGGGTGGTGCTCCTTCTACGCCTCTAGAGGTCTCTGTGTCCCTCATTTTCCTTCAAAAGCTGGCTGTATTTCTCTTCTACCTTCCAGCTCCTCCCACAGAGGAGGAAGACAATAAATATTAGTTGAACTGAAAGCAGAGATTGCCTGGCCTCCCAGATCCTTCCTCCATTTCCCTCCTCTCTCATTGCTCTAGGAAATCCATTCTCTTCCCATTCCTCATTCACCACGGGGTCCCCCTTCCCCTCATTTAGGGCCCTCAGTGTTTCCTCTCCCTCTCCCTCCCCTCCCCTCCCCACCCAAACTCCTTTTCTTCCACCATTAGCATGCCTCACCTTCTAGACGCCATCCTCTCTGGGAGTCATGAGTCTCGATTTCCTGGGTTTCTGGGACACCTGGACGCTTGGGAAGGCTGGGACACAACAACTCCAACCAGATTCCTGTCAGCTGAGTAGGAGCCCAGGTGGGCGTTGTTCCTGGAGCTGGGGGTGGAGAGAGTAAAGGACTGAGAGGATGGGAGCGGGGCAGGGAGTGCAGCCAAGCAGTGTGACTCACTGGCCTAGATCAAGAGGCCCGGCCCGCGGCAGAACAGAGCTGCCAGTGGTCTCTCCATCTTCACACTCCCTGCTCTGCTGGGGTCCAGCGTGAAAGTGTGAGCGACATGGCTCTCAGGTGCGGGCTGAGAGGGCAGAGTGCCCCATTGGGAAAGAGGAGTTGCCTCCACTGGAGAAGAGAGAGAAAGTGGGGTGTGTGGTGGGGTCCATGCGACTAAAGTCCTGAGACAGGCAGGGAGAGTCTGAGGCGGACAAAGTTCCTGCATCCCAAAGAGGGCAGAGTGGATTGTGCTTGTCCCTGTAGGAGCCCCACCCCCCACCCCAGGCCACCTCTCAGAGCCTCTGCTTGGCTGCAAAGGAATTCACCCCTACCGTAGCACTTAACCCATTCCCTCCTATCAGGGTGGTGCTATCTAGTCCTGAATTTAGAACTGTTGAAACTCCAAGTCTGCAATCAGCAGAAATGTATTACATTGACCAGAAAGGGATTAAATCACCCTTGGTCCAGCATCTGGCCCCTGATCTGCAGCCAATGGCAGGAATCAAGGTCCTCAGATGCTTCATGGATGGGAATTGCAGGGAGGGAATGCTCTCTGATGTGGTGATTCCTCGAGTCTCCTGCTGTGCTCCAAATGAAAAGCTTGTGTAAAACTCATACATGTCATCCAAAATGGCTTCTGGGCTCCATCCACTGCCATTTCTGGAGGGGAGCTCCTCACTCCTCCAGTGGTTAAGCCAGCAGGGGCTGGGGAGGAGGACACAGCAGCTCATGTTTAGACCTCAGGCAGCCAGGGAAGCCTACTCCTGGGGCCTCCGGGAAGCCATGGAGAGAACAAAGGCACTGCATTTTTTTTTTTTTTTTTCTTTTTTTGAGACGGAATCTCGCTCTGTTGCCCAGGCTGGAGTGCAGTGGCACAGTCTCGGCTCACTGCAAGCTCCGCCTCCCAGGGTCACGCCATTCTCCTGCCTCAGCCTCTCCGAGTAGCTGGGACTACAGGCGCCCGCCACCACGCCCGGCTAATTTTTTGTATTTTTTAGTAGAGACGGAGTTTCACTGTGGTCTCGATCTCCTGACCTCGTGATCCGCCCACCTTGGCCTCCCAAAGTGCTGGGATTACAAGCGTGAGCCACCGCGCCCGGCCTAGGCATTGCATTTTTATAATAAAAATTGCAAACTTATTTAAAAGCCAACAGACAGTTAATGAATCTCTACATTCTCATCGCCCAGCTTGAACAAGGATCAAGTCCTGGCCATTTGACAGCAGCATTTAAAGGCCCTCCTCTACTGTTACTTGGAAATAGCCACTTTTTCCCAGTGTTTCTTATACTCTATGGCACATCTGACCACCAGTGGCAGGCAGAATGATGTCTTCAACCCCAACACCATCAAAGATGTCCACATCCTAATCCCTGGAACGTGGGAATTAGGTTACATGGCAAAGGGAAATTAAGGTTCCAGATGGGATTAAGGTTGCTATTCAGCTGACTTTACAGAGATTACCATGGATTATTCAGGTGGGTCCAGTGTAGTCACCAGGTCCCTTAATGTGGACATGGGAGGCAGACGAGGAAGTCTGAGTGATACAGTGTAAGAACTGGCTGATTTTGGCTTTGGAGATGGAGGAAGGGGACCACGAGTCAAAGAACACAGGTTGCCTCTAGAAGGTGAAAAATCGGGGAAAGGGATTCTCCCCTGAGGCCCCCAGAAAGAATCACAGCCCTGCTGACGCCTTGATTTTAATCCACTGAGACCTGTTTTGGACTTCTGATCTCCAAAACTGTAAAGTAATAAATCAGTGTTGTTGTAAACCATTCGGTTCACGGTAATTTATCACTGCAGCAGCAGGAATTAGCCAGTATCTCATAAGGATGGCATCCAGGCCCATTTCCCTAGCTAGATCCAGGGTCTCATCTAGAAGCAGCTCCTCAGATGGGGCCACTTCTGCACCCCAGAACCTCTTGCAGGTTGGGGCCAAGGTGAAGGAGATATGAGGATGCACAAGAAAGGGGTGCTGGGAGGAAACAATCCAGATCCCAAAAAGAAGCAAGTGTTTCTGTTGCTGAGAGAGGCAATTAAGAGAGTGGGACCACAGGGTGGAGGTCCTTGTGTATAGAGAAGCAGGGCTGGGGAGGCTAGCAACTGGGGATGAGCTGTGAGCCAGGACACCTGGGCCAAGAAGGGGCAGGGAGGTCAAGGAAAGGAGCCAGGGCGGGAGACACCCAGCTTCCTCTGGGACATTCATTCAAGTGGCACCTGTTGCCACAGACCACATTAGGAATGAGGGTGGAATGTGGAGGTTTATTGTCTCACAACCACTAGCCCAGCCTGTTTCTGCTGTCCCCCGCCCCACTACCAGGATAAAGGGCTGGCTCTCTTGGGGCTGAGGGAGATCCAGGTGCTGAGCAGGATGCAGGGCTGCGTGGCAGGGAGCTGCGCTCCTCTGGGCCTGCTCCTGGTCTGTCTTCATCTCCCAGGTATGGAGGCCGTGATGCCCTTGGGCAGGAGGGACTGGAGGTCCCCCAGGAAACAGGAATTAAGGAAAGGGGTAAAGGCAGGAGGGTACACATTTAGGTCCCTGAGGGAAAAGGAAGAATAGGCATAGGGGGAGGGAAAAGGAAGAATAGGCATAGGGGGAGGGAAAAGGAAGAATAGGCATAGGGGGAGGGAAAAGGAAGAATAGGCATAAGGGAAGCAAAGGGAACTGGGGAATTGGGGAAGGGAGACCATTGGTTGCTTTATCTTCCCTTTCCCTCAGGCCTCTTTGCCCGGAGCATCGGTGTTGTGGAGGAGAAAGTTTCCCAAAACTTGGGGACCAACTTGCCTCAGCTCGGACAACCTTCCTCAATTGGCCCCTCTAACTCTGAACATCCTCAGCCCGCTCTGGACCCTAGGTCTAATGACTTGGCAAGGGTTCCTCTGAAGCTCAGCGCACCTCCATCAGATGGCTTCCCACCTGCAGGAGGTTCTGCAGTGCAGAGGTGGCCTCCATCCGGGGGGCTGCCTGCCATGGATTCCTGGCCCCCTGAGGATCCTTGGCAGATGATGGCTGCTGCGGCTGAGGACCGCCTGGGGGAAGCGCTGCCTGAAGAACTCTCTTACCTCTCCAGTGCTGTGGCCCTCGCTCCAGGCAGTGGCCCTTTGCCTGGGGAGTCTTCTCCCGATGCCACAGGCCTCTCACCCGAGGCTTCACTCCTCCACCAGGACTCGGAGTCCAGACGACTGCCCCGTTCTAATCCACTGGGAGCCGGGGGAAAAATCCTTTCCCAACGCCCTCCCTGGTCTCTCATCCACAGGGTTCTGCCTGATCACCCCTGGGGGACCCTGAATCCCAGTGTGTCCTGGGGAGGTGGAGGCCCTGGGACTGGTTGGGGAACGAGGCCCATGCCACGCCCTGAGGGAATCTGGGGTATCAATAATCAACCCCCAGGTACCAGCTGGGGAAATATTAATCGGTATCCAGGAGGCAGCTGGGGGAATATTAATCGGTATCCAGGAGGCAGCTGGGGGAATATTAATCGGTATCCAGGAGGTAGCTGGGGGAATATTCATCTATACCCAGGTATCAATAACCCATTTCCTCCCGGAGTTCTCCGCCCTCCTGGCTCTTCTTGGAACATCCCAGCCGGCTTCCCTAATCCTCCAAGCCCTGGGTTGCAGTGGGGCTAGAGCACGATAGAGGGAAACCCAACATTGGGAGTTACGGTCCTGCTCCCGCCCCTTGCTATGTGAGCTCAATCCAGGCCCTGTCAGCATGTTTCCAGCACTATCCCCACTTTTCAGTGCCTCCCCTGCTCATCTCCAATAAAATAAAAGCACTTATGGAATTTGCTTCTCCTTGGTGTCTTTGTTTCTGGGCATAAGCTGAAGTGAGTCTGTTCATTCCTGTTTTCTAGCCATCCCCACGGCCCTCTAGGGGCCCCTGCAGACGCTTTCTTGCTATCCCCATCCTTCTCAAAGGATCAATGCCCAAGTGCTTGAGGGTGGAGCCTCACAGTGTCACCCCGGCCAGGTGGGAGAGCTGTTCCAGAATTGTGCTGGAATCTGAAAGGGGGAGGAGGGACAGCAGGACTAATTGAGACCTAAGTGCACCTGCAGCAGGGGGCAAGGATGAGGTCCCAGAAGGCGGCTCCAGGGCCAGGTGGACAGGATTCCTTGCAATTCACAGACACGGGAAGCCAAAAGTCACAATGTCTATGCTTCACTTGTCTTTTCTTTCCCGGAAAGTCAAGCTTCTTGGAAGTGGAGGATACATTGATCTCCTCCCTTACATGCATCATTTAGCACATTGTGTCCCAGAGAACCACAGACTTTGAACATTTGCTGAATAAATAGCAGACCTCGATAAAGGAAAAGAGAAAAGGGAGAAAGGAAAGGGAGAAAAAAACCTTGGAGCCAACAATTCCACCTGGGGTGGCATTTGATGCTTTCATTCCCAAGAGATGACACAGTCTCAGCCTTTGGTCACAGTATTGTCTCTCCTGCCCTCCCTTCGGTTTTCCCAGGAGCTCAGCATCCTCACACAGGAGTTGGAGTGAGGGCAGCGAAGGGTCAGGCTACAAAAGCACAGAAGAATTAGCAGGTGTGGGTTGGGGGTGATTTGGTTCTGGATTCTCTCTTCCCTGTGCCGCGCCTGCAGTGGTCCAGGTGTATGTACTCTCCATCCAGCCAGGTCCCTGGGAGCTGGGCAGCTTGTGGGAGGGGAGAAAGGAGTAGGAAAAACACCAGAACTCAAGGGATAGGGAGCTGCCTGCCTGCCTGCCTGAGTGGGAGAGGGGCATTTCTGGAGAAGATGCCCGGTCCCAGCATCTGCCATAAGGCTCCATCCTACACTGAGAAGTCCTTCCTGGAATACCTTCCTCAGAGCCCACCTTCCCCATCACCAAGCACACTCCCTTCTTCATTACCTCAACCTCTTCACCTGATTCTTTTCCCAGCTTGGACTCTCTTGGTTTCTCCCTGCCCTAGGGCAAGGGGTTCCGTGCCTGTTTTCAGCACCTGCCTCTTCCACCAGCCCAAGGTCATTCTCTCAAGCCTGGAGTCTCATTTCTCTCTGTCCCTCCTCCTGGTGGCCTCTTCTCCATAGTCATTCCTATTCGCACATTTAAATTTGGTGTCAACAGTCCCCTGCTCTGTTCCCCAGACTCACTAGAGTGTAAGCACCACGAGGACAGGGGCTTTGTCTCTTTAGCTCACTGCTGCACCCCCAGCACCAAGAACAGGGTCTGCACCAGTGCAGGCACTCAGCAGGCACTGAAGGAATGGCTGATCCTCTCTCTGTCCCTCCCCCTCTCTTATCCTCTCTCTTCTTCCACTCAATTCCTGAGCCATACGGCTACACTCAGAGTCTAATCTACACTCCTGCTGTGGCCCTCTCAGAGCCTCACTGACATTTTTCACCATCCTCATGAAGCCCTTCTCAGTATTAAAATGCTCTGTGTGTTTCATCATTTAACTTTCATTATTCTCTGTGAGGAAGGCATTATAAGATTTTTGCGGCCAGGCACCGTGGCTCACACCTGTAATCCCAGCACTTTGGGAGGCCGAGGCAGGTGAGTCACCTGAGGAATTCGAGACCAGCCTAGTCCAACATGGGGAACATGCTGAAACCTCATCTCTACTAAAAATACAAAAATTAGCCAGGCCTGGTGTCGGGTGCCTGTAATCCCAGCTACTTGGGAGTCTGAGGCAGGAGAATCACTTGAACCTGGGAGTTGGAAGTTGTAGTGAGCCGAGATCACGCCACTGCACTCCAGCCTGGGTGACAGAGTGAGAGCGAGACTCCGTCTCGGAAAAAAAAAAAAAAAAAAAAAAAAAAGATTTTTACAGATAGAGGAACTGAGATTTAGAGAGATTAAGCAACTCACACAGGGTTACAAGTGACAGAGGTGGTGACTCAAACCTCATTTTTCTCATTATCTGTCCAGGGAGTGTTCAAGTACAACATGCAATTAACAGAAATAACAATGAACTTTTTTTTTTTTTTTTTTTTTTCTTTTTTGAGACGGAGTCTCGCTCTATCGCCCAGGCTGGAGTGCAATGGCGCAATCTCGGCTCACTGCAAGCTCCGCCTCCCGGGTTCACGCCATTCTCCTGGCTCAGCCTCTCCGAGTAGCTGGGACTACAGGCGCCCGCCACCACGCCCGGCTAATTTTTTTGTATTTTTAGTAGAGACGGGGTTTCACTGTGGTCTCGATCTCCTGACCTCGTGATCCGCCCGCCTCGGCCTCCCAAAGTGCTGGGATTACAAGCGTGAGCCACCGCGCCCGGCCAACAATGAACTTTTATTATATTTACATATAGGCTAGGTCCTGGACAAGGCGCTTCCACACACACCCTTCCAGCTAATCCTCACAACAACCCCATTGGGTGGGCACTGCGGGGCCCACTGCACAGGGAAGACACTGAGGCCCAGAGAGGATGGGGAGCCGAGGCTCACACACAGGCACCAGTGAGCCAGGGCAGGGAAGTTCATCTGACGCTTGGTGCTGATGGCTCAGGGAAGCGTGGAGTGCAACAGTGGAGAGTCCCGGGGGGATGTGGCCAGTCCCCTCAGGGTGGTCTTTGGATTAAGGTTAGTTGTTGCTTAAAAAGTGGTGGAACTGGGCATGGTGGCTCATGTCTGTAATTTCAGCACTTTGGGAACTGGGGCAGGAGGATTACTTGAGCCCAGGAATTCTAGACCAGCCTGGGCAACATAGGGAGACCTCATCTCTACAAATAGTAATTAAAAAATTAGCTTGTGCACTTAAAAAAAAACTAAGAGTAGGCCGGGCATGGTGGCTCACACCTGTAACCCCAGCACTTTGGGAGGCCAAGGCAGGCAGAGACCAGCCTGGCCAATGTGGTGAAACCCCACCTCTACTAAAAATACAAAAATTAGCCAGGCATGGTGTTGCATACCTGTAATCCCAGCTAGAGGGAAGGCTGAGGTATAAGAATTGCTTGAACCTGGGAGATGGAGGTTGCAGTGAGCCGAGATTGTGCCACTGCACTCCAGCCTGGGCAACAGAGTGAGACTCTGTCTCAAAAAAAAAAAAATCATCATCATTAGAGCAAAAATAAATTAAAAAAATAAAATATTAGCTTGGCATGGTGTTGTGCCTGTGTTCCCAGCTACTTGGCAGGCTGAGGTGGGAGGATAACCTGAGCCAGGGAGGTTGAGGCTGCAGTGAGCCATGATCATTCCACTGCACTCTAGCCTGGGTGACAGGGCAAGACTAAAAAGAAAAAAAAAAAAAAAGGCGGCTCACACCAGTAATCCCAGCACTTTGGGAGGCTAAGGAGGGTGGATCACCTGAGGTTAGGAGTTCAAGACCAGCCTGGCCAACATGGTACAATCCCGTCTCTACTAAAAATAAAAAGCCAGGTGTGGTGGTGGGCGCCTGTAATCCCGGCTACTCGGGAGACTGAGGCAGGAGAATTACTTGAACCTGGGAGGCAGAGGTTGCAGTGAGCTGAGATCGCACCATTGCATTCCAGCCTGGGTGACAAGACGGAACCTCCATCTCAGAAAAACAACAACAACAACAACAAAACCCAAAAACCAAACAACAACACCTACAACAAAAAGAGAGGGAATGTTTTCAGTAATCTGTGATATGAGAAAGGTCCTAATGTTTGCAACAGGGACTATTGCTGGCATACTGCTTTTTACATTTTTATTAGTGGTTAATTGGTGCAAGTGGTGGCTGGAGTAGCAAGAGTCATTCATTTCTCCTATCCCATAAGGGCGCTTATCCAGAAGTCAGGAAACCAAGGTTCCCCTTCTGCCATACAACTTTCTGTGCCAGGTCACCTTAGGCAAGTCATCGACCTCTGTGGACCTTCGTTTTCTCATCTGTAACATGGGATGAAAGCAGATGTCCAGCCTCCCTCACAGGGTTATTAGGAAGTTTAGGTAAGATAATGATAAGGTGCCTTAGAGACTGGAAAACCCTGAGCCATCGTAAGGGATAGATCCTAATGCAGTGCATTGTCCCAGTGAGGCAGTCCCGGCAGGACCACAGGATAGTTCTTAGTCCCACAGAGGAGAGCTGGTCTGGTGCGGTGGCTGTAGTTGACATCACAGTCGATTGATAAGGTTGATGTGATGCTTTGCACTGGGAATTACACTTGAGAGAATGACTCCAAGATCAAGAGGAAGAGTTGAATTGGCTTCTCATTTAAATATTTCACCCCGCAAACAAACTACATGCACTCAGCCATTTGTCAATAAAAAAGACATTTTTCACTTACACACACACTGTTGGGTGATAATAATAATAGCTTCCTTTATGTATTTACTATGAACTAAATGTTACAGGGTTACTTCAATTCTTACAATTCTATGATGTGCCTACTCTTTTTTTTTGGTAGAGATGGGGGTCTTGCTTGTTGCCCAGATTGGTCTTGAACTCTTGGCCTCAAGTGATCCTCCTCCCTCGGCCTTCCAAAGTGCTGGGATTACAGGCATGAGCCGCCATGACCAGCCTAAAGTGAATTAATATTTGATTCTAGATAATCTCCAGCTAGACAAGCCCCACTGTGGAAAGGTGGTAGCAACAAGCTGTGAAATAATTTTGAGACTATTTAGTTCTTTTTGGCCTCAGGATGGCAGTTGTGACTGATGCAGCAGGTATTTTTTTTTTTTTTTTGAGACGGAATCTTGCTCTGTTGCCAGGCTAGAGTGCAGTGGCACGATCTCAGCTCACCGCAACCTCCGACTCCCTGGTTCAAGCGATGCCCCTGTCTCAGCCTCCCGAGTAGCTGGGATTACAGGCATGCGCCACCATGCTCAGCTAATTTTTGTATTTTTTAGTAGAGACATGGTTTCACCATGTTGGCCAGGATGGTCTGGATCTCCTGACCTCGTGATCTGCCTGCCTCAAAGTGCTGGGATTACAGGCGTGAGCCACTGCGCCCGGCCAGAGGGTTGTTTCTTTAGCACCTCTTCCTCTGTCCCTCCTTTCTCTGAATCCTGTGCTTAAATCACTTCCTGGCTATTCAGGACCATAATCCCTCTTGCCTCACCTAGTCAAAACCCACTTCTCCTGAGTCTCTCTGTCCACTGTGACATTGTCATATGATGAATTCAGGAGAACTAACTCTGTTCATGATTAATAGGTGGAAAGATGATGAGTCTAGCAAGATAAAATCTATCTAGTATGTTAGTGGCCCCTTAAACATCTGTCACCAGCCTTCAAGCTCAGGTGCCCCTCTCTTTTCCTGGGACACCCTCTCAGTGTCTAAAGGACCTTAAGGCATTTCTACTTAATGTAATTTTGTTTCTCTTATGAATTTATTAAACAAATAGCATTTAAGCATTAAATAATATTCTTCTATTTATATACTATGTACACAACTAATACATATACATTTATGGATTTAATAATCCAAACTGATTCAAACATTAAATATTGGTTTTAGACTTAAACTCATTTAAGCATTTAATTAAAATCTTGCATTTAGCTGGGCACAGTGGCTCATACCTGTAATCCCAGCACTTTAGGAGGCCGAGGGGGGTGGATCACCTGAGGTCAGGAGTTCGAGACCAGCCTGACCAACATGGTGAAACCCTGTCTCTACTAAAAATACAAAAATTAGCTGGGCATGGTGGCAAGTGCCTATAATCCCAGCTACTCAGGAGGCTGAGGCAGGAGAATTGCTCGAACCCAGGAGGCGGAAGTTGCAGTGAACTGAAGTGCCATTGCACTCCTGCCTGGGTGACAAGAGCAAGACTCCATCTTAAAAAAAAAAAAAATCTTGCATTTAATATATAGGATTCTCCTAAATGTCTGAAACCCCCTAAGAAGCAAACAAATGCTTTTTTTTTTTTTTTTTTTTTTTTTTTGAGATGGAGTTTTGCTCTTGTTGCCCAGGCTGGAGTTCAATGGCACAATCTCAGCTCACTGCAACCTCTGCCTCCCAGGTTCAAGTGATTCTCCTGCCTCAGCCTCCCAAGCAGCTGAGATTACAGGTGTGCACTACCATGCCCGGCTAATTTTTTATTTTTAGTAGAGATGGGGTTTCACCATGTTGGTTAGGCTGGTTTCGAATTCCTGACCTCAGGTGATCCACCCACCTTGGCTTCCCAAACTGCTGGGATTACAGGTGTGAGCCACTGCACCCAGCCTACGAATGCAATTATTATTATTATTTTATTTTTATTTTTTGGAGACAGAGTCTTCCTCTACCACCCAGGCTGAAGTGGAGTGGCACCATCAGGGTTCACTGCAGCCTCAACCTCCTGAGCTCAAGGAGTCCTCCCACCTCAGCTTCCAAGTAGCTGGGACAACAGGCCTGCACCACTGCACCTGGGTAATTTTTAAATTTTTATAGAGATGGGGTCTCACTATGTTGAGATGGGGAGGGATGAGTGGGAGGGACTTTGTATTGTGGTGTGAGCACCCGCTTAGCCACAGTAGAGTAGAACAGAACATCAGGGAAATTACCGAAGTTTTTGACTCCAATCCCTGGCTCCCAGACAGCATCTCTGGACAAGCTTTTGGCCTAGAGGAACTTGCTGCCCTGAAGGGAAGGCCCTGGCAAAGACCCCATGCTGTGCTAGTTTCAAATCTGACCCAGTGCAGTCCCAGTGGTGGTGGCCACAGGGGTGCTTGTGTCACCACACCCCCAGCTCCAGGTGGCTCAGCAAGAGATAGAGAGAGAGACTGTATGTTTGGGAGAAAATAAGCAAAAAGAACAAGAGTCTATGCCTGATAATCCAGAAAATTCTTCCAGCTCTTATCCAAGACCACCAAGGCAGTACTCCTAAGAGTCTGCAAAACCACAGTATTATTGGGTTTCCCAAGAAGGACAGGCACAAACAAGCCCAGGTCTGTGAAGACTACAATAAATACGTAACTCTTCAATGCCCAGATACTGACAAACGCCTATAAGCATCAATACCATCATGACCTCATCAAACGAACTAGATAGGCTATCAGGGACCAATCCTGGAGAAAAAGAGATATATGATCTTTCAGACAGAGAATGGGAGGCCGAGGAGGGCAGATCACGAGATCAGGGGATTGAGACCATTCTGGCTAACATGGTGAAACCCCATTTCTACTAAAAATACAAAAAATTAGCCAGGCGTGGTGGCACGCACCTGTAGTCCCAGCTACTCAGGAGGCTGTGGCAGGAGAATCGCTTGAACCCAGGAGGCGGAGGTTGCAGTGAGCCGAGATCACGCCACCACACTTCAGCCTGGGCGACAGAGTGAGACTCCATCTCAAAAAAAAAAGAAAAAAAAAAGAAAAAAAATTCAAGATAGCACAGAGAAAGAATTCAGAATTCTATCAGATAAATTTAACAAGCAGATTGAAATAATTAAAAAGAATCAGGTAGAAATTCTATAGTTGAAAAATAGAGTTGACATGCTGAAGAATGTATGCCTCTTTTGAAATTTTTTTGAAAATTTTTTTTCTTTTTCTTTTTCCTTTTTCCCTTTCTTTCTTTCTTTCTTTCTTTCTTTCTTTCTTTCTTTCTTTCTTTCTTTCTTTCTTTCTTTCTTTCTTTCTTTCTTTCTTTTGTGGGGGGACAGAGTCTTACTCTGTTACCCAGGCTGGAGTGCAGTGGCACAATTTCAGTTCACCGCAACCTCTGTCTCCTGGATTCAAGAGGTTCTCCTGCCTCAGCCTCCCGAGTAGCTGGGATTACAGGTGCCCGCCACCACGCCTGGCTAATTTTTGTATTTTTAGTAGAGATGGAGTTTCACCGTGTTGGCCAGGCCGGTTTTGAACTCCTGATCTCAGTTGATCTGCCTGCCTTGGCCTTTCAAAGTGCTAGGATTTCAGGTGTGACCCACTGTGCCCAGCCTTTTAAAAATTTTATTTATTTTAATCTTTCAGAAAAGACAGACTCTCTGAACAGTAGAATTAATCAAGCAGAAGAATTAGTGAGCCTGAAGACAGGCTACTTGAAAATGCAGAGTCAGAGGAGACAAAAGAAAAAATAATAAAAAACAATGAAGCATGCCTACAAGATCTAGAAAACAGCCTCAAAAGGACAAATCTAAGAGTTATTGGCTTTAAAGAGGAGATAGAGAAGAGATAGAGGTAGAAAGTTTATTCAAAGAAATAACAGAATTTCCCAAACCTATTGAAAGATATCAACATTCAAATACAAGAAGGTTGTAGAATGCCAGGCAGATTAAACTCAAAGACTACCTCAAGGCATTTAATGATCAAACTCCCAAAGCATCAATAAGTCTGGCAGCAGATTTTTCAGTGGAAGCCTTACAGGCCAGGAGACAGTGGCAAGACATATTTCAAGTGCTGAAGGAAAAAAACTTCTACCCTACAATAGTATATCCAGTGAAAATATCCTTCAAGCATAAAGGAGAAATAAAGACTTTTCCAGACAAACAAAAGCTGAGGGATTTCATCAACACCAGACCTGTCTTACAAGAAATGCTAAAGGGAGTTCTTTAATCTGAAAGAAAAGGATGTTAATGAATGAGAAAAAATCTCATTACAAAACTCACTGGTAATAGCAAGTATACAGAAAAACACAGAATGGTATAACAATGTAATGGTGGTAGGTAAACTACTCCTGTCTTAAAGTAGAAAGACTAAATGATGTACCAATAGAAAATAATAGCTATAGTTTATTGCAGCACTGTTCACAATAGCCAAGATTTGGAAGCAACTCAAGTGTCCATCAACAGATGAATGGATAAAGAAAATGTACATATACATAATGGAGTACTATTCAGCCATAAAAACAATGGTATCTTGTCATTTGCAACAATATGGATGGAACTGGAGGTCATTATGTTAGATGAAATAAGCCAGGCATAGAAAGACAAACATCACATGTTCTCACTTATTTGTGGGATCTAAAATCAAAACAATTGAACTCATGGACAGAGACAGTAGAAGGATGGTTACCAAAGGCTGGGAAAAGTAGAGCGGCTGTGGGGGACATATAAGGATGGTTAATGGGACAAAAAAAAATAGTTAGAAAGCATGAATAAGACCTAGTATTTGATAGCACAACAGGAGACTATAGTCAATAATAACTTTTTTTTTTTTTCAGGTGGAATCTCCCTCTGTTGCCCAGGCTGGAGTGTAGTGGCACCTTCTCAGCTCACTGCAGCCTCCACCTCCTGGGCTCCAATGATTCTCTTGCCTCAGCCTCATGGGTAGCTGGGATTACAGGCACCCACCAACACCCCTGGCTAATTTTTGTATTTTTTGGAAAGATGGGGTTTCACCATGTTGGCCAGGCTAGTCTCAAACTCCTGACCTCAGGTGATCCACCCACCTCGGCCTCTCAAAGTGTTAGGAGTATAGGCATGAGCCACTGCACCCAGCTGATAATAACTTAATTGTACATTTAAAAATAACTACAAGAGTATAATTGCATTGTTTGTAACAGAAAGGATAAATGCTTGAAAGGATGGATACCCAATTTTCCATGATGTGATTATGACACACTGCATGCCTGCACCAAAATATTTCATGTACCCCATAAACATATACACCTACAATGTACTCACAAAATAAAAAAAAAATTAATAAAATAATAAAATGAGGCCGGACGTAGTGGCTCACTCCTGTAATCCCAGCACTTTGGGAGGCCGAGGCAGGTGGATCACCTGAGGTTAGGAGTTCGAGACCAGTCTGACCAACATGCAGAAACCCTATCTCTACTAAAAATACAAAATTAGCCGGGCGTGGTGGCACATGCCTGTAGTCCCAGCTACTCGGGAGGCTGAGGCAGGAGAATCGCTTGAACACGGGAGGCAGAAGGTTGCGGTGAGCCGAGATTGTGCCATTGCACTCCAGCCTGGGCAACAAGAGTGAAACTCTGTCTCAAAATAAATAAATAAATAAATAAATAAATAATAACAAAATGAAATAAAAATAAATAAATGTACAAAACCAGGGAGTAGTTTTTAGTATACTCATGGAGTTACAAAACCAACACCATGATCAATTTCAGAACATTTTCATCAACCCCAAAAGAAAGCCCAAACCCATGAGCAGTCACTCCCAATCTCCTCACAACCCTCCCCTACTCCACACCAGCCCTAAGCAGCCACTCATCTACTTTTTGTCTCTAAGGACTTACCTATTCTGTACATTTCGTATAAATGGAATAATACAACATGGGGTCTTTGTGACTAGCTTCTTTCATTTAGCACAGTGTTTTCAAGGTTCATCCATGTTGTAGCACATACTAGTACTTTCTTTTTATTTTCAAATTCATTTTTATTCTAGTGTATGGCTGTATATATCACATTTTATTTTCCATTCATCAGTTGATGGACATTTAGGCCATTTCCATTTTTGTTGTTGTTGTCGTTATTGTTTGGCTATTATGAATAATGCTGCTATGAACATTTGTGAACAAGTTCTTGCGTAGACATAGATTTTCATTTTTCTGAGCTATAAACCTAGAAGTAGGATTGCTGAGTCATACAGTAACTCCATGCTCAACCTTTGGAGGAATGGTCAGACTATTTTCCAAAGTGCTGCACCATTTCACTATCCAACAGCTGTGTATGAGAGTTCCAATTTTTCCACACCCTTGCCAACACTTCTTATCTCTCCTTTTACTATAGCCAGCCTAGGGGGTGTGAAATTATATCTCATTGAGAAATATAACTGTTTTTAGTAAGGTACACATCTTTTGCATACATTTTAGAATTTTGCAGGCCAGGCACGGTGGCTCACACCTGTAATCCTAGCACTTTGGTAGGCCGAGGAGAATGGATCACCTGAGGTCAGGAGTTAAAGACCAGTCTGGCCAACATGGCAAAACCCCATCTCTACTAAAAAAACAAAAATTAGGCCGGGCGTGGTGGCTCACGCTTGTAATCCCAGCACTTTGGGAGGCCGAGGCGGGCGGATCACGAGGTCAGGAGATCGAGACCACAGTGAAACCCCGTCTCTACTAAAAATACAAAAAAATTAGCCGGGCGTGGTGGCGGGCGCCTGTAGTCCCAGCTACTCGGAGAGGCTGAGGCAGGAGAATGGCGTGAACCCGGGAGGCGGAGCTTGCAGTGAGCCGAGATCGGGCCACTGCACTCCAGCCTGGGTGATAGAGCAAGACTCCGTCTCAAAAAAAAAAAAAAAAAAAAAAACAAAAATTAGCCGGGCGTGGTAGCACGTTCCTGTAATACCAGCTACTCAGAAGGTTGAGGCATGAGAATCACTTGAACCCAGGAGGCAGAGGTTGGTTGCAGTGAGCCGAGATCACGCCATTGCACTCCAGCCTGGGCGACAGAGCGAGATTTCGTCTCAAACAAACAAACAAACAAACAAGAATCTCACAACCTATTTTCTCCCCCAATATAACACACTTTAATAATCTCTCTTGACTATTATTACATAATCAGTTTTTCTCTCATTATGATATAGTGACTTGATCTGTTAGCAGTATTAAATCTTATGCATATCTTATTTGTATTTTATTATAACTAGTAGGGCAATTTAAATATTCAATATTGTAGAAGATGAAGAATTGGGTTGACTTGGTTAGCTCTTCTTTTTAGTGATATTTTTGATTAATTTATTGTCTTGGTACCTACTATTGAAACTCCCTTCTCTTTCATTATTGCCTCTGACATCATCTCATGCCAGACATTCTTATTTCTGCTAACGTTCATACTTATAGCAGGGCTGTTACTGGTGGTGAATCCGTAGGGGTCTGCAGCAACCTCAGTTCTTACCTCCTCAGAAGAAAGAATTTGACTGAGGGGCATAAGGCAGAAGGAGAGAACAAGGCAAGTTTTAGAGCAGGAGTGAAAGTTTATTAAAAGGCTTTAGAGCAGGAAGTAACGTACATTTGGAAGAGGGCCAAGTGGACGACTTTAGAGATCAAGTGTGCAGTTTGATCTTTTGACTTGGGTCTTTTATTGTTTGTTTTTTTGTTTTCTTTTTTTTGAGATGGAGTCTCTCCCTGTCACCCAGGCTGGAGAGCAGTAGTGCAATCTTGGCTCACTGCAACCTCTGCCTCCCGGGTTCAAGCGATTCTCCTGCCTCAGCCTCCCAAGTAGCTGGGATTACAGGTGTGCACCAGTAAGCCTGGCTAAGTTTTGTATTTTTAGTAGAGACAGGGTTTCACCATGTTGGCCAGGCTGATCTCAAACTCCTGACCTCAGGTGATCTGCCCACCTTGGCCTCCCAAAGTGCTGGGATTACAGGTGTGCCACTGCACCCGGCCTGACTTAGGGTTTTATACATTGCATGCTTCAGGGGTCTTGGTGTTCCTTCTCCCCGGATTCTTCCCTTGGGCTGGGCCGTCCACATGTGCAGTGGCCTGCCAGCCCTTGGAAAGGGCTGCATGCACAGTGTGTTTACTGGAGTTGTACGCACGCTCACTTGAGGCGTTCTTCCCTTGCCAGTCTAGCATTCCTAGAGGAAGGACATATACCAGTTAAACTCCACCGTTTTGCCTCTTAGTGAGCATGCTTGAGTCCACTCGCCCAGCTCCTGAGATCTTATCAGGAAGCTGCTGATCACCAGTTGCAGGTTTTTTTCTATCTATTGGGAGGCTGCCTGTTCCTGGCGCCAGCTGTTACCAGTTATTATTTTAGAGAAACAGTTAATAACCGCCTGGCCATCACCTGATGCTCACCCGACATTCCTGGTGGGTGTGTGTGGCAGGGAGCCCTCTCCCGCTCTGCTCGTGCCTGACTAGCTGCCTACTATAACAGGACTACTTGGCTTTCTCAGCATTCTCTGTGGGTTTTCTGCTTACACAGACGAAAGCAAGTGCCTATCTTTGCTTTATAAACAGACATATAATTAATAGAAGAGACAAAATGAATAGCTCCGTTTTTATTAAAATAAAATTTTAAAACTCAATTCTTCTCTATTACAGTCATCTTTTGTGCCCTTTATGTGAATTTTTATCTGTTATTATCGTGATTTCATGGCCTGCCACAGATTCAATTTACTTCAATTAACCATAATTATCATTCCTCCCCCCCATCTTCTTTCTTTCGTGCCCGACTGTCAACTTGAACAATGGGAGCTCTTTTAAGTTGGCTCCTTTGTCTTTTTAAGCACTGTCCTTGACTTACTTGCTTTCCTTCCTTCCTTCCTTCCTCCCTTCCTTCCTTCCATCCTTCTTCCCTCCCTCCCTTCCTCCCTCTCTCCTTCCTTCCTTCCTTCCTTCCTTCCTCCTTTGCTTCCTTCTCTCTCTCTTTCTTTCTTTCTTTTCTTTATTTTTTGAGACAGGGTCTCACTGTTGCCCAGGTTGGAGTGGCACAATCACAGCTCACTGCAGTCTTGACCTTCCCAGGCTCAGATGATCCTCCCATCTCAGCCTCCCAAGTAGCTAGGACTACAGGCGTGCATCACCATGCCCAGCTACTTTTTGTATTTTTTGTAGAGATGGGGTTTCACCATGTTGCCCAGGCTGGTCTTGAACCCCTGTGCTCAAGTGATCCATCCGTCTCGGCCTCCTAAAGTGCTGGGATTACAGGCGTGAGCCACTGTGCCCAGCCTGTCCTTCACATTCCTGAAGTCATCCTTGCTCTCTGACAACAACAGAACATTCCAGTCCTGTCCTGATTCTTTCCTTCTCTGAGACATGGAATCAGTTGTCAGCTAAGCCTTGCATTCTAAGGGGTCCTAGTTTCTATGAGTGAAGAACAGTATTTGAAACCAAAGGCTAGCTCCTGGGGGTCCACATGACAGCTAGTGACAAAACTACTACCTCCCCTGTTGGCCACTTTTTTGTTTGTTTGTTTGTTTGTTTGTTTGAGACACAGTCTTGCTGTGTTGCCAGGCTGGAGTGCAGTGGTGCCATCTTGGCTTGCTGCAACCTCAAGCAATCCTGCAACCTCAGGCTCAAGCAATCCTCCCACCTCAGCCTCCCAAGTAGCTGGGACTACAAGTGCACCACCATGCCTGGCTAATTTTTGTATTTATTTATTTATTTTTAAAATAGAGACAGGGTTTCGCCATGTTGCCCAGGATGGTCTTAAACTCCTGGGCTCAAGCCATCTGCCCATCTCAGCCTCCCAAAATGCTGGGATTACAAGTGTGATCCGCTGTGCCTGGCCCATAGTTGGCCACTTTTAAGATAGACATTAATGTTAAGTTTGCTAACTTAACATGCTGTTTGTTGTATCCTACTTGTATTAGAGAGAGCAGGGTAGACTCATCATGAAAACTTTCCACATCACTGAGAGACAATGAGGGGACCATACTCAGGTTTATGCAGGAATGAAGTGAAGGAACATGTGGAAGTTAAAGTCGGTGTGGGGAAAGCTGGAGAGTGTGAATTAGGCAACACTCCACGTAAGGTGAGGTCAGCTGGGAAATCAGTCCACTGCAGAGATTTTGAAGTCATAAGTTTGAGACAAGATGAAGTGCCCAGTGATTTTTCCACCTGTTACTTTGACCTGGCAAAGACCTGTTTGAGCTACAGTCATTCAGGATGTGACCATGCGTCCCCCACCCCCAAATGATATGCTGAAGTCTTAATCCCTGGTACCTCAGAATGTGATCTGATTTGGAAAAGGGGTCTTTATAGAGATAATCAAATTAAAATGAGGTCATTAGGGTGAACCTTAATCCAACAGAATTTGTGTCTTCATTTAAAAAGCAACTAGCCGGGCATGGTGGTGCATGCCTGTAGTCCCAGCTACTCAAGAGGCTGAGATAGGAGAACTGCTTGAGCCCAGGAGTTCGAGGATGGAGTGAGCTATGATCATGCTGCTGACTGCACTCCAGCCTAAGTAACAGAGCAAGGTCTCATCTCTTAAAAAAAAAGGCAAGAGTTGTGTGAAACCCTGAGGGTGGAGCCTGGAGCATCTGCAGGACCCAAGAAAGTGACCACAGAGAGGGGCCAAGGGGTGGGGGTGCTGGTGCTGACACTGCAGAGCCTTCTAAGCCTTCTTAGGGATTTGGTGTTTTATCTTTATCTGAAGAACCAGGGTTGCACTGATGGCAAGCCAAGATGCATCGTGTTTGCTAAGGGCTGCCAAGTCACCAAGAGAGGAAATGACTCTGCAGATGGTTCTGCAGGGCCTGGCACAGGGCGAGTATCCTGCATGAGGGAGGTGCTTTTATTTAATTGTTAAATTTGTTTCCTGTTTATGCCCTTCTTTCTCATATGGGGATGCTCATGGCCTTCTGCCTGGGTGGTGACAGCAATCTCCTAATTGGCCTCATACCCACAGGCTCTGCCTCCTCCAGCCCATCCTATAAGTCAGCTCGTCAGACCTCTCCCCTGCTCAGGTACTGGCTGGGTGCAGAGCCTGCAGCTTACACAGAAGGTCGTTCCTGTGCGGCTGACTGCCCCTCCAGGCTCTGTCTCTCTCTTGTCCTCACCCTCACCCCTGCTCCTGCTCTCTGCCAGGCAGGCACCACTGGTGGAACTCACGAACATTTGCAGAACCAATGACTGAAGGCACCAGGGCCCTGGCAGCCACCCCACCCTGCGCGAGACTGGAGCTCTTCACCACTCCACTTTGGTTCTGTGATTCACCCACCTCCTCTTTCTCTGTCTGTTAAATGGAACATTCATTTGCTAGACTCCAGTTCCAGAAGCTTTTAACAAAACCCAGGGAATCCTAGAGGGGTACAGTAAGAGGAATGGAAAGAGGAAAGAAGCTAAAATGTGTTTGGTGGCCAGATGCAGTGGCTCATGCCTGTAATCCCAGCACTTTGGGAGGCTGAGGCGGGCGGATCACTTGAGGTCAGGAATTCAAGACCAGCCTGGTCAACATGGCAAAACCCCATCTCTACTAAAAATATAAAAATTAGTCAGGTGTAGTGGCGGGCAACTGTAATCCCAGCTACTCGGAAAGCTGAGGCACGAGAATCGCTTGAACCCCAGAGGCGGAGGTTGCAGTGAGCTGAGATTGCAGTACTGCACTCCAGCCTGGGTGACAGAGTGAGACTCCAATTCCAAAAATAACTAACTAACTAACTAACTAAATAAATAAATAAGTGTGTTTGGTTCAGGGAAAAGACTAAAGCTACTGAATAATCTTTGATGTTAAATAAAATTATAACTTTAAATAGATGTAAGGGAAATCACGAATTAGATTAGAACTAAAGATCCATGTTTTAAGCTACTGGAAGGGCTGAAACAACAACATAGAGAGCAACCCTTTCAGTGAAAATCAGGGGAAAAAATAATACTCAAAAAATAAAGCAATATAGACATAAAAGCTTATCTCTTTTTTAAATAGAGTATTCATGTTCCACGAAACTGCTGGTGATAATTTTTAAAAAGTGTATTCATGGAGAAAGGTCTGATGAGATGTTATTTCGGTGGTTATTCCTTGGTGGTAGAAGCTTTTCAGGACTTTTCAACTTTTTACTTTGTACTTTTACAAAGACCTGTTTATAACAAAAACAAAACAAACAAACACAAAAGCCCATTCATCTGCAAACAACTCATTGTTCAAGTCTTTCCTGACCCTCCCACTGAACTCCCAGGCTGATGGTGACTTTCTCATGACATTGAATAATTATAGTTATAACTACTGTAACTAATGGGCCCGGCACTAAGCTCTCTAAGCCTCATCTTCCTTATCTGTAAAGTGGGGATAGTCAGAGTTCCCATGTGATAGGGTCGTTGAGATGACTCAATCAAATATTTGTATACGAAATTCTTAGCATCGTGTCTGGCACAATAAGAACTCAATAACAATTTGCTGTTGTTACCATTATTATTATAATTTATTTTATTTTTTGAGTGACAGAGTGTCACTCTGTCCCCCAGGCTGGAGTGCAGTGGCATGATCTTGGCTGACTGCAACCTCCACCCGCGGGATTCAAAGGATTCTCCTGCCTTAGCCTCCTGAGTAGCTGGGACTATGCCCCCGGCTAATTTCTTTTTTTTTTTTTTTTTGAGACTCGCTCTGTCACCCAGTCTAGAGTGCAGTGGCGCGATCTCGGCTCACTGCAACATACGCCTCCCAAGTTCAAGCAATTCTCCTGCCTCAGCCTCCCCAATAGCTGGGATTACAGGCGCCTGCCATCATGCCCGACTAATTTTTGTATTTTTAGTAGAGATGGGGTTTCACCATGCTGGCCAGGCTGGTCTTGAACTACTAACCTCAGGTGATTTGCCCACCTCAGCCTCCCAAAGTGTTGGGATTACAGGTGTGAGCCACCATGCCCGGCCTAATTTTTGTATTTTTAGAAGAGACGGGGGTCTCACCATGTTAGCCAGGCTGGTCTAGAACTCCTGACCTCAGGTGATCTGCCCACCTTGGCCTCCAAAAGTGCTGGGATTACTGGTGTGAGCCACTGCACCCAGCCTCTAACTTACTTTAATTCCAAACATCCTTCCAAGGTAGGCATTATGAGCTTTATAAATGATGAAAATATGGCTCAGAGAGGTTAAGTAATTTGCCTAAAGTCACACAGCTAGTAAAGGGTTTCCTGGGACATTACATGAAAGTTAATCACCTATGAATGAAAGTTGTGGGGAATCTGTGCACAGTGAATGAGAGGCACTATCTGGAAAAGACACCGTAGATGGTGCTAAGGAAATTGGGAAGTAAATAAATCCAATCAAAGGGAGCCCGGGGGAAGTGTGCATGGATAAAGACTAGACCTAAGGAAGCAAAAATCAAATCCATGGTACTAGGCTCCAACTGAAGAAAGAGTGTGGATGCAGAAGAGGGTGGCCTTTATGGAATCTAGGAAAGCGGGGCTCAAGGGACAAGAATCATGAGCTGTTTAGTCATTGTTCCCTGCAGGGGAACATGTAGACAGGTATGTTCTGGCCATGAGTATTCTGTTGTAACCTATTTTAATTTTATTTTCTTAATTTTCTTTAATGGAGACAGGGTCTGGTATGTTACCCAGGCTGATCTCCTGGGCTCAAGTGGTTCTCCCACCTCAGCCTCCCTAAAAGATTGCAGGCATGAGCCACCACACCCAGCCATAACCTACTTTCAATCAGCAGCTTCAAAATGGCTGTGACATCAAGTGTGTAATAACATTGAACTCACAGTCATGCTTTACATATCAAAAGGTGGGTGGAGAGAGACTTCTTATGTCAGTTTGATGGAAGAATATGTGTGCCATCTATTTCATGTACACTAGAATCTATCCCTGGATTAAGCCAGACCAGTGGCATGGACACACAGCATGGGACTGCACTGATCTGATTGATTCTGCCGGAACATGGTGCCACCAGCTGTAACAGGAACACTGAAGAAATGAATAAATCCTATGAAAACTTGTATTTATAGTAGTGGTGTGGTTGAGATGTTGTTCACTTTATCACACCCCTTCTGGTCAAGGGAGACCGGAAGAAAACTGCTTCCTGGTCTCAGGGAAAGGAATAGTTGTGCTACTGTTGCGGGACTTTTCCTTAGTTCAGCTAAAGACGGAGTTCTTTGTCCAACGGCCACGAAAATTCAGGCTCGCGGATAATTTGAATGGTGAGTGAGACGGGTTTTATTGGATGAAAAGGAAGAAAAGGGGGAAACAGGGACTCTCGCTAGGCCAGAGTCCCTGCTAGAGCGCTTCCCACCCCCCATTCAAATCCCAGGATCCACACACTAAGAAGAGGGGCCAGGCTGCTCCCCGCTGCAAAGGGCGCAAACTTCCTGAGGCTCCACCTCAGTGGGCAGGCTGGTTGGCGTTTCTCCAGGGAGCCCCTCCCACCTGGCTGTGTCACTGCTTCTGAGACTTTGGTCTCTCTACCTTGTGGACACTGGAAGCCATGTGATGATTGTGTTTCCCTCTTTGAATTGGCTTCTAGAGAGCTCAGTTCCAAATCTGTGACCCCCCACCCCCAGCACAGCATGGTGTTTATACTAATCTCACTGGTTTTATCTGATTTTTCTAACTCTTTACTTGCCTTCGTATTTTTTTTTCTTTTTTTTTTTAGAGACTTTGGGGTCTCACTCATAGCTCACTGCAGCTTCAAACTCCTGGGCTCAAGTGATCCTCCAGCCTCAGCCTTCCGAGGAAGTAGCTGGGACTACAGGCATGTGCCCCAACAGCCTGGCTAATTCATTTTATTGCTTTTTTAGAGATGAGATCTGGCTATGTTGCCCAGGCTGGGCAGTCTCAAACTCCTGGCCTCAAGCAATCCTCCTGCCTCAGCCTCCAGAGTAGGTGGGGTTACAGGCAGGCGCCACCAGGCTCAGCCTTAGTTGTAATTTTTAATTCTGTTGTATTGTGATAAGCTATTTTAGATTTTGTTTATAACAAGGCTGGTATAGATACACACAATGTTTTATCCCTGGCCTGGGTTTTACTATGACCTGGATGAAATACTCCTAAAATATCTACCTCTCTTAACTTTGATTTCTTGGTCACCCAGCAACGTATTTTGATTGGCAGTCAACTTTTCTTTTCAGGTATCTTGCTACTAGCTTATTTAGTTATTTTGTCATTTCACTGTTTCCATTCACTAGTTTCCATATTTCATTGCGTCCTTTTTTGCTCTTGCGTTTTTTTTATGTCATTCTTTTAAGTTTATATCCTATTTGTGTAATGTGTTTTCTTAACTTTTAAATTATTTTGAAGTCAATTTCATTACAAATTTCTTTTTTTAGCCAGGCATGGTGGCTCATGCCTGTAATCCCAGCACTTTGGGAGGCCAAGGCAGGCAGATCACCTGAGGTCAGGAGTTCGAGACCAGCCTGACCAATCTGGAGAAATCTTGTCTCTACTAAAAATACAAAAATTAGCCAGGTGTGGTGGCACATGCCTGTAATCCCAGCTATTAGGGAGGCTGAGGCAGGACAATCACTTGAACCCGGGAGGCGGAGGTTGCGGTGAGCCGAGATCATGCCATTGTACTCCAGCCTGGGCAGCAAGACTGAAACTGCATCTCAAAAAATAAAAAACTTAAAAAAAATTAAATTAATTATTATTATTATTTTTGAGACAAGGTCTGGCTCTATCATCCAGGCTGGAGTGCAGTGGCATGATCACAGCTCACTGCAGCCTGGACCTCCCGGGCTCAAACGATCCTCCCACCCCAGCCTCCCAAGTAGCTGAACTAGATGAGTGCACCAACATGCCCGGCTAATTTTTGTATTTTTAGTACAGACAGGGTTTCGCCATGTTGCCCAGGTTGGTCTCAAACTCCTGAGCTCAAGTGATCCTCTTGCCTTGGCCTCCCAAAGTGCTGGGATTATAGGCATGAGCCACCATGCCTGGCCTAAAATTTATTTTACTGTGGTAAAAATAAATATATATCTATAATTCAGCTGTAAACAAGGAATTACATTCTGATACATGCTACAACATGGATGAATATTGAAAAAAATTATGCAAAATGAAATGAGCCAGACACAAAAGGACAAATATTGTACGATTTCACTTACATCAGATATTTAAAATGGGGAAATCTGGTTTGTCAGCACAGCAGGGAAAAAAATAAATAAAAATAAAATAGGAAAATCATAGAGGTGAAAAGTCAATTTAGCCAGGTATGGTGGCTCATACTTGTATGTGTGTGTGGTGTGTGTATATATATATATGTGTGTGTGTGTATGTTATATATATGAAAATGTATATAACATAAGATTTGCCATTTAACCATTTTATTTTATGTTATTTTCTCAAGACAGAGTCTCATTCTGCTGCCCACGCTGGAGTGCAATGGCACGATCTCAGCTCACTGCAACCTCCGCGTCCTGGGTTCAAGCAATTCTCCTGCCTCAGACTCCTGAGTAGCTGGGATTACAGGTGCCTGCCACCATGCCTGGCTAATTTTTGTATTTTTAGTACAGATGGGGGTTTCACCATGTTGGCCAGGCTTGTCTTGAACTCCTGACCTCAGGTGATCCACCCACCTCGGCCTCCCAAAGTGCTGGGATTACAGGCATGAGCCACTGCGCCCGGCCTAACCATTTTAAATGCATAATTCATTGGCATTAAGTACATTTGACATTGTTGTGCAGCTATCAACCACTATCTGTTTCCAAATTTTTTCATTACTCCAAACAGAAACTCGTTACCCATTAAGCAATAACTCCCCATTCTCCTTTCCCCCCAGCCCCTGATAACCTCTAATCGACTTCTTTTCTTTTTTTTTTAGAGGTGGTGGGGGTGGGTGTATTACCATGTTGCCCAGGTTGGTCTCGAATCTTGGCCTCAAGCAATTCTCCTGCCTCAGCCTCTCAGAGTGCTGGGATTACAGGCATGAGCCACGGCACCTGGCCAAATTGACTTTTCACCTCTATGATTTTCCTATTTTACTTTTATTTATTTTTTTCCCTGCTGTGCTGGCAAACCAGATTTCCCCATTTTAAATATCTAATGTAAGTGAAATCATACAATATTTGTCCTTTTGTGTCTGGCTTATTTCATTTTACATAATTTTTTTCAATATTCATCCATGTTGTAGCATGTATCAGAATGTAATTTCTGCTGGGCACGGTGGCTTATGCCTGTAATCCCAGCACTTTGGGAGGCCGAGGCGGGCAGATCACCTGAGGTCAGGAGTTGGAGACCAGCCTGGCCAGCATGGTGAAACTCTGTCTCTACTAAAAAAATACAAAAATTAGCTGGGCGTGATGGCGCGTGCCTGTAATCCTAGCTACTCAGGAGGCTGAGACAGGAGACACCCTTGAACCGGGGAGGCGGATATTGCAGTGAGCCAAGATTGCGCCACTGCACTCCAGCCTGGGTGACAGAGCGAGATTCTGTCTGCAAAATAAAATAAAATAAAATAAATAAATAAATAAATCGAACGTAATTTCTTTATGGCTGAATAATGGTACTTTGCAATATTTTCATTATTGTGTATTTTAAAATTAATTTTAACCCTTTTTTTTGGTAGCGATTTGGACCTCACTATGTTGCCCAGGCTGGTCTCAAACTCCTGGGCTCAAGCGATCCTCCCCTCTCGGCCTTCCAAAATGCTGGGATTACAGGCATGAGCCACCTCGTCCTGCCACCATTTTATTTTTTGAATGATTTCTTATTGCCTTAACTTCTTAGGTGACTAACAATGATGCTTGCTAGTATCACCCTAGTGTAATGATATTATCATCCTTAGCAAGGGAGTTGGGCGCTCTTACCGGTAGATGGCGCTGTCGATCTTTTAAAGAGCGAGCTCTCCTGACCTCCCACTTTGAGCTCGCTGAGTCAAAACACAGCCTGAATAGTTTAGGAGCTCCAAAGCCCCGCATATCTACACTTTCCAAATTCTCTCTCATTAAGACCAACAAAAATTTTACCTTTATTATTAATTATGTGACCTGCTAAGACAATTTATAACACTTTTTATTATAGAAATTTTCAAACTTACACAAAAATAAAGAAAATACCTCTATTTACCTACCATGGGACTTCAACAATTATTAGCATTTACAAATCTTGGAACAATGTTATTTTCTCACATTATGTTCTATCTCATCCCTCTTAAAGAATTATGAGATGGGAAATCCATGGTCTAGGCCCAATAAAATCACTCTACATTAGGAAAGTCTTGGAAACAGATTGCATTTTAGCAGGAAGAGGAGGGGGGTTGATGATTTCATTCAATAAAACAGCCTTAACTCACCGCCCTGACCAATAACCGGGTAATGTGGAAGCTCCCCGTGACATTCCTCGTGGAAGGCAAAAATAGAGCACAACTGGGCTTTTGAATACCTCTTACATCTGCCTGCCTTTGTCTTGTCTATTTCCAACCTGATTTCACCTGCTGCATATCAGGATCTTAGCATCTCAGGGTGCAGCTGACCTCAGTTCCTTTCCTTATAGTGAGACCAGGATAAGTTGACTGGGCCTGGAAATATTCTCAACAGAGGTTTTAGAATGGAGTCTACTGCATTTCCACTGAGTCATGTCTGAAGATAAATCACAGGGCATCTGTTCAGCAGTCCAGGCTGATGTCTATCTTACTTCCTGAATGTGGCTCTTGGGTATCCCTCAGAGCAGCTGTCTGATACCAAGAAGGGAAATGTGTGCTAGTGATGGTTTACTGTTACAAGTCAAACAAATAAATTACTGAATAAAACATGTTGCAGCTTTTGTCTTGATAAATATACCTCCATACTGATCTTGAAGGCTAGTGTAGCAGATACTGTTGTGTGCCACGCAAATCATACCTTCAACATTGTCACTCATTCCCCAGCTGCCAGGGGTATTGGTTGTGACAGCTCCATCTCTGGGAATTGCCCCTAGCTGAAAAGAGCTGCCTTGCCCAAGGTTACACCTCCCCTCCCTGGGGGCAGCCACATCCAATGACTGATCGATAAGAACATACAAAGTCTTGGTTACCTTGCCTGAAATTTAGCCACCTTTCTTTTTTTTTTTTTTTTTTTGAGACAGACTTTCACTCTTGTTGTGCTGGAGTGCAATGGCACAATCTCTGCTCACTGCAACCTCCACCTCCTGGGTTCAAGCGATTCTCCAGCCTCAGACTCCTGAATAGCTGGGATTACAGGCATATGCTACCATGCCCAGCTAATTTTTTTTATTTTTAGTAGAAATGGGGTTTCACCATGTTAACTAGGCTGGTCTTGACCTCAGGTAATCTACCCTCACTCGGCCTCCCAAAGTGCTGGTGTGTCCGGAATTGGTGGGTTCTTGGTTTCACTGACTTCAAGAATGAAACTGCAGACCCTCACGGTGAGTGTTACAGTTCTAAAGGCAGCGTGGCCAAAGCTTGTTCCTTCTGAGGTCCAGATGTGTTCGGAGTTTCTTCCTTCTGGTGGTTTCGTGGTCCTGCTGGCTCAGGAGTGAAGCCACAGACCTTCGCAGTGAGTGTTACAGCTCTTAAGGCAGTGCGTCTGGAGTTGTTCGTTCCTTCTGGTGGGCTTGCGGTTTCGCTGGCTTCAGCAGTGAAGCTGCAGACCTTTGCAGTGAGTGTCACAGCTCATAAAAACAGCATGGACCCAAAGAGTGAGCAGTAGTAAGACTTATTGCAAAGAGCAAAAGAACAAAGCTTCCACACTGTGAAAGGGGACCCGAGCAGGTTACCACTGCTGGCTCGGGCAGCCTGCTTTTATTCTCTTATCCGGCCCCACCCACGTCCTGCCGATTGGTAGAGCCAAGTGGTCTGTTCTGACAGGGTGCTGATTGGTGCGTTTACAATCCCTGAGCTAGACATAAATGTTCTCCACATCCCGATCAGATCAGTTAGATACAGAGTATCAACACAAAGGTTCTCCAAGGCCCCAGCAGAGCAGCTAGATAGAGAGTGTCAATTGGTGCATTCACAGACCCTGAGCTAGACACAGGGTGCTGATTGGTGTATTTACAATCCCTGAGGTAGACATAAAGGTTCTCCACATCTCCACCAGACTCAGGAGCCCAGCTGGCTTCACCCAGTGGATCCTGCACTGGGGCTGCAGGTGGAGCTGCCTGCCAGTCCCGCGCCGTGTGCTCGCACTCCTCAGCCCTTGGGTGGTCGATGGGACTGGGCGCCCTGGAGCAGGGGGTGGCGCTCGTCGGGGAGGCTCGGGCCGCACAGGAGCCCACGGAGGGAGTGGGAGGCTCAGGCATGGCAGGCTGCAGGTCCCGAGCCCTGCCCCGTGGGAAGGCAGCTAAGGCCCGGTGTGAAATCGAGCGCAGCGCCGGTGGGCTGGCACCGCTGGGAGACCCAGTACACCCTCCGCAGCCGCTGGCCTGGGTGCCAAGCCCCTCATTGCCCGGAGACGGCAGGGCCGGCTGGCTGCTCTGAGTGAGGGGCCCGCCAAGCCCACGCCCACCCGGAACTCCAGCTGGCCCGCAAGCGCCGCGCACAACCCCGGTTCCCGCTGGCGCCTCTCCCTCCACACTCCCTGCAAGCTGAGGGAGCCTCCCACCTTGGCCAGCCCAGAAAGGGGCTCCCACAGTGCGGCGGTGGGTTGAAGGGCTCCTCAAGTGCCCCCAAAGTGGGAGCCCAGGCAGAGGAGGCGCCGAGAGCGAGCGAGGGCTGTGAGGACTGCCAGCATGCTGTCACCTCTCACTGGGATTACAGGCGTGAGTCACCGTGCCCGGCCGAGTTTGGCCAAATTTAAAGGACTATCCCAATGCCAGAGGCCTCCACAACCCATGAGATTAGCTCAGTCCTCTTTACGGCTTCATTACAGTTCAACTACTCTCTTTCCCTGTCCCGTTTCTCTCAGCTTTTAAAGGTGTTTATCCCAAGATTGTTCCCCAATAAACCTTCTGCAGACAAATCTATCTTAGAATCTGTTTTCTGGGGAATCCGGGCTAAGACAGCCAGGCTGGAATTTAGAATTCTGAGACTCCCCTAGGTTCCATGGCAGAATATGGCTGAGTGAGGAAAACTAGCTCTGGCTCCTCTACCTGCATCTGCCCTACTTTCTTTTCCTGAAAATTCTTGTCCCTAAAAGCTCCAGACCCATATCCTTCTCTGAAAACAGCCACCCTTTGGGGCCTCAGAGCATGCGCAACAGCAGCGAGGCACATCCCTGGGGAGGATGGGCCCAGGAGGAGGCCCATGCAAGCTGGGAAGCAGGCTTGGGGGCCATTTGTGCCAGGAATTCAGGGGTTCCAAGTACCTAGACTATAGTACTTGTAGAAGAGATGCAAGCTCCATGGGTAGGTCTATCCCCTTGGCTTCTCAGACTTTTTGTCCTATAAGATGGGGGAAAGATAGAGCAGGTCCCTCTAGATCATGGAGCCCGGGCAGGGTCCTCATGTGCTTGGATCCAAGGGTGGGAAAACTTTTTCTACCTAACTTAAACCAGTGGCATTTGTGTCTCTGTTACAAGCAGCCAAAAATTTATATTTTAACACGTCTAGTTGACTTCCTGCACTTCTATGCCCATCTTCCTAAAAGAGAATAGTATATCTCTCTAAAAGGGGCTTCATCCTTCACTCTCAAGTCCTAGAATATACGGATGTTTCTGACATTTTAATGATGTTTTCCACAATCAAAATCTGATTTCATTAGGAACTCCATTCATGCAAGAGATGTCTCTAATTAAAAACTATCCAAATAACTTCTGCAATAACCAACCACACTGGCCTTTTGGCTCTCCTCCCTGCTGAGGGCTTATGTCCCTGGATATCCTTTGACATCCATCAGCCCTGCTCTCTATAGTGACAATCTGCAGGAACATTTCCATTTGTTGCCTCACCAGTGATTCTCAGCCCTTTGCCAACAAAATTCCATTCCGTTCCTTCAAAGGGCAGTCCTTTAAAAACCATGAGCCTATATTGTTAGTCATGATATGCGGAAAGAGATTGTTGAGGGTCTCAAGTACCAAATCCACCTACTGCAATGCATTGAGAAAATATGCATCAATTGCTTGTTCTGATAATGTACTATAGTATGTAAGGGCTTACCATTGGGGAAGCTGCATGAAGAGTGCACAGGACACCTCTGTACTAATTTTGCAATACTTTCTGTGCATCTTTAATTATTTGAAAACAAAAAGAGAAGAAGAAAAAAAAGGAGGAGGCAGGACATTAAAAAATATGTCCTTATGGATGGGCTTGGTGGCTCACATCTATAATCCCAGCATTTTGGGAGGCCAAGGTGGGCGGATCACCTGAGGGCATGAGTTTGAGACCAGCCTGGCCGTCATGGCGAAACCCCGTCTCTACTAAAAGTACAAAAATTAGCCAGGCGTGGTAGCAGGCGCCTGTAATCCCAGCTACTCGGGAGGCTGAGGCAGGAGAATCGCTTGAACCCGGGAGGCGGAGGTTGCAGTGAGCTGAGATCGCGCCACTTCACTCCAGCCTGGGCAAAAGAGCAAAACTCTGTCTCAAAAACAAAAAAACAAAACAAAACAAAACAACAACAACAACAACAAAAAACTCCTTATTCAAAAATTCAGGCCATTCTAGATACAGGAACTCTCTTTATTCCTACAGTTTTGGCTCCAAACTTTATTGTGGCTTCCTACCTTAGTGAACTGGATTAACGAGCATGTGTGATTGCAGTGACTGTGCCTAGACAAGAGGCAGGGCAGCCTGCCCTGTCCCATGAGTCTTTCCCTTTGGGCTTCCATAAAAAGGGTGAGGTGTCCTTCCCCAGCAGGAGGAGGCGTTGAGTAATTCTCATGACACCAGCCTTAAAGAAGGACTTGGCCTGCAGTCTGCCACACACATCTCCCTCAGGGCCCCAGCAGGGCCACTGCAGCTGGTAGGTGCTTAATGGAGGATTTTAGGATTTTGCATCTTGGTTATCTCATCTTTGAGGACTCGACCTACATCTGCCATAGTCTAGGAGATGGAATTGAGGAGGGCATATGCACAGAGTACTGGGGAATTAGAGAGCTGAGTCACTGGAGAGTCTTGAACCTCAGAGCAGCTGCCTTTCTCTTGGACTCAGGCTAAGATTGAGGGAGACTGATGACATATTGCATCTCACAGCTTCCCAGGGGCACAAGGTTATTTGCAACCACAGCAGCTCCATTGGCTAAGGAGGCCTTGGGTTTCTGAGGGATAGGAAGAATCAGAGCAGAGAAGAGCAGATGGAATGGTGACCGACGGAAGGCCCTGAAGTTTACTTGGGGTTGTCTTCTAGAAATGTGAGGTGCTGTGTTTACAAAAAAAGCATAGCTTGTACTGCGCTCAGTCTCAGGATCCCAGGGGAAAGAGCTAAATAAAGACAATCTGCAATGCATTGGAAGGAAAAACTGAGAGGCTTATACATTTATGAGAGGTATCCCCACTATATATTTGTAAATTTTCCAGAATGTAGGAATGTCCAGATGCCATTTTAAAAAATAGACCAATTGTATTTATTCATTTATCTATTTTTATTGACATTGTAATTGTACATATTCAGATGCCTTTTTTTTTTTGAGATGGAGTTTTGCTCTTCTTGCCTAGGCTGGAGTGCAATGACATGATCTCAGCTCACTGCAATCTCCACCTCCTGAGTTCAAGCAATTCTGCTGCCTCAGCCTCCGGAGTAGCTGGGCTGGGACTACAGGCATGCACAACCACGCCCAGCTGATTTTTCTGTACTTTAGTAGAGACGGAGTTTTGCCATGTTGGCCAGGCTGGACTTGAACCCCTGACCTCAAGTGATCCTCCCGCCTTGGCCTCCCAAAGTGCTGGGATTACAGGACTGAGCCATCTCACCCAGACTTTTTTTTTTTTTAATGGAACCCTTCACAAATGTGTGTGTCATCCTTGAGCAGGGGCCATGCTAATCTTCTCTGTATCAGATGCCACTTTGATTTTTAGACAGAGTCTCACTGTTGCCCAGGCACCTGCCACCATCCCCAGCTAATTTTTTTGTATTTTTAGTAGAGACAGGATTTCACCATGTTGGTCAGGCTGGTCTCAAACTCCTGACCTCAGGTGATCCACCCACCTTGGCCTCCCAAAATGCTGGGATTACAGGCATGAGCCACAGCGCCTGGCCTTAGATTCCACTTTTAAAGAGAAAAGGCAGTCTGCATGGATGGTGGAGTTCTTCGTTTGTTTGTTT
Organism: Symphalangus syndactylus; assembly: GCF_028878055.3. Classification (NCBI taxonomy): domain Eukaryota; kingdom Metazoa; phylum Chordata; class Mammalia; order Primates; family Hylobatidae; genus Symphalangus; species Symphalangus syndactylus. The sequence continues at coordinate 40,548,815 of NC_072445.2, forward strand.
GTTTGTTTGTTTGTTTGTTTTTGTTGTTGTTGTTTTTTGAGACAGAGTCTCGCTCTGTCACCCAGGCTGGAGTGCAGTGGCACGATCTCAGCTCACTGCAACCTCCATCTCCCAGGTTCAAACAATTCTCCTGTCTCAGCCTCCCAAGTAGCTGGGACTACAGGTGCCCGCGACCACACCCAGCTAATTTTTGTGTTTTTAGTAGAGATGGGATTTCACCATATTGGCCAGGCTGGTCTCAAATTCCTGACCTTAGGTGATCTGCCCGCCTCGGCCTCCCAAAATGCTGGGATTACAGGTGTGAGCCACTGCCCCTGGCCTCTTTGTTTTTTAAACTCTGTACACATCTTAGTATTCTAACATCTTATCTCCTAAATGAGTTTTTATTTAACTATTTAAAATTTTTATCAGATTTATACAGATATGTAATTTAAAAAGCCAAATAGTTCTAGAAGACATAACAAAAGCTATAGTCTGGTACCAACCCCTAATTCTCTCTTCCTAGAAGTAAGAGCATTTCGATGCTCAATTAGTTTTTATCTTCCTGTTTCTTAATAACAAGTTATATCAGTCAGGGTTCAGCGCAGGAACTAGAGATTACACTAGGTAAATTAACAGGAAGACATTTTACAAAGGGTATTAAGAGCTTCTGAAATCTTTAGAAGAGCTGAGGGCGCAGGTTCTAAGCTGGGCTTTATGGAATGATATCCAGAACTATACAGATCTACTAGGTTTTCTTTTGATCATTTGTCTATGAATTTATCACAAATTTGTCAGCAGATTCTACAGAAGTCTATTTTTACTCTGCAGTCTAATGTATTACAGTTAATCAATTCCCTCTTTTTCTTGGTAATATCTTTGTGTAACCAAGTAAAGGAATTTTCTTAATTCCTGAGGTTTTGGCCCCAAGCCTTTTTTTTTTCTTTTCTTTTCTTTTTTTTTTTTGAGATCCACTCTGTCACCCAGGCAGAAGTGCAGTGGTGCAATCTTGGCTCACTGCAACCTCTGCCTTCTGGGTTCAAACAATTCTCTGCCTCAGCCTCTTGAGTAGTTGGAATTACAGGCATGTGCCACCATGCCCAGCTAATTCTTTTGTGTGTTTTTGGTAGAGACGGGGTTTCACCACGTTGGCCGGGCCGGTCTCAAACTCCTAGCCTCAAGTGATCCACCCGCCTTAGCTTCGCAGAGTGCTGGGATTACAAGCATGAGCCACTGTGCCTGGCCTCCAAACCATTTTGATCTGGACCTGCGGATCCCTAGTTCTCCTACACAGCAACCTCCTGGGATGTCTCTTCAGCATCCTCCTGGGATTTTCGTTCTCCTCACTCTTTGGAGGATCCCACATCTTTATCTCTCTTGATCTAATCCCTTACTTTGATGGAACTTCCTAAGGAAAGGGGCAAGGGAGGGCAATTTTTGCTATTTTGTCTGAAAATGTCTTTTATGTTATTATTACATCTGATTAACAGTTTTACTGAAAATAAAATTCCAAGTTGTAAAATGTACACCTAAATTAGGAAAGCACCACTCCACTATCTTCCAGCTTCCAGTGCTACTGCTGAAAAGCCCTCAGCTGGGTGTTATGGTGCACACCTGTAATATCAGCACTTTGGGAAGCCAAAGTGGGAGGATTGCTTGAGCCCAGGAGTTCAAGACCCACCTGGGCAACGTAGTGAGATTTCATCTCTATGAAAAATAAAATTAAATTTAAAAATTTGCTGGGCATGGTGGTACATGTCTGTAGTTTTCAGGAGGCTGAGAGGGGACGATCCCTTGAGCCCAGGAGTTCAAGGCTGCAGTGAGCCTTGATTGTATCACTACACTCCAGCCTGGGTGACAGAGTGAGACCCTGTTTAAAAAAAAAAAGAAGAAAGAAAGAGAAAAAGAAAAAAAGAGAAAGCCTATACCATTTGAGTTTTGATCTTTTTTATGTCACCTGTTTTTTTCTTTTTCTCCAATTTTGGGATTTTTCTTTTTGTCCTCAGTATTTTTAAAATTATGGTACTATGCCTTGGGTTTCATTCCTTTTGCTAGACACTTCTGTTAGACACTTGAGGTGTATCTCAATTTGGAATCATATCTCTCAGTTCTGAGAAAAGTTCTTGAATTATTTCTTTGATAATTTCATCCCTTCTGTTCCCTCTGTCTATTCTTTCTAGAAATCCTACTATTCATCCAGATTATGTAATTTTCATCTATTTTCTATACCATCTACATTTCTTTTCTTTTTTTTTTCTTTTGAGACAGAGTCACCCAGGTTGGAGTGTAGTGACGCTATCTGGGCTCACTCCAACCTCCACCTCTCCCAGGTTCCAGCGATTCTCCTGCCTCAGCCTCCCAAGTAGCAGGGATTACAGGCACACACCACCATGCCTGGCTAATTTTTGTATTTTTAGTAGAGATGCGGTTTCACCATGTTGGCAAGGCTGGTCTCGAACTCCAAATCTCAAGTGATCCACCCACTTCGGCATCCCAAAGTGCTGGGATTACAGGCCTGAGCTACTGTGCCCGGCCCCATCTACATTTCTTTATCTTTTACTTCTTTTTGGAAGATTTCTTCAACTTTAAATTTTTTACTTAACAATGTGTTCTTTTACCATGGAGAAAATATCGTCTCTTATGTTTATGAAAATATTAATTGCAGTGGATTTTATTATTTGGCTCTTTGCATTCTCTAAATTTCCTCTTTTTTTTTTTTTGACAAGGTCTCTCTGTTGTGATTGAGGGCAATGAAGCCTCGACCTCCGGGACTCAAGTGATCCTCCCATCTCAGCCTCCTGAGCAGCTGAGATTACAGATGCACGCCACCGCGCCCGGCTAATTTTTGTATTTTTTGTGGACATGGAATCTCGCCATGTTGCTCAGGCTGTTCTTGAACTCCTGGGCTCAAGAGATCCGCCCAGCTTAGCTTGCGAAGGCACTGAGATTACAGGCGTGAGCCACCGCACCTGGCTTTATATTCCTTAATTCTTGTGTTTTCAGTACCTGTCTTTCATGTCAGTGGTTTTCATCCCATAATGACTAGGTTCATATCAGTGTATTGCCTCTCAACCGTAAATCCATCCTCTTAACTGCTCTGTATTAACGAATTAGGCGGTTCCCCTTCGCAGCCAGCACAATATTAAGCTTTCCCAGTAGAGGGCGCCGGAGGGACACTGCCAGAGGAAAGAATTTCTTCAATCCCTGGTTCCAGGAGCTACGGTTTGTGATTCTTGTTGCTCCTGCGGCGGGGCCCATCAGTGGCCAGGTGGGAACATCCGGTGGCCTCTGTCCCAGCTGCGTGCTGACAGCATGCGTTCCCCCAGCGAGCGGGCCCTGACGTGGACGCTGCATGCGCCAGGCCTTGCATGCAGTGAGTGGGCTCCCGATGCCGCGACCCCCTAGTTTCCTGCTTGCTCACGACTGTGCATAGGCTTTGGCCTGGACATCCCAGGGAAATAATCTGGCACCCGGTGGGCACATGCACACTTTCTGCCGTGAGTTCTGAATCCAGCTTTGGGGTGGGGATGCTTCCACGTGTGTCCTTCTTCGGGTACTCTCCCTCGGCCCTACAGCATTCTTTGGAGTTCTCTGCACGTCTTTTTAGCTACTCCCCGTTACAGGCAGTAATTCTTTCTAATAATAAACTTTCTCTGCTCAAATTGGGGCTCGGGCTTTGTGAATGATACAGTAATCCTTGGCTTAGTTAGATCTTAAGCTGTTTGGAATTCCAGGTGTGTGTGGTGGGGGTGGGGGGAGGTCTCAGTGGGCTTCACCATAGTGCAAATGGGCTGAACTGTTTCTCCAGAAGACCCTTGTATTAGGGTCTAGTCAAGTGAAAGAAAAAAAATCCAAATATTTAAACAGAGGTAATTTTGTTTTATTTTATTTTATTTCAAAAGGAGTTTCACTCTGTTGCCCAGGCTGGAGTGCAGTGGCACAATCTCAGCTCACTGCAACCTCAGTCTCCCAGGTTCAAATGATTCTCCTGCCTCAGCCTCCCAAGTAGTGGGATTACAGGCACCTGCCACCACACCCAGCTAAGTTTCGTGTTTTTAGTAGAGACAGGGTTTCACCATATTGGCCAGGCTGGTCCCAAACTCCTGACCCCAGGTGATCCACCTGCCTCGGCCTCCCAAAGTGCTGGGATTGCAAGCGTGAGCCTCTGCGCCCAGAGAGAGGTAATTTTATATAAAGGATTGTTAACCACATATTGAGATCTAAAAAGACAAAAAGGGCACTGAGATACCGCAGAGGCAGAACACGTGGGAATCAGGAATGGGGCAACTGCCTTTCCGTCAGGCTTGGGGAACTGAGGGAAGAGGTCAGGATTATTCAATGGGAGAATCTGGGAGGAAGGCCCCACGGAGCTAGAACTCAGTTCCCTAAGGAGGAGGAGCCTGGCCAGTGAGCCGGTATCACTGAGGCTGTGGGAAGAAGCCCTTGCGGGAGTAGGGAAGAACTGCAGTTTGGGACCTGCTGCTGCTGCTGGACCAGCTGTTGCTGCAGGGCTGAAGATCCTTGGCTGTGGTGATGCCTGCAGGATTGGAAGGCCAACAAGGGAAGGAGTCCCTTCTTCCTCCAGTGCCTCTACACCTAAGAGGGAGCCAGCTGGGAAGGAGAGAGTGGAAGAGGGTTTTGAAGTCAAGTGACAGTAGCTTAATATCTGTCAGAACCCCCTTACTCCTGTGTTCCTAGGTGTTTTTCCTTGTCTGGTCAGTCTCTCCAGAGAAGGTTTCTCTATTTATCAGCCTGGGGCAAGTCTGGCTGCTGGAGTTCTCAGAACCAACTTCATGGAGGGGATCAGGAAGGCTTACTGTTCGATAGGCAGGATTTTACATAATCCTAAATGACTTTTTCTTTTCTTTTATTGCTTCTTTTATTTTGCTATTTCTTTTATTATCACTTATTTTCTATTATTATTTATTATTTTATTTCATTTTCTTTTCTTCTGGCCACATAAAGCCAGAAGGCCATAGGCCATATATATATATATATATATATATATTTTTTTTTTTTTTTTTTTTTTGGTAGAGCTAGGGATCTTGCTATGTTGCCTAGGCTGGTCTTGAATTCCTGGACTCAAGTGATCCTCCTGCCTTGGCCTCCCAAAGTGCTAGGATTATAAGCATGAGCTGTCACGCACAAACTTAAGTGATTTTCATTGTGGTTCCCAGGACGTGGCATGGTTCAATGCCTCCAGCGAGCAAACCACTCATTAGAGTGGAATATAGGGGGTCACTCTGCCATGTGCATTGAATTAGGAGATCTAGGGTTCTAGTGGCTTCTTACACAGACCATCAGCCTCTGGTTCCAGGCCTCTTGCACACTCATGTTTGGGATACTTGGTTTCTCCCTTCCTTACTGGGATTCTGCTATGTGAAATCAGCGTGCTTCTGGGATTCTCCCACTGACATTTTACCTTTAAATTTCTCTGATCTGCTAAGACATTTGTCTATTTGTTATCCAGATCTTGATTTATTCTCTATTTATTTAGATTGTGTAGTCAGTTTCTCCCTCTCCCTCTCCCTTTCTCTCCCTCTGTCTCTGTCTCTTTTGTTCTTGTCAGTTCTTGCCTTTTAAAACCGCTTTATCACATTTTGGTGAGATTTCTGCTGGGAGCAGAGGTGGTTGTGTTCAATCAGCCACATAAAGCCTGAAGTCTCGGCCAGGCGCGGTGGCTCACACCTGTGATCCTAGCACATTGGGAGGCCAAGGTGGGCGGCATCTGAGGTCAGGAGTTCGAGACCAGCCTGACCAACATGGAGAAACCCCGTCTCCACTAAAAAAAAAAAAGTTAGCCAGGCGTGGTGGTGCATGCCTGTAATCCCAGCTACTCAGGAAGGCTGAGGCAGGAGAATCACTTGAACCCGGGAGGTGGAGGTTGTGGTGAGCCAAGATTGTGCCACTGCACTCCAGCCTGGGCAACAACAGTGAAACTCGGACTCAAAGCAAAAAAAAAAAAAAAAAAGCCTGAAGTCCCAGTTGAATTTGTGGTGTAGATGTGGTGGGCTCTGGGTACCCAGCGCAGCTTAGCTGGCAGTACGTAGAAGCGAATACCAGGAAGTCTTTCTTTTCACTTCCCTCTGTTTTCTCTGGCTTGCCTCTGCCCAGGTGGCACTGGGGCCTCCGCTTCAGTGTATGCCTCAATGTATTTCCAACAAGATCCTTTCTTATGGAGACAGAGATGAGACAGCCCCGAAATCTGACTGATATGCCATGCTATGGAGAGATCTTCCGGGAACAACAAGAGGGAGTTTGCAGTTCTCATTCTATTTTCGCTGGCCTCTAATGATCAGAAGCAAAGCAGAGCCAAAACAAATAGGCTAATTTACATTCCCTGCTATTGATGCTCATAAAATGCTGCATTTTTATATTGCTGCTCAAAGCACAGACTGCAGAAAGAGTATTGAGGTGGTTCTGACAGCAATCTTAAGAACTGCAGACAGACTCTCTTGCTCAATAATTTTCTCCTTCCGTTAAAAAGGCTGGACACGATGGCTTACATCTGTAATACCAGCATTTTGGGACGCTGAGGTGGGAGGATAACTTGAGTCCAGGAGGAGTTCAAGACCAGCCTGAGCAACATAGTAAGACCCCCATCTCTACAAAAAATACAAAAATTAGCCAGGTGTGGTGGCTCACGCCTGCAGTCCCAGCTGCTTGGGAGGCTAAGGTAGGAGGATCACCTCAGCCCAGGGAAGCTGAGGCTGCAATGAGCCGTGATCACACCACTGCACTCTAGTCTGGACAACAGAATGAGACCCTGTCTCAAAAAATAAATAAATAAAATAACATTGACTGGACATGGCGGCTCACGCCTGTAATCCCAGCATTTTGGGAGGTTGAGGTGGGAGGGCTTGAGTCCAGGAGTTTGAAACCAGCCTGGACAACGTAGTGAGATCCCCATCTCTACAAAAAGTGAACAAAATTAGCCAGACGTGGTGGTGTGTTCTTGTAGCTCCAGCTACTCAGGGAGCTGAGGTGGGAGGATTGCTTGAGACTGGGAGGCTGAGGCTGCAATGAGCCGAGATCGCACCGCTGCCCTCCAGCCTGGGCAACAGAGTGAGATCCTGTCTCAAAAAGGAAAAAATATTATTGGGTTTGAAATAAAATATACATAATATAAGGAAACAAAAGTAATTTCTAACCCCAATAAAGATAGAACACACTGTTAACATTTTGGTACATTTACTTCTTTTGTTGTTGTTGTTGTTTTTGTCTTATTTTATTTAGAGATGGTCTCCCTCTGTTGCCCAGGCTGGGGTGCAGTGATGCAATCAGCTGACTGTGACCTTGAACTCCTGGGCTCAAGTGATCCTCTGACTCAGCCCCCCAAGTGGCCGGGACTACAGGCATGCACCATCACATCTAGCTTTTTTTTTTTTTCTGAAATAAGAATGGGTTATATTTTGCTGTAACAACATGGGGTTAGGGACTAGGCCTGCGTAGTTGTGGTCACGCTTTATGATATGGCTGGTGACTCAGTTAACTGCTGGTTCATGAGCTGGAGCAATCCCAAAATGGCTTTCTAAAGGATGCCTGGCTCCTGTGGAGCATCTCTAAGCAGAGGCTGCATGGTGTTCTGTCCAGGTGGGAGCACAGGCTGAGTGACTCAGTTTTCATGAGGCGATGTATACCTGTTGCCTGCCCAAATGAGTTCTTAACAAATGGTAATGAGACTGGCCGCGGTGGCTCACGTGTGTAATCCCAGCACTTTGGGAGGCTGAGGCTGGCGGATCACTTGAGGTCAGGAGCTGGAGATCAACTTGGCCGACATGGTGAATCCCATCTCTACAAAAAATACAAAAAAATTAGCTGGGCGTGGCAGGCGCATGTAATCCCAGATGCTTGAGAGTCTGAGGCAGGAGAATCACTTGAACCCAGGAGCCGGAGGTTGCAGTGAGCTGAGATCGCACCACTGCACTCCAGCCTGGGCAACATAGTGAGACTCCGTCTCAAAAAAAAAAAAAAAGAAAGAAAGCAAATATACAGTAGTCCCTTGGTATACAAGGGGGATTGGTTCCAAGACTCCTATGTATACCAAAACCCACACATATTCAAGTCCCACAGTCAGCCCTTAGGATCCCAAATATATGTAAAGTTGGCCCTTTGTATACATGGGTTTCACAAGTCACCATTACTGTGTTTGTGATCTGCATTTGATTGAAAATAACGCATGCATAAGTGGACCTAAGTGGACCTATGCAGTTCAAATCCATGTTGCTCAAGGGTCAACTATATGGACATTAAATTAAGCAAGACATAAACTGGGATGTTAAAGCATGTGCAATAAATTAAAACTCAAAGAAATGACAGAAACCATTAGAGAAAATCAAATGAAGTACTGCTAAAAAATTTTAGGCAATTTTAACAAAACAGGAAAAACATTATCAAGTTGATTTTTGCAAAGAAACTGGAACATGAGCTCCCTCCACTCACGTGTCTGTGCCCCTCAGGAGGGCGATCCTGAGGAGCCAGCACATAGCCCAGGACTGACGTTAATGCCCTCAGGCAGGCTCCCACTGCCTCGGCGCCTTCCTTCTCTTACTTTCTAGACTCCCAGCCCTAAAACTCTGTTTGAGGTTTAGCAGAGGAAGACACATTCAGACATGCATAATAATGGTAGAAGACAGAGGTGAGGAGACTGTGAAAGATGTCGAAGGGGCCATGGAGAGCCCTGGGACTCTGGGGCTACCTCAAGGAGGCTGTGTTTTAAAATGTGTTTACATAGGCCTTTTCCATCATAAGTACATCTTTATTATTTTATGTATTTTGGAAAACACAGAAAAGTATTTCAAAAGCAAATCCTAAAGTAGTAAGCCTTAGATCATTGTGAAAGTTAATTTTAAAAAATATTTATTAAATTTAATTAATTAATTAATTTTTTGAGTCATGGTCTTGCTCTGTCACTCGGGCTGGAGTGCAGTGGCACAATCATGGCTCACTGCAGCCTCAACTTCGCAGGCTCAAGAGATCCTCCCACCTCAGCCCCCCTAGTAGCTGGGACCGCAGGCACTCGCCGCCATGCCTGGCTAATTTTTTCTCGTTGTTTTTTGTAGGGACAGAGCCTCACTATGTTCCCCAGGCTGGTCTTGAACTCCTGGGCTCAAGCAATCCACCTATCTAAACCTCCCAAAGTGCTGAGATTACAGGGATGAGCTACCGTGCCCAGCCAAAGGTTAATTTTGTGTGTCAGTATGCTTAAGCCATGATACCCAAATATTTGGTCAAACATTATTCTAGATGTTTCTACTAAGCTATTTTGTAGATGAGATCAACATTTAAATGGATGGACTTTGAATAAAGCAAATTACCCTCCCATATATGAGTGGGCCTGACATCCCCCAAGGAAGAGGGAATTCTGCCTCCAGGTTGCCTTTAGGCCTGAACTGTGACATTAACTCTTGTCTCCAAGCCTGCCGGTTTTCCCTGCAAATTTTGGACTTGCCAATCTCCACAATCGTGTGAGCCAATTCCTTAAAATCTCTCTCTCACCTATATGAGCTCCTTTGAGCATGTCTTCTCATCTATATGAGAGAGAGAGAGACAGAGAGAGAGAGGTTTTAGTTCTGTTTCTCTGGAGAACCCTAATACAGTTATGGTTTCATTTTAAAACATATTTTTCTAGTCTTTTTTTTATACCTAGGTAGTTGTTGTTGTTTAGAGTTTTTGTTTTTTTTTGAGGGGTTGTATTTTATTGTCACCAATTGCGTGTATAATTGTGTGTTCCTTAATTCCGTTTATTTATTTATTTATTTATTTATTTATTTATTTATTTATTTTGAGACCGTCTTGTTCTGTCACCCAGGATGGAGTAAAGTGGTGTGATCTCTGTTCACTGCAACCACTGCCTCCCAGGTTCAAGAGATTCTCCTGCCTCAGCCTCCCAAGTAGCTGGAATTACAGGCACCCGCCACCACCCCTGGCTAATTTTTGTATTTTTAGTAGGATGGGGTTTTGCCATGACCTCAGGTGATCCACCAGCCTCAGCCTCCCAAAGTGCTGGGATTACAGCATGAGCCACTGTGCCCGGCCTTTAATTCTTTTTAAATAAATTATTATGACACTATTGTCTTCTTTGTTAATGTAAGTTTTAATAAAAGTCACTTAAGTGGCTCCCCAATGATGCACAAAGTACATAGTCTATAATTTATAGTTTTTCCTGTTGAATGTTTCTGCTGCTTCCAATATTTTGTTAAGATAGTAAATTGCAATGGACTTTTTTTGTTTATATAGCTTTTTACACAAATGAGAATTGGATAGATTCCCAGAAATGAGATGACTGCATCAAAGTCACAGGCTAAGAGACACAAAGAGAACAGCAGTGACCCGCAGAAAGCTGGGCCAGAGACTCCAGAGGCTGCTGTCAAGGCCTGCTGAGGAGGAAGCCATGGCCAGTGGAGGGGCCAAGAGTAGGCACAGAATCCACCCTCAGCTCCCACAGCTGCCCTCAGCCTCATGTTTAATCACGCTCCACTAAAGACCTAGGGATAACAGAAGAGAATTCCAGATACACTTAAAACTGGAAATGAGACATGGCGCTTTCAGATTTCAGAGGCCCACGCCCCTCCCTGTATGCACCTCCTACGGGAGGCTTCTCTGCCTCACCTTTAGCATGCTCTGAGTTTTGGAGGCCAGCATAACTCCCCAAGATAGGTGGCTCCCTTGAGTGTGCCTTCACTATGCAAAATACAAGCTCCCAACTCTGTCCTTGTTCTGGTTCAAAGACAGGAAGAAGTTTCCCCACTCAATCCAGCTTGCGGCCCACCTACCTACCAGTACTTGTGTTCTTTAGGATGATTTAAAGTGAGAATGAGCTACTCTCTGAAGGAGAAACGTCCCAACCTATGGCCTGTGACCTCAGTGCCTTATGACCTGTGAGAGAGACTACATGTCCACAGACAGCGAGCTCTGTGTAATTTACAACGTTCTAGTAGTCACATCAAAAAGGTAAAAAACAACGGGTGAAATTAATTCTAATAGTAAATTTTATTTAACCCAGCATATCCAAAATATTGTGATTTTGACAAGTAATAAATATAAAAATTATTAGTGAGACATTTTACTGTTTTCGTACTAAGTCTTTGAAATCTCATGTGTGTCTTGCACTTAAGAGCACATTTGTATTTGGACTAGCCACATTTCACGTGCTCAGTTGCTACATGTGGCTAATGGCTACCATATAGGACAGCACAGACTTACTGCACAGCTTAACTGAGGAGATCCTAGAATAAATACTTGTCTTGCATCACATGTGTCTCAAGAATAAGTTATTATTATTATTATTAATTTTTTTTCCTTGAGACAGAGTCTTGCTCTTGTAGCCCAGGCTGGAGTGCAGTGGCATGATCTTGGCTCACTGTAACCTCTGTCTCCTGGGTGCAAGTGATTCTCCTGCCTCAGCCTCCCGAGTACCTGAGATTACAGGTGCACACCACCACACCTGGCTAATTTTTGTATTTTTAATAGAGACGGGGTTTTACCATTTTGGCCAGGCTGATCTCAAACTCCTGCCCTCAGGTGATCTGCCATCCGCCCGCCTCCTCGGCCTCCCAAAGTGCTGGGATTGCAGGCGTGAGCCACTGCGCCCAGCCAAGAATAAGTTATTTAGTCTTGAATTACAGATTTCATTGAACATCTACAGATCAGTCTATGCGTCCTTAACTTGTTCAGTGGGGCCAGTTTTCCCCATTCCAAGATGAAAATATGCACAGTACTAAGATTGTTCTGATCTCTCTTAGGTCTTATAGTTATTTTATATTACCAAACACAATGCCAATCCAGAAACTCAACGTCTAGTTCCAAAGGTAAGTCTCCTTTCCTCCAGCAAGGGCTTTGCAAGGATGGGAAGATGAGAAATGGGGAAACAGGTCCTCAACCTTATGCATCTATCCCTCTTCTCCTGTCTTGCTAATGGATGTTTCTAACCCTCCAAGGTTGAGTAGAATGGGGCAGGGTTGGGGGAAGGGGTGGTCTGGGTCGTGGAGCAGGCACGGTTTGCAGGAGGGCTTTGCATTCTCTGGGACTGGCAGGTGCTTACAGGCGTTTCCTCCTCCTTGGGTGCTTCTTCGGAGACTCCTCACCCCTAACTCCATGCAGTTGCAAATGAGGCTTTCTTTCCACGATTTATTCCTCCCATAGCCCCTAGGAATGAGGTAATCACTTCAGCTTCTCTCTGCTGAGGCCTGTTGATGCCTGTAGGTGGCCACATCAGACAGGATTAGCTCGGCTCCACATCAGCTCGCTTCCTAGCATGCCTCACACTAGTCTGCTGGAAACACTTACACAGCCTTGCCCTGAAAACCCAGGATACAGGTCCCCAGTGCATCCTCCTTTCCTACACTCACCCCCCGGGCAGAAAACCAGCCTGTCTCCTACCATGAGGTTTGCAGACAAATGTCAGATGCCAGCCCATTGCAGTCCGTCCACTGGGGAGGGGGATGCTTTATGCTGGACAATAGGAAAAAAGAGTTGAAACTATTCTGAATTGATGTTTATATACATAGAATGATATTGCTTAACACCTGAAGGGAACAAGAAAAACTCTGGAGCTTTCTTGATCTAGTGACATGAAAGAAAGATGAGGTCCATGTGCTGTGGCTCATGCCTGTAATCCCAGCACTTTGGGAGGCTGAGGCTGGAAGATACCTTGAGTCCAGGAGTTCAAGGCCAGCCTGGGCAATATGGCGAGACCTAATCTTTATTGAAAAAAAAAATAAATAAAACATAGCAGAGCATGGTGTTGCATGCCTGTGATCCCAGCTATTTGGGAGGCTGAGGTGGGAAGATTACTTGAGCCAGGGAGATTGAGGCTTCTGTGAGCCATGATCATGCCACTGCATTCCAGCAAATTAAAAAAACTTTAAAAAAAGTTTTTTTAGCCTTGACTTGAAACTCAGAGACCTTGAGAAGAAACAAAGGAAGGAAGGAAGGAAGGAAAGAAGGAAGAAAGGAGAAAAGATGGGACCATTGGTTGCCACGGACACTGTTTCCACAGCTACTTTGCTGTTTTGATTGTCATTGCGTATTGTTTGAAGGACTCTGCTATGAGAAAAATATAACTATTTCTCAATTTAACCATGATAGACAATAAATAGATAAAATAAGGTTGAGACAGATTAAATAAACTATTAAGGGGAAGAACTAGACTAGAACCCAGGTTTTCTGGCTTCTTATCTGGTGTCTGTTTTCACTCTGAAACTCACTTAGGGTCACAGAATCACTGACTCACAGATTCAGTGTGACAAAGATAATCAGAAACGAAGTCACTGTAACAAAAGCCCCCTAAAGACAGGACACCAGCTCACCGCTGTATCCTCAGTGTTGACATCAATGTGCTTGTCCAATAATCCACACTTAATAAATGTGAGTAGAATGAGTGAATTAATTAATTAATGGTTTAGTTGTTTAGTTTATAAGTGAGGGAACAAGCATCTGAAAACGTTAAATGAATCACTGAAAGTCATTTATGTGTGTGTGTGTGTGTGTGTGTGTATTTTAAATACAGACAGAGTCTCGCTATGTTATCCGAGCTGGTCTCCAACTCCTGAGCTCAAGCAATCCACTCGCCTCTGCCTCCCAAAGTGCTGGGATTACAGGTGTGAGCCACCTCACCCTGTAATATAATATAAATGCCGAAAGTCATTTATATTTTATAGATTGTAAGACGTATATTTATTTTCACATTTATCATCTCTTGAATAGGGATGCGTCTTACAATCAATGGCGTGTCATAGTTTAATTCGCTGTGTTTTTCTCTTAGTGATGCATGAAATAATGATATGTTTTCCGGCAACGGAGCTTTAGCTGCAATGAGGAGCAGCAGTTGTTTGTGGACATACGTTGTGTCTCATTCCAGTAAGTGCAAGGAAAGGGGGAGGTGGAGGTGACCCCGTGGGATGCAAAACAAGTCAACTTCTCCAGGCCCTCAGAAGTGGCGCTCAATCTCCAGAGAGACGCCCATCTCGCAGAGGGCCACTACCCGGTCATTGCCACTAGGGGGCTTACCAGACATTTCATCAGGAAGACACAGGCAGTTCTTGGGCCTCTCTTCCGACTGGGCCATTTGTTGCCATGGATATTGTTTCCATAGCTGCTTTGACTGTCACTGCATTTCCCCTCATTATCTGTTTTTGCATGCTGAATATATACTATAATCCAATCTTCATCCTCATCAATTTAACAATTTTATCATATCTAGATTTTTCAAATGGCCAGTTTTCATCAATTGTGACGTTCATGGCATTTGACTTTGCTAGTGAGTTCTGCTTTTGCAGCCCCTGTGTTCCAGGGTACAATACTGCATTATACCTCAGCTCACTTCACAAATTGGGTATCCACTGCAAGCAACTAAGCACAAGTAGTGAATACTAATCCAAATGAAAGAATGGGTCTGTTGTGGTGTCAGCGCAAGAGAAAATTCCTCTGCTCCATAGTGCATTAGTAGTAGCTCATTTTGCTTGCTGCCCCATTTGATTACATTGTTGGTGGTAAATATCACTGCTGAAAGCTCCATGAATTTCTTAAAGGTCTCCAAAGAAGATGTGGAACATTGAAGCATTTCACAACGTTTGCATGTACATGACAGCAATATTCATTCGCTTCTGCCAGGCACCTTGAAGGCAAAAGCTATTTACATGGCTCTCCACTGTGTCCTCAGAGCCATGCACAGGCTTATATGTCCTCGGCAAAGACGTGATAGATGATCAAAGGAAGCATCCATGCCATCTCTTTTCATGGGTAGAAGGTAGAAACTGAAAAATTCTTGTGGGTATAGAAACTCACGAATACCTCGAAGCCAACTTGGTTCAGGGCTGCTGCCTAAAAAACTCTGGGTGAGGTCCTGAGTTGAAAACAAAACATCTCTGCTTGTGTTCAATTTTCAAATTCTTTCGAGGGCGAGGCCTGAGAAGTCGCAGACATTTTAAAAACAGAACTCACTAGTAAAGGCAAATAAATGCCATAAATGTCACAATTGGTGACACGTTCCCTACCATCCATCACACACACAAGAATGTTTTTTCTGTGTATCTGTGTCTTGTTTTCAGACTGGGGGCTCCTCAAGAATAGGGACTGTGTCTGGTTTTTCTTGCTTGGCTCAAAACCCAATACAGATTGGAGGAAAGATCCGAGAGCCTGCCATTGCAAGCCTAAAGAAGAGAAGACTGAAGGATGAAAGTGTTCATACCTATGAGTGATTTTTATAAAGACAGTGCAGAACAGTTCATCACTTGAGATTCAGCCCAAATGAGATAAAAAGTGAGTGGTCCTGGAGCCAGGAAACCTGAGTTTAACTTCCTCACCCCCCCACCCCTCCCTGCCACTCACCATTAAGGAGGTTTGGAGATAATTTATTTAACTTCTCTGAACTTCAGTCTTTGCATTTCTAAGACAGGATGGTTTTCCTACTTCACAGAGGTGATGTGAAGATCAAAAGAAACCACATATGTGATAGCAGCTCAAAGTGCCCCACAAATATGTAACAAGTCTCAGGTCAGTTACCCCATCCCTTGGGAAGCTTTCCAGGATCTTCACAGGCTGAACGAGATCCCTTCTCTGGGTTCTGCCCCAAAGCATTCCTTTATTATAGCACTTAGCATGTTGCACTGTAATTGCTGGTCTTCTTGTCCTTGAGGGCAAGAACTACGTCATTAACTTCTGTTAGTTGGCTGCCTCTGTTCCTAAAAGAATTCCCAGCACCATATTAGACAGTTACTAAAGGAATCTTAGGCCAGGTGCAGTGGCTCACACCTGTAATCTTAGCACTCTGGGAGGCCGAGGTGGGTAGATCACAAGGTCAGGAGTTCAAGATCAGCCTGGCCAACATAGTGAAAGCCTGTCTCTACTAAAAACACAAAAATTAGCCAGGTGTGGTGGCACACACCTGTAGTCCCAGCTACTCAGGAGGCTGAGGCAGGAGAATTGCTTGAGCCTGGGAGGCAGAGGTTGCAGTGAGCTGAGACCACACTCTGGGTGACAGAGTGAGACTCTGTCTCAAAAAAAAGGAATCCTAATTTCCTTGTGTTTACAAATAAGACCAAAACAGAAGAAATAGCACCAAAAGAAAGCATACATTTATTCGTTTATTCCAAAATGTGTATTTCATCCCATCTAAGATGACATTGAATGCAAGATGCAGCATTACTTATGCCCCACTAAGGAAGAAAGAGTGCTACATTCATGATGTGCTATCAAGTGTAAGACACATTTCCAGTTTTAAGCATTTCTTGGTTTTTTTTTTTTTAGGCAGTGTCTTGTGGTGTTGCCCAGGCAGGTCTCTAACTCCTAGCTCTGGGCAATCCTCCCACCTTGTCCTCCAAAAGTGCTGGGATTACAGGCCTGAACCACTGCAGCCAGTGGACATCTCCACTTTATTTTTATTTTTATTTTTATCATTATTTTTTTGAGACAGCGTCTCACTGTGTCACCCAGACTGGAGTGCAGTGGTGCAATCTCGGCTCACTGCAACCTCTGCCTCCCAGGTTCAAGTGATTCTCCTGCCTTAGCCTCCCGAGTAGCTGGGACTACATGTGTGCACCACTAGCGCCCAGCTAATTTTTGCATTTTTAGTAGAGATAGGGTTTCACTATGTTGGCCAGGCTGGTCTCAAACTCCTGACCTCAAGTGATCCACCCACCTTGGCCTCCCAAAGTGCTGGGATTACAGGCGTGAGCCACCGTGCCAGGCCGACATCTCCATTTTAGATTATGATCCGATGGGGAAGATGTGCATCTGAGGCTCAATGAAGCACATGATTATTAAATATCTACTCTATCTCATATATTGTCCTCAATACCCCTATACTCAAGGAACTGACATTCTAGTGGAAGGAGACAGACATAAAACAAATAAGTTAACCTGTAAATAAGCGTAAGTTCAGCTTGTCATCAGCTCCATAAAGAAAATAAATATGGTAATCTGTAGAGACTGAAGAGAGGGATTTGTTTTAGATAAATCACAAGAAAGCTCCTGAATAGATCTGAAAAATAACTACGTGTTTTCTAAGGTATCAAACAATACCTCGCTAAGGGAGAGTGTTGAATCACTGTTGCATCACCAAACATTCTTGTTTAGAAAGACAGGGGACTGGACCAGAGTGTGCATTCACAGACATTTTAATGAGAGGTGACACTCCCCAAAAGGCATAAATCCTGTTCAGGCACAATCTAGAGGGGTGTGCTTACTTCCCTCGTGTCCTCAATCAGAACATATGCAAGTTGGGTTCAGCTGGACCTGGTGTGACTCCTTGATGACACCTGAAGAGGTCCTTTAAACACTGGACTTTATAAAGAGAAAAGGAGGATTAGCTGAGTGGGGCTAATGAAATGAACTGTATGCTTTACTAAAGGCATGGAATGCACAGATACGTGTACCAACTTACAAGTGTCATCTGAGTATGAGTATATTATGGTTTGAGAGTCAACTACCAAATCTTGTAGTTCAGGGTCCCAGGAGTGGTTAGAAAGGTATTTCCCTTATTCGTTGAGGCTTCTTTTTTTTTTTTTTTTTTTTCTTCTGGGTGTTTCTGCAGCATCTTCTCCTTGTCTTTTCTACCTTCAATACTCTCCAGAGACCAGATCCTCATGTATATTTCCCTGGGCCCTCAAATGCCAAAAATATACTCTCCTTCACGGTAGCACCCTGAGGGGGTGGCCTCATTCTGGAGAAAACTACGTGGCAAGTTGAGGGAGACTGACTGGGCAAAGCCCCTGTGCCTCTGGCAGAACTGCTGCCACAAAGGGACATGCGTATCTTGGGAATAATTAGTACAGGCCAGTTGCTGTTGACTTTAAGGATGTTCCTTATGCCTCGATCCTATGTACAACTCTGGGATCTTTGGAGAGCAACAAAAAGACTGAGATTGAATTTCCCTCTAATCTGACAGGAGCAGAAATTAACATTTTCTTTCTTTTATTTTTCTTTTTGAGACAGGGTCTCTCTCTGTTGCCCAAGCTGGAGGGCAGTGACATGATCACAGCTCACTGCTGCCTCGACCTCCTGGGCTCAAGCAATCCTCTCACCTCAGCCTCCCAAGTAGCTGGGACTACAGGCATACACTACCATACCCAGCTAATTTTTTATTTTTTTGTAGAGACTAGGTCTCACTATGTTGCCCAGGCTGGTCTTGAACTCCAGGCCTCAAGCAATCCTCCTGCCTCAGCCTCCCGAAGTGTTGGGATTACAGGCGTGAGCCACTGTGCCCAGCCTTTTTTTCTTTTCTTTCTTTCTTTTTTTTTTTTTTTTTTGAGACAAGATCTTGCTCTGTCACCCAGGCTGGAGTACAGTGGCACAATCATGGCTCACTGCAGCCTCCACCTCCTGGGCTCAAGCGAGCCTCTTGCCTTAGCCTCCCAAGTGTCTGAGCCTACAGGCATGTGCCGCCACACTCGGCTAATTTTTTTGATTTTCAGTAGAGACAAGGTCTTACCATGTTGCCCATGCTGGTGTAGATCTTCTGAGCTCAAGTGACCTTCCCACCTCAGTCTGCCAAAGTGCTGGGATTACAGGTGTGTCATCCTGCCTGGCCAGAAATTAACTTGATTGAAAGAAAAGAAAAGCTTTTGATATGCTAGTGTTTTTGCATGCATGCTTTTGCATGCTAAAGTTTCTATGCCATTTACAGAAATGCTCTAAGTTCTCTTCAATTGCTCTAAGTTGTCCTTGAGGTGCAGAAACTCAAGCACACAGACTTCTCAGCTAGAATTTGTAGCTCTAGCAATTCCTTTGTTTATTGTACAAACCTAGCTTGTACCGAGACCAAAAGTTCTGCCCCCTTGAAGACCAAGGCAGACTCTGGAATTCCTTGTGCTTGCCAATGCCCTTTGACGAATGCCCTTTGATGAATGCCCAGCCCCAAACCCCAGCCTGAACTGCAGGAGGAGGACTTTATAGAGACACATTGGACTTTCCTGCCTATTAACTAAGGGACTCTTCCATCACTCTTTTTTCCTGCCATAAACTGATATTCATGCCAGTATCTCTAATCACAAAATTCTCCCTTGGCCTCTTGCTGCCTCCATGGGAGCAGAAGAGGGAGATCATTTTATTATTCTCCCACTCCCCACTATGTGTAGCTCCCACATTCTTAAAACCCTGAGCACTGTGTCTTCCCAAATGTGTCTATGGAGGTATTCGCAGAAGTCTGCATGTTCTAGATGATGTTTATGTGTCATATCAGTTAGGATCCCATTCAGCTGGAATCACAAGAAGCTCACCTCACTGAGCTCCGGCACACTGCTCATCTCATACACGAAATGTCCGAGAGGAGCAGCCCAGGGCTCAGTATTACCATCGGGCACCCAAGTGATTTCTTCCCTCTGCTCCACTCCCAGCTTGAAGCCTTCACCCTGCTGTGGGTCTCCCCCTGGCCTCAGCATGGCTTGCTGAGCCCCAGGTCTTATATCTGCATTCCAGGTAGGAAGAGGAACAAAGGGGAAGGGGCAAAGGCTGTCTCCTCATGAGCTTTGGCCTTTTCATCTGGAAGGGACACCATCCCCAGGAACTTATGCCTGTATCGCATTGGCCAGAGCTGTATCTCCTCACCGCACTGGCTGCAAGGGGGACTGGGAAATTGGGGATTTGGGAAATTGGTTTTTTTCAGCTGGGCACATTACCATCACCCCCAAAACCTAGGTTCTCCAAGTATAAGGGAAGGGGAGACTGGAGCTGTTTCTGTCACGTTTTCCTTCAGGTGATAATCTTGAAAATCCCCATAATATAAGCATTTCCTGGATTCTATTGATGACCAATATAAAACCAACATAAAGCTAATAGAAATGATTAGTCTTTACAATTGTCACAGCCTAACAAGAGTAGAACGAGAACTGTCTTAAAATTTAAATGGTGCATTTGCATTAAGTAAGGGCCCAAATAATCCCGCAGCTGACTGAGAGACTGAAGGTCTTGAGAGAGCTTGTACAGAGACGACCCATGAAAGAAGGAAAACATCACGTGGCAAATGAGATTTGAGAAACTAGGCTGTAGCGATCAGCACCATATTAATGTTGGAGCGAAGAATTCTTCAGGAAAGAAATATCATGCATTACATTAAACTACTGCTGTTACTTCTAACGTTATTGGAACAGTAGAGCTATAAGCATAAGTTTATACTTCATTTTCTGTTTCATATCTATTTATGTTTAAGCCAACATGGCGAGTTCTCAAAAAATATCTTTTCCAGCCAGGCACGGTGGCCCATGCCTGTAATGCCAGCACTTTGGAAGGCCAAGGCGGGTGGATCACCTGAGGTCAGGAGTTCAAGACCAGCTTGGGCAACATGGTAAAACCCCATCTGTACTAAAAATACAAAAATTAGCCGGGCGTGGTGGTGTGCGCCTGTAATCCCAGCTACTTGGAGGCTGAGGAAGGAGAATTGCTTGAACCCAGGAGGTGGAGGTTGCAGTGAGCCAAGATCCCACCATTGGACTCCAACCTGGGTGACAGAGTGAGACTCTGTCTCAAAAACATATATATATCTTTTCCTTTAAAGGGGTTTATCACATAATTCTGAGAAATATCAGTTTAATATTTATTTAATTAATCCAATTTTTTCACTTTAATATTTTACTTTATTATTCCGTGTTTCCGACTCTGTATCATAATACTACAATTCCATTATTTAACACTGGTGGTGATGCTGCTCATAGTGGCATCAGTAGTGAGCAAACAATAATCAACTCTCTTCAAATGTCTTTGATTCTTTGGTTTTTGTCCTGAACTCCTCACAGAGCTGTTATAACCAACGCCCCGGCCTTGTCTGTGGTCTTAGCCATCATTCATAGGTGCATGAATATGGTGCATTTGCATTAAGTAAGGACGAATCTCTTCTTCTATCAGGCAGGGCTTTTATCTTAGTCAGAGGTTAGGTCTGGACTTCGTGTCCTCATTTCACACCACGATTGATTAAGATGAGACTCATTTATTTGCCACGGTGGCCAGTCCCACACAGGTGCTCATAGATACTTGCTGAATGATCAGTTGACTACATCCTGTAAATGTGACCCTTTGGCCTGGGTGGTAGGAGAATGTGGGTATAGCCCTCTTAAGAGATAAATTGTATCCTTCAGCTCACAGGTAGACTGAGATAGACAGACTGGGAGACATAGAGTGCTGAGCTCATGCTAGGCACTTAATAAATATTTTGTTAAGGCTGGGCACGGTGGCTCACGCCTGTAATCCTAGCACTTTGGGAGGCCAAGGTAGGTGGATCACCTGAGGTCAAGAGTTCAGGACCAGCCTGGCCAACATGGTGAAACCCCTGTCTCTACTATAAATACAAAAATTAGCCAGGCATGGTGGCATGCACCTGTAATCCCAGCTACTAGGGAAGCTGAGGCAGGAGAATCGCTTGAACCCAGGGGGCGGAGGTTACAGTGAGCTGAGATCCCGCCACTTCACTCCAGCCTGGGCGAAAGAGCAAAACTCTGTCTCAAAAAAAAAAATTTTTTTTTTTGTTAAATGAATGAATGTAGAGATATGTCCCAGACAAAAACAGATAAAATTTGCTTTATTGATTTGATCAGACTTACTGAATATCTCTTATATCTGAGCTGTGTGTAATTCCTCAAAACCTGGCAGATAAGTAAAGGCGATTGTCCGGAGGAAGTAACCAAGGCCAGGCAGAATTAGGAGACACTCAGAGCAGATGGGCATCCTTCTGAGTGTCCTCCACATGCTTATTCCAGGGGCCAGCTGCCTTCCTCATGTGGTGGCCCCAGGGCTCCGGGCTGGGGCGGAGGAGTGGAGGCCTGAGGATACACATCACGCCGCATAGTCCTGCAGAGGCAGATGAGGGGTCTGCTTTTACTAGAACCAACTGTAGTCACTGCTGGGGTCCTCTTTATGGTGTACTCTAGTCCATGACATGGGGATGATAAATAACCCTGGTGGATGGATTTAATGGAGGCAGGAAACATTCTTTCTAGAGAGGAAGAAAATGGATTGGTTTTAAGACTCTGTTCTTCTCTTAACCCTGGTGGTTTGTAATTTATCACTTCTGCCCAGCCTGTTTCCCTGGCTCTGGGACTCTGCTAGATGTCACTGTTTTCTTCAGATCCTGACACTGACTACTAGAGATCAATACTTTCCAAAAATGTGGACGACATTTAGGGGGGGAAAAAAAGCCTTTTGTTTTATTTTTTTTAGATGGAGTCTCGCTCTGTTGCCCGCACTGGAGTGCAATGGCACGATCTCAGCTCACTGCAACCTCTGCCTCCCGGGTTCAAGCAATTCTCTGCCTCAGTCTCTCGAGTAGCTGGGATTACAGGTGCCCACCACTACGGCTGGCTAATTTTTTTGTAGTTTTAGTAGAGATGGGGTTTCACCGTCTTGGTCAGGCTGGCCTTAAAGTCCTGACCTCGTGATCCACCCACCTCGGCCTCCTAAAGTGCTGGGATTACAGGCGTGAGCCACCGCACCCCGCCAAAAAAAGCCTTTTTAAAGAAAAAAACTTAAACCATTAAAGTTTAAAGAAAAAAGCATTTTGACAAATGGAACTTGGGAGGAATGGTAATATAGTTCTTATTTTTAAAAATTTTCGAGTTAAAGGTTTAAAAGTCAAAAATTTAGCAAGTTTGGGAGCACAGACTTTCCTCTTACTTCCCGCGCCCTGAGCCTTTTGAGCCATCTCTTGTTTTTAGTCTCTACACGAAATTAAGAAGGTGCTAACTAGTGGCCTCTCTGGGCCAATGCCTGGTTTGGAGGAAGGAAAGCGTCTTTCGTTCTAGAGCAAGAGTGTCCGACTTTTCATGGTGATCCACATGATCAGAAATCCAATTGTTTACCACAACAGCGAAGTCCAGAAGGTCCTCCCTCTACTGGTGAATGCTGAACATGACTCATGCATGAGTCAGGTACATATGGACGCTTTCATTCCATTTTCCTCTTGTCAGCATCCTTCAGAATGCTCTAGTTTCATGGTGTCATTTTAGCAGAATTAAATGTGAACACCTCAACTGTATCATGCATTACTTTCGGCTTTACTCACACTTACAAACTGATCCAAAGCTGTGGATTTGCATCTTGGAGCAGGGGTCAGTGCACAATGGCATCAATGACCACAAGAATTAACGAGGCTTTAATGACCTGCCCGAGTTGACTAATCCTGCAAGCCGCCACTTGTTAAAATTTCGACATGCACTTAATCTTTTGGTCAGGATGGCCAAAAAGGACCAGGCCTTCCCCGTCAAGCAGCAGGCCAGAAGCAGAAGGCTTGGGTTTTAGATCAAATGTCAGTGAGAGGAAGCCACAATGTGGGGTCCCCCAGATCACCTCCTTTTCTTTCTGATCAGACTGACCAAAAATCACAGATTGCCTTGACCGTTCTGTGACCCAGCCAAGCTACAGGTTTTCCCCAGCAGGCTTGAACTCAAACCAGGGCCTTGAACACTCCCAGGCACTAATAAAGCTATCTAGGTTGTTGACCAAAACATTGAAAGAAACTGGCTCCAGCCCTGAGTCAAATTCCGTAAACCCTCATATAAACTCCATACCCTGACTCCCTTGCTACAGACATGCCCAGGGAGAACATCCCTTTTCCCTCCGTGTTGGCAGGGAGGATTGCTGCAGTCCTCTGTAAGTTCCCCTAATAAATGCTTTGAATTGATCACCCTGACATCTGGGCTTCTTTCTTTGGAATCCCAATTGGCCCCATCTCTGGAGGGTTTGGGCCACTCCCTGTGGGAATTCCCCTGCTGCTGCTTTTGAGATGATTCCAGCTGCGAGTTTGGTGAGATGAAACATGCAGGG
Organism: Symphalangus syndactylus; assembly: GCF_028878055.3. NCBI lineage: Eukaryota > Metazoa > Chordata > Mammalia > Primates > Hylobatidae > Symphalangus > Symphalangus syndactylus. The sequence continues at coordinate 40,572,542 of NC_072445.2, forward strand.
CTGGTATGGAATTCTTTGGTCTCCTCTTGTAGAAACAACAGGGACCCTCAGAGACAGAAAAATACCCAGAGCTCCTCTTTGAGAGCTGGTACAAACTGTCTCTTTGGTATAGAGTAGTGGTGGCTCATAAAAACCCACTCAATTTTGATTTAAAAAAAATCTTCTGCACAACTTTAGAGTAGGTAGTAATTAACACAAGAATATGTAATTTCCGATATGAGTGGACCACCCAGAATGTTTCTAATTCATCCACTCCTCTGGTCCCCAGTTCCTTGTCTTCTTAGGAAAATTTCCTCTTTTACATGCATCTGTACCTAACAGTTCATGCTTTGCCCTGACTCCCGCTGTGTCTTACCATGTTTGCGTTCTTATGTTTCTCACTCTCAGCCTCTCTTCCCTTTCTCTCCTTCCTGTCTCTCATAGCTTCCTCTGTCCCCAGTGCTTTCTGCATCTTTTGTGCCAGGTGATCTTTTCCTTTCTCTCCACCTCTGTCTTTCCGGGAGTCTTTGCAGAGCTCTCTCTATGTAGGCTTCCTCACGCCTGACGATTTCTTGGGCCTCTGTACCTCAGCTCTCCATGCCCACCACTTATCCTCAGCTGGCCTCGTTCCCCTGATGCCCTGAATATTCCCAGACCAAATACTCACCACAATGAAGCCCAATCCAACAAAGAGCACAACAGTGACTGTGGTTGCAGCCAGGGATATGAGGATAATTCCCATGGGTATCAAGAGCCTGGTGGGTTTCACTGCTGTGACTGAAGTAGTTCACAGAAGGTGAGTGTCACCATGTTTAGTGGTTTCATCTTCTGTGGTCCCTGGGTCTGCAGTGACGGAGTCCTCGGTGGTCCCTGGGTCTGCAGTGACGGGGTCCCTGGTGGTCCCTGAGTCTGCAGTGATGGAGTGTTTGGTGGCCCCTGGGTCTGCAGTGACGGGGTCGTCAGTGGTCCCTGTGTCTGCAGTGATGGAGTGTTTGGTGGTCCCTGGGTCTGCAGTGACGGGGTCGTCAGTGGTCCCTGTGTCTGCAGTGATGGAGTGTTTGGTGGTCCCTGGGTCTGCAGTGACGGAGTCCTCTGTAGTCCCTGAGTCTGCAGTGATGGAGTCCTTGGTGGTCCCTGGGTCTGCAGTGACAAAGTTCTCGGTGGTCCCTGGGTCTGCAGTGATGGAGTGTTTGGTGGTCCCTGGGTCTGCAGTGACATAGTCCTTGGTGGTCCCTGGGTCTGCAGTGACGGAATCCTTGGTGGTCCCTAGGTCTGCACTCACATAGTCCTTGGTGGTCGCTGGGTCTGCAGTGACAGAGTCCTCGGTGGTCCCTGGGTCTGCAGTGATGTGATCCTCAGTGGTCCTTCCATCTGCAGTTACGTCATTTTCTCTTATTCTTGAGTCTTTAGGGCTGGTCTCTGGGTGCTTAGTGGAAATACTTTGGCCTAGTCCTACCAAAAAGTAATCTCATTTAATGTGAATCGTTGATGGTCTATCCTCATCTGCTCTGCTCAGTATTTTCATAACTATCCTCACATCTAAATGACACATCTCCGCAGGTAATGTGGTGAGATTTATTCGAGTTAGGGATCATTTGGCATTTTTGGTTTAATTCCGGTAAAGCATATTCCACAAAGAATACTCTTGCACTACAATATGGATTATCTTTGCTGAGCCACGCCCTTCGAAGGCCTCCTCACCCAGCTTTGACTCTGTCTTTTCCAGGTCTGGTCTCTTTCCATGGGACACTAAACCTGACTCTTTCTTGAGCTCACTCCTCTCTGAACTGGTGTTTCAGCAATTGGGGTATTCTGGCTCCATGTTCATAGGTGTCTCCTCTCATCCAGTTGTGCCTGGGGTTCTGTGAAACCAATGAGGCAGAAGCTGTGATTCATGTTAGAGATTACACTCAGGTCATGCTTGGTGTATGATTTAAAATGAGACAGCTGGCCGGGCTCTCCATCTCAAAAAAGAAAAAAAAAAAAGAATGAGACAGCTTCTGGGTCAGATCTGGGGCTAATGTGGTAGGTCAGATCTGGGGCTAGCGTGGTAGGCTTGGAGGCAGGGAAGATTCAAGGTGGTATGGGGGCAGGTTTAGGGGAGGAGTCATGAGGGGTGTGGGTGTGATCGCAACACTGAGTCAGGTATAAGTACAAAGAAGAGATGAGTCCTCTTTGTCTCCAGCCCTCACTCCCACAGGCAGCCTTCAGGACTTGGGAGTATTCTTATTCTTAGGAATACATGTAGCTTACATGGCATAAATTTTGAAGTTTTGGGACTCTGCCCAAATCTAGTCATCCCTCCCTACTGCTGATGCTCCACATTTTTCTAATAGGATTCAAATCTTCCTTCCTTCCTTCCTTCCTTCCTTCCTTCCTTCCTTCCTTTGTTCCTTCCTTCCTTCCTTTCTCTCTCTCTCTCTTTTTTTTTTTCTTGAGACGGAGTCTCCCTCTGTCATCCAGGCTGGAGTGCAATAGCGCGATCGCCACTTACTGCAACCTCCACCTCCCGGGTTCAAGCGATTCTCCTGCCTCAGCTTCTCAAGTAGTTGGGATTACAGGCGTGCGCCACCAGACCTGGCTAATTTTTGTATTTTTACTAGAGACTGGGTTTCACCATGCTCGCCAGGCTGGTCTCAAACACCTGACCTCAGATGACCCACCAACCTCAGCCTCCCAAAGTGCTAAGATTACAGGCATGAGCCACTGCACCTGACCATTTCTTTCTTTTCTTTCTCTTTTTCTTTCTTTCTTTTTTCTTTGGACACAGGGTCTTGTTCTGTGATTCAGGCTAGAGTTCAGTAGCACAATCATGGTTCAATGCAGCCTTGACCTCCTGGCCTCAAGTGATCCTCCCACCTCAGCCTCCCTAGTAGATTAGACTACAGGCATGGGCTACCATGCCTGGCTGATTTTTTTGGTTTTTGTAGAGATGGTGTCTCACTATGTCGCCCAGGCTTGTCTCAAACTCCTGGGCTCAAGGGATCCCACTCCTTCTCAGCCTCCCAAAGTGCTGGGATTACAGGAGTGCCAAATCTTTCATTTCTCAAGGAAAGTTGAAACAAAGAAACTTAAATAAAATGCACAAAATCAAAAGCAGAGCATTTCCTTAAAAGGTGGATATGAGAAAGACGCTGGGGTCCCTGCTTCCCTGTGGCAGGTGATTGAGGGTAGATAGCAGGGTCCGGGGTTCCCGAGGTTCACTCACCTATTCCGTACCTTTGCGCAGGACTGGCCCTGTCTGATCCCAAGAGGTTCCTTCTCCAGGGACCCTGACTCCATCTCTCCAGGCCCTGGGGACTTCTGCATCCTTCTCACCAAAATTAACTCCCCCACCCCGTTCTGAACACCTCAGGAGAAGCAGGAGCAGCAGAAGGGGGACATAGCCGGGCATTTTCTTCTCATCTCAAGAGAATCCACACGGTGCTAGCCAGGACACCTTTTCCTCCCTCCTGTCAAACTTTTTCCACCCTGCCCTTCTCCTTCCACCCACAGTGGCTGTGGGTTTATATGTGCTTTGCCGAGGGAAGCCAGAGCTCTGGGTCTTCCTTCCTGGAGGGAGGAGCAGCTTCTCAATTACCCCCCGTCACTCAAAGGAGTGGCCGGGCAGGGCAGAAGAGGCTGTCACGAGGGGAAGGGGGGCTCTCAGCTTTGGACCAGAGCCCAGAGTCGAGCAGCCACAGGGGATCAAGCCTGTCAGCGTGAGTGCACTGCTTTCTGATGCGGAGCCTGGTTGAAAACCATCCTCCACTCGGTGTTTCAGTGCTCAGGGAGGGCCTCGGCCTTCCTTCCCACAGGTGGCCACAGTAAAGTCAGGATGACCAAGGAGGGCATAGGCCAGGCCTGCCTGGGGGATGATGCTTGGCAAGAGGAGAGCTGGGTGTCAGAGGGTAGAGGACATTTGGTAAGGACCAAGAGAAGGTCCTGCAACAGAAGGAGAGGAACACTCATGAGGGGGCTATAAACACCCAATCTCTCTCTCTCTTAAAACCTCGCTCTTTGCTCAATCATCCACCCAAATCCTCTTCCTTGGCTTCTCTCCAGCCCACGGATCTCTCTCTTTGCTCCCCCTACTCGAGTGCCCTCACCCCAGTGAGCTTTCTCACTTACTGCATGTATTAGTCTGTTTTCACGCTGCTGATAAAGACATACCCAAGACTGGGAAGAAAAAGAGGTTTAATTGGACTTACAGTTCTACATGGCTGGGGAGGCCTCAGAATCATGGAGGGAGACAAAAGGCACTTCTTACACGGTGGCGGCAAGAGAAAATGAGAAAGAAGCAAAAGTGGAAACTCCTGATAAACCCATCAGATCTCATGAGAATTATTCACAGTCATGAGAATAGCAAGAAAAAGATTGGCGCCCATGATTCAATTACCTCCCCCTGGGTCCCTCCCACAACATGACGGGAATTGTGGGAGCTACAATTCAAGTTGAGATTTGGGTGGGGACACAGCCAAGCCATATCACTGCACAAAATTGGTCCACTTGTGGTGAGGTCAGGCCTGAATGAGAATACCCACATCTTTTCCTTCTTCTCTGACCCTCATCCCTGCCTCGCCCACTCTTTAGAAGATCATTGTTGGTTCCCATCTTCATTCAGAGATGTCTCTCACCATTTGTGGTGCCTCTCTCTTTCCCAGTGTCCTTCTAACTAAAAGAGGAGTGTGAAATTGCAGGTGGGCCGGGAACTGTTCCTCTCTTAGAAGGCAGCTGATTTCACGAAAATCAATTTAATGAATGGCTAGTTTACCAAATGTAATTGACTATGTTAACTACTAGTATTATTTGAATGTATTAAATATTTTCTCTTTTCTTTCCTTCTTCTATTTCTTTCATTCTCTTTCTTTCTTTCTTTCTCTTTCTTTCTTTCTTTCTTTCTTTCTTTCTTTCTTTCTTTCCTTTCTCTCTCTCTTTCTTTCTTTCTTTTTGACAGGGTCTTGCTGTATTGACCAGGTTGGAGTGCAGTGGTGCTATCATGGCTCACTGCAGCCTTGATCTCCCATGCTCAAGTGATCCTTCCATCTCAGCCTCCGGAGTAGCTGGGACTATATGCATGCACCACCATGCCCAGCTGATTGTTTTTTATTTTTAGTGGAGACAAGGTCTCACTATGTTGCCCAGTCTGGTCTTGAACTCCTGAGCTCAAGAGATCCTCCCTCGTTAGCCTCCCAAAGTGCTGGGATTACAGGTGTGAGCCACATCGCCTAGCAACATTTTCAAACATAGTATTTAAACACACTCAAAAGTATTCGTATGTATTTAGTATAACTAATGAATAGATTTCAAAAGAGTATAGTAAGGAAAATATCTGATTTTCTAAGTCAAGAGGTATAATTTGCATATGATAAAATTCACCCTTTTTCATGTACAGGTCAATAGAATTTTTTTGGTTTGGCTTTGTTTTAGAATTTTTAAAACTTCATTTTGAGATAATTTTAGACTTACAGAGAATTATAAAAATAGTTACAGAGTTCCCATATATTTTTCCCCTAGCTTTTCCTCATGTCAATATCTTACATAGTATAATTATAGAAACTGAGAAATTATATATACAATTATAGAAGCTAAGAAGTTATTGTTGGTACAATACTATTTTTTTTTTTTTTTTTTTGAGACAGAGTTTCACTCTTGTTGCTCAGGCTGGAGTGCAATGCCACGACCTCAGCCCACAGCAACCTTCACCTCCCAGGTTCAAGTTATTCTCCTGCCTCAGCCTCCTGAGCAGCTGGGATTACAGGTGTGTAATCCTAATGGTGATAGATTAGATTCCTTCTACATTTATTAATTGAAATTCTTCTGTAAGAAAAAGTCGTGCCCTCTCCCCATTTTATTTATTCAACTATTTGTTTATATCAGAATGGACTCATAAATGTTTATTTTGTTCTGTGAGTTTTGATCCAATACTATCACTATTTATTTTGTTGCTCAAACTTTGGCCACTGGGAGCTCTTTCAGATGGGCTCCAGTGCTGTTTTAATATCCTCCATCCTTTTTTTGTTTTGTTTTATTTTTGAGGCAAGACTTCACTGTGTTTCCTAGGCTGAATTGCGGTGGCATCATCATACAGCCTCAAACTCCTGGGCTCAAGGGATCCTCCTGCCTCAGCCTCCTACAAGTATCTAGGACTACAGGCATGCACCAGCACACCCAGCTGATATCTCCATTGCTATTTTGTTTTGTTTTTTTGAGACAGGGTCTCACTCTGTTGCCCATGCTAGAGTGCAGTGGTGCAATATTGGCTCACTGTTATCTCTGTATCCTGAGCTCAACTAATCTTCCCACCACAGCCTTCCAAGTAGCTGGGACAACAGGTGTGTGCCACCACACCCAGCTAACTTTTTTTTTTTGTAGAGACAAAGTTTTGTCATATTGCTCAGGCTGGTCTTAAACTCCTGGGCTCAAGCAATCCACTTGCCTTGGCCTCCCGAAGTGCTGGGATTACAGGCTCAAGCCACTGTGCCCAGCCTCTCCATCCGTGGTGTTTTGTTTTTTTGTTTTTTTGTGTGTGAGATGGAGTTTCGCTCTTGTTGCCTAGACTGGAGCGCAATGGTGCAATCTCGGCTCACTGCAACCTCTGCTTCCTGGGTTCAAGCGATTCTCCTGCCTCAGTCTCCCGAGTAGCTGGGATTACAGGCATGCACCACCATGCCCAACTAATTCTGTATTATTTTAGTAGAGAGAGGTTTCTCCAAGTTGGTCAGGCTGGTCTCCAACTCACGAACCTCAGGTGATCCACCCGCCTGGGCCTCCCAAAGTGCTGAGATTACAGGCGTGAGCCACTGCGCCCGGCCCTCTCCATCCCTTTTTAAAACACTTTCTTGCATTCTGGTATTACAAGATGCTTCATGCTCATTTTTTATTTTGTCCATCGAGGCCCTGGAATCAACTATTTCTCCACAGAGCTCTGGCTCCTCTTTGTATTAGAGAATAATATTTAGAAACCCAAGATTTGGGTACTAGTTGTGCTCATTCATAATGGGTGTCACTGCTTCTTGCCCCCACGGAAGCTAGAGCTAGGAAACGTATGTATGTATACTAACTCATGCATAAACACAGGTCTGTATTTATTTCTGCAATTATCTGTCTGCATATACAGATTGAATCCCTTATCTGAAATGCTTGAGACTGTAAGTGTTTTGGATTTTCGATTTCTTGGATTTCAAAATATTTGTATATACACAATGAGATATCTTGGGGATGAGACCCAAGTCTAAACATGAAATTTGTTTATGTTTTATATATATCTTATACATGTAGCCTGAAGGTAACTTTACGCGATATTTTAAATAATTTTGTGCATGAAACAAAGTTTGTGTATGTTGACTTGTGGTGTCATGTTGATGCTCAGCAAGTTTTGGATTTTGGAGCATTTTGGATTTTCAGACGAACGTTGCTCAACCTGTGTGTTAAACACAAGCATGGGTGCATTTTGACACCTCCAGCTTTAATCCAGCAACATGGGGTTCACTCTAGTCTCTCCCTTTTCTTTATTTGTAACTCCTTTCTCTGACATGGCTACGAATGTCTATAAACACATTTTTTACTTATTTTTTCAACCCTAATAAACAAATAGTGGTTTCAGAACTGCTAATTCATACCCTTGCCAGAAACACATTTACCAACTACAGTACAGTGTTTCTGTATTTGTTGTTGTTGTTGTTTTTAGCTTTATGGTCAAAACACAGTTTTTCTTTTCTTTTTCTTTTTTAAATTTGAGACAGGGTCTTGCTCTGTCACCCAGTCTGGGGTGCAGTGGCACTGCAGCCTTGATCTCCCGGACTCAAGCGATCCTCGCATCTTAGCCTCCTGAGCAGCTAGGACTATGGGCACACCATCAGGCCCGGCTAATTTTTTTAACTTTTTGTAGAGGCAGGGTTCTTGCTGTGTTGCCGAGGCTGATCTCAAACTCCTGGACTCAAACAAGCCTCCTGCCTTGGCCTCCCAAAGTGCTAGGATTACAAGCATGAACCACCATGCCTGACTCAAAACATAGTTTTTCAAAGCTCCTTCTTCTCCACCCGCTTTGCTGTGCTTACGTGAGTCATTTGTCAGAGTCTGCATTCCATCTTTCCCTCCACATCCTGGTTGATTTGCTGAATTTCCATACCCTAAAAATCACTTTTTGTAGTGTACAGTTCTATGGATTTTGATAAATGATAGAGTCATGTATTCGACACACTGAATCCCTTCATCCTCCTCAATCTCCCCCAACGCTGTTCCTTTAGAGCCAACCCTTCTCCCACCTCCCAAACCCTGGCAACATGGATCTTGTTTCTTTCCCTATAATTTTGCCATTTTCAGAATGTCATATGAAGGGAATCATATAGTCTGTAGCCTTACAGTTTTGCATATAATTTATATATTATTCATAGGAATCATATTTGCAATTATTCATCAGAGTCAAGAATAAATAATTTTTTCTTGCACATATTTTTGAATAAAGTCTTTCATGTGAAAATTGTTATAATATGTTTATCTTGAGTATTTTCTTAACTAGAAAACACGCTATAAATCAAGAAGACATTCCCCAGTCTCCCTCTGTTTGTCTCCCAGCCTCCAGCCTGCAGCAGGAGGGAATCACATTGAATATGATTTAAAGAAAATTTAAAAATTCAAAGAATTAGTCATTTGATGAATTAGTTTTAGGAAAATTGCCTAGAGCTCGTTAGATGAAGACCTCCCTAAAACAGGACTTTTAACAAAAGTCACCATAAATTCTGGAGTTGGGGATTTTTTAAAAAGTGCTAGGCAGAAATCTCTTGAAATCCACGTTTCTTCTTCTTTTTTTTCTTTCTTTTTTTTTTTGAGACAGGGTCTCACTCTGTTACCCAGGCTGGAATGCAGTGGTGCAATCACAGCTCACTGAAGCCTTGACCCCCTGGGCTCGTTATCCTCCCACCTCAGCTGAGACTACAGGTGTGCACCACCACACCTGGCTAATCTTTTTAACTTTTTGTAGAGACAGGACCTCATTCTGTTGCCCAGGCTGGTCTCAAACTCCTGGGCTCAAGCAATTTTCCCACCTTGGCCTCCCAAAGTGTTAGGATTACAGGCATGAGCTACCATGATCAGCCTCCACTTCTTTTCTTCATTCCCATTTCCATGTTTTGTGCTCTTAGATTTGTCTACTTGCTTCTTCCTTTGCGGGGACATTACAACACACTTTTTGCTGATTTCCGCCTCTATTTTCTACTCACTCAGCTGATTGAAGTGTTCTTATTTGGGAAAAAATTGTGTCCCACTACACCTTAAAGTGATCTGTTGGCTTTGTGCTGTTAAAGGATGAAATCTGGCCTCCTTGGGGTGGCGTTCAAAGCCACGCATTAGCCCCCAGCCCCAGCTCCCTCTGCTGTGCTCTCCAGCCCCACAGGTCTTCTGACCTTCGCTGGCTGTGCCACGCCCGGTCTTGCACAAGCTGTTCGCTTGCCTGGCATTTCCTCTTCTGCTCCTCGTAAATGCCTGCTAACTCCTCAAAATCCAAATGTCACCTTCTATATGAGTCACCCTCTCCTCCCCTCATTAAGTTAGATGTTTCCCCCTGTGGTGCTTCCATTCATACTACTTGATGTGTTGGCCTGTAACTTATGTGCCTCCCTCACCCAACTGTGACCTACAGGGTCATCCTTGTTGCCCCAGCTCCTCGAGACCTCATGCCAAACAGGTGTCCAGTAAATATGGTGAATGAATGAAGGAAAAAATGAGTGCAAAAAATGAGAAGTATTTTACAAAAAAGGTCTGGGGGCTCTTAAAACTGAAGAGGAGATAATGGATACACTGATAAATATCTTCAAGATATTATTTTAAAACCCTAATATAAAAATAAAAATTAAAAAAACCCAAGATAAAAAATCCTAATATATATTTTTTATTCCAATTGAGGTAAAATTTACAAAAAGTGAAATGCACAGATCTTAAGAATTCAGTTAGTGGAGTTTTCTTGTTTTGTTTTGTTTTTTTTGAGACAGGGTCTCACTCTGTTGCCGGGTTGGAGTGCAGTGGTACCATCACGGCTCACTGCAGCCTCGACCTCCTGGGCTCAAGCAATCCTCCCGCCTCAGCCTTCCAAGTAGCTAGAACTACAGGTGTGCATTACCATACCCGACTAATGTTTGTACTTTTTATAGAGATGAGGTCTTGCCATGTTGCCCAGGCTGGTCTCAAACTCTTGGGCTGAAGCAATCCTTTCACCTCAGCCTCCCAAAGTGCTGGAATTACAAGCGTCAGCCACCACGCCCAGCTGTTAGCTGAGTTTTGACAAATGTATTTACCTGTGTAACCAACAGACCAGTTGATATAGAAAACATTCCTATCACCCAGAAAGTGCCCCCTTCCTAAAAACCCCCACCCTCATAGGAGATCTGATCTCTGCTGCCATAGATTAGTTTTGCCTATTCTTGAATTTCATGCAAATAAATTGTACAGTAGATACTCTCTTGCATCTGTTAAAAACAGACTTTGTTGTTGTTGTGTTTTTGTTTGTTTTGTTTTAGAGACAGAGTCTTTCTCTGTTGCCCACGATGGAGTGCAGTAGCGCAATCTCTGCTCACTGCAACCTCCACTTCCCAGGTTCAAGCAATCCTCCCATCTCAGCCTCCTCAGTAGCTGAAACTACAGGCATTTGCCACCACACCCGGCTAATTTTTGTATTTTTAGTAGAGACGGGGTTTTGCCATGTTGGCAGGGCTGGTCTTGAACTCCTGACCTCAGGTGATCCACCCACCTCAGCCTCCCAAAATGCTAAGATTACAGGCATCATGAGCCACTGCACCCAGCCTAAAAACAGTTTTGTTCATCATATTGTAAAATGTTCTTAGAGAAACAGCTTGGTCCTGTTAAGGCTCTCCCAAAGTCCCAGGAGAATCCCAGAAGCTGAAGAGACTTAGCACAGGGTGAAGCTGATAAAGCAGAGGCGAGTGATTCACAGGGAGGAAGAATCAGTGGGGTGCGTGTGTGAGAGCAAGTTGCACCAGAAGCCTGGGCGGGACCAGGCCTGAGCTTGGTGCTGACACTTGCATGTGTGCCCTCTGAGGCCTGGTTTTGTGGGGATTGCTGAGGATCTAGACCGTAGCAGGGCAAGCCAGTCCTGCCCTTGCAAAAACTGGGAGCACATTCTCCCTGCCCAGGACAGCTGCTGGGCTGGGAACCCACAGGAGAGAAAGGTGGCAACTCACACCTGCAGCCCAGAGCAGATGTGAGTGGCCAGGAAAAGTGGCCATGTCTAAGGGTGGCCCCAATAGCAAGCTCTTTCCTACCTCACAACATGAAAACAGGATCACTTTCCTCCAGTTCATGTTCTAGGCTCACACAGAGGCTGTTTTCCTGCCATGCAACACATGTCTGTAAAGACCAGCACCTGCCTTCCCTCATCTCTCTGGACTCCATTCTTCCATCAACCCAGAGGCTTTGGGGAGTAGGGAAGGAGTGGGGAAGAAAATGGGACAGATGTGAGGTCTCTGGATTTCATGCTAGGGATTTGAGAACTTGTATTACACAGCAAAAGAGTGTCTTCATGATATAGGAAACCTCTCTTCACAGCAAAATACAAGCACACATCCACAGTCTGGCTGTCACGTAGAGCAGATGCACTTATTTAATCGTTCAGCCCCAGTGATAGCCTCCTGTTTCAGGTCTGGGAGAACTAAGCAGAAGGGATGAATGTCAGGGGCTGGAGCAGAGCTGGGAGGAGCAGCCCTGGGTGCAAGTGAGGAAAACTGAGACCCCTGATCCTCCCCACCCTGAGGACGGTGAAGTGCCTGCCTTTAGGGACACTGTGTCTCCTCATCAGCTCCACGCCTGTGGGAGAACACTGGTCTCTAAAATCCATTTCAGTCTCACTTGACCCATCTTGGACTCCATGATATCCTTGAGGGCATGGACCAAGGTTTGGGATGTGAAGATCTTGGTGAAGAAACCTCTTAGGCACACGGAGTTTCTCTAGAAAACAAAAAGATGGATGGTTTAGAGTTACGCCCCTCATCCAGTGCTCTCCCATCCCACGTGTCCCCACTCCCCACCTGGCCTCCCCGGCCTCAGTACTTCCTTTGGCCCCTTCTCTCCTCATCAATTTCCTCTGAATGTGTACCAGCTTTTCTAGCCCTCTCTCTTGCTGATTCTCACCTGCTGTCTCTGTCTTGCTTTGTCCCTCTCCTGATTTCTCATTCCCTATTAGCCACACAATGACCCTACCCTCTCTACCCTGCTTCTCTCCTCAGTTCCCTGCACTCCCTCCCTCAGAAAAAGGATTTCCTACACATCAGGCACTCACGAAATAAAAGAGCCCTGTGAAGAGAATCACAGCCATTGCAACCAAGGCCAGAGTGACTAGGATGACTTCCCACAGCCTCAGGCGGCCATTAGACCTTCCCTCATTCCCTGGAGGGGCTGCACTTGTGCTGGTGACACTGGAGGTTGCAGTTGTTGTGTTAGTTCCACTGGAAGATATAGTGGACCCAGGGCAGGGGGGTTGTAGTGATTCCACTGGGAGGTGTGGTTGGTCCAGGGGGCGTGGTCACAGTGATTCTGCTGGATAGTGTGGTTGATCCTGGAGGGATGGTCATGGTGATTCCACTGGAGGGTGTGGTTGGTCGGGGGCAGTGGTCACGGTGATTCTGCTGGATGGTGTGGTTGATCCTGGAGGGGTGGTCATGGTGATTCCACTGGAAAGTGGGGTTGATCTAGGCGGGATGATCGTGGTGATTTCACTGGAAGTTACAGCTGATTAAGAAAGGGTGGCTGGTTGGCTCCATTGGAAATTTGGTTTTGTTCACCGCTACGGCTACTATGAGTAATACTAGTGACAATAATAATGGCTGTCATTTAAGAATGCTCATTATATTCCAGGCACTGTTCTAAGTGCCACATATAAATTAGTACTAAAATCCTTACAATACCTCCTTGAGATATAAACTAATATTACCCCCATTTTATAGATAGGTAAATTGAGGTTTAGAAAAGTTAAGCAGCTAGTTCCAGGTCAAATAGTTAGTAGGTAGTGGAACAAGGATTTAAATCAAGGCAGTCTGACCCCAGAGCCAGCCCTTAAAGCCCTTAACCCATGCACTATTCTACATCCCAGGTATGGGGGAGTTACAAGACCAGGGTTTACAGGGGATGGTGTTATTCTTTCAACTATTCATGATACTCTCCGACTAAAGAATGTAAGAGAAAAGTTGAAGGCCCATCAAGCTCCTCTCCAAACAGTATTGTGCCCTTCCTCTAGGGGGCAGACAGTCAAGAGGAATCGGTTTGGGAGGGGACCATGATGTGCATTTTTACTACATCCGGTAATTCTTCTGAACACAAAAGTTTGGGGCTGGGCGCAGTGGCTCACACCTGTAATCCCAGCACTTTGGGAGGCCAAGGCAGGAGGATCACTTGAGGCCAGGAGTCTCGACCAGCCTGGACAACATTGTGAAACCCTGTCTCTACTACAAATACAAAAAAATTAGCCAAGCATGGTGGTGCACGCCTGTACTCCCAGCTACTCGGGAGGTTGAGGCATGAGAATCGCTTGAGCCTGGAAGGTGGAGGTTGCAATGAGGTGAGAGCATGCCACTGCACTCCAGCCTGGGCGACAGAGCAAGACTCTGTCTCAAAAAAAAAAAAATAGTTTGGGAGCCACTGGTTTAAGGGACCCCAGATGGTCTTGACACATGGACTAGTAAAGAATCAGTCACGTGTAGCTTGAAGAAATAAGATCTTCTGGGATTCAAGGGAAGGGGCTCAGCTTCCTTGTTGGATCAGTTAGAGTTGAGGTGAGACTGAGCTTCTTTCTCTGTCATGCCTATTTTCTACCCTGTTCTGATTTTCCATCCCGTTAACAAGCGCTTGGCCTCCCAGATCTCTATAGACCCTCTCCTCATCAATGGCCCTTTTCTCTCCCTGGATGTGGGTGCTGCCCTTCACCCTCCACCTGTATTCTTGCCTTGGTGTTGTCTGGACTAACACAAGGATTGCCAATTTAGATTTGAGGGAAGAATCCCAAAACTGTGTATCAATGTCTTAGGTTAGGGTCAGAGCCAAGAGAGAAACTAAGTGAGAAGTTGAGATGAAAAGCTGGCCTGAGGAGAGGAAATAGACTAGTTTTGAGTTGTTCAGGGGCATAAAACACAGGAGTTAAATCCATGCTGGGGCAGATTCTAGAGAGAATTACATCTGTGTGAGTGTGGAACAGCAATGTCTCATGAAGTGTTTAATTAGAGGCTAGATGACTGCAGAGACGCTGGAAATAGATTCCTGCCTACTACGGGTGGTCAGACACTAATTCAAGTTCCCTTCCAACTCTAATGCGCCTATATCTGGGAATGATATATTATAGAGGAAATAGGTCCATCTTCTGGGAAGGAGAGTTGCCACTGAGAACAGAACGGAGGACAGATGCTGGGTTGCACTGGAGAGAAAGAAGCAAAATAATCATCCCTCCTCCCTTGATGAGAATGGGAGCAACAAGGACAGAGTGTGTGTCCCAGAAGTTGTCAACACTTTCCCCAAACTCTACTCAAACTCCAGGATTATTCTCTTTTAAACAAAATCACTCACCATTTCCTAAAAGTAGAAGGAAATGAAACAGCCAGCATGCAAGGGAAAATGGTTTTCTCTTCCTTTAGAAATAGTCTGCCTGTGTGGGCCTGGAAGGGAGGGCTCCTCCCTTAGTCCCGATGGATTAAGCCTTAGAAGGTAAAGGCAGAGAATGAGAATCTTGAGGGTGGCGTCTCAAGGTGGAGATCTGAGGGCTGGACTACTAGGAATTCGGATCTCCAAAGAATAGGTCCTCAATCTGAAGAGAAGCACCGCTAGTGGGACCTGGGCTGCAGAGGAGGCTGAACGTCTGGTCCTTGATGTTCCCTCACAGAATACCCCCTCTTCTTTTTCTCTTTCAAAGAAGGCCTTTAGGGCGGGTACAGTGGCTCATGCCTGTAATCTTAGAACTTTGGGAGGCCAAGATAGGCAGATTACGAGGTCAGGAGTTCGAGACCAGCCTGGCCAACATAGTGAAACTCCGTCACTACTAAAAATAGAAAAATTAGCTGGGTGTGGTGGCAAATGCCTGTAGTCCCAGTTGCTTGGGAGGCTGAGGCGGGAGAATTGCTTGAGCCCAGGAGGCAGAGGTTGCAGTGAGCTGAGACCACGCCATTGCACTCCAGCCTGGGCAACAGAGTGAGACTCCATCTCAAAAAAAAAAAAAAAAAAAAAGAAGGCCTTTAAAGCATCATCTGGGCTGGGCAAGGCCTGGACTTGTAGCCTGTTGTCCTTCCAGCTGTGATCAGTGGCAGAATCCCCAAGCTTAGAGAGGAGGGTACAGCAGCCAGAAGGTAGGTGAGGATGGAGGATGACTTAGTCCCATTAGGAAGGGCCTGGGGAGGAGTGGGAAGTGGAATAGTTCAAGGGGATCAAGGCTGTCAAAGTGGAGGGGATCCACCCTCTGAGGCAGGGATGGGGCAGAAAACCTGCTCTAGCTGGAGGCCTCCTTTCCTGGACAAGAAGTCCTGAGAACCCAGGATAGCTGGGCAGGAGCAGGGGTGTGAGAACGAAGCCCCTGCAAGCAGAGCTTAGCAGGTAGGACACAGGAAGTGAGATCCCTGTGAATTGTGAATAGGCACTGGAGACTGGACCTCTGGGTATTGCTGAGTAAGTAGTAAGCCTGCAAAGCATACCTTGAATGAGGTGGGGAAGAGAGACCCGGGAGAGGGAAATAGACTCTGGGGTCTCTGCAGCATGGGAGCTGGGGGTGGGAGAGTTGGGGTGAGGGGGCAGTGTGAGCTGTTGAGGAGATAAAACCAATGGTGTACTGGGTCAGTGCATGCCTGTGTGCTAGAGCTCATTGCTGAATTTTCAGGATTTTTGGTAACACAGCCATCATTAAAGATTAACGTGTATTAACTTACGGTGAACTAAATTATATTTAAAACAAAGGTAAAAATGTTCCAAACTCATTACTTTCTAATTGCTTTACTACATTTTACTGTTATCTCTGCACACGAAGTTACGTATGCCTATCACATCTGCCTGGTGGAATGGTATGGAATGGTGTGCCACCCATCACTTCCCATTCTATACACAGTGATTCACGCTGGTCACATGCAGTCAGCCCTGGTGGGTGCATTTGCACCATGAGAAGTGGGTTGTTAAACATTTACCAGCACACATGCTGCAGGGGACCTAAGGAGAGTGAGGGCACCGGAGAGGAATGCTCCTGCTTCTAATCCTCCTTGATAGAGGTGCTCCCCTTTTGTTTTTGAAGAATTTATAGAAGCGTTTCCACGGGGGAGTTGCAGCTAGGTCTTCTCATCAGTGCTGTGTGCCAGACAAGCCAGATGATCAACGAAGTACCTACCCTTTGGACACTGTCAGTTTGCCTGGGGACTGAGAGCTTACAGTCCAAGCTTGCTTCAACTCTGGCTGAGGCCAATAGAGAGAGCCCAACGACAATTGAAGGAGCGGTAGAAAACAAAGATGGGAACGGGGTAATTGGCTTCCAGTTCCTTCATTCACAGGTCATGAAAAAAACCTGGGGCTAGACTCCATGAGAGTTTTTTTGTTTTCTGGTTTTTTTTGAGACTGAGACTCACTCTGTCACTCAGGCTGGAGTGCAGTGGTGCGATCTCAGCTCACTGCAACCTCTGCTTCCCAGGTTCATGCCATTCTCCTGCCTCAGCCTCCCGAGTAGCTGGGACTATAGGCGCCCGCCACCACGCCCAGCTAATTATTTTGTATTTTTAGTAGAGACGGGGTTTCACTGTGTTAGCTAGAATGGTCTCGATCTCCTGACCTTGTGATCCACCCACCTTGGCCTCCTAAAGTGCTGGGATTACAGGCGTGAGCCACCACTCCTGGCCTGTTTTCTGTTTTTCTGAGACAGGGTCTTGCTCTGTTGCCCAGGCTGGAGGGCAGTGGCACAATCTTGACTCACTGCAACCTCCCAGGCTCAAGTGATCCTCTTACCTCAGCCTCCCAAGTAGCTGGGACTATAGGCATGTGACACCACGCTTAGCTAATTTTTGTATTTTTTTGTAGAGCTGGGTTTTCACTATGTTGTTCATGCTGGTCTCGAACTCCTGGGCTCAAGTAATCCTCCTGCCTCAGCCTCCCAAAGTGCTGGGATTACAGGTGTGAGCCACCACACCTGGCCACCAGGGGACTTCTTAAGCATCAAATCATTTCCTTCCAGCTTTTGGCTAAATTTGAAATTGGAAAAGTTGCAAAGGAAAAACGTCAAATTATCTAGAGGGGAAAATATATTGGGGTATGTTCTAACAATATGATCCCAATTACTTACATCTACAAAAATGTTTAAATGGCCCTGATACAACATCTTTGGGAAAGGACAGCAGCGCTCGGAGGGGCTAAAAAGGGATTTGCCCTACCTCCTCCAATCTCCATCTGCCCCCTTCAAAGCCACCTGAATATACATAAAACCTAATTTGAAACAATATGGTTGCTATACAAATACAGCTTTTACAAAAGACCCCTAAAAAGTATTTCCTTCCCTCCTTTGTAAGATATCCACAAATGAACAATCTAATGATACGTAATAATAGTTAGCTTTTATTGAGTATTCCATGTGCCAGACATTATTCAAAGTGTTTTACAGATATTAGTTTATTTAGTATTTATATTACTCTATGCTTAGGTGCCACAATCCCCATTTTACAAATTTAAGATGTCTCAGTTCATCTTGCCCAGACTTGTAAAGCTAACAAGGGGCAGAATCAGGATTCATACCCAGGCAGACTCCTGTGCCACGTTTTTTTTTCTTTTTTTTTTGAGACAGAGTCTTGCTCCGTCATCCAGGCTGGAGTGCAGTGGCATTATCTCAGCTCACTGTAACCTCTGCCGCCGAGGTTCAAGCTATTCTCCTGCCTCAGCCTTGCAAGTAGGTGGGATTACAGGTGCATGCTGCCACACCCAGCTAATTTTTGTATGTTTAGTAGAGATAGGGTTTCACTTTGTTGGTCAGGCTGGTCTCGAACTCCTGAACTCAGGTGATCCACCTGCCTTGCCCTCTCACAGTGCTGGTGTCCGGAATTGGTGGGTTCTTGGTCTCACTGACTTCAAAAATGAAGCCACAGACCCTCGCGGTGAGTGTTACAGTTCTAAAGGCAGCGTGTCCAGAGTTTGTTCCTTCTGATGTTCAGATGTGTTCGGAGTTTCTTCCTTCTGGTAGGTTCGTGGTCTTGCTGGCTCAGGAGTGAAGCTGCAGAACTTCGCGTGAGTGTCATAGCTTGTAAAAGCCGTGTGGACCCAAAGAGTGAGCAGTAGCAAGATCTATTGCAAAGAGCAAAAGAACAAAGCGTGGAAGGGACCCGAGTGGGTTGCCGCTGCTAGCTCAGGCAGCCTGCTTTTATTCTCTTATCTGGCCCCACCCACGTCCTGCTGATTGGTAGAGCCAAGTGGTCTGTTCTGACAGGGCACTGATTGGTGCGTTTACCATCCCTGAGCTAGACATAAAAGTTCTCCACGTCCCCATCAGATCAGTTAGATACAGAGTATGGACACAAAGGTTCTCCAAGGCCCAACCAGAGTAGCTAGATACGAGTGTCGATTGGTGCATTCACAGACCCTGAGCTAGACATAAAGGTTCTCCACATCTCCACCAGACTCAGGAGCCCAGCTGGCTTCACCCAGTGGATTCTGCACCGGGGCTGCAGGTGGAGCTGCCTGCCAGTCCCACGCCGTGCGCTCGCACTCCTCAGCCCTTGGGTGGTCGATGGGACTGGGCGCCGTGGAGCAGGGGATGGCGCTCATGGGGGAGGCTCGGGCCGCACAGGAGCCCATGGAGGGAGTGGGAGGCTCAGGCATGGCGGGCTGCAGGTCCCGAGCCCTGCCCTGCGGGAAGGCAGCTAAGGCCCGGTGAGAAATCGAGCACAGCACTGGTGGGCTGGCACTGCTCGGAGACCAAGTACACCCTCCACAGCCGCTGGTCTGGGTGCTAAGTCCCTCATTGCCCGGGGCCGGCAGGGCCAGCCGGCTGCTCTGAGCGGGGGGGTCCGCCAAGCCCACGCCCACCCAGAACTCCAGCCGGCCCGCAAGCGCCGCACGCAGCCCCGGTTCCCGCTTGCACCTCTCCCTCCACACCTCCCTGCAAGCTGAGGGAGTGGGCTCTGGCCTTGGCCAGCCCAGAAAGGGGCTCCCACAGCGCAGCAGTGGGCTGAAGGGCTCCTCAAGTGCCGCCAAAGTGGGAGCCCCGGCAGAGGAGGCACCGAGAGCAAGCGAGGGCTGTGAGGACTGCCAGCATGCTGTCACCTCTCACTGGGATGACAGGCGTAAGTCACTGCGCCCGGCCAGCCATGTTCTTAATCACTATAAAAAGAAGGCATCAATTACAAACATTGGTCCCAGCTGCCCCCTTGAAAATATTGCATATACCTAAACCCCTCCCCCAGAGAAATTCTGGAGCTTCCACAGAAGCAGCAAAGGTTCAGCCAGGTTAAGTTTAAAATAAAACAGATGCAATATTTATCAGAAGGGACATTCCATTAGAATGAGTAAGTTAGAAGCAGGTTCTCCAGGCAAAGCTGACTGAAAGAGATCGTATTTTGATACATGTTTGGAGGGTCAGTTCTGACAACCGTGAAGGGACAGGATGCAGTGGCTAAGAGTTTAGAACTTCGTCTTGTTTACAGAATGAGAGATTAATTTACCTCAGTATTAGAAATGTTAGGATGCAAACAGTTACATACAAAGAGAAAAATCACAGAGACAGAGTAATTTTGGAATTGTATTAGTCTAACCTAGGGGAAAAAAAAAAAAAAAGAAAGGAGGAGTCCTATTTAGGAATTGCCTGAACTCCAGATTCTCTCTGCCCTGTCCTTTAATTTTAGCATGTCCTAATTCAGATCGCTTTCAGACGTCTAGACAGGTCGTCTGCTTTCTCTTTCTAGTTTTCGTCTCTGATCTCCAGTTCCACTGCAGCTCTCCAGACTGCCAAGCTTACTGGCACTTCGCACATTTAACGTCTTTCCACGCTCTCCCGTGGATGGCGGGGACCTCGATCCTGGGAACTACCTTTTCCAGGCTCCCTTGCCAGGAGGCTTCAGGCACATTTTACCTTCCTCCAATGAAACGAACTCTCATGAGACTCGGTTCTGTGGCAGTAATGGCTGCATGCGTGCATGGCTTCCGGGGGGAGGATTTTGCGGTGGTCTCTGTATTTCCCTGCCTCTGGCACACTGTGGGGCTGTGGAGGAGTGCAGGAGCCTCAGCAGTTGCCTGCACGTCCCTGCCTCCGGTGACAGCAGATCTCTGCTCTCGGTGGCAGTGAACCTGAAAGCTATTGGCTGTCATCCTGACTTTCACTCCTCCAGCTTTTCGAGTGGTTTTATAAGCACCTACTTCTTGTACTAAATCCTTTTATGCTTGAAATATCCAAAGTGGTTTCTGTTTTCATAAGTGAACTCTGACTGTTACAGTATTTGGTATAACAAGAGGTTTCAGAAAATTGACCTTCAAAGGTGGCAATCTGGGATTTGTTCCCTGACCCATTAGGCTTGAGGGCAGGGGCGACCTCATACTAGTATAAAATGAAGTCTCTGTATTCCACAGCAAAAGATAGAAAAAGTGACTTAAGTTACTTCCTATGGTGGTGCCTGGAATAAAGCGATTGTTGAAGGGAAGGGCCGGGAGCCCAGGTGGTCGCTGTGACAGATGGTGAAGCTGGGAGTGTTGACTGCCGGGACTGTGGCTGGCTGCACTGGGAGATTACAGAAAAAAAATGACCCCTGTGCTGCATCCTCAGTCAAGGCATTGCCAGCGAACACAGAGCTTTCTCTGAATATTCTAAAAGACATGCTTATCTCTCAAAGCCATGGGGACTATGTATGAAAAAACCAGACCCACAGTTTGATTCTGCAGATTGGAGAATTATATTCAACTTGCATTTATATCTTTGCCAGTCTCATGTGTGACATTTGGAATATTTGTTAAACGGAAGCCCAGAATTGGGGTGGAGACACCTGGGTAGAGTTTGATGAGTCTGAAAAACTTTGAACCTCCAAATCCTGCGGAGCTTTCCTTGCCAGCAGAAGTAGCCCCTCCTCCCCTCTGTGAGGAAGTCACTTTCTCTGGCCTGAAGACCCTGTAGTGACGCCCTCACAGCACTCCCTTGGCAAGGGGACACAGATTTTCCTCAGGCCCTGTATTAGTTTCTTATTGCTGCATGACAAATTACCACAAATTCAGGCTGAAGACAGCACAAATGTATTCTCTTGCAGTTCTGGAGATCGGAAGTTTAAAATAGGTTTTACTGGGCTAAAGTCAAGGTGTCAGCTGGGCTGTGGTCCTTCTGGAGGCTGTAGAGGAGAATCTGTTTACTCACCTTTTCCACTGCCAGAGACCAGCACTCCTTGGTTTGTGGCCCCTTCCTCCATCTTCAAAGCTTGCATCACAGCATCTTCAAATCTCTGTGACTCTGACTCCTGTCTCCCTCTTTTTTTTTTTTTTTTTTTTGAGATGGAGTCTTGCCCTGTCACCCAGGCTAGAGTGCAGTGGCACGATCTCAGCTCACTGCAACCATCACCTCCTGGGTTCAAGCCATTTTCCTGCCTCAGCCCCCTGAGTGGCTGGGATTACAGGCACCCACTACTACACCCGGCTAAATTTTGTATTTTTAGTACAGACGGGGTTTCATTATCTTGACCAGGCTGGTCTCGAACTCCTGACCTCGTGATCTACTCACCTCGCCCTCCCTAAGTGCTGGGATTACAGGCGTGAGCCACCGCGCCTGGGCTCTCATCTCCCTCTTATAAGGACCTTTGTGATCACATTGGGCCCACACAGATAATCCAGGATAATCTCCCCATTACAAGATCCTTAATGAGATCGTGCATGCAAAGTCCCTTTTGCCATCTAAAGTAACATGTTTCCAGGTTCTGGGAATTAAAACATGGATGTTTTTGAGGGGCTGTTATTCTGCCTACCACAGGCCCTATTACAATGCCCCTCGTGGCCTCCAGCTCCATGCATCGAGTCAGATCTAGGGGCTGAGAGCAACCGCAGATGACAGTGAGCAAGGAAACAGGGGCCTCAACTCTAAACACAAGGAACTGGACTCTGCCACAACCATGTGAGCTTGAAAGAGATGCCAGCCTCCAGATGAGGATGCAGCTCAACTAACACCTTCATTTTAACCTGTGAGACTGAGCAAAGGAGCCAGTCATGCTGGCTCCAGACCTGCCTCATAGAACTGTGGTCTGATAAATGGGTGTTGGTTTAAGCTGCTACATTTGTAGTAAGTTATCACTGATAGAAAACAAATACATGGGTGAACTTATCACATGTTCTAGATTCAAAACATTAGCTCAAGTAGGTGTGAGTTGCCCTAACAGTTCTCTCGGTTGCTTGAAATGTGGACTTAGTGGTGGCCTACACTAAATAAAGTTGAGATCCCAGTATTTCATTAGTATAATCGGAAGAAAAAAATCAAAAGACTTAGGAAGAGAGTTATGTTGGAATGGATTTAATATGTGCAACTTGCTCACCCACTCCTTCATTGCGTCCTCCCAGAAGGTTCCATTGAAACTGTCTTCATCAAGGCATTAGAAGGGAGAGGACCAGCATCGTTGAAAAGCTCTGTAGCAGCTCTTTGCTAAATGCAGTGGTGGATGATCTGACCATTGAAATGAGCTTCCTGATATCAGTGGGCATGGTGGGATCTTCAGGAAACAGTAGGGGGGTGGCAGGGCTTTCCCTCCAGAGACAAGACAGACATGATTATCGATGTGGGCATCACGACCAGAGCTATAATCAGGGATCTTTGGCCACGGCTAATTAATCATTAATCAATTAACCACTAAAATCTTACTTGATCTATATAAGTGAAAACATCTAGGTGGTTGAACAGAGAGCTGACTTGAGTTGCCACAGACTCTCACCTAATTCCCAGGCCCGAACCTGTTCACAGACCTAGAAATGAAGGGAAGGCAGCAAGATCCACCACCACCACAAGGATGTGCTGCGAATCTTCCTCCTAGCTTTCAAAAGGAATCTCAGCCGTTTATCATCGTGACAGTGCAATGGGGAAATGAAAACACCCAAACCTTTAGGGTAATACACAAGACATCATTGCGATTTACAAGTCAGGGTGGAGCTTATGGGGGTTAGAACATAAATGACGTGGCCGGGCACAGTGGTTCATGCCTGTAATCCTAGCACTTTGTGGGGCCGAGGCAGGTGGATTACTTGAGGTCAGGAGTTTGAGACCAGCCTGACCAACAAGGTGAAAACCTGGCTTTACTAAAGATACGAAAATTAGCCAGGCATGGTGGCAGGTGCCTGTAGTCCCATCTACTCGAGAGGTTGAGACAGGAGAATCGCTTGAACCCGGGAGGCAGGAGGCGGAGGTTGCAGTGAGCCAAGATCGTGCCACTATTCCAGCCTGGGTGATGGAGCAAGACTCCATCTCAAAAAAAAAAAAAAAAAAAAAGAGAACGTAAATAACATCTTACTCCAAGTTCATCTCTAGGCTCTGTCTGCGCATATTTCCCCATTTTCAAGTGGGAACCAAAGCAAGGCCATAAGGCTGCTTGAGACATTGCTGAATATATCCAGTGTTGCCTAAAATGTCTGTGGTACATCAGAAAGCTGTGTGGAGACACTGGGTAGCTAGTAGAAGAGCCACGGCACAGGTCCCCAGAGCTTTGGAGCAAAAGCAAGCCCTCTTCCACATCCTAGCATCTGACTTGATCTTGAGTCCTCAGCATGCGAGAGTACATGAAACATGAGCTGCCCTTTATGAACTGGGTGTTGTCTGCAGCACCACACTAGACTGGGCATACTTAGCAGTGCTCACCTCCTTGAATGGAAGTGGTGCCTGTGAATTTGGCCGAGTTAGTTCCTCAAGGCACAAGTAAGAGGCATGAGTAGGCAGCTGTAACTCCAGTGGCATCTCCAGCTACATTCCTAACCTCTCCCTCCATAATCACAGTCACACGAAGGGTTTCCTACGTCTAGTTGACTGAGAAAGGAAAGATTTGGTTTCCTCTGGTGTGTGGGTGGTTCTGCATGCTATTCTAACACCGCAGAGAGTAGGTTGCTGCAGCATTACCGCCCCACTCAGGGCAGCCCTGCAGGACAGTGGGGAAGGAAAATCCTCCCAGTGCTCCGAATTGTAAAGAATGCATCTGCTTTGTTTACTTTGCCTGGACAAAGAGATGACCAGAGTTACAGTTAACCCTGATCAATAGGCAGTGGCTCACAGTTTGGCTAGATAACTCGGGGTGTGGAAAGATATGGTGAATTGATGACAAGGAAGTCCAGGAAAGAGGAAGGTGAACGAGTCTCTTGGGAAGGGCACAGATGGTGAGAGTATGTGTGTCCCATGTGACTGTTCACAATGGACTGTTCACTACAGAGGAAATCTTCCATGATCAGGTTGACCAAGTGATCCATTCTGCGGACCTCAGTCAATCTCTCTTTCTAGCTGCTCTAGTGCTTGCTCAGTAGGGACGTGAACAAAGCAGACATGGTGGCAGGGATAAAGAGTATGCAAGGCTCAGTGAGCTGGCCTTCCCCTCACTAAGACCAAGCTGGACAGATACTGGCCGTGGCTGCGTGCCTCAACTGCTAACAGCAGAGATCAGTGTTGGCCCCGTTATGTGGCACCATTCTCCAGAGAGAATGGCAGATTAATTACATCGGACCTCTTTCAGCCTAAAGAGAGAGGTAATTTGTCCTCATTGAAAATAGCTGCTTGCCTCCCTTGCACACAATTCTTCCTGCAGCACCACTGTCTGTGGGCTTACCGAATGCCTCATTTATCATCATGTGTCTCCAACCACGTTCTCTGACCAAGGAAATCATAATACGCTGAGAAAATAGCCTCAGAATATCTTTTTCATTTTTCAAATTGAGACATATCTTACATATCATAAAGTGCACAGATCTCATGTGAACATTTTAATGAAGTTTTTACATATTTATATACCCTTGTAATCACCACCAGATCATATATAGAACATTCTCAGCTTCCCCTGTCTGCCCCTGCAAGAAGGCTTTCTCATGCCTTCTCCCGGTCAGCATTTTCCCACAAAGGCATCCTCAACTCTGACCTTTATTACAACAGGTTAATGTCACATGTCCTTGAACTGCATGTGAATGGAATTATACAGTAGGTACAATTTTGTTTTGACTTCTTTTACTCAACACTGACTATGAGATTCATTAATGTTACTGCGTGATTTCATAGGGTTTTTTTTTTCACTACTGGGTAGTATTCCACTGTATGAATTTGTCACAATTTACTTACCCATTCTAATGTTAGTGGACTTTGGGGGTAAATTTCCACCCTGCAGTGGTATGAATGAAGCTGGCATGGTACATGTCTTTTGGTGGACACAGACATTCATTTCTGCTGGATATTTACTCTCAGGAGTGGAAGTACCGAGTCATAGGGTATGTGTGTTTAATTTTAGCATTGCCAAACATTTTCCCAAGATAATTGTATCAATTTACACTCCTACTAACAATGTGTGAGAGTTCCAGTTGTTCAATGTCCTTTCCAGTACTTGGCATTGGCAGTCTTTCAAATGCTAGTCATTACAGTGTGTGTATGTAGTGATATCTCATTGCAGTTTTACATTCCAGTTCTCTGATAAGCAGTGATATTTGGTACCTTTTCAAATGTTCACTTGCTGTTTTGATATCCTCTTTTGTTAACTATTTATCAAATATTTTGCCCACTTTAAAATTGCATCATCTTTTTCTTATTGTAGTTCTTTCTGCATTCTGGATATGAGTTGTTTGTTAGCTATATGTGTTGCAATATCTTCTCCCATCTTTGACTTTCCTTTTATAGTTAAGAATATACCTTTTAAAGGTATATGCTGATACTAGGCTTTAATGAAGTCCAAATCATCACACTTTCTTTTAATAGCTAGTGCTTTTTGTGTCTTGCTTAAGTATCTAAGTATCTTTGCCTACCTCACGGTCACCAAGATATTTTCTGATGATTAAATGATGACCTTTTTTTTTTTTTTTTTTGAGACAGTCTTCCTCTGTCACCCAGGCTGGAGTGCAGTGGCACAATCTCAGCTCACTGTAACCTCCACCTGCCAGATTCAACCGATTCTCCTGCCTCAGCATCCTGAGTAGCTGGATTACAGGCTCTCACCACCACACCCAGCTAATTTTTGTATCTTTTTTAGTAGAGACCGGGTTTCACCATGTTGGCCAGGCTGGTCTCAAACTCCTGACCTCAAGTGATCCACCCGCGTTGGCCTCCCAAAGTGCTGGGATTACAGGCATAAGCCAACACACCCAGCCAAATGATGACATGTTTAAAGGCTCCTGGGATAGTCAGTGGTACATAATAAGCACTCAAAAAAAAAAAAAAAAAAACTGAAAGAACAAACAGGAAAATGAATAAGCGTGTGGCCCTGATAATACATTCATTATGTTTTGTTTCTTAGACATGTCTTGGTAATATTTATAGCACCATGAGGAAACACAGGGATGAGAAACGTTGACCCTGATGTGGCGGGAAATGGGAGAGAAGATGTCCTGAGGGTGGTTGTTGTGACTCCCAACAACAGAGGCTGAGACTCAGGAAAAACTCACAGAAGCTTTGACTCGAAGTCCCCTCCAAGCCAGTCAAAGTCTCTGTGGTCCTTTTGCTTGTTCTTTTCTTGACCTAGTCCATGTCCATCTCCATGGATCACCTCCTGGGAACCTTCCTATGCTCCATTTTAATTATTTCATGATCATTTTTTTTTTCTCCTCCGTGACCCCCTCCCACCCATAATATGTTTTGATACCCAATCTATGGCCACAGCCATCTTGTCCTGCCATGGCTTCCTTGGTGGCTTCCTCTGTGATCCACTCCATGGTCTCCTCAGTGGCCTCCT
This sequence comes from Symphalangus syndactylus, assembly GCF_028878055.3. Taxonomy (NCBI): domain Eukaryota; kingdom Metazoa; phylum Chordata; class Mammalia; order Primates; family Hylobatidae; genus Symphalangus; species Symphalangus syndactylus. Next base: position 40,599,361 of record NC_072445.2, read on the forward strand.
CCATGTCTGCAATGCCCACTATGATTCACTCCGTAGCCATCTCCATGGATGTGGCTCAGTCCATGGCCCACTCCATATCCAAAGCCATGTGTTCCTCCATGTCCCATTTCAAGTTCTCCTCCATGAACCAGTGCATTTCCCAGGCTGTGGAATGTCCCAGAGCCCAGGCCCAAGTCCAGGTCCAGACCAAGGCCATGCCTGTGGCCATGGGGGTAATAAATACCACAATTTCTCAGGGGGAAGAAAAGGTATCTCTAAAAGAAAAAAATAAATATAATGATAAATGAAAGTTAAGTCTCCTCTCCCTAATCACCATACATGCCTGTTTCACCAATGTCAGATTTTCACTTTTCCAAACCGCCCATTTTCTCTTCTCTTTACCACCATCCTTACTATGATCTCTGTCTCTGTCTCTCTTTCTCCTTGTTCTTTTACTGTTTCTCCATCTCAGAAAATAAGCTTCCCTGTTACCTTATTAACATATCATCTTTATGTGAATACTCAGGCCCTTGCTCTGCAGATCATAAGGTTATGTGTTTTTGGACTTCCAAGACAAAGGTAAATCCATACCCCTGTGTGAAAGGCACAGAGACTCACTTGACAGACAGTCTTTCTCTTTATTAGTCAGCCAAGAAATCTTAGAACAGGTATGTGGAATTGAGAGCCCTGGAAAGCTGTCTACACAGAGCCTTGAGATTAGAGGCATGAACTCCAGAATCCAACCAACCTGGGTTAGAGTCTTATATCTGCCACTCACTACATGTGCTGGGGCAAATAGCTAAGATCATGAAGCTCCAGATCCCTCACTTGTAAGATGAATACAATATGGCCACAGGATTGTAGACCAGATTAAATGACATTATGCATTTGAAACATTCAGCCTTGAGCCTAGCACGTAGTTAAAACTCAATGTTCACTTTTGTTATTCTCTCTTGATCTTGCAAATGAAATAATAAAGTAAGTTAGGGAGTAATTCTTAGATGCTGGTATTTATTATGTAGCCCACATATGGAGAGAGGCTGAGAATTCTAAAATAAAGAACCTCAGCAAATTGACTATATTATCCAAACCTTTTGTGACTTCCATATTTTTCATTTTGTCCATTTTTACCAGTGGTATGTTGTCCAACACTTAATAACAGGCTCTCCTAGGGAAAAGTGCTTATTTGTAGTGTTTGACAATTGCTGTGGTGTAAATATTTCCAACACAGCATATTTTAAGCTACCAGTGTCACACCACTCAGCTCAGAAATGGGAAGAACTGCACAATCTTGTGGGCCAGGATGAGCCAGCTCCAGCACACCACTGATTTGTACTCTGCTTCACCCCTCAAATGGGAACTTACCCACAGGATCACAAGAAAACAGGAAGAACATCAATAAATGTGAAATCAATGTAAGAAAAATATGTATTCAAAGAACAATCAAGAGCAGAGAGCAGAGATGGAGTGGGAGGTCAGAGAGTAACATTCGCAGGCTGCACAAGGAATTGCTGTGAGGACCAGAAATTTGTCATACATGAGACAATTGGAAGCCCACATTTTGGCTGGCTGAACATTTTTATGCTTCTTTCTTTCTTTTCTCTATTTCTCTCTTTCTTTCCTTCTTTCTTTTTTCTTTCTCAGTTTCTTTCTTTTTTCTTTCTTTCTTTCTCTTTCTTGCTTTCCTTTCTTTCTCTTTTTCTTTCTTTCTCTGTCTCTCCTTCCTTCCTTCCTTCCTTCCTTCCTTCCTTCCTTCCTTCCTTCCTCCCTCTCTTTTCTTCCTTCCTTCCTTTCCTTCCTTCCTTTCCTTCCTTCCTTCCTTCCTTCCTTCCTTCCTTCCTTCCTTCCTTCCTTTCTCTCTCTCTCTCTCTCTTTCTTTCTTTCTTTCCTTCTTTCTTTCGAGACAGGATCTTTCTCTGTCACCCAGGCTGGAGTGCAGTGGCGCGATCTCTGCTCACTGCAACCTCCATCTCCCAGGTACAAGTGATTCTCGTGCCTCAGCCTCCAAAGTAGCTGGGACTACAAGTCCATGCTACCACTCTCGACTACTTTTTATATTTTTAGTAAAGACAAGTTTCACCATGTTGGCCAGGCTGGTCTCAAATGCCTGGACTCAAGTGATCCACCCACCTTGGCCTTCCAAAGTGCTGGGATTACAGGCATGAGCCACTGCACCCAGCTGCTTCTTGCTTTCTTTATGTTTATGTCCTCTTTGTTCTCTCTCAGTAATTCCCTTGTTCTGTCAGTATTTCCCTTCACTTTGGCCCCAACTCCATCTTTTCCCTCCTCTTTTTCTGCTTTGCTTCTCACTTTCTCTGACTTAAGCATTCTCTCTGGTCCTTATATCAAGCTAGGTGATTCTTTCCTTCTGAGCGCACCAACTTACTCTCTTTTCTCATTCTGGATTTTTCCAAAGCACTGCTGACATGATTCCCCCCTGCCTTCTCGCCAGGCTCCCCTATGAACCCACCCTGGGTACTCACCAGACAAAAACTCAGTCCTGCTGACAATCCAACACCAGCCACAACTGCAGCCAGGGAAATGAGGATGATAGCCCAGGGCTGTAAATATCCATTTGGTTTGATCACGTTTGTGGGTGTGTGGCTCATGCTAACTGTGTTTGTGCCCGTGGACACCGGGCCTGTTTCCTGGGAGGTGCTGCTGGTTGGCTCACGGGTGGATCGCGTGGCGGTCCTGACGCCGAGGGCTGAGGTGGTAGATGATGCTCCCATAGTGGATATACCCAGGCCAGAAGTGTTTGGGACTATTCCTGGCACAGTATGGCTGGCAGCAGAGGCCGTGGAGTCCATTCCAGGGGCCATGGTGACAGAGCTGGAGGCAGTGGGTCTGGTTCCAGTGGTTCTGGTGCCTATGAAACAGGTCACACAAGATGATGCATTTGTAGCAGAGATGATTAAAGGGGAATAGGGGTGCTTAGAGCAGAGGAGGGTGAATCTAACAAACCTATGGTGGAGGTGGCTCAGGAGAGGCGTAGTGGGGGAGGAGAGATGGTAGAAAGCGATTCTGCTGTGGCCATGTCCCCAGAATGGAGGTGGGTGTCATACAGAGAAGGATGTAGAATGTGTCATCTGGTGGAGTTGGTGATGGAGGAGGCAGAAGGTTGAGGAAATGTGATCGTGATGGGTTCAGAAGTGGAAGATCTATTTGACTTCAGAAGTGGCCACCCAAATAGAAGAGGGTGGGCTGATAAAAAGGAATGAATTAACAGCATTTGCAGTGACCTGGATGAGATTGAAGACTATTATTCTAAGTGAAGTAACTCACGAATGGAAAACCGAACATCGTATGTTCTCACTGATACGCGGGAGCTAAGCTATGAAAATATGAAGACATAAGAATGATGCAATGGACTTTGGGGACTTTGGGGGAAGAGTGGGAGGGGGCGAGGGATAAAAGATTTCAAATATGGTGCAGTGTATACTGCTAGGGTGATGGGTGCACCAAAATCTCACAAATCACCACTAAAGAACTTATTCATATAACAAAATACCACCTATATCCCAATAACTTATGGAAAAAAATTGGAAATAAATAAATCAAAGCAGATCAAATAAGTGAGTGGGCTGGTATACAAAGCAGCAGGCCCTGCTTCTCTTGTGACTGTGATCACTGTGCGTAAGGAGGGAGCTGGAGGAGGAGATGACAGAATTGGATTCACTCATGGGCATGCCAGTGGCAGTGGCTGGGACAGAGGTGACGTCATCTACCACACTGTGGTGGTCAGCAAAGGTGGGGTGAGTGTGCTTGGGCAGATGTGGGAGGACCTGACCCAAGTGGAGAAGGCTGCTCACAGGGACAGGAGAGGGTGGGCTCAGACAGGTGCGAGCAAGAATCAACACAGCAGAGGCGGTGGTGGCGGCTTAGGTAGCGATGGGTGTGCCTAGGTCAGAAGTCATTAAAATGGGATCACAAACAGCACCAGTCATGAGAATAGAAGTGAGTGCGCTTAGAACCAAGAGGATAGAATCAGATGTAACCAGCTTGCTGATGGCAAGTGCCAGAGAAGAAACAAAATTGTTTGGTCTCAGACTGGAGCAAAGGTTGCCAAATTTTTTCTGTAAAGGTCCAAACAGCAAATACTTTAGGCTTTTGCGCCAGGGTGTCTCTGTTGCAAATACACTGAAAAGTGGAAAAGCAGCTGGAGACAAACCGTAAATGAATGGGCATGATTATGTTCCAGTAAAACTTTACAAAACCAGGTAACAGGTGAGACTTGACCCATGAAACATGGTCTACCAGCCTCTGGACTAGGGTCAATATATTGATAGGAGGTGGTGGTGTCACAGATGGTGGGTTGAATAGAGATAATCTACTTGGCACCGAAGTGGGAGCATTTCACAAAACTGTGATGGGCCAGCAGAGTTGAGGTGGGCTTGCTGGAGGAAGACGTGACAGATATGATGCACTTGTGGTTTATTATATTGTGGTTCTGATTGTAATGGAAGTGATGGGCAGTTAAAAAAAAAAAAAGAGGTGAGACCAGAGTAGAGGCAATTAGGATTCTAGAAGAGGAAATTTTTGTTTTTTGAGATGGAATCTTGCTCTGTCGCCCAGGCTGGAGTGCAGTGGCGCGATCTCTGCTCACTGCAAGCTCCGCCTCCCGGATTCACACCATTCTCCTGCCTTAGCCTCCCAAGTAGCTGAGACTACAGGCATGTGCCACCACGCCCAGCTAATTTTTTGTATTTTTAGTAGAGATGGGGTTTCACTGTGTTAGCCAGGATGGTCTCGATCTCCTGACCTCATGATTCGCTCGCCTTGGCCTCCCAAAGTGCTGGGATTACAGGCGTGAGCCACCACGCCCAGCCTAGAAGAGGAAATTATATCTGTGTGCTGGCTTGACTTGAACCAGGGAAGAGATGATAGAAACATGTGAAAAGCTGGTGGTTGCCACTGGAGTTAAAATGTGCGGGCTCAAAGAAGACGGGGGGTTAGTACCTGACACAGCTGTATTGGTGATGGGCTCAATAGAAATGTCAGTGGCCTTAGTGGGCACAAAAGTGGTGGCAGAGATAGTGGTGGAGGCTGCAGTGGCTCCAGAAGCTGTGATAGAGATTGTGGTGGTCTCAGAACCTGTGAGGGAAGTTGCAGTGGGCTCAAAGCTTGCAGTGGAAGCTATGGTTGTCTCAGAGCTTATGATGAAGACAGTGTTGGTCTCAGAGCCTGCACTGGAGGGTGTGGAGGTCTCAGAACCTGTGGTACAGGCTGTGGTGGTCTCAGAGCCTGCAGTGGAGGCTGTGGTGGTCTCAGAGCCTTCAGTAGAGGTGGTGATGGCCTCAGAGCCTGCAGTAGAGGATGTGGTGGTATCAGAGCCTATGGTAGAGGCCGTGGTGGTCTCAGAGACTGTGGTAGAGACTGTAGTCATCTCAGAGCCTGTGGTAGAGGCCGTGGTGGTCTCAGAGCCTGTGGTAGAAGCTGTAGTGGCCTCAGAGCCTTCAGTAGAGGTGGTGGTAGTCTTAGAGCCTGTGGTATAGGCTGTTGTGGTCTCAGAGCCTGCGGTAGAGGCGGTGGTGATCCCAGAGCCTGTGGTGGAGACTGTGGTGGTCTCCAAATCTGTGGTAGAAGCTGTGGTGGTCTCAGAGCCCGTGGTAGAGATCGTGGTGGTCTCAGAGCCTTCAGTAGAGGTGGTGATAGTCTCAGAGCCTGTGGTATAGACTGTTGTGGTCTCAGAGCCTGCAATAGTGACTGTAGTGGTCTCAGAACCTTCAGTAGAGGTGATGGTAGTCTCAGAGCCTGTGGTGGAGACTGTAGTGGTCTCAGAGCCTGCAGTAGAGACTGTGGTGGTCTCGGAGCCTGCAGTAGAGGCTGTGGTGGTCTCAGAGCCCATAGTAGTGACTATAGTGGTCTCAGAGCCTTTAGCAGAGACTGTGGTGGTCTCAGAGCCTGTGGTAGAAACTGTAGCGGTCTCAAAGCCTTCAGTAGAGGCTGTGGTAGTCTCAGGGCCTTCAGTAGAGGTGGTGGTAGTCTCAGAGTCTGTAGTAGAGGCTGTGGTGGTCTCAGAGCCTGTGGTATAGACTGTTGTGGCCTCAGAGCCTTCAGTAAAGTTGGTAGTGGTCTCAGAGCCCGCTGTAGAGGCTGGGATGGTCTTAGAGCCTGCAGTGGAGATTGTGGTGGTCTCAGAGCCTGTGGTAGAGGCTATGGTGGTCTCAGAGTTTTCAGTGAAGACTGTGGTCATTTTAGAGCTTGCGGTGGAGACCTTGGTGGTCTCAGAGCCTATGGTAGAGGCCATAGTAGTCTCAGAGCTTGTAGTAGAGGCTGTGGTGGTCTCAGAGCCTGTGGTAGAATCTGTGGTAGTCTCAGAACCCATGGTGGAGGCTGTGGTGGTCTCAGGGCCTGTATTAGAGGCTGTGGTGGTCTCAGAGCCTGCAGCAAAGACTGTGGTCATCTCAGAGCTTGCAGTGGAGACCTTGGTGGTCTCAGGGCCTATGGTAGAGGCCATAGTGATCTCAGAGCCCATGGTGGATGCCATAGTGGCCTCAGAGCCTGTAATAGAGGCTGTGGTTATCTCAAACCCTGTAGTAGAGGCTGAGGTACTCTCAGAATCTTCAGTAGATACTGTGTTGGTTTCAGAATCTTCAGTAGAGGCTGCGGTGGTCTCAGAGCCTGCAGTAGAGGCTGCAGTGGTCTCAGAGCCTGCAATGGAGACTGTGGTCTCAGAGCCTGCAGTTGAGACTGTGGTGGTCTCAGAACCCATAGTGGAGGCTGCAGTGGTCTCAGAATGTGCAGTAGAGGCTGTTGTAGTCTCAGAGTCTGAAGTAGAGGCTGTGGTGGTCTCAGAGCCTGTGGTATAGACTGTTGTGGCCTCAGAGCCTTCAGTAAAGGTGATGGTGGTCTCAGAGCCCATGGTGGAGACTGTGGTGGTCTCAGAGCCTGCAGTGAAGACTGTGGTCATCTCAGAGCTTGCAGTGGAGACCTTGGTGGTCTCAGAGCCTGTGGTAGAGGCTTCAGTGGTCTCAGAGCTCATGGTGGATGCCATGGTGGTCTGAGAGCCTGTAATAGAGGCTGCAGTGGTCTCAGAATCTGCAGTAGAGGCTGTGGTGGTCTCAGAGCCTGTGGTAGAAGCCATGGTGGTTCCAGAGCCTGAAGTTGAGACTGTGGTGGTCTCAAAGCCTGCAGTAGAGTTTATGGTGGTCTCAGAGCCCATGGTGGAGACTGTGGTGGTCTCAGAGCCTGCAGGAGAGATTGTGGTGATCTCAGAGCCTGCAGTAGAGTTTGTGGTGGTCTCTGAGCCCATGGTGGAGACCATGGTGGTCTCAGTGCCTGTGGTAGAGACTGTAGTGGTCTCAGAGCCTGCACTGGAGATGGTGGTGGTGTCAGAGCCTGCCGTAGAAGCTGTGGTGGTCTCAGAGCCTGCACTAGAGACTGTGGTGGTCTCAGATCCTGCCATGGAGGTGGTGGTGATCTCAGAACCTGAAATACAGACTATGGTGGTCTGAGAGCCTGTGGAGGAGGGGGTGGTGGTCTCAGAATCTTCTATAGAGGCTGTGGTGGTCTCAGAGGCTTTAACCAGGACTGTAATGGTCTCAGAGCCTGTGGTAGAGGCTGTGGTGGTGTTAGAGCCTGCAGTGGGGGCCATAGTGGTCTCAGAGCTCATGCTGGATGCCGTGATCACCTTGGAGTCTGCAGTTGAGGTTGTGGTGGCCTCAGAGCCTGCTGTGGAGGTGGAGGTTGTGGTGGTCTCAGAACCTGCAGTAGATGCTGTGGTGGTTTCAGAGCCTGTGGTAGAGACTTTAGTGGTCTCAGAGCCTGCAGTGGTGGTGGTGGTGGTCTCAGAGCCTGTGGTGGAGACTGTGGTGGTCTCAGAGCCTGTGGTGGATGCCATGGTGGCCTCAGAAATTATGGAGGAGGCCATCGTTGTCTCCGAGCCTGCATTGGAGGTTGTGCTTGAGGCCATGGTAGTCTCAGGGACTGTAGTGGAGGCTGTAGTAGAGGTTGTTGTGGTCTCAGAGACTGCGGTGGAGGCCACGATAGTTTCAGAGCCTGCAGTGGAGGCTGTGGTTGTGTCAGAGCGTGTGGTGAAGGTCCTAGTGGAGGCTATAGTAGTCCCTGAGTCTGTGGTGGAGGCTGTGTTGGTCTCAGAGCCTGTGGTGAAGGCTGCAGTAGAAGCCATGGTGGAGGCCGAGGTTGTCTCAGAGCCTGTGGTAGAGTCTGTGGTGATCTTAGAGCCTGTAGTTAAGGCCATAGTAGAGGCCATGGTGGAGGCCATGGTGGTCTCAGAGCCTGTGATGGAGGCTGTGGTGGTGTCAGAGCCTTTTGTGAAGGCTGTGGTATTCTCAGAGCCTGAGGTGGAGGACAAATAAGGTGGTGGGAATGGATTAAGGATGAATTTGCAGGTTTAGTATAGTGTTACTTTAACATATACTCAGTACTGCTTATTCATTTATTTATGCAGATATTGAGGGTTTAATATGTACCTGGTATTTTACTAAACTGGGCATACTCCTGTCAGCAAAAGAGATATGGGCTTATAATTTAGTAAAGAAGAGAGATACAACATAAAAAAAATAAATACACATTGGCTTAAGTGCTGTTAAAGAAAGCAGTGGTGCTGCTTTAGATACTAGAGTCAGAAAAGGTCTCTCTGAGGAATTGACATATGAACTGAGATCTGAAGGATAAGAAGGCAGCCATCTGGGCTAGGCATGGTGGCTCACGCCTGTAATCCCAGCACTTGGGGAGGCCAAGGCAGGCGGATCACCTGAGGTCGGGAGTGCAAGACCAGCCTGACCAACATGGAGAAACCCCATCTCTACTAAAAATACAAAATTAGCCAGGCGTGGTGGCGCATGCCTATAATCCCAGCTATTCAGGAGGCTGAGGCAGGAGAATCACTTGAACCCGGAAGGCAGACGTTGCGGTGAGCCAAGATTGTGCCACTGCATTCCAGCCTGGTCAACAAGAGCGAAACTCCATCTCAAAAAAAAAAAAAAGAAGGCAGCAATTTGAAAGGCCAGGAGAAGGACATCACAGATTGATAGCATAAGTACAAATACCCTGAGTTGTTAATGAGCTCGATGTGATTCGTGAATAAATAGGAGACCAGGGTGGCTGGAATGTAGTTATTGAAGGAGAAAACAAGGCTGTAGAGAGACCTTTTCTAACCATAATCTCTGAAGCAGGACCCCTGCCTTATTAACAGCACATAACCCAAAGGTGTGTTTACATTCTTTATATTCTAAACTCTCTTCTTTACAAGAACGTAAGCCCACATTTCTTTTTTTTTTGGAGACGGAGTCTCGCTCTGTCGCCCAGGCTTGAGTGCAGTGGCGCGATCTCGGCTCACTGCAAGCTCCGCCTCCCGGGTTCACGCCATTCTCCTGCCTCAGCCTCTCCGAGTAGCTGGGACTACAGGCGCCCGCCACCACGCCCGGCTAATTTTTTGTATTTTTAGTAGAGACAGGGTTTCACCGTGGTCTCGATCTCCTGACCTCGTGATCCGCCCGCCTCGGCCTCCCAAAGTGCTGGGATTAGAAGTGTGAGCTACCGCGCCCGGCCAAGCCCACATTTCTTTTGCTGACAGGGGTATGCTCAGAGTTTAGCAAAATATCATGGTAGAAGGTTAAATTTCATTTCAAATACAATGAGGACCCACTGGAATAACATACTCTGGTTAATTTTTCTTTGTTTTTATTTTGAAAAAAAAATCACAAATTCTTTTGTAACAAGTATAACACAAAGAACCCTTTTCCCTGAATCATTTTGGAGTTACTTGGTAACCTGATGTCTCATTATCCTTCAATACTTTATATATTCTCATACACAACCATAATACAGCCATCAAGATGAAGAAATTCACACGAATATATTGCTGCCACCTGATTTTTAGATCCCTTTCAAGTTTTGTTAGTTGTTCTGATATAATGTCTTTAACAGCAAACCAGTTCAATTCAGAATCATGTGTTGCTTTTCGTTGTTCTGTCTCTTTAGTCTTCTTCAGTCTGGTGCAGTTCTTCAGTCTTCCTTTGATCTTCATAACTTTTAACCTTTGAAGATTACAGGTCAATTATTTTATAGAATTTTCCTTAAACTGAGTTTTTGTAATGTTTCATCATAATTAGGCTCATGTTATTAATCTTTGCCAGGAAAACCACTGAAGTGATGTTGTATTCTTCTCTTTGCATACTATCAGGTGACAGATAATATCAATGTGTCCCATCATTGATGATGTTCTCTTGTATTACTTGATTAAGAAGGTGTATCCAGGCTGGTTTTTCTCCGTTTGTAGTTAATAAATATTGTGTTATGATTATAATTATGAAATGTCTCTCCTTATTCCTAATAATATACCTCTTCTTAAGCTTATTTTGTCTGTTATTGAAATAGTCACTCAATTTTTTTTTTAATTGATGTTAGCATGGCTAACATACAGTATGGCCATATCGTTCTTCTTCTTATTTTTACCCTATTGTTTACCCTATTTGTAGTTATAGTTAGTTAAAATTTATTTCTTGGTTGAATATTATTTATTTGGGGCTTTCTTTTTTAACCAATGTGTCAATCTCTGCCTTTTAACTGTGGTGTCTGAACCATATACATTTAATGTAATTATAAATATGTTGGGTCTGAGTCTTTTTTAGAGACAGAGTCTTGCACTGTCACTCAAGCTGTAATGCAGTGGCACAATCACGGCTCACTGCAGCCTTGACTTTCTAAGCTCAAGAAATCCTCCTGCCTCAGCCTCCAAACTATCTAGGATCACAGGCACGAGTCATGATGCCTGGCTCATTACTTTTTAATTTTTATTTTTTGTAAAGATAGGGTCTTCCTATGTTGCCTGGGCTTGTCTCGAACTCCTGGGCTCAAGTAATCTTCCTGCCTCAGCCCCAAAAAGTGCTGGAATTACAAGTGTGAACCACTGTAGCTGGCCCCGAATTTAATAGTCTTCATATTTGTTTTCTGTTTTTCTCATCTGGTCTTCTTTCCTTTTCCTCCATTTTTCGCCTACTTTTTTTTTTTTAATTAACCCAGTATTTTATTGTTTCTTTTTTGTTTTGTTTTGTTTTGTTTTTTGAGACAGTCTTGTTCTGTCACTCACGCTCGAGTGCAGTGTTGGGATCTCAGCTCACTGCAAATTCCACTTCCCAGGTCCAAATGATTCTCCTGCCTCGGCCTCCCGAGTAGCTGGAACCACAGGCGTGCACCACTATGCCCAGCTAATATTTGTATTTTTAGTAGAGACAGGGTTTCACCATGTTGCCCAGGCTGGTCTCTAACTCCTGGCCTCAAGTGATCCACCTGCCTTGGCCTCCCAAAGGGCTGGGATTACAGGCATGAGCCACTGCACCCGGCCCTGAGTCATTTTTGACCCCATTTTATTTCCACCATTAGCTTATTAAATATGATTCTTATTTGTGTGCCATTGCTCTAGGATTTACGATATACACCTTTAATTTATCACTGTCTACCTCCCAGTGAGCTCATTCCTCTTCATTTAAGGGCGTGAGAGACTTAACACAGTACACTTCCATTTCCTTCTTCTATCCCTTGTACCACTGTTTTCATACATTTTATGTCTACATATGTTATAAGCCTCATAATTCATTGTTATTCAAGTATATTATCTTTTGAGAAGAATTTAAATGAAAAAAATCTTTTATTATTACCCATATATTTATCGTTTCCAGCACACTACATTCCTTTGCATAGATCTAAATTTTTTCTTCCTGAAGAACCTTCTTTTACATTTTTAAAAAAATGTCAGTCTTGCCGGGCGCGGTGACTCACGCCTGTAATCCCAGCACTTTGGGAGGCAGAGGCAGGCAGATCACCGGGAGTTTGATACCAGCCTGACCAAAATGGAGAAACCCCATCTCTACTAAAAATACAAAATTAGCCAGGCATGGTGGTGCATGCCTGTAATCCCAGCTACTAGGGAGGCTGAGGCAGAAGAATCGCTTGAACCTGGGAGGCAGAGGTTGCAGTGAGCCAAGATCACACCATTGCACTCCAGCCTGGGGCAACAAGAGCGAAACTCCGTATCAAAAAAAAAAAAAAAAAAAAGTCAATCTCCAGGAGGCAGTGTCTTCCAGTTTTTGCTTGTCTGGAAAAGCCTTCATCTTCATACTGAAAATATTTTTACTCCATGTAATTCTAGGTTGATAGAGTATTTTTTCTTTCAGTATTTTAATGATATTGCTTCTTTATCTTCTGGTTGTCACGGTTTTTCACAGGAAGTCTGTTATCATGCTTGTCTTTGCTCCTCTGTATACAGTGTGTCTTTTCTTTTCTAGCTGGTTCTAGGATTTCCCATTTATCACTGATTTTTAGTTATTTGATTACATTGTACTTTGGTATGATTTTTTAAAGTTTATTTTGCTTGATATTTGTTGAGTTCTTGGGATCTGTGAATTTATAGTTTTCATCAAATTTGATTTTTTCAGCTACTATTTCTTTAAACATGTTTTCGGTTCCTTTTTTTTCTGGAACTTCAGTTACACATATTGTAGACAAAACATTGTCTCACAAAATCACTGGTATTCTATTCATTTCTTTTCAGCCCATACTCCCTCCACCTCATACTCCCTCTCACCCTCACAAGATTCTGACAAAACATGCCAGGCTGCCACTCTGTGGAGAAGTCCACTTCATCCAATTTAGTTTCTTTTTTGAGATGGAGTCTTGCTCTGTCACCCAGGCTGGAGTGCAGTGGTGCGATCTCAGCTCACTGCAAATTCCACCTCCTGGGTTCAAGGTATTCTCCCACCTCAGCCTCCTGAGTAGCTGGAAATACAGGCATGCGCCACCACACCCAGCTAATTTTTGTATTTTTAGTAGAAACAGAATTTCACCATGTTGGCCAGGCTGGCCTTGAACTCCTGACCTCAGGTGATCTGCCCACCTCAGCCTCCCAAAGTGCTGGGCTTACAGGCGTGAACCACCGCACCCCACCCCAGTTTAGTTTCTTATATCCTTCTCTGGGCCACTGCACCTTCCCTCCTGTCCAACCCTGATATCTGCTTTGCTCTGCCTCACCTCATGATGTGGGACTTAATCATTCAGGAAGGGAAGAGAAAGTAGAAAACAAAACTGATTTATGTTTTTAAAAGATCACACTCAGCCTGCTGTGTGAAAACTGGCATGTAGGAGGGCAAGAGTGAAAACAGAAAATTAATTAAGAGCAGTAATTTTTGCTTGAACTAGGATGGTAGCAGGGGAGATACGCTTATTTTTTTTTTTTTCTTTTTCGGGAGAACGGGGTCTCGCTATATTGCCCAGGCAGGTCTCGAACTCCTGGGCTCAAGCTATCCTCCCGCCTCTTGCCTCCCTGAGAGCTGGGATTACAGGCGTGAGCCACTGCGCCCGGCCGGGGAGATACATTTCAGTGGATGAATACAAGCTATGTTTTGAAATTAGAAAAGTAGAACCAATAGAAAGTGTTGAAAGGCTGCATGTGGTGGATGACAGGAAAAGAAGTCAAGAACAACTTCTAGCTTTGGGGCTTACGCAAAGAGTTGGAAATTAGTTCTATTTGTTTGAATGAATAGGGAGGAAGTGGAGGTTGGAAATATTAGAGATTTTGAACTTTTTGTGCCCATTAGATATCCAGGAGACTGTTTGTTGGCAGTTAGAAACCGCACTTAGTTCTCAGAGGAGAAATCAAAACAAAAGGCATAAAACTGGAAGTCATTTAAATATACATTGTATTTAAAGCTTGAGGCTGACTGAGATCACTTGTCTGGGAGAGTATAGTTGGAGAAGAGGGCACTGGACCAAGCTCTGGCTACTCCATCATTCAGATAGAGGAGGAGAGGTGAATGAATGAGACTGAGCAGCAGCATCCAGTAAGGTAGAAAGAAAACTCTAAAAAGTGAATCAAGGAAGTCGAGGGAATAGAGAGGCTCTAGAAAAATATGGAAGTTAGCTGAATTGATTTTTGCAGAGAGATCAAGTAAGATATGGCCTGGGCCATGTCCATTGGATTCAGAGACAATATGGAAGTGAGTTTAGTTTATTGAAAACAGATTTGCATGATGGGGTAGCCCCCAATTGGAATGAATAAAAGGATAAATAAGTATATATGGAGGCTTACGGATTTCATAGAAGAATAAAAAGTAGAGAAATATCAAAAGACATACCTCCACAAGGACAAAGGATGGAGAGATGACAACAGCAGAGGAGATATTAAAAAAATTTTTTTAAAGATAATAGCAGGAGGATCAGTGGTAACTCTCCAACACAACAGAGAAAGCTTCAACATACAGGTCTCCATTGGGGGTGAGAGTAAGTCAACTACTGGTAAATTATTAATTCTGTGGAATCCTGGAAAGATTCAGGAGTTGCAGCTAGGCTCCTCTGAAGATTTGGGTGTGGCCTGTGACTAAATACAGGAAGGACGGTGAAATGCAATGTAGCTAGGGACTGTCTCTCAGCTCCAGATCCCTCCTTCCACTCAAGGAGTTGGATGAATACACCTCTCTCCCTTATAACAGCTTAGGGTTTTATCTCTGGAGATATTGAAACCAAAGAAACTCTAGACCAGTGATCCCAGGCACTGCTGAGGGCAGGAGTGAAAGGTTTTACTGAAACTATGCGATTAAGGAAATGCTTACACCCTGAACTGTAAAACCCTCATTACCTCTTCCCTTACTCATCTTCCAGCACTTCAGCAGCTATGCTAGTATGCTCTAGACAGGATCTGGAGAATTCTTCTTGTGGAAAGAAATTAGCCAACACTAGATACTGACATTTTGAGGATCTTCCCAATCAAAACTGCCACGTCTCTACAAAGTTACCCTAAAGCTAAGTCCACCAGTTGACAGGCTCTACCCCTGCACACAAAGCTTCCAGGCATCATATTAGTGCCTCACTCTCAAATGCAAAGGACATTCTGGGATTACCAGATATTTGAGAAAAATCTCTAGCTTGAAATATAGAGACCAAAACAAATATCCCTGTGAATCAAAGCCAGAGAGAACTGAGACAATGCAAATAGCAAAACCAACTTCAAATGTCCTCAGCAATACAAGAGAAAGTATAGCACCCACGAAAAAAAACAAAAACAAATAAGAGATGCCATTTTAACCTAGCACTTTGGGAGGCCGAGGCGGGCGGATCACGAGGTCAGGAGATCGAGACCATCCTGGCTAACACGGTGAAACCCCGTCTCTACTAAAAAATACAAAAAAATTAGCCGGGCGAGGTGGTGGGCGCCTGTAGTCCCAGCTACGCGGGAGGCTGAGGCAGGAGAATGGCGTGAACCCCGGGGGACGGAGCCTGCAGTGAGCCGAGATCGCACCACTGCACTCCAGCCTGGGTGAAAGAGCGAGACTCCTTCTCAAAAAAAAAAAAAAAAAAAAAGAGATGCCATTTTAAAAACGGTTGTAGAGAAGAAAAAGATCTCTTTGAAATTAAAAAAAAAACCTCAAAATTCACTAGAAGGATTTGAAGACTTTAGAAGCTGAGGAAATCTCCCCAAAAGAAAAATAAAATGACAGAGTTGGAAGACAGAAGAAGAAATATAAGAAAATTAGAGTGTCAGCCCAGGAGGTCAAAAATCCAAATTATAAGATTTTTCAGGAAGACAGAACAGAGAAAATGGACAAGAGGCAATTATCAAAGAAAGAAATGCAATAAAATTTCCCAGAACTGACTGATATAACTTTCTAGTGTACAAATTCCTAACACAATGAAAGAATCCATACTATGACACCATATCATGAGATTTTAGAACAGTAGTTTAAAAAATCTGAAATCCTCCAGAAGAAAAAAAAAATGAGTCTCTTACAAGAGATCAATAATCTAAATATCAGACTTTACAATCTAGAATCTAGAAACAGTGGATCGATGCCTTTAAAATCCTGAGAAAAATCATATCCATCCTAGAATTCTATAACCAGCTAAACTATGAGTCAAATGTGAGGGTGGAATAAGACATTTTCAGACATATAAGGTCTATGGATGGCTGGGCTCATTTTTCTCTTCTTCCTGGGCACATGGCTAAGTTACATTTCTCAACCTCTCTTGTAGCTAGGTAGGGCTACATGTCTAAGCCCTAGTCAGAGGCCCCTAAAGGGAAGGAATACATATTAATTTCCACTTCATTTCTTTAAGAGTAAATACCTATTCCTTGATGTCTGCTTGTATATATATTTTTATTTTCTGTATATTATCATGTTTTGACATCTTAACAAACTTTTCTAGCTAGGGAGAGACAGCACCTTCCAGGGCTAGCCAATTCTTAGAAGTAGCAAAGGGCCCAGCCAGGAGCACGAGCTGATATGCAAACTAACCATTCCAGAGCCACAGCTGCTCCATCTGGCCCATATACTCCAGGAAACAATATTTATCTGCCTTAGTCATTCCAAAGCCAAGTACCAGGCAACTAGGTAGTAATCAGCTATATAGCTCGAAGAACACAGAAATTATTCAAACCAGCCAATCCTAAACTGTTCACCCTGCCTTTCCTTGCCTTTCCCACAGAAACCCCAATAAAAGGAAAGACCTAAACCTTTCCTTCACTCCTGTCTTCTGCCTCCTGACTACCTTGGTGTCTTTCTCAGGTGGCCCGGCATGGCAGTGTCATGCCTCCTGTCTCTAGGGCCTGTGAGCCTCTCCTTTTGTGGCTGCACCTTGACTGACTGTATCATAAAATAAGACAAAATACTGTTCTTCTGCCCTCTCCTTGGGCTGAAATGATGATGACACTGGAAACCATATGTCGAAGATGGAAGAGCCATATTCACCCAGGATCCCTGAATGACTGCATGGAGCAGAGCTCCTACCATCCTGTAATACTTACCTTAGGACTGGTACAAGGGAGAAAAATAAACTTGTTTTTCAAAGCCACTTTCGGGATCTCCTTGTTACAGCAGCTTAGCATTACCCTAACAGTGCATAAGGTTTTAAAATAATTTCCCACCATAAACTCTCTCTCTCAGGAAGATTCTAGAGAAAGTGATGCTCCAAGATGGAAAAATAAAGCCAGAAAAAAAGATAAGAATTTACAAGGGAAAAAAGGGAATTTCCAGAATGTTGCTGAATACAAATTGCAGGACAAGAGACCTAGCAAGCAACCAGTACTGGTTGGACAGAGGCTTCCAAATGGGATTGCTCAAGGGAAAAAAGTGAAACTGATAGATTGCATCATGTGTATTGAAAAGACAGAGATACTTCTGGTGGAGATTTTGGGATGAATTAATTATATATATGAAGAAAACTATGGAAATTTTAAAAATGAGGCTATTATTAATATCTAGAAAAACAAAAATTACAAGAACGGATGGTCATCACAATGCAATTATATGACCCAGTTATAAATGTTACTAGAGGTCATTTATACTTATTATAATGTCATCACAATGCAATTATATGACCCAGTTATAAATGTTACTAGAGGTAACATTTATAGTTATCATAATGTAGACACTAAATGCTAGTTTAACACCAAAAATTTGATACAGTCATTTGGGGAGAATTGTGAGCGGGAATGTGAGACAGTAAGTGTGCAGGGGGAGTGGTCTAACCTAAATCTTTCTTTTCATTAGAAGGAAGACAATAAATCATGCCCAAAGCAGGAAAAAAAAAAAATCTCAACCAACAAAAAAGTAATGGTAGTAAGAGAATTTATGGCCGGGTGCAATGGCTCACACCTGTAATCCCAGTGCTTTGGAAAGCTGAGGTGAGAGGATCCCTTGAGCCCGGGAGTACCAGACTGCAGTGAGCTATGATGGTGTCTCTGCACACCAGCCTGGGTGACAGAGTGAGATCCTGTC
The DNA here is from genome assembly GCF_028878055.3 of Symphalangus syndactylus. Classification (NCBI taxonomy): domain Eukaryota; kingdom Metazoa; phylum Chordata; class Mammalia; order Primates; family Hylobatidae; genus Symphalangus; species Symphalangus syndactylus. The sequence continues at coordinate 40,617,072 of NC_072445.2, forward strand.
TCTGAATAAATAGATAAATGCAGTATGAAGGTAAATGCCAACAGGAGCCCTGGGAAGCAGGACTCAGAGTAAGAAGCAATTGGGGAAAGGGAATCAGGGGCTGAAGTTTTATGAGAAGCCTTGTAGGACTACAAGTATTTCTTTTTCAGAACTACTTACATTAATTACCTAATACAATAAAATAAAATAAACAAGTGAGTGGGAGGTGAGAAGTGACATAGCAAGTGTGGGGAAGTCCTTCAAGAATGGGGGTGAGGGGCCGGGCATGGTGGCTCACACCTGTAATCCCAACACTTTGGGAGGCCGAGGTGGGTAGATTGTCTGAGCTCAGGAGTTCAAGACCAGCCTGGGCAACACAATGAAACCCCATCTCTACTAAAATACAAAAAATTAGCTGGGCGTGGCAGTGTGTGCCTGTAGTCCCAGCTACTCGGGAAGCTGAGGCAGGAGAATCGCTTGAACCTGGGAGGCAGAGGTTGCAGTGAGCCGAGATTGCACCACTGCACTCCAGCCTGGGTGACAGAGTGAGACTCCATCTCCAAAAAAAAAAAAAAGAAGAAGAAGAAGAAGAATGGGGGTGAGGAGGAGAGTGGAGGGAGAGGTGGTGGCTGAGGAGTGATGCGGGGACATTAGGATGGACATCATTCAGTGTTTGGTCCAGGGACATCTGGGATCACACTGTCTGAGGAACCTACACCATCCCACCAAGCTTACTGAATCAAGATCTTGCTTGGTGGGGTGTCAGGGCCTGGAAACCCAAGTTTCTAATCATCTCCTTGGATGATACTTGTGCATACAGAACTGAGCTTGTTTGGATGCCGATGGAAAGGACCCAAGAAAGGTAAAGCGAGATGGGAGGGGAAGGAGAAATGCACTGAGCAAAGCCACCGAGACAGCAGGAGGGTGAGAAGGCGCCCAGCATTCAGATGGAGGAGTTGGTCCTTGCTAATCCACTGTAATGGGGCTAGATGAGACACAGTTGGTCACTTTATAGATCTAGTGGTGGGAAAAGAGGAGGGGCCTTTCAGTCCTTGCACACTTGCTCCCTTTCGTAAGGAAATATTATTTAAGTCTATGTTTTACAGTAGACCAAGGGTTCCACGGGGGCCAAGACCATGGCATTTCCCACTCCATTCCTCACCATGGCCTAGCACGCAGCAGTGCCTGGCCAGAGGAGGAGCTCTATAAATGTTTGTTGAATGACTACATGAATGACAGTTTCTTCTGAGGTAAGGGGACTCTTGTTTAAAATCAGACAGATAGGACTGGAGTTCCGGATTAGGACAGGTGATGGGCAGATCTGGAAGGCATGGGTAGGTAGAGAACAGTTGAAGCATTCAGGATGAAGGCAACAGGAAAGAGAAGAAAAAGAACACTGAGAGAAGTGCTGAAGCGGGTGAGGGAGCGAATCCGGAGTGGGGTGCAGGAAACAGATGCATACTGAGGAAGAAGGGGGAAGCACTCCAAATCCTCCACATCATCCAACCTAGACCTTCTCTTTCAACCGCACCTCCTGCTTCTCGATGAGCCATCATACGGTAAAGGCAATGGAATGGATGAGCCAGTTAACCTGGTGTCTCATAATTAGGGAAGATACGTTGATGTAAGAAATCAAAAACTGGAGTGAACAGAACTGTCTCAGACAGCCCATTGGAATCACATGGAGCCCAGTTCACTTCTCCCCTGGGCTATTTCCTTTCACAGCCATTGCTGATCCAATGCCAGAGCCAACCCCTCAGTGGCCGAACTCCAGTTTGTTTCTACCAGGAAAATTCTCAGGGGGCTATACATGGATTTGGAATCAGGCAGCATCCGAAGAAGGGTTGAAGCAAAAAATCAAAAAACAGTAGATGTTGGCGTAGATGCAGTGATCAGGGAACACTTCTACACTGCTAGTGGGAATGTAAACTAGTACAGTCACTATGGAAAACAGTGTGGAGATTTCTTAAAGAACTAAAAGTAGAACCACCATTTCATCCAGCAATCCCACTACTGAGTATCTACCCAGAAGAAAAGAAGTCATTATACAAAAAAGATACTTGCACACACGTTTATAGCAGCACAATTCACAATTGCAAAGTCATGGAACCCAAATGCCCATCAATCAACGAACAGGTGGATAAAGAAACTGGCATATATATACGATGGAATACTACTCAGCCATAAAAAGGAATGAATTAATGGCGTTTGCAGCAACCTGAATGAGACTGGAGACTATTATTCTAAGTGAAGTAACTCAGGAATGGAAAACCAAACATCGTATGTTCTCACTGATATGTGGGAGCTAAGCTGTGAGGACTCAAAGGCATGAGAATGATACAATGGACTTTGGGCACTAGGGAGGAAGGATGGGGGAGGCATAAGAGATAAAAGACTACAAATAGGGTGGGTGCAGTGTATACTGCTCGGTGATGGGTGCACCAAAATCTCACAAATCACCACTAAAGAACTTATGTAACCAAATATCACCTGTACCCCAATAACCTATGGAAAAAAAAAAAGAAGGATTGAAGGATTTTTACTTGACTTTAGACTGAGATCTTGGTTTTAATTTGGAATTAAGAATGCTATTAGAACTAGAATTTTCCAGTTAAAAACAAAACTTTTATCCACGATACAAAGGAAAGTAAAAGTCTCGGCCGGGCGCGGTGGCTCACGCTTGTAATCCCAGCACTTTGGGAGGCCGAGGCGGGCGGATCACAAGGTCAGGAGATCGAGACCATCCTGGCTAACACAGTGAAACCTCGTCTCTACTAAAAATACAAAAAAAAAAAAAAAAAAAAACCCAGATGTGGTGGTGGTGGCGGGTGCCTGTAGTCCCAGCTACTCTGGAGGCTGAGGCAGGAGAATGGCATGAACCTGGGAGGCGGAGCTTGCAGTGAGCAGAGATCGTGCCACTGCACTCCAGCCTGGGCAACAGAGTGAAAAAAAAAATGTCTCATCCCCCCCATTTCCCCAGCACCGCCTCACCACCCCACAACTTGTGCTCACAGCCACAGCTGGGGGAGACTAATACAGATTTGCTTCTAAGATAGCATCAGGGTCATGGTCAGTGGAATTGGGATCAGTACTGGCTTTTGCAGAAATGGGCCAAAAAAAAAAGAATCATCGTTTCTGGAAGAAGAGTCATGCCTGGGCAGGGGATCCCCCATCTCCTTCAGGCTTTATGTGGCCTCCATGCACCTCTCCCTCCTTAACTGCTAAGTCACTTACTGGGTCCCAGAAGTCCAAAGAGAAGCAGCCACAGGAACCAGAAGGCAGGAGAGATGTTTCCTCTTCTCATCTCTAAATGATGCACATAAAAGTTGTCATTTAGATGCCTGGGTTCCAAAGGAAGGATAGGCCAAAGAGGCGGAGAGACAAGGGGCAAACCCCTTGGGCCTTGATAGAAAATAAAGTTGCACAAAAAGACCCAAAGGCCAGCCAGTGCCAGGGTAAGCCTTGTAGGCAGGTGGGATGGTTGGGGGGAGCCCCCGAATTGCTCCACAGTTTGGCTTCTTATTTTTCTTTTTTCCTCGCAAGCATGTCTGTGGCATTTATAGCTGATACTGAGTAGGGGAGGCCAGAGCTTTGGGTCCTCCCTCCCCAGGGAGGGGCATCTCTGCACTGTGCTTTCTGCAGGGCCGTTTGGAGAGATGTACCCTACAGGAATCAAGGCGGAGGAGAGAGCCGAGTCGGCAAGACCAGAGGGCGCACACATGAGGAGGGGCAGGGAGGGAGGCAGAATGAGGGGATCAAATTTGTCGGAGTGGAAGGGACCCACCCTTTGAACCAGAGCTGACCTGAAACCTGTCTTCCCTGGGTATGCCTCATTTTCAAAGCAGGAGGCCTTTGTAGAAGAAAGAAGAGGAAGAGAAGAAAAGGAAATAAATGGATGGTAAAGGTCAATAGCAGTCTATCTGGGGGAAGCTGGGGATTTGGAGGGTGAGAAGAGCATCAGGACACACGCCCGGCTTTCTCCAGAGTGCTCCTTCCCAGCTGCAGAGCAGCACGTGGCTGTGTGAGTGATACACTCCACTCCCTGTGAGCTCTCCAAGGGTGGGGAAAGTGGACACTGAGTGAGTCTCATTTCTAGTATCAAGCGGAAGTGAGTAGGGAAGAGGATGGGGCATGGAACTACCCATTTCCCTGAGTCAATCTTTGGCAATGGCTCTTAAGCATAGGTCAGGGACCCTAACTCACCTGGGTCCCTATTTCTAGGCTCACAACTAGCAGTTGATTGAAATTTACCCCGTGTAACTCAGATATGCAAGGAAAAATGTAGTTTGGCTTGCCATAACTCACCCAACTCAGTTTTCTTTTTTTTTTTTTTTTTTTTTGAGATGGAGTCTTGCTCTGTCCCCTAGGCTGGGGTGCAGTGGCGCGATCTCGGCTCACTGCAAGCTCCGCCTCCCGGGTTCATGCCATTCTCCTGCCTCAGCCTCCGGACTAGCTGGGACTACAGGAGCCCGCCACCACGCCCGGCTAATTTTTTGTATTTTTATTAGAGACGGGGTTTCACCGTGTTAGCCAGGATGGTCTCGATCTCCTGACCTCGTGATCCACCCGCCTTGGCCTCCCAAAGTGCTAGGATTACAGGCGTGAGCCACCGCGCCCGGCCCCAACTCAGTTTTCAGACTCTTTCCCACCCATGGCAGGGAAGGCTGGGGCTGGAAATGAGGATATGGCTTTAAGCTTGCCAAATATTAGTGATTAAATTTCATTTTCTTTTTAAAGTGTCTCTTTCGGAGGGCATACTGTATGGTTCTAATTATATGAAAGTCAAGTACAGGGAAAAATCAACTGATGATGATTGAAGTCAAAATACTGGCGACCTCTGGGATGGCACTGATGGGGAGGAGGCGGGGGAGGCTTCTGGGGTGATGAGAATCTGACACATCTTGATCTGGAAAGTGGGTAGGTGAGTGTATGCATGTATTAAGATTCAACAATTGGCCGAGCACGGTGGCTCATGCCTCTAATCCCAACACCTTGAGAGGCTGAGGTGGGAGGATTGTGTGAGCCCAGGAGTTCAAGACCAGCCTAGGCAACATAGCAAGACCCTGTCTCTATTTATTCAAAATAAATACATTAAAGAATTAAATAAAATTCAACGACTTGAGCACTTATGTGTCCACTCTGCACATTTTACTGAATGTAGTTTAAGCCTCAATTTAAAGATTAAAAACAACAGTCAATGGTACAAACTTTCAGTTATAAGATGAATGAGTTTTGGGACTTTAATCACATGGAGACTATAACTAACAATATTGCATTGTCTATCTGAAATTTGCTAACACACACACAAAAAAATGGTAAATATGTGTTGATGATGTGTTCATTAGTTTGATGATGGTAATTATTTCACAATGTATACTCGTCAAATCAACACATTGTACACCCTGAAAACATATAATTTTTATTTGCCAATTATACCTCAACAACTTGGGGGGAGAATTAAAAACAATAAAAAAAAAATTTGGTGGCTCATGTCTGTAATCCCAGCACTTTGGGAGGCCAAGGCGGGCAGGTTAGGAGTTCGAAACCAGCCTGATCAACATGGTGAAACCCCATCTCTACTAAAAATAAAAATAAAAAAATTTAGCTGGGTGTAGTGGCAGATGCCTGTAATCCCAGCTACTTGGGAGGCTGAGGCAGGACAATTGCTTGAACCTGGGAGGCAGAGGTTGCAGTGAGCCAAGATCGTGCCACTGCACTCCAGCCCTGGTGACAGAGTGACACTCCATCTCAAAAAAAAAAAAAAAAAGAAAAAGAAAACAATGTCTCAGGTCTCTTTTGGGTAAATACTTGGCCATATGAAATTTAATGCCCCTCTCAGGACTGTTTTCCCCATTTCAAGGGCTCTCCCCTCCACTTCTTTCCTACACATCCTCTGAGTGGGAATTTATGCCTCCTACTGGCAGTGTGGGAACAAGACTTGGGCCCTTCAAGCTGGTCTCTCCTGAGCTTCCTCTCGTCCCATCTGGTCACTGGGATCCTGCATTGGCATCCAATGACTCTGAGACACAGTACTACAATTGTCTTCATTTTACAAATAAGGAAACTAAACCATGGAGAAGAAGTCAAGTAATTTGGCCAAACTCACAAAGTTAGTAAGTGATGGAGTCAGGAGTTAAACTATCAGTCCAGCTGCAGAGCCTGTGCTCTTCGCCATTATAAAAGGAGCGTGTCATGTCCAAACAGGACTTTGAGTCTGGCCCCTGAATATCTTCCTCCAACCAGACTGCCTGTTCCCAACCTCATCTGACATAGAAATTCTGGCGCTGTCACTGTTAGGAAGTATGCGGAATATAAAACCACAAAGCTACAGAGGCCCAGTTATGTGGAATTTGAAAAATAGGTGGACGAGTCATCATAAGGGACATGTCGGGAAAATTAATGAATTAAGAACAGGTTACTCGAGTGCAGCTGACTGGTCCGAGATCATTTTTTTAAAATGCCTCCTTGGAGAGTCTGAGTCATGAGGGTTCTGATGACTATGCAGGAAAGAGCAAACAGGGGTTGTGGGCTTAGGACTTGGGTTTGTTTTAGAGAGTAAGAGATTAGTTTCGCACAGAGTAGGGAATTCCAGGGACCCGGCAATTACATAGAGTATACAATTTATAAACATAGCATAGATTTGAAATTCGCCCTTGAATGACCTGTGCTGAAAGTTTGATTTAGGAAATACCTGTGTTCCAGATTCTCGCTGCCATCTCTCTCAACCTCACCCTGTCCCGACTTTGATTTTCTTCAACCTGGCTGGACAAGGGGTCTGCTTTCCCTTCTAATTTTAGTTTATCCCCAATTCAAGTAGAGTTCTTTTCATCACAAGGAGTCTCAATGTTACCTTCCATGTAGCATATAGTTTATCAGAAAGTAACAAAAAGAAGCAAGATTTTCTGTGAAATATAGCCCAATATGGTCTATGTCTGTGACCCATTTTCCCACAAACGGACCACTCTGAAGGCGGCCACCGTCCCTGGATTTGGAGATCTCTCCTATGGCTGCTTAAGCTTCTTCAGCTATCTGGAGCCACCATTTGTGTAGAAATGTCCTATGTGCTTGAGTGCCCATCTTCAAATTTTCTGTCATGTATACGTTCAAAAACAATTTTGAAAAGCTGTTTTCCTTCCTCTGTTTATGTTAATCTAAATTTTTATCATACTTTTAATTATTGCAAAAAATGTAATTTCTACCATATTGTAAATATAGACATTGAAATAATAAAAGTTTTTACTACTCTTTACAGTGGACTCTAAACACTAGCAGCATCTCAATATTCATCATTATCCGTTTTTTTAAATTTTATTTTACTTTAAGAGATGGGGTGTCTCACTATATTGCTCAGGCTGGTCTTGAACTCTTGGACTCAAGCAATCCTCCCACCTCAGCCTCCCAAAGTGCTGGGATTACAGACGTGAGCCATTGTGCCTAGCTTCCATTATCCTTTTGAATAACATATAAGCAAGCTCTTCCTCAATAGTCTAGGTTTTTAAATGGTTCCTCCTGCTCTATGATCTTATAGTTCCATTTTACTTTCCCCATATTATTCTACTGGTCTCTCTCCATATATCATATTAAATACCAGTAACATAAATATTCTACTGCTATATATATATAACAGTATATCTAATTAATAAACCTTATCTCTTAGAGCAGTTTTGGGTCCACAGCAAAATTAAGTGGAAAGTACAGAGGTCCCATAGACTCCCTGCCCCTATGCAAGCACAACCTCCCCGCCTCGTTGACATCAGGGTTTACTCTCGTATATTCTATGGGTTTTGACAAATGTACAATGACATGCATCCACCATTGTATTATCATATACGGTAGATTCACACCCTAAGAATCCTCTATGCTCCACCTATTCATCACCCCACCCTCGTAACCCCTGGCAACTATTGACTCTTGACTGTCTTTATAGTTTTGTCTTTTCCGGGATGTCATATGGTCTGTAATATTTTTTTGCTTGAAAAGCTTTTATTGATCACCCTATCATACTCCTCTGCATCAAAAGATATGTTTATAAACTTCTAAAAAATTTCCTGTGTCTTGTAAGACTCTGTGTTCAATTTATAGCCCCCAGTAACTTTTTGGTGAATTAAGCAAAAATGCTTCTCTTATGATATGTTTTTCCATATTTTCAAGAAAATATGAATCGTTAACTTACCTAACATTTTTTATTTTTCATTTTTTTGAGACGGAGTCTCGCTCTGTCGACCAGGCTGGAGTGCAGTGATGCGATCTCGGCTTACAGCAACCTCCACTTCCCAGGTTCAAGCTATTCTCTTGCCTCAGCTTCCCATGTAGCTGGGACTACAGGCGCCTGCCACCACACCAGCTAGTTTTTGTATTTTTAGTAGAGATGGGGTTGCACCATGTTGGTCAGGCTGGTCTCAAAAGCCTGACCTCAAGTGATCCACCCACCTCCGCTTCCCAAGGTGCTGGAATTACAGGCATGAGCCACCTCGTCTGGCCAACTTACCTAACATTTTAAAAATAATACAACTTACAGAGCGCTTACGAAATGCAGGACTATTCTAAGGCTTCACAATAACCCCATGAAGTGGGTACTATTTTCGCTCTCATGTTTACAAATACGGAAACGGAGACCCAGAAGAGTTAAGGAATTTGTGCAAAATCACAATGAAATTGGATTTGAAACCAGAAATTCGAGCTCCACAATATGTGCTCTTAGCTGACATGCCGTATGGCCTCTCTATGTGTCTTTTATCTTAAGGTGTAACATTAATCAGTTGGAACTTGCAATATCTTTCTCCTTGAAATCATGCAAAATACACAATTGTTACCTAAACCAAGAAACTAGTGAACAGGAAGCTCTTTCCCCTTACAGAAAATGGTGTACAATTCAGGGAAGTGTGCTTCATAGCACATTGCTTTGTCCCAGCAAGTTGTTGACAAATCTTGAATATTCTAAAATAGGCAGACAGACAGATAAGGTGGGTTGGCTGCCATGGGATTTTTCTCCTTGGTTAAAAAAGCCACTGCCTCCTTTATTCTTTCTGTGATTCTGCTCTTGCTCCAATCTCATGAGATACTCCCTCAAGAGGGATGCCTTTTTAAAGAGTGGATGGAAGAGATTGTTAAAAAAAAAAAAAAGAAAGAAAAGAAAAAAAGAAGTTTGTATTACTCCTGTTACTTCATTCTACAGTGTATCTGCGTAAATAACATCTTAACACGTGCCAAAATACCAGTTCCTTACACTCCACGTAGCCCTTCACAGGAATTTATATGAGGCAGGAGAAAACAGGAAGTCCTACTCTGGGTATATGATCCCTAAATTAGAGGTGGTTTTTGAGGTATCCCTTTACTAAAGGGATTATTTGTTAAGTAAAGGCTTTATTTGACACCCTGAAATGTTCTACACCCTGCGGAAATGTGGTAATAATAATATGGGAGCCACAGAGGAAATGTTGGATGTTCGTCAAAGAGGAGTCAGAAAAGTGTAGCCCTGACCACAGAGGTGCTCTCAGACAGATCAGTTCTAGGCAACAAGCACATACGGAAGTTGAAGATCTGGAAAATGGTTCGCATCAAACAACCCACACCTGCATAATACTCTTCAGGAAGTCTTTATGTACGTCCAAGATGTGGGGGCACAGATGCGATGTGAAGATCATTGTGCTAAATCCACAGTGCAAAGGCACGGGCAGCCCTTTAACCCTGTCCACTTCCTGGACTTTTGCTTGGGTCATACGTGCTTGGAGTAGGTGTATTCCATGACGAAAGCTGGGTAATGATGTTTCCAAACTTTACCCACATGCCCCAGTTGCTGGGAGTAATGAGACACTCACAGCATAGCTATGTGAATCAATCACAAGCTAAATTGCTCACCAGGGATTCCCCCCTTTTGTCCTTCCTCTAACTCAAAATGCCCATTCATTTGAGTCATTTGTTGTTTATTTTTGGAAATAATTTTTTTTAATTTGAGACAGAGTCTCACTCTGTCGCCCAGGCTGGAGTGCAGTGACACGATCTCAGCTCACTGCAACATCCACCTCGCAGGTTCAAGTGATTCTCATGCCTTAGCCTTCCAAGTAGCTGGGACTACAGCTGCGCACCACCACCCGTGGCTAATTTTTGTATTTTTAGTAGAGACAGGGTTTTGCCATGTTGGCCAGGCTGGTCTCAAACTCCTGGCCTCAAGTGATCTGCCTGCCTCGGCCTCCCAAAATGCTGAGATCACAGGTGTGAGCCATCACACACGGCCAGTAAATAAAAATTTTTATTTACATAATGTGCCTGGTAATAACTTAAGAACTTTATTGAGCTATAATTTACATACCATATAATTCACCTGTTTAAATTATATAAATCTGGCTGTGCAAAGTGGCTCACGCCTCTAATCCCAGCACTTTGGGAGGCCGAGGTGGGTGGATCACCTGAGGTTAGCAGTTCAAGGCCAGCCTGGCCAACAGTGGTGAAACCCCATCTCTACTAAAAATACAAAAACAAAACAAAACAAAACAAATTAGCTGGGTGTGGTGGCACGCACCTGTAATCCCAGCTACTCGGGAGGCTGAAGCAGGAGAATCACTTGAACCTGGGAGGCGGAGGTTGCAGTGAGCTGAGACCATGCCACTGCACTCCAGCCTGGGCGACAGAGCAAGACTCTGTCTAAAATAAATAAATAAACAAACCAATGGTTTTTAGTATATTTACAGAGTTGCACTTGGTGAAACTTTTCATTGAGACTCACAACTTTTTTCTCTATTCCAGCTCTTCTTTTTTCCCTTCTAATTCTTCTCTTCCATTTCTTCTCTTTTTCTCTGTTTTGAGCTGTATTACTTGCACGTTAGTCTTCCTGGATCTATCCTCCAAATGTATCATATTTGCAGGGTGATTTTCATTCCTGTATAATTGTGTCTGTTTGAGTTATTTTTCCTGCTTGCTCTTCCAGATTACTAGCATAATTCTCTACAATGGCCAGCCTCTTTCAATTTGTCTATTAAAATTTGAAAATACATGTTTTACTCTTTTTTTAAAAAAATGATCTAGTTGGACATCGTTGTCTGATCTTATTTCTTTTCATGTTTTTCACATAAGCCTTTCCACAGTTCCCATCAGTGGGAGGCACCTTTTCAGGGTGTTCAACTTGTCTTCCCCTTCTGGTTTCTGGATCCCTTTAAGTAAGCAGATGATGATGATTTCCTGCATATGGCTCAGCGTGGCCTCTCTGTTCCTCAATGAGCAGGTGTTTGCAAACCTCTCCCCAAAGACTGAGGGAGCTGAGAGTCTGTGGAGACAAAGTGACTCCATCTTGGATGCTAATCTGCCATGTTGACTTCTGATTAACCCAGGTCCCATGAGTCACATGGGCCTCCTCATTCCTACTTTATTTACTGTTCTTGGTAAGGACATGTACTTACTGTAAATCCTGTCTTCGTTTTTTGTTGTTTGTTGTTTTGTTTTGTTTTTAGAGACAGGGTCTTGCTCTGTCACCTAGGCTGGAGTTCAGTGGTACAATCTCAGCTCACTGCAGCCTCTAACTCCTGGGCTGTAATGATCCTCCTGCCTCAGCCTCCCAAGTAGATGGGACCACAGGCACATGCTACCACTCCCAACTAATTTTGGTTTTCTTTTTTGTAGAGATGAGGTGTTGTTTTGTTTCCCAGATTGATCTCAAACTCCTGCCCCCAAGCAATCCTCCCTCCTCTCCCTCCCAAAGCTCTGGGATTACAGGCATTAGCCACCACATCCAGCCCCTGCCTTTAGATCAAAGCAACCTTGATATTATGGCATAAATCATAGGCTACGACGCACATAGCATTCTTGCCTGTTCTGAAGGGTTGCTTTTAATTGTCTCTACAGAGAGCATACACCCTTTCTGGGGTAAGCCCTGGGTCTGGGGGTAACAGGTGTGGAGGTCTACCTGACTTGCTGCCACCCAAGACTACGCTTCTGTCTGTAAATTCCCCAGCAAATCACCATTTACTGACAAACTGGATCTATCTGCCTTGTTTTTGGTTTCTCGGCTCCTTCAGCGTTTGGGAGCCACTTTACATGTATGACCCTTTCACGGAACAAAGGCTGAAATAAGAGGCTGACAAATCCGGTTTCTCAGAAAGAAATATTTAACAAGGACTAAGGAACAGAAGCCACGTCTTGGGCAGCTGCGAGACGATGGACACTCGTGCCCACCCTCCAGAAAATATCCTTTCTATAGCAAACTTTTAGGGTAAAATATATGCAGCTGGTCACATCTCAGACTTTCTTGCCGAAACCCATAACCACTGGGGAGGTTAAATAAGCATGTTTGTGAAGTGTTATTTATGCAGCAGGCATTGTTTGAAGACTTTGCTGCAATGCACTTTGCTATGCAAAAGGAGACCACTGGTTATCATGGCAGCTTTGCTTCAAAATGGCGTCCCTGTTGCCATGCAACAGGCTGTATTCCTACACTCCACTTCTCAAAACTGGCCCTGACAATTTCACATGCTTATCTCTTCCATGATAGTCCCTGGGCCTAAAGGGAGGACGCTTGGTAGTGCGTAGCTTTAGCAGCAGTGCATTGGCTCCACTGGAGGCAGATGCCACAGCAGCAGTAAAGGCTAAAACAAGACAGTAAGGAATGTGTGAGTACAGCACCTAAACCAAGAAGCAGCTTCTGCCACTAGGTGCCCCAGAACTCAAACCAGCCGTGAAGCCAATTATTCAAAGTAGGGGTTCGATCTGAGAGCTTGGTCATGTGGGCTTTTATATCAGTCATTAATTTAGCGATATTATCTGATTCATCAGGAATATAAACACAGCAGTTTTTCCAATTGCACAAGTGTCCCATTGTGCAGCGTGAGTATATCTAAAGCCTGGTAATTTGAGAGGACAGACTTTCTCATGACAGTGACTTCCATGATTAAAAGAGAGATTCCCATGCAGATATCATTTAAAGTTTGTTTTTTTTTTTGTAGAATTTCTTTTTTTTATTTTTTTGAGTCAGAGTCTCGCTCTATCACCCAGGCAGGAGTGCAGTAGCACAGTCTTGGCTCACTGTAACCTCCATCTCCCAGGTTCAAGCAATTCTCCTGCCTCAGCCTCCCAAGTAACTGGGATTACAGGCATGTGCCACCACGCCCAGCTAATTTTGTATTTTTTGTGGAGATGGGGTTACACCATGTTGGCCAGGCTGGTCTCGAACTCCCGACCTCAACTGATCCACCTGCCTTGGCCTCCCAAAGTGCAGGGATTACAGGCTTTGTAGAGTTTCTATATGCCAGATAATATCTTCAATAACCGGATGAGGAAGACAAATGGAGGCCAAACAATCATACCAATAAAAAACAGATCAGGACCAGTGGGATTTCAAATGAGGGAGATTGATAGACTTTGTAGTGTGTGAACTGTTCAGCCTGTGCCCGTGTATAATCCAAAGAACATCTTCCTAAACATGCAGGGGGTAACCAAGGTCATAAACTGGTGCCACATATCCAGGAAGTTCCATTTGGGGCCAACCAATAGATTCCTGGACACAGTGTCCATTCTGTAACATGCCCAATGAGTATTTTATTATATTATAGCATAGTATATAAACATCAATCTCTTGCTATCCATCACATATCCCTTGTGCAATTTGGCCAAGTATCTTTAGAATCATTCATGTGTTCCCAAGACTGAGGAGCAAGTTGACTAACATGGCCAAAAGATGGAATTAACCAAATAAACCCAGCCTGTTTTTGGGTATCAGGTTGTTTTGTTCTTTATTTAGGGTGTTGTCACTCTCTAGCAGGAAATAGCCTATCCAGCCTGCGGGTGTTTGTCGTTCCAAGCCCGGTGTGTTTCCTCCTCGGTAGTATATCTGCTGGCATCTTCATGTGCAAAATACACTGGTTGTCAATGAGGTCTGGGAGCAAGCAAAGCAGTCGTCTCAATTACCCCTGTGGGAACAGTGGTAGGCTTGGGGGACCGTTGTCCTAGCCGGTCACATGGGGCAGGCGTCCCCGCTTTGGCTGAATTTAAAGAAATAAAGGCTGGAGATAACACATTTATCTGCCTATGCAAGGTAGGTTTCCCAAATTAGAGTTTGAATTTGTGCTTTCAACACACTGGTATTTCTTTCAATTAACCCTGCTGCTTGGAGGTTCTATGGGAGATAAAAGTGCCATACTGTATGATGTTTCCTGGCCCAGTCCTGCATGTCATATCCAGCAAAATGGGTCCCTCAGTCACTGTTAATGTGCCAGGGATATCCATACATAGTACTGAGAGCCTCTAAGCCTTTAATAGTGCTGGCTTGATTAGCTTGCTCGTAGGGAGAATCTTGCAGCAGTCCAGTAGTGGTGTCCATGCAGGTTAACATGTATTTATTTCCTTGGCTTACAGGGACAGTGTCTAAATCATCCACTTGCCAATCTGTTACATGGTGGACAGCCTTCTGAATATCTGAATATGTCCTGCTTGATATGATCTACAATAGTGAACATGGTAAATGATTTGTAAGAGCTGTTGGGAGGGCACTATATATTTTTTGTTGTTGTTGTAGAGATGGGATCTCGCTATGTTGCCCAGGCTGGCCTCAAACTCCTGGCCCCAAGCAATCGTCCCACCATCGCCTCCCCACGTGTGAGCCACTGTACTTTGTACCTGAACTAGGTCACTATATATATATATATAGTGTGTGTGTATATATATACACTACATAAATATATATATACTATGTATATATACTATATAAATATATATATATGTTTTTTTTTTCCTGAGACAGAGTTTTGCTCTTGTTGCCCAGGCTGGAGTGCAGTGGCGTGATCTCAGCTCACTACAACCTCCACCTCCCGGGTTCAAGCGATTCTCCTGCCTCAGTCTCCCAAGTAGCTGGGATTACAGGCATGCGCCACCACGCCCAGCTAATTTTGTATTTTTAGTAGAGACGGGGTTTCTCCATGTTGGTCAAGCTGGTCTCAAACTCCCGACCTCAGCTGATTTGCCCGCCTTGGCCTCCCAAAGTGCTGGGATTACAGGCGTGAGCCACTGTACCCAGCCTGGTCACTATATTTTAAGAGCAATCCTGCTCCCTTGACTACCTCCCAGCCTAGTCTTGCACTTCTGTGACCACTTTTGTTATGTACCCAGGTCGATAGTTCAGCGACCTAAGCTGGCATGATGCTTCTAATTTTTTTTAGGGTTTTAGCTTCTATATTTTGTGGAACTGAGTGGTTTTTCTGTGCAGTCACCTGAAATACAGTTAAGTCAGCCACAAGGCTTTGCAGCTTTTTTCATATGTCTTGCCACATGTTCATGCCCCATATAGGTTTGTGCATAATCGTCCACTTTTCTTGCTCCTGTTGAGCCAGCCACATAATTAGGCCTTTGAATATAGCTCAGCTATCAGTGCAAAGAACCAGGGGCCAGGCTTATATGTGACTATTAACCAGGCAGCTTGCAACTCATCCCCCTGGCTCCTCTGATGCCTACCTGTATCAAACCAGATTGTATCAGTTTGTGGCTGTGTAGCAACAGCAGTCTCCCCTGCTGGAGTCCTCTGTACACCAAGCATCATCTGAATGCTTAGTGTGTCAGGTGCTGGAGTTGGAGAGAGTCAGGTGGTATCCTTTGGTTGTTCACATCGTAACAGAGCCTAATGCAGTATGTAATTCTGGGCTTAAGGGACTCATTGCTAGCATTCTTCCTTGTTGCAAATAATCATGCCATTTATTCAAGGTCAGTGTTGGGGCTACAGCGGAGGTGGGTTGTTTAAAAATCCTTCTAACCATCCCTTGATTGGTAGACCTATTCTCACAGTCATGGGAAGGGTCTTTGTTAGCAGTTCCACCTGCTGTAAAGCATTCTCTACTACTAGCACTTCTTGTTCAATAGGAGAGTATCTGGTTTCAGCTCCTTTCTTAAAGGGACTGATTTCCTACACTGTGGTTGCCATAAGGCCCAACTCATATCCTCAGGAGCAGCAGTAACATCCAAAGTCCTAGCTGTACCCTCCAAAGGGGTGCCTAAGGCCGGTGCCTGCTGTACCAGCACTTCAGCATGTTCAAAGCTGCCTGCTGTGGTGTGTCCCAGGCCCAATGTGCCCTTTCTCTGATAAGTCTGTATAGGGATCTCAAAAACTGGGCTAAGTGTGGGATGAATACTCTCCAATAACCCAAAAGACCCATAAATGTTTGGATTTCTTTGACTGTTTCTGGAGTTGACATTGTTGGGCTTTGTCAGTTATTGCACCCAGTATCAAAGGAGTGTTAACCAACCATGTAACCCCTAAAAACTTCACTGTGGGCCAGGTGCAGGGGCTGACGCCTGTAATGCCAGCACTTTGGCAGGCCAAGGTGGGCGGATCACGAGGTCAGGAGTTCGAGACCAGCCTGGCCAATATGGTGAAACCCCATCTCTACTAAAAATACAAAAGTTAGCCGGGCATGGTGGTGGGCGCCTGTAGTCCCAGTTGCTCGGGAGGCTGAGGCAGGAGAATCGCTTGGACCTGGGAGGCGGACATGGCAGTGAGACAAGATAGCACCATTGCACTCCAGCCTGGGTGACAGAGCGAGACTCCGTCTCAAAAAAAAAAAAAAAAACCACCACCAACAACAACAAAAAACACACTGTGGGCCCTGGGCCTTGCATCTTCTGAGGATTGATGGCCCATCTCCATTCCATAGATGAGCACCCAATACCATAAGACATTTCTGTAAACCAAAACAGCATGGTACTGGTACAAGAACAGACACATAGACCAGTGGAACAGAATAGAAAACACAGAAATAAGACCACGCACCCACGACCATCTGATCTTCAACAATCCTGTTGAATAGAATTCCCTATTCAATAAACGGTGCTGGGATAACAGGCTAGCCATATGCAAACAATTGAAACTGGACCCCTTCTTTACACCTTACACAAAAGTTAACTCACGATGGATTAAAGACTTAAATGTAAAACCTAAAACTATAAAACCCTGGAGACAGCCTAGGTAATACCATTCAGACATAGGCATGGGCAAAAATTTCATGGTGAAGATTCCAAAAGCAATTGCAACAAAAGGAAAAATTGACAAATGGGATTTAACTAAACTAAAGAGCTTCTGCACAGCAAAAGATACTATCAACAGAGTAAACAGACAACCTACAGAATGGGAGAGAATTTTGGCAAACTATGCATCTGACAAAGGTCTCGTATTCAGCATCTATAAAGAACTTAAACAAATTTATTTTTAAAAAGCAAACAATTCCATCAAAAAGTGGACAAATGACATGAACAGACACGTCTCAAAAGAAGACATACATGTGGCCAACAAACATATTTTAAAAAGCTAAACATCATTGATTATTAGAGAAACGCAAATCAAAACCACAATGATATCGTGCCATTGCACTCCAGCCTGGGCTATAAGAGCGAAACTCCATCTCAAAAAAACAAAACAAAAAACAAAAAAAACCCTACAATGAGATGTCATCTCACACCAGTCAGAACGGCTATTGTTAAAAAGTCAAAAAATAAAAGATGCTGGAGAGGTTGTGGAGAAAAAAGAATGCTTATACACAGTTGGTGGGAGTGTAAATTAGTTCAGCCATTGTGGAAGACACTGTGGTGATTCTTCAAAGACTTAAAGACAGATAACATCTGACCCAGCAATCCCATTACTGGGTATATACCCAAAGGAATATAAATCAGTCTGTTATAAAAACACATGCACGTGGCCGGGCGCAGTGGCTCATGCCTGTAATCCCAGCACTTTGGGAGGCTGAGGCAAGTGGATCACCTGAGGTTGGGAGTTCAAGACCAGGCTGACCAACATGGAGAAACCCCTGTCTCTACTAAAAATATAAGATTAGCCAGGCGTGGTGCTGCATGCCTGTAATCCCAGCTACTCGGGAGGCTGAGGCAGGAGAATCGCTTGAACCCGGGAGGCAGAGATTGCAGTGAGCCGAGATCACACCATTGCACTCTAGCCTGGGCAATAAGAGCAAAACTCCATCTCAAAAAAAAAAAAAAAATGCACACATATGTTCATTGCAGTGGTATTCACAATAGCAAAGACATGGAATCAACCTAAATGCCCAACAGTGATAGATTGGATAAAGAAAATGTGGTATATATACATCATGCACTACTATGCAGTCATACAAAAAGAACAAGATCATGTCCTTTGCAGGGACATGGATGGAGCTGGAAGCCATTATTCTTAGCAAACTAATGCAGGAATAGAAAACCAAATACCACGTGTTCTCGCTTAGAAGTGGAAGCTAAATGATGAGAACACATGGACACATAGAGGGGAACAACACACACTGGGGCCTATCAGAGGGTGGAGGGTGGGAGGAGGGAGAGGATCAGGAAAAACAACTAATGGATACTAGGCTTAATAGCTGGGTGATGAAATAACCTGTACAAAAAAAACCCCCATGACACACATTTACCTATGTAACAAACCTGCATATGAACCCCCGAACTTAAAATGAAAGTTAAAAACAGAAAAGCCATGACTGCAGCACAGTAAAAGCTTCAGCGGCTGACATAATGTCAACAAGATAACAAAACTAGAAGAAAAGACGGGAATGTGAACAAAGACAAGACTCTTTCATGGGCTTTGTGCTGGGGGGATACTAGTTGCACTTATTGGGAGGATAATAATTGCACTTATTTCAGCATGCCCCCTGGACAATATGAATTGTTTAATGTTGACAACCCCATGTAGGGGCAGGAAGTTGTACGAGCTCCCATTTCCTTCCTTTCTCAAGAACAGTCTTCACTACATGCACCTTCGATCTGAATTTTTCCACTGAAGTTTGCGAAGTCTTTCCTAACAGAATACCCATGCCTAAAACGTTTTCTGGAATAAGAAAAATAAACACCATATATGGGGCGGGGGAGCTTCCCCAATACCTAGATGTATTAAAGTCCTTCTCATCACGATCGTTTGTCCCCATAACCATTGATGGCAGACCATTGACCAGGGTGTATTTATGGATTTCCATGAATTAAAGTATATTCTGCCCTAGTATCTACTAAGGAAATAGTCTTCTCCTTATTTTTTTGAGAGGAACAGTAAATGTTGAGCTCAATATGGGGCCTCTGGTCACCGGCAACATGGGGTTGACCTTGGCCCCACTCCTAATCTTGGGCCCAGCATGGAATCCCCCTCTGATAGGCTGGAGTATTAGAATGAGGGGTTGAGTCATCTTCCTCTTCTGTTAGAGGGGCAGAAATGAAGGGACAAAACAGCTTTTCAGTCTGTACTTCCCTCCATAAGGCTACTAACACAGCATTTTTCATATTTTCCGTATTTTAACATTTTTTACATATTTTTTCTCAGAATTATTCTGCTTCCAATAATAAGTCATGCCACATTTGCCTGTTGTTGACTCTAATTGGTCGCTTTCCCTTATTTTCCCCCTTCTTCCTGTGGAGCATTATCTTTCCCCTTTGTCAGCCCTTGCCGGGTTACAAAGCACACCCTGTCCCTAGCTTTCTCAGTTGCTCCCAAATCTGTGATGGCTTCTCCTATGTCATATACATCTTTTTTTTTTTAAGACGAAGTTTCACTGTTGTTGCCCACGCTGGAGTGCAATGGCGCAATCTCGGTTCACTGCAACCTTCGCCTCCCACGTTCAAGCGATTCTCCTGCCTCAGCCTCCCGAGTAACTGGGATTACAGGTGCCTGCCACCACACCCGGCTAATTTTGTATTTTTAGTAGAGATGGAGTTTCACCATGTTGACCAGGCTGGTCTTGAACTCCTGACCTCAGGTGATCCACCCACCTTGGCCTCCCAAAGTGCTGGGATTACAAGTATGAGCCACCGCACCCAGCCCTTTTTTTTTTTTTTTTTTTGAGACAGAGTCTCACTCTGTTGCCCAGGCTGGTGTGCAGTGACACAATCTCAACTGACTGCAACTTCCACCTTCTGAGTTCAAGCAATTCTCCTACCTCAGCTTCCCAAGTAGCTGGGGATACAGGCACACCACCCAGCTAATTTTTGTATTTTTAGTAGAAATGGGGTTTCACCACGTTGTCCAGGCTGGTCTCGAACTCCCAACCTCAAGTGATCCGCCTGCCTCAGCCTCTCAAATTGCTGGAATTACAGGTGTGAGCCCCTGTGCCCGGCCTTCCCACATCATATACATCTTGTCCCATTTATAGGACTCAATAATGTCAGCCAAGGGCTGTGCCATTCTCCTGGTGCACCCTGCAGCAATTTATTTTTCATCCCTGCAGGAAAAAACTGTTTTAAGTCCTGTGAGAACCCAAACATAGATAACTTGACTCATTCCTAATTCTTGGAGAAGCCCCTGGGCCTCTTCTGTTGACTGCCAGGAGGTCATCCTTCCTGGTAAATTTCCCTCATTAGGTCAAGCCTCCCTCATAGCTAGAATGAGCCAGTCCATAAGCTATGACTCCCTTGTGTCTGCCTTGCCTTAACAGAGATGCTTCTGCAGGGCTGCATGGGTGGTGATGTTACTCATTTTTTCTGCTTCTCCTGTTAAGGAAATATCATCAGCCCCTGTGTCCCACAATCAGACCATCCAAGCAGCCAGGGATTCCCTAGGTAGTTGTTTAAAGGCCTTTGCAATCTCTAAGAGTTCTGCCGCGGTAGATTCCCTGACAGTGAGAATCTCATGTATCAGCTGACCCCCGTTTTGCTGCTGTGTTAGGTTTCGCTTTCCTTTGCATGAGGCAGTGAGCTTGCCAATGATCCCCATCCCCCTCCACACCTGTGACTTCTGTGTCATCAGTCTTCCTCTTCATAACAGTCCCAGGGATTCCAAATTTTCACATCCCAGTTGGGCTTTCTTACGAGAGCTCTGATTTTTGGTCATTTCCATGTCTTTCTCCCTAGGTGAACAAATCTACATGCTAACATTTCAATTTTTGTCTCTTGGTCTTCGATTTTGTTTGCTAAGTTGGATGCGAGGAGAGACCTGGAGAGGTACACGTCCTTTTCTAGTTGCAATTCCTTCTCTAGACATTTAATTTTGGCTTCTGCTGCTAGCCGGACCTTCATTGCCAAAAGAAGCAGCCAACCCACTGCAGCGGCTATTGGCCGCCCTTCTGTACCCCAGTGCACTATGCGGTTTTCAGTTAATAACTGCTCTAGGCCACCCAGCATTTTCAAGGCATCCCTGCACTCACGCAGAGGTGCACAGGTATCGAACAGTTGTGCCATCCAACCCTACACAGACGTGGCTGCCGCCCTGGAGTTTCCTTACAGATGCTTCATTCTCCTTCCCCATTCCTTGTTCTCCCATCTCCTGGCTGGGAGATCACCAAATGTTCTACCATGAGCAGGTCTACAGAAATCTACCCCTAAAGGTTGAGGGGAAAAGAGATCAAAGAAAGAGACTCACAAATCCAGTTTCTCACAGAGAAATATTTAATGGAGACTTCCAAACAGAAGTGATGTCTGAGGTGGCCACAAGATGGTGGATTCCTGCACTCCCTCTCCAAAAAATATCCTTTCTAGAGTAAGCTTTTAGGGGAAAACGTGCAACTGGTCACATCACAGACTTTCTTGCTGAAATCCATGACTGATGGGGAGGTTAGATAAGCATCTTTGTGAGAGGTTGATTATGCTACAGGCATTGTTTTAAAGCCTTGATGCAGAGCACCTTGGTATTGCAGGGGTCAAACACTGGACATCTGGCCAGGCGCAGTGGCTCACACTTGTAATCTCAGCACTTTGGGAGGCCAAGGCAGGAGGATCACTTGAGGCCAGGAGTTCAAGACCAGCTTGTGCAACAAAGTGAGGCCCTGTCCCTATAAAAAATTTTAAAAATTAGCCAGGCATGGTGGCACACGAAACTGTAGTCCCAGCTACTCAGGAGGCTGAGGCAGGAGGATTGCCTGAGCCCAGGAATTAAAGGCTGCAATGAGCTATGATTGCACCACTGCAAGACTCCATCTAAAAAAACAAAATGGCCATCATGGTGGTTTCAGTTCAAGATGGTATCACTCTTACCATGCAACAGGTTGTTTTCCCGTAGCCGCATTGGTAAGATCCAACTCTTTGGTTTGCTGACGCTGGAGAAACCCAATAAGTGGTGGAAGATGGAGCAATTTCTACTGCTGTGAGTTGGAGTGAACCCACCAACAGACTGCTAATTCTCTGCTGAGGGCTCTGTCCCAAGCAGGAGCCCTCCATTACCTTGTGGGCTCAGAGCAACTTAGCCTCCAAAGCAGCTCCCCTCTGTCTTCCAAGACCTGGAGGACCCTCTTCCCTGGGCTCATGAAAGGGATACGCGCAGCTCTTCTGGGCGGGGATTTATGAGAGTCTTGGGTCTTTGCCAAGAGCCTCTTGGAAGATTCGACCTTAGCAGGCCAGAAAGTCTTTCCCTTGGGAAACCAGGGAGCACTCTGAGGGAGATGAGTGTCACCAGCTCCTCCACCCTGATGGGTAGTCAGGCCTGGAGCACATGGAAATGCCCTGGGAACCTCGACTTCATTTAATATGCGCACCCCCTCCTCCCCGCCAACACACACACACAGAGCAGGTAGTTGTAACGCCTCTACCTCATCCTGCTCTCGGCTCTTCAAGTATCACAACCTAATTGCTGTGTACCACAGGCCTCATGCACGAGACCGTAGCATGCTGGCACCCGCCTTCTCTCCTTATCTCTCCCAAGTCAATTCTCTAGCCAACCGGGGTGTCTCAGAGATACGGGTACCTTGCCCAGGGCAAAAAAGATTAGAAAATGCAGACACACAGGTAAGAATGAGGTCTCTGGATTTTACTGTGGAGATTTTGAATGCCAGATGGAGTCCAGCATGGAGCTTTTCTCCTATAACTGAGAAGTTCATCTCAGAGCTAGACACCCACCCCGCGGCACGCACAGCTTCTCTTTGTCGTGTGTGTCAGATGAGATGTATTTATTTCTTAGCTAAATGAGCAATATAGTATTCTCTTTCCAGTGTCTGGTAAAGGCAAGAGAGGTAAGGAATGTCTTCCTCAAGATTTTCGGGATCTCAAACAAAGCTGGGAGGGGTCTCCAGGGATGAATGAAAGGAAACGAGGTCTTGGGTCCCCAGGTCTCTTCCTTCCTGAAGAATGCGGCACTCGCTTCGGGGCCACTCAGGGCCCGTTGTTCCTCCCGCTCATCTCCATGGCTATGGAGGATACTGGTCCCCTCCAGAGCCAGTTAGGACTCCACCTGGGCCTGTGGGAGGCTCCATGATTCCCTCCAGGGCCTGGGCCAAGGCCATGGTTGAGGCCATGAGGGTGGTAGACAGCTGTGTTAAAGGCGTTTCTCAGGGACAGGCTGTTTCTCTAGAAAAAGAAGAGTCAATAGTTTCAGAATTGCATCCCTGTCTCCCATGCCTTTACCACGGACGCCTTCTGGAATCTTCTCCCACTTCCAACCATACTCCTTACCTAGTTCTCCTTTCTCCAGTCCTTTCTGTGGCCCCCTTTTCCCACAGGTCACCAGCTTCCTCTGCACTGACCTGCCATGTCTCTGTGTTACTCTCTCCTGATCTCCCTTCCTCCCTACCCACCCCTGACTTGAGACCGTTTCTATTCACACCCATTTCCTTGTGTTTCTGCTGCTCCTTCCTCCAGGCATTTTCTTGCATATTAGGCACTCACCACACAGAAGAAGAGCCCAGCAAAGAGCCCCACGGCCGCCACAACCGAGACCAGGGTGATGAGGAAGATTTCCCATGGCACCAGGGACCCACCAGGCTTCGCCTCACTCACTGCAGTAGATGCACTATGGGAAGTTGTGTGCATTCCAGTCAGAGCTGGTGTTCCAGAGCCTGCAGGGGTCACACTGGACCCAGAGTTGGTGGCTGTGCTGGCCCCACTGGAGGTTGTGCTGGACTCAGAGTTGGTGGCTGTGCTGGCCCCACTGGACGCTGTGCTGGACTCAGAGTTGGTGGCTGTGCTGGCCCCACTGGACGGTGTGCTGGACTCGGAGTTGGTGGCTGTGCTGGTCCCACTGGAGGTCGTGCTGGACTCAGAGTTGGTGGCTGTGCTGGCCCCACTGGAGGGTGTGCTGGACTCAGAGTTGGTGGCTGTGCTGGCCCCACTGGAGGGTGTGCTGGACTCAGAGTTGGTGGCTGTGCTGGCCCCACTGGACGGTGTGCTGGACTCGGAGTTGGTGGCTGTGCTGGTCCCACTGGAGGTCGTGCTGGACTCAGAGTTGGTGGCTGTGCTGGCCCCACTGGAGGGTGTGCTGGACTCAGAGTTGGTGGCTGTGCTGGCCCCACTGGAGGGTGTGCTGGACTCAGAGTTGGTGGCTGTGCTGGCCCCACTGGACGGTGTGCTGGACTCGGAGTTGGTGGCTGTGCTGGTCCCACTGGAGGTCGTGCTGGACTCAGAGTTGGTGGCTGTGCTGGCCCCACTGGAGGGTGTGCTGGACTCAGAGTTGGTGGCTGTGCTGGCCCCACTGGAGGTTGTGCTGGACTCAGAGTTGGTGGCTGTGCTGGCCCCACTGGAGGTCGTGCTGGACTCAGAGTTGGTGGCTGTGCTGGCCCCACTGGAGGGTGTGCTGGACTCAGAGTTGGTGGCTGTGCTGGTCCCACTGGAGGTTGTGCTGGACTCAGAGTTGGTGGCTGTGCTGGCCCCACTGGACGGTGTGCTGGACTCAGAGTTGGTGGCTGTGCTGGTCCCACTGGAGGTCGTGCTGGACTCAGAGTTGGTGGCTGTGCTGGCCCCACTGGAGGGTGTGCTGGACTCAGAGTTGGTGGCTGTGCTGGCCCCACTGGAGGGTGTGCTGGACTCAGAGTTGGTGGCTGTGCTGGCCCCACTGGACGGTGTGCTGGACTCGGAGTTGGTGGCTGTGCTGGTCCCACTGGAGGTCGTGCTGGACTCAGAGTTGGTGGCTGTGCTGGCCCCACTGGAGGGTGTGCTGGACTCAGAGTTGGTGGCTGTGCTGGCCCCACTGGAGGTTGTGCTGGACTCAGAGTTGGTGGCTGTGCTGGCCCCACTGGAGGTCGTGCTGGACTCAGAGTTGGTGGCTGTGCTGGCCCCACTGGAGGGTGTGCTGGACTCAGAGTTGGTGGCTGTGCTGGTCCCACTGGAGGTTGTGCTGGACTCAGAGTTGGTGGCTGTGCTGGCCCCACTGGACGGTGTGCTGGACTCAGAGTTGGTGGCTGTGCTGGTCCCACTGGAGGTCGTGCTGGACTCAGAGTTGGTGGCTGTGCTGGTCCCACTGGACGGTGTGCTGGACTCAGAGTTGGTGGCTGTGCTGGTCCCACTGGAGGGTGTGCTGGACTCAGAGTTGGTGGCTGTGCTGGCCCCACTGGACGGTGTGCTGGACTCATAGTTGGTGGCTGTGCTGGTCCCACTGGAGGTTGTGCTGGACTCAGAGTTGGTGGCTATGCTGGCCCCACTGGAGGTCGTGCTGGACTCAGAGTTGGTGGCTGTGCTGGTCCCACTGGAGGTTGTGCTGGACTCAGAGTTGGTGGCTATGCTGGCCCCACTGGAGGTCGTGCTGGACTCAGAGTTGGTGGCTGTGCTGGTCCCACTGGAGGGTGTGCTGGACTCAGAGTTGGTGGCTGTGCTGGTCCCACTGGAGGGTGTGCTGGACTCAGAGTTGGTGGCTGTGCTGGCTCCACTGGACGGTGTGCTGGACTCAGAGTTGGTGGCTGTGCTGGCCCCACTGGAGGTTGTGCTGGACTCAGAGTTGGTGGCTGTGCTGGCCCCACTGGAGGTTGTGCTGGACTCAGAGTTGGTGGCTGTGCTGGCCCCACTGGAGGGTGTGCTGGACTCAGAGTTGGTGGCTGTGCTGGCCCCACTGGAGGTCATGCTGGACTCCGAGTTGGTGGCTGTGCTGGCCCCACTGGACACTGTGCTGGACTCAGAGTTGGTGGCTGTGCTGGCCCCACTGGAGGTCGTGCTGGACTCAGAGTTGGTGGCTGTGCTGGTCCCACTGGACACTGTGCTGGACTCAGAGTTGGTGGCTGTGCTGGCCCCACTGGAGGTTATGCTGGACTCAGAGTTGGTGGCTGTGCTGGCCCCACTGGAGGTTATGCTGGACTCAGAGTTGGTGGCTGTGCTGGCCCCACTGGAGGTCATGCTGGACTCAGAGTTGGTGGGTGTGCTGGCTCCACTGGAGATCACACTGGATCCCGTGTTGGCAGAGGTGCTAGTCCCACTGGAATTTGTTGCTGAAGAAATCATATAATGACAAATATATATTGTGTATATATACTTTCTGCTTATTGCTTGGCTAAATTCATTACATAAATAATTTTACTTAATGCTCACTACAGCGCTATAACATAGATGCTATTATCACCAGCTGAGATGAATAAATTGAGACTTTAAAATGTTGATACTGGGCCGGGCGCGGTGGTTCACGCCTGTAATCCCAGCACTTTGGGAGGCCGAGGTGGGTGGATCACCTGAGGTTGGGAGTTCGAGACCAGCCTCACCAACATGCAGAAACTCTGTCTCTACTAAAAATACAAAATTAG
Organism: Symphalangus syndactylus; assembly: GCF_028878055.3. Lineage (NCBI taxonomy): Eukaryota > Metazoa > Chordata > Mammalia > Primates > Hylobatidae > Symphalangus > Symphalangus syndactylus. Next base: position 40,643,429 of record NC_072445.2, read on the forward strand.
CCGGCTGTAGTGGCAAATGCCTGTAATCCCAGCTACTTGGGAGGCTGAGACAGGAGAATCACTTGAACCCGGGAGGCAGAGGTTGTGGTGAGCTGAGATCGAGCCATTGCACTCCAGCCTGGGAGACAAGAGCAAAACTCCGTCTCAAAAAAAAAAAAAAAAAAATTGACACTGGCCCAAGTTTACACAGCTAGTGAGTGGTGGAACAGGAAACTGAACCCAGGCTACCGAATCCACACTTGTGGAGACTAAGCTAAGTCAACCACCCACCCGCAACACCAGAGTTACATCATCTAGTTTCACTGGTAGGTAACCTTATTCCACATTCCGCTATACAAGATACAATACAGATATAAAGTATTATAAAAGAATTATAGGACTAGGTGAAACTAGTATATATTGATCAATTTTTTTCTTAAGTAGTATTGCTTCCTTCTTGGAAAATATTTCTCAGAATAATATTCAGAACACACTTATATCAGAATTACTTAAGGGAGCATGTTGAAAATATTCTTAAGCATATCATTCCAGACTAAATGAATTAGAGTTTGAGATGGGCCCTGGAGTCTGCACGTACAGCAAGAAGCCAGGTGATTATATGCATTCAAGTTCCGGGGGCCCTTGATCACTATGGCCAAGGCTAGAGAAGAACAAGTTATATGTAGCTCAAATACATAAGAGCTCCCAGGATTAAGGGCTGTAAACCAACGTCTAAAGGTAGAAGGAAGGCTTTTAACTTCTTGGAGGCTTAGCTGGAGTTAAGATTATGTCAAATTTTTGCCTTTTATTTCCCTAAAGGATGAAGACATTCAACCTCCCCAGCCTGTACGTGGGAGGCTGACGTGGAATTAGGTGTAGGGGTAGGAGAGAAATTGAGTTTGTAGAATATAGAAGAGTGATATTTTATTTTATTTTATTTTATTTTATTTTATTTTATTGTTTATTTATTTATTTGTTTTTGAGACAGTCTCGCTCTGCTGCCCAGGCTGGAGTGTAGTGGAGCAATCTCAGCTCACTGCAACATCCGCCTCCCACGTTCAAGCGATTCTCCTGCCTCAGCCTCCTGAGTAGCTACGATTACAGGCATAAGCCACCCCGCCAGGTTAATTTTTGTACTTTTAGTAGAGATGGGGTTTCACCATGTTGGCCAGTCTGGTCTCAAACTCCTGGCCTCAAGACATCCATCCGCCTTGGCCTCCCAAAGTGCTGGGATTAGAGGCGTGAGCCACTGGGCCTGGCCTTATTTTATTATTTTATTTTTTTGAGACAGAGTCTCACTCTGTCGCCCAGGCTGGAGTGCAGTGGCACCATCTCGGCTCACTGCACCCTCCGCCTTCTGGGTTCAAGCGATTTTCCTGCCTCAGCCTCCTGAGCTGGGACTACAGGGACAATCCAACACACTCAGCTAATTTTTGTATTTTTAGTAGAGACAGGGTTTTGCCATGTTGGCTAGGCTGGTCTTGAACTTCTGATCTCAATGACCTGCCTGCCTCACCCTCCTAAAGTGCTGGGATTAAAGGCATGAGCCACTGTGCCCCACCAGAAGAGTGACATTTTAAAAGCAGCCAACTCTTCTTGTTCTTAATATTTAAAACCCCAACCATATCACACAGGTTGTTACCATTTTACAGATGCAGAAATTGAGGCGCAGAGAAGCAATTGACCTAAAGTACACAGTTAATAGGTGGAGCCGTAATTCAGATGTAGGCAATGTGAGACCAGAGCCCAATTTTAACCACTGTGTCTGACTGCTTCCTGCATGACGCACATTGTTAGGCTGAAGTGATTTGAGTAAAATGATGATCCTCACTTTATGGAAGAGAAGCAGAGCTAGCCCCAGTAGTGGTCACATCTCTCCCAACTCCTCAAAGGTTCTCGGACCACCTGATTTTAAATAAAATCACTCACCGGCTTCTAAATGCAGTAGTAGACAAAACGTAAGGAGAACACTTCCTTTCAGCATCTTCATCTGTCTCTTTGTGGCTGGAAAGCTAGATGCCTGGGTCCTAGATGTGCCAAGACTTTAGAGGGCAAAGAACAGAGGATTCTTGAGAAAGGGTGAAGGTGAAGGTGAAGAGATAAAGGCTGGTGCTTCCAGGAGCCTGGGTCTCCTACGTTTGTGTTCCTGGGAAGAATCTTGGACTCAGGGGTGGGCAGCTGGATGCCTGGGTTCCTTAGGCTTCCTCCAGGCAATGTAGTTGCCTCTTTCTCTGTTGTGAAAGAGCTGCAGGGGCCTTTATAGCTTCACATGGTCTGGGGAGGGGTGGGGCAGTTGACCTGACAGTCTGTCAACTACAGGCAGGTGACAGAACGATACCAAGCCTGGGAAGGAATAGAGCGGGGGTCAAGAGGAAGGTGAGAAAGGAGAATGACATGATCACACTAGGCAGGGTGCTGGGCTGGGTTGCAGCAGGAAGTAGAATGGGATAAGGAGATCATGGTTGTCAGAGTGGAAGGGACCCACCCTTTGAAGCAGGGACTGGGTTAGAAACCTGTTCCAGCTCAAGAATTTGTTTTCTGGTCAGGAAGTCCTGTGGGCCTGCTTTAGCATGAAAGAAGCCCTAATGAGCTGAGCCAAGAGGGTAGGATCTCACATCTCTACAGCAGACAGTAATAGGGGACCCAAAAGAGACCAGTAACTAGGACTCTGGACTCCTGGGTTATGGGCAGAAGACAAATGGAGTGTTGCTGAGTATGCAGTAGGCACTCAACAATGCACATTGAAGGAACAGGGGAAGAGAGATCCAGAAGACATAAAGGAGAGAGAATGAAAACATGTTTGGGGTCTCTGGGGCATGGGAACTGAGGGTGTGGGAGAGTATTGAATACGTCCCCTGTCAGACTCATGGCAGGAGAAGGAGGGTAGGGTCTCCTTCTGACCCTCAACCATACGAGCTCCCATCTGTTTTGTTTTTGTTTTCAGAGGGCTCTATAGGAGCCTTTCCACCCTGAGATCCTTCTGATGTGCCTTCGCCTCAGTTCCAAGGAAGCATCTCTCAGGAGAGTACACACAGCAGGGAGAGACACAGTGCCATATCGGGACACAAGTCTGATGGGAGGAGGGAGATCAACAGTCCAGGCCCTGGAGGACCCTTGAATTTGATCTGGACACTTGGATATGGCCAGCAGAGAGGAAAGAGTCAGCTAAAAGAGTGTGACTGAAGAGACCCAAATGAGCAGAGGATTTGGGGAGGTCTGAAACGGCATCTGTGACCAGGCTGATGGGGTTCCAATATACAGTCTGTATTTTCTGTCTTAGTCCATTGGTGTTGCTATAAAGGAATCCCTGACTTTGGGTGACATAGAGAAAAGAGGCTCATTTGGCTCACGGTTCTGCAGGCTGTATGAGAAGCATGGCACCAATGTCTGCGCTGGTGAGGGCTTCAAAAAGCTTCCACTCATGGCCAAAGGAGAAGGGGAGCTGGTTTGCACAGATTATATAGCGAGAGAGAGGAAGCTGGAAAAAAGGAATGGAGGAGGTGACAGGATCTTTTCAACAACCAGTTCTTGTGGGAACTAAGAATGAGAACTCACTGGTTTGAGAACAGCACCGAGCTGTTCATGAGGGATCTGTTTCAACCACCCAAACTCCTCCCACCAGGCTCCACCTCCAACATTGGGAATCAAATTTCTTTTTTGAGACGGAGTCTCGCTCTGTCACCCAGGCTGGAGTGCAGTGGCGCGATCTCGGCTTACTGCAAGCTCCGCCTCCCGGCCGGGTTCACACCATTCTCCTGCCTCAGCCTCTCCAAGTAGCTGGGACTACAGGCGCCCGCCACCACACCCGGCTAATTTTTTGTATTTTTGGTAGAAACGGGGTTTCACTGTGGTCTCGATCTCCTGAATTCGTAATCTGCCCGCCTCGGCCTCCCAAAGTGCTGGGATTACAAGCGTGAGCCACCGCGCCCGGCGGGAATCAAATTTCAACATGAGACTTGGCAGGGTCTAACAACCATACCCAAACCATTGCAGTGACCAAAGTGAGTTGTCTGCATTTCCCCCATCAATGACGAGAAGCTTCCTGGAAGACACAGTCTCTCAGATAGTTTATTTGTAGGCGAACGAGCTTTCCTGACATGCAAGTTCTGTTAGAAGGAAGCTGGCAAGCAGGAGGTGGCTGAAGACATGAAGGAGCTCTGAATGAGTGAGATGGAGAAGCAGAAAGGGTCAGCGGTGTGCTGGGAAACGCTCAGAAGTGAGTCTGCCTAGTGGCTGTGATGGGAAGTTCCAGAGGCTCAGGTATGCAGGAACGCTCAGTGGCAGTTTGGGTCCCGGACTCCCAGCAATCCTTCTGATGTGCCAGTATTCTGCAGCTGAAAAGCCAATAGCACTCTAAGAATTTTCTTCTTCCAGAATTATTTAGAAACAGAGATCCTAGATTCAAGTCCAAATTTCACCTTTTAGAGGCTACTCTGAAAATTGTAGCATGCATACTTATCAGAGCCTAATGTAATTAATATCTTTACTCGCTATCAAAATAATACAAAGACCTCAGAACATTTTAATTCACATTACCCATCTCCCAAATCATACCCTAATGTCATCAAGTATTTTAATTTCAGCTTGTTTTTTAACTTCATGAAAGATTATTGTAAAAAAAAAAAAGATTATTGTTGTCTGCTTACACACCCTCAGCCTGAACACAGTCACACAGCCACGTTAAGCTGCAAGAGAAAATGAGGAAGACTGTCTCTAGCTGGGTAGATGTGTGCTCAGCTGACACTTGAGAGTTCTGTTGCTAAAGATGGAGAATGGGTGTTAGCAGAAAACCATAAAGCCGTGACATGATCCAGCAACCCCACTGCTAAGTAGGTACCCAAAAGAAAGGAAATCAATATATCAAAGAGATATCCGCACTCTAACGTTTGTTGCAGCACTGTTTGCAATAGCTAAGATTTGGAAGTGTCTATTAACGGATGAATGAATAAAGAAGGCATGGTACAGGCCGGGCACAGTGACTCACGCCTGTAATCCCAGCACTTCGGGAGGCCGAGGTGGGTAGATCATGAGGTCAGGAGTTTGAGACCAGCCTGGCCAACATGGCGAAATCCCTTCTCTACTGAAAATACGAAAAAATTAGCCAGGTGTGGTGGCGGGCACCTGTAATCCCAGCTACTCGAGAGGCTCGGGAGGCTGAGGCAGGAGAATCACTTGAACCCGGGAGGCGGAGGTTGCAGTGAGCCAAGATTGTACCATTGCACTCCAGCCTGGGCGACAGAGGGAGATTCGTTCTCAAAAAAAAAAAAAAGCCGGGCACGGTGGCTCATGCCTGTAATCCCAGCACTTTGGGAGGCAGAGGCGGGCGGATCATGATGTCAGGAGTTCACGACCAGCCTGGCCAGCATGGTGAAGCTCCGTCTCCACTAAAAATACAAAAAATAGCTGGGTGTGGTGGCAGACATCTGTAATCCCAGCTACTCAGGAGGCTGAGGCAGGAGAATTGCTTGAACCTGGGAGGCAGAGGTTGCAGTGAGCCAAGACCGAGCCACTGCACTCCAGCCTGGGTGACGAGCAAGACTCTATCTTGGAAAAGAAAAGAAAAGAAGAGAAGAGGGGAGGGGAGGGGAGGGGAGGGGAGGGGAGGGGAGAGGAGAGGAGAGGAGAGGAGAGGAGAGGAGAGGAGAGGAGAGGAGAGGAGAGGAGAGGAGAGGAGAGGAGAGGCAAGAAAAGAAAATGTGGTACATATACATAGTGGAGCATCATTCAGCCATAAAGAAAGAATGAGATCCAGTCATTTGCAGCAACGTGGCTGGACATGGAGATCATTATGTTAAGTGAAATAAGCCCAGCACAGAAAGACAAACATTGCATGTTCTCATTTATTTATGGGATCTAAAAATCAAAAACAATTGAACTCATGGACACAGAGGCTAGAAGGATGGTTACCAGAGGCTGGGAAAGGTAGTGGGAGGATTGGGGGAGGTAGAGATGGTTAATGAATTAATTAATTAAATGAATTAAATTAATTTAAAAAAACAAATGAATTAAAAAGAATGAATAAGACCTACTCTTTGATAGCACAACAGGGTAACTATAGTCAATAATAACTTAATTGTATATATTAAAATAACATAAAGAGTGTAATTGGATTTTTTGTAACTCAAAGGATAAATGCTTGAGGGGATAGATACCCCATTCTCCACGATGTGCTGATTTCACATTGCATACCTGTATCAAAACATTTCATGTATCCCATAAATATATACACCTACTATGTACCACAAAAAGTAAAAATAAAAAAATTAAAAATAAAACCATGACATATGTTTAAACCTACTTACCTTATATTCTGTATTTAAGAATTTCAATACCTAAAGTCTTTGAGGATCTGATACTGCTATCTAGTTTTTTGGTTTTGTTTTCTTCCTTGCTGGTTTTCACTCATGGTATCTGTTTTCACTTATGATTTGAGAATCATGACTATAAATTTATTTTTCTCGGAATGTTATCTGTCGAGGTCAAGGCTGCAGTGGCACTAGCATAGCTCACTGCAGCCTCGACCTGGGCTCAGGAAATCCTACTGCCTCAGCCTCCCAAATTTCTGGAATTACAGATTAACGTACGATCTTTCACAGATAATTTGCATGTTTTTTCCAAGCATATGGAGTCATTACCATTTGAGGATTATTTTATTATTATATTTTTAATTAAAAAATTTTATTGACATTGTTACTATATATACTTACGGGGTACAATTTAATGTTTTAATACATATATATGCTGTATAATTTGAGGATTATTTTAAATTAAACTATAGGATTGCGGTCTTTTGAATTACCTAGACTGCATGATTTTTGGCTACAAACCATGTAAGTAAGGTATTGTTGGTTGTTGTGGTTACAATTTATTTCTCAAGGGATACTCCCTCTACCCTCCTCTGCACCAAATTTAGAGACAGGCAATTTTGCTTACATTTCCTTAGAGGAGGGGCAGGTTTATTTTTAGTTAACATTCTCACTGAAAGTTACAGATTTATGTGATTCCTCCCCACCCCTGACCTTGGGCTGATCCAACTGACGCTGTAATACCCGAAGCTTAAGTTCTTTGGGTTTCGCAAAAGTTGGCTTCGGTACTTCCCTTACCTCCTGGGTCCTATTTAGTCTTTAATTTTAGCATTCCATACTTTCATGCCAATTCACTGACTCTTTTAAGAAGATTTTGAAGTCCATAACTTAGCTTTGCAGTGTATTTTCAGTCAGGGCACGTAGTCTGTTATATAGCCAGAAGTTTAAGTCGTCATTGGATTGTTTTGAGAAATAAATGGTGATGTATTTACAGGCACTAGCATAGTGTTTGACACTTAATAAGCATGCAATAATAAAGGACAAAGAGAAAATAAAAAAGACAAACATAAATACATAAATACATAGATGCCAGGTGTATTTTGAGATTTTAATTTGTAGCACTGTCCCAGTAAATTTCTTCTAACTTATCACATAGCATTTGAAAGAGGCAAAGAAGTAGGGAGGGAGACTCTTCCTAAAGATGAAGAACTGGAGGGCACTGAGTGAGTCTAAGAGGGTTTTCTGATCTACTCAGTTTTTACAGTTTGAAGTTACAAATCCAAATGAAGAAAGTCGTGTAATTACAAATTCTCAGGTGAAATTTTTTACCTCCTCCATTATTATAAACTGTGATAATCTTATTGTTCCTCCTACTGGTCAGGTTCCATCCTGAGGAAACGATAGAAAGCCAAAGCCTAAAGAGTTCTGACTTGTGTGTTGAGAGATCAAAGAGAAATTGTTCTGAGCTTGATCGTCGTGACCCCTCCTCCCCACAAGAGTTGGAACCATGGTTAAGCTCGGGGATATTTTCACTTGAGCTCACATCCAAATCTGATGAGGCTGCAGGTCTCCTCCAGAGCCACTCCTTATTTTTCTGGCTGTCCCATTGGCCAAACCCTCTGTGCTCTTTTCTCTGGTTCTTTTCTTGATCTTGATCATGACCATCTCTATGGCCAATTCTTTGGAGACCTCAGGGAAGCCCATCCTGACCCATTTTATGGTCACTACCTTCTCCATCATCCCCCTTCTTCCCCAAGATTTTCTTTTCCATAGCACCTTCCATTATCCAGTCTATGTCCACACTCTCCTCTTCTTTGGTGACCTCCTCTGTGATGCATTTCATGGTTATTGCTGTAGCCTCCTCCAAGTACACAATGCCCGCCATGATTCACTCCACAGCCATCTCCGTGGCTGTGGCTCAGTTCATAGTCCACGCCATGTCCAAAGCCATGTGTTCCTGCGTGTCCCCTCTCAAGTCCCCCTCCATGAATGACTGCATTTCACAGGCTGTGGAATGTCCCAGAGCCCAGGACTGAGTCCAGGTATAGACCAAGGCCAAGGCTGTGGTCATGGAGGTTAGAAATGCCTCTATTTGTCAGGGTAAAGAAAGATTCTTCTAAAAGAGAAAAATATATATATTAGTAGTTAACTCCTTTTCTTCCTTATCATTAAACCTTCTTGGATTATCAAAACTCATAAATTTTCACTTTTCAATATTGTCTATTTTCTCATCAAGTCTTCCTGTGTGTGTGTGTGGATGATATTTAGGACTCTCTTCCTATCATTTATTTAGTTCTTGGAGAAAACAGTCTTCCTAATTAGTATACTTATACCTTGGTAGGGATCTATGCTGCTCAACTTTCAAGACAAGGTAAGTCTGGGCATGGTGTCTCATACCTATAATCCCAAAACTTTTGGAGGCCGAGGTAGGTGGATTGCTTGAGCCCAGGCATTCCAGAGACCAGCCTGGGCAACATGGTGAAACCCCATCTCTACAAAAAAAAAAAAAAAAGAGAGAGACAAGGTAAATTCACATCCTGTACCTGGGAGTAGAGTCAGCTAGGAGTAGGGAGTCTTTTATTGTGTTAATCAACCAAAAAGGTTGCATGTCTATGAGGTCAGGTAAAAATAAATAAAAGTTCATAAGGCCAGGTACAGTGGCTCATGCCGGTAATCCTGGTACTTTCTGAGGCCAAGGCGAGGGAATCACTTGAACCCAGGAGATAGAAGCTGCAGTGAGCCAAGATGGCACCACTAGACTCCAGCCTGGGTGACAGAGCGAGACCCCATCCAAAAATTAAAATGAAAAATTTTTTTTAAAGTTCATAAAATAGAAGCTAGAACAGTGTTTACCTTTGATGGAGTGGGTATTATCTGGGAAGGGCTACAAAATAAACTACTCAGATGGTAGAAATATTCCATATTTTAAGCTAGGTAATGGTTATACACGTGTTTAAACATTTTAAAATTAATCAAGCTGTACAAATAATATTTGTGTACTTTTGTAAATTATAGTTCAAAATTTTTTCATCTGTGAACAGTATTTTTTTTAATTAATATTGTTCTTTTTATTTTTTTTTATTTCTTGAGACAGAGTCTTGCTCTGCTACCCAGGCTGGAGAGCAGTGGCATGATCTCGGCTCACTGCAACCTCTGCCTGCCAGATTCAAGCAATTCTCCTGCCTCATCCTCCAGAGTAGCTGGGATTACATGCCTGAGCCACCACGCCCTACTAATTTTTGTATTTCTGGTAGAGACGGGGTTTCCCCATGTTGGCCAGGCTGGTCTTGAACTTCTGACCTCAGATGATCCACCCACCTCAGCCTCCAAAAGTGCTGAGGTTACAGGCGTGAGCCACTGCGCCCGGCTGTCTTTTTATTTTTAAGTGTAATTTAACTTTTAACCTTTCTCCCAACTGTATTAAGTTGATACGTGAGACATATATTTGGACTTCTACCCATTTCCTGGCATGCAGCTCCTAAAATCCTTAGATACTGAAAACTGATTTTTTTTTTTTGTATGCGAATGAGTCAACTGTTGGCTACAGGATGGGGGCTAATCACCAGAAAGACCAAGTCACCACCCCTTAACCCTTAACCTCCAGGGAGGAGAGGGGACTGAAGGTTAAGTTGATTACCAGTGGCCATGGTTTAATCAAGTATACCTACATAATGAAGCCTCCGTAAAAACCCCAAAGGCCAGGGCTCAGAGAACATATGGAAGTTCCTGGAGGATGGGGTGCTGGGGAGGGCATGGAAGCTCCCTGCTCCTTCTCCCTCTACGCCTCTTCACCTGTATCCTTTGTAATATCCTTTGTAATAGACCAGTAAAGGTGTTTCCCTGAGTTCAGTGAGCCACTCCTGCAAATTAATCGAAACCAAACAAGAGTAGCCAACTCCAACTTGCTCCAGTTGGTCAGAAGTTCCAGAGGCCTGGACTTGCAGCCTGTGGGAAGGAGGGGTTGGTGTTGAGGGACTGTGCGCTCAGTCTGTGGATCTGATGCTATCTCCAGGCAGGCAGTGCCAGCACTGAATCGGAGGACACCGAGCTGGTGTCTGCTGCAGAATTGATTGCTTGCTTAGTGTGGGAAGAACTTCCCCTCTTAATTTGGTCACAGAAGTGTTTTGTGTTGGTGGTGGTGTGAGAGCAGAGGAAACAGTTTGTGTTTTTCCCACTTTCAAAGCTGGTGAATAAATATTGCATATACTTACGGTGTACAACGTGACGTTTTGATATATGTATACATTTTGAAATTATTAAATCAAATTAATTAACATATCTATTGCCTTGCATACTTATTCTTTATTGGTAAGAATTACACGTCAATTTTTAAAGAAAAAGAAAAATAAGAGAGAGCCCATAAAGAGCTAAAGGTTGGAGAACTATCTAAAAAACTCTGTGGGCCAGGTGCGGTGGCTCACGCCTGTAATCCCAACACTTTGGGAGGCCGAGGCAGGCTGATCATGAGGTCAGCAGTTCGAGAGCAGCCTGCCCAACATGGTGACTGACACCCCATCTCTACTAAAAATACAAAAAATTAGCTGGGCACGGTGGCACATGCCTGTAATCCCAGGTACTCAGGAGGCTGAGGCAGGAGAATTGCTTGAACCCGGGAGGCGGAGGTTGCAGTGAGCCAAGATCACGCCATTGCACTCCAGCCTGGGTGACAGGGTGAGGCTTCGGCTCAAAAAAGCAAACACACACTGTGGCTAAGAACACAGGCTCTCCTGCCAAGTGGACCAGAATTAGAGCCTAGCTCTGCATGGCCTTGTCCTGTGGTCTTCAGCAAGTTACTTCTGTCTCTGCCTGCAGTTTTCTAGTCTGTAAATGGGATAATAGGAGTACACACTCCCAAGGGTGGCTGAGCAGAGCAAAGAAGAGATGATGCTCTCTAAGCACTCTGGGCCCTGGACCTCATACCTAGTAGATAGTTAATAAAATGCTAGTTACTAATATTACATCTTTATCTTAAACATTTAGGGGGTTACTCATGGCTAGTGAGTCACATATTGTTCTTCCCTTAGGGAAGGGTCAGAGACTCTGAAATAAGAAACTCAGGTAAGTTGATTGTAAATTATGTTAACTGTTTGTGGCTTGTGGGAATTTCTCATTTATGTATTGTGTACTCACTCTGGCTCATCCTACAAATTTATAAGACCACGTACAGGAATACATAAAGCCAAAATGGGAAAATATAAATGTTCTATTTCTTAAAATAGAACAAGAAAAATACATTTGAATAGAAGATTAAGACCAGGATGGACAATAGAACGCAGTCTGCTGCTGGCCAGTGGCTGTCACACCGGCACCGAGAACTGCGGAGGGCTGGGGCCTCTGGAACGTCAAATCCTCCCCTACACCAGGGGGAGCATTTCTACAATCTCCATTCTCCAGAAGGACATTTCTTCGTCAACTTCTCTTAGTATCTAATGAAGAGTTTTGAAATTTCCAACCTATTTGAGTTGTGCTAAGAGGTACCTAGAAAAGTGAATTTGTTTCCACTTGGGTAAAATCATAAAGCCATGAGTTGGGGGGTGCCCCACTCTCACCCTGGAAGGAGCTTATGATTTTATCTATCTTGAAAGTGAAAAACCTGTTGAGGACCTAAATGTTCATCACTTTCCAAAGATGCTTTTTCTAGTGTTACAGTTCCCAGCTATTTTATGACACATTTTCCATCATATTCTCAATGCTCTGCTATTCATACCCAGACACTTTCCTCTCATGTGGGACCCCCTTCCTCTTCATCTTCCTTCTTCTTCTTCTTCTTCTTCTTCTTCTTCTTCTTCTTCTTCTTCTTCTTCTTCTTCTTCTTCTTCTTCTCCTTCTCCTTCTCCTTCTCCTTCTCCTTCTTCTTCTTTCTTCTTCTTCTTCTTTTTTTCTTGAGATGGAGTTTCGCTCTTGTAGCCCAGGCTGGAGTGCAGTGGTGCGATCTCGGCTCACTGCAACCTCCGTCTCCCGGGTTCAAGAAGTTCTCCTGCCTCAGCCTCCCAAATAGCTGGGATTACAGGTGCCTACCGCCACACTGGCTAATTTTTGTATTTTTAGTAGAGATGGGGTTTCACCATTTTGGTCAGGCTTCTCTCGAACTCCTGACCTCAGGTGATCCTCCTGCCTCGGCTTCCCAAAGTGCTGGGATTACAGGTGTGAGCCACCACCCCCGGCTTCTTCTTCTTCTTCTCCTTCTCCTTCTTCTTCTTCTTTTCTCCTTCTCCTTCTTCTTTTTTTTTTCTTCCTGCTATATCTATCATTTATATTTTCTGTCTTTCTCCTTCTCCCTGGTCTATGTGAGACAGTAAAAATCAGACTGCGAAAGTAGCAGTCGGCCGCTGTCCATCAGGAGGTAGATGCATAACAGCATAGTTGGAGCAAGCTGTGAGAGGCACTGAGAGGAATATTTTACCCCAGGGCACACTGCGGCTGTGAAGTATCACAGCCCTTACTCACTTCCAGTGACCGACTCACTCGCAGTGATTTAGCCAATGAAAAATTTCATTCTCTAGAATCACAGACCATTACAAATTCGCTGTTTGATTCTAAATCAATAAGAAGGAAATATCCCATTCTTGTGTGGAAACTCTAAGTGACTTTGACACAGAGAAGCAGCCTCCAATTCCAACCGGGGTACATATAAGGGGTTTCTGAATACAACATTCCACGTTCATTTTAACTGTGTAGTTTCCAAGGAAACTGAATCTATTTCAGTTTCAAGTTGCCGGTGACCCCTTTACAAACAGCCCTGCTTTCTTTGGAGTCTTTTAAAATTCTTTCATTTAAATTTCACCAAAAATCCACACTTTCCCCCAATACTATAATGACATTTCCCCCAATACTGTAATGACATTTCTATTGTTTGGTGAGAAGCTCCTCAGCTCCCTGGTATACATCCTCCCATTTTGCAACAAACTGATAAACCTGACTTTGTGGGACTATACATTTGCTCCTGCGCTCTTGATTGATTCAACTAGGGTACAAGTGACTCTCCATACCCCTCTCCATGCTAATAGCCTAGTGGCCCTTTTTCCGTCAATTCTATTCCTCCTCATGATCTGTCTTCTCAGGAAGGCTCTGCCCATTTCCATGCACAGTCACTCACAAGGCAAAACCTCAGTCCTACTGACAATCCAACACCAACCATGACTACAGCCAGGGAAATGAGCACGATGGCCTGGGGCTGTAAAAGTCCACTCAGTTTGATCACATGTTTGGGTGTGTGGCTCATGCTAACTGTGTTTGTGCCCATGGACACTGGGCCTGTTTACTGGGAGGTGCTGCTGGTTGGCTCACGGGTGGATCCTGTAGTGGTCCTGAAGCCGGGGGCTGAGGTGGTAGATGATGCTCCCATAGTGGATGTACCCAGGTCAGAGGTGTTTGAGACTATTCCGGTCACAGGACGGCTGCAGCAGAGGCCGTGGAGTCCATTCCAGGGGCCATGGTGACAGAGGTAGGGGTGGTAGGACTGGTTCCAGGGGTCACACAACATGACACATTCATAGCAGAGATAATTAAAGGAGAGTGGGAGCGCTTAGAGCAGAGCGGGGTGAATCTAACATGCCTATGGTGAGAGTAGCTCAGGAGAGGGGTGGTGGGGCAGGAGAGATGGTAGAAAGCCATTCCCCTGTGGCCGTGTCCTCACAATAGATGTGGGTGTCGTACAGAGGAGGAGGTAGAATGTGTCACCTGGTGGAGTTGGTGATGGAGGAGGCAGAAGGTTGAGGAAACGTGACCATGATGGGTACGGAAGTGGAAGATCTATTTGACTTCAGAAGCGGCAACCCAAATAGAAGAGGAGGGGCTGGTATACAAAGCGGCAGGCCCTACTTCTTTTGTGACTGTGATCACTGGGCGTAAGGAGGGAGCTGGAGGAGGAGATGACAGAATTGGATTCACTCATGGGCATGCCAGTGGCCGTGGCTGGGACAGAGCTGACATCATCTACCACACTGTGGTGGTCAGCAAAGGTGGGGTGAGTGTGCTTGGGCAGATGTGGGAGGACCTGACCCAAGTGGAGAAGGCTGCTCACAGGGACAGGAGAGGGTGGGCTCAGACAGGTGCCAGCGAGAATCAACACAGCAGAGGCGGTGGTGGCGGCTTAGGTAGCGATGGGTGTGCCTAGGTTAGAAGTGGTGAAAATAGGATCACAAACAGCACGAGTCACCAGAATAGAGGTGAGTGTGCTCAGAACCAAGAGGATAGAATCAGATGCAACTGGCTTGCTGATGGAAAGTGCCAGAGAATGAACACAATTGTTTGGTCTTAGACTGGAGCACGGTGATATGATTTGGATTTGTGTCCCTGCCCAAATCTCATGTCGAATTGTAATCTCCAATGCTGGAAGAGGGGTGTATTAGTCAGGGTTCTCTACAGCGACAGAACTGATGGAATACATATAAAGTGGTGTTTATTAAATATTAACTCACACGATCACTAGGCCCCACAATAGGCCGTCTGCAGGCTGAGGAGCAAGGAGAGCCAGTCCGAGCTCCAAAACTGAGGAAGCATCCAGCACGGGAGGAAGATGTAGCCTGGGAGGCTAGGCCAGTCTCTCTTTTCACATTTTTGTGCCTGCTTAAATTCTAGCCACGCTGGCAGCTGATTAGATTGTGCCCACCCAGATTAAGGGTGGGTCTGCCTTTCTGAGGCCACTGACTCAAATGTTAATCTCCTTTGGTAACACCCTCGCAGACACACCCACGATCAATACTTTGTATCCTTCAGTCCAATCATGTTGACACTCAGTATTAACCATCACAAGTCCACCCCTTGTCAACTTGAACCCATGCGCATCTCCTGAGATCATACATAATCTTCAAATAAAGACAATAATAAGGTCATTATTACGCCCAGCATAATACAACTATCCTTCATACAACCGGAAACACACCAATCCCCAACCCATATACTATTACGCAAAGTTAATGATACTTAAATGCTGATGTGAAGTCAATAAATCTTACATCACATAATAAAGGAGAAAGGAAATAAAATGAAGATATTTTCTTAGTACAAGTGTATACATGTACAAACGTGTTTTTAACAAAAGAAGGAGGAAATGCTCATGACAATTACAGTGCTCTTTCTGCAGCTGGTCACGTGGTCATAGCTGGTATTGATGGCTACCTTCTACTACCCGTTCTGTATTCCCTTTGCCTTTAGCAAGCATCTCAGCAGGTCATGGTTTTTTCCTGGTGGAGTGACCCAAACTTTCATTCCTGAAGGGTCTGGGTCATTTGTAGTCCTGGTCATTTGTAGTCCTGCCTGGATTGGGCTGTTGTAGTTTCCCATTGACCTTAATCACAGGGCATGGTAATGTTAAGAGATGCCCTAATGGATCTCAAGTATTCTATGCACACTTGTCCTTACCTCTGTTGTGAAGTAGTAGACTGACTTCATCAAGATAGTCTGTGTCAATCACCGCAGCCAACACTGTAACTCCCTTCTTAGCCTGTTGATGTAAAGGTAGAAGGAGCCCAAAGTCTCCAGGTGGCAATTTTAACTTCCAGTTTAATGGAATCGTTGTTGTGTCTCCTGGTGGCAGCATTCCTCCCTCTGGAACTAAGACCTCTAGGCCAGCAGAATGTAATGTCACAGGAACAGGAAGCAAAAATTTTGCTAGTGGATCACTAGGGGTGATGGTGAGTGGTGCCACTTCCACTTCCACCCCTTGCTTCCTGGACCCGTGAATGCTGGCTATGGGAGAAACAGTACCATACATTGGACACTGATTCAGAGCATACACAGCCTAGGCAACAAGAGCAAAACTCCGTCTCAAAAGAAAAAAAAAAGAAAGAAAACCTCATCTAGGTCATCTGGACTGATCAGAAGAATCCCCTTGTCTGGGTGGAAGTGACAAGGAGGTCATAGGAGGGCAGCTTGAGCAGAGACACTCTGGTGCAAGTCTCCCGTCACTCTTTGGGACGTTCAGCACACGATCCCTGCCCGAGGAGAGCCTGCAGGTTCTCATCCACCATCTGAGAGCACCAGGGTGTAAAATTCACAGGAGGCCAGCTTCTTTCCAGCCTCTTCAGGTGGTCAAGGTTGATGAGTTCATGAGTTAGGCAGTTTGTAAAGAGACACAAGGAAATACTAGGGGGAAAAGTCCTTGGGAAGATTTCTTCCCCTCCCCTCCTCTCACCTCCCCCCTCCCTCCCTCCCTCCCTCTTTCTTTCTTTGCTTCTTTCTTTCTTTTCTTTCTTTCTTTCTTTCTTTCTTTCTTTCTTTCTTTCTTTCTTTCTTTCTTTTTTTCTTTCTTTCTTTCTTTTTCTTTCTCTTTCTTTTTCTTTCTTTCTCTTCCTTCCTTCCTCTGTTCTTTAATTCCTTCCTTCCTTCTTTACTTCCTTCCTTCTTCCTTCCTTCCTTCCTTCCTTCCTGTCCTTCTTACTTTCATTTATTTACTTTTCTAGTATAACATACTAGATCAAGTGGTAGCACTGGGAATGGATTAGAGAAGAATCTGGGGGATTAGTCTTGGTTTCTCTCTGATAAACACTCTCTGCATCGAGGCCTTCTCATTCATTTATTCAAACATATTCCTTAAGAACCTTCTGTGGGCCACATGATGTGCCAGGCATGGGATACAGTGATTGAAAAGTTGATACAGAGCTTATATTCAAATAAGGGAGAGAGACCATGAATAAGTAAATGGATGATGTCCGAAATGAAAAACCTATGCATAGCTGACTGGGACTCTTCCAGGGGCCAAAAGGAAAAGTCCCTCCCGTCCTCCATGCAGGACCATGTGCAGGACCAAAAAAGAAATGAGAGGCCCAAAGCAAAGAAATAACTGCAGACTGGTTTTTCAAAATGGAAGCCGTATTGTGACAGTGCCCTTCTGAATATGGAAAAGTAGTGCTTCTGAGCAAATTGCCACAATGTGTTCTTGTTTTGTTTTGTTTTGTTTTGTTTTTTTAAATGGAATTTCGCTCTTTTTGCCCAGGCTGGAGTGCAGTGGTGTGATCTCGGCTCACTACAACCTCCGCCTCCTGGGTTTGAGTGATTCTCTTGCCTCAGCCTCCCGAGTAGCTGGGGCTACAGGCACACGTCACCATGCCCGGCTTTTATATTTTTAGTAGATATGGGGTTTCACTATGTTAGCCATGAACTCCTGACCTCAAGTGATCCGCCCACCTCCCAAAGTGCTGGGATTACAGGTGTGAGCCACCGCGCCCAACCTAGTTGGCACAATGTTGAAGGAAATGCAGAAATCACCAGCCTTTGATGGATCTAAAAAACAGCAGCCCTGACACAGCAACCTCAGAGGCATTGGAGCAAGCTGGAAAGCTCAGAGAAAAGGTAGACCTGGAAAAGGCTGTACGGTTACACCAACAAACAGCAATGCATTTAAAAATGTGGAATGCCTCAACAGGCAGCTGAACAGTTAGGAAAACCCTCAGGACTCTTGGTATCAGGATGCAGGATTGATGGGACAGCACTCTCTATTTATAAAGAAAAATATTTATAAGGAAACAGAGTTATCCAACTATAAGAAGACTCAAGTATTAGTTCCTCTACATAGCAATGACTGTGCAGCTGGGAGAGCTGTGTCAGGAGAGCTCCAGCACAGCAGGAGTCCGTGCAAGTGGCGGCTGAGCTGCGCTAGAACAGCTTCCAGAAGGGTTTGCCCAGCAAGACCAAGCTACGCATCAGAGGTCAGCAACTCTCCACTTTTCAAGTACACAGGCAATGATTATGCTAAACCCAGCCTGAGTTTAGTAGTTCTGGGACAGAGAATCAAGAAGAAATCACCAGGGATGGTTGCACAACCACATGAATGTGCTTAATGATACTAAACTTTACTCTTACAAATGGCTAAAATGATGTATTGTAAGTTATGTATATTTTATCACGGTTAAGAAAATAAGAAGGAGGAGGAGAAAGCAGATGAGGGAGAGAGAAGAGGAAGAGGAAGAAGAATTAGAAGAAAAAGGAGGAGGAGAAGAGGAGGAGGAAGAAGGGAAAATCAGCAGCTACCCTGGGCAAGCCTGGTGGCATCACCTTTGTGGCTGCTGCTCAGGAAGACAAATATTTGGGATTGTGCAAGTATTTTGCTAAGCAAAAAGGAAAGGAAAAATTCTGACATGGCATTTCATGGACTTGGAGCTTGTTTAAGAGTACTCTACACTTCATTGCATCCATGGTTTTGAATGCTAATAAAGACTCTATGGTTGGGCATGGTGGCTCATGCCTATAATCCCAGAACTTTGGGAGGCCGAGGTGGGTGGATCACCTGAGGTCAGGAGCTCAAGATCAGCCTGGCCAACATGGTGAAACCCCGTCTCTACTAAAACTACAAAAAATTAGCCAGGTGTGGTGGTGCGTGCCTGTAATCCCAGCTACTTGGGAGGCTGAGGCAGAAGAATTGCCTGAACCTGGGAGGCAGAGGTTGCAGTGAGCCAAGATTGCACCACTGCACTCCAGACTGGGCAACAGAACAAGACTCCGTCTCAAAAAAAAAAAAAAAGACTCTAATTTTTAGTTATCAATTCCCCAAATAACCTATCTGTGTCTGCTACCTGGAAAGCATTTTTTTTTCTTTCCATAAGAGCTTTCTAAAACATAAGCAGGAGTTAACAGTAAATGCACTGTCATATTTTCATACAGTTTATTTTAAAACATATGAGCCAAATTCTAGATAAATTATGTTTTAAACAAAAGAAACAATAGGTATGGATATTCTTTTCTCTCTAGTCATGTAACTTAGAGAATTTCCTTTGCATTTTATTTTATGATTACTGCCAAAATGAAGTTTACTGATTTTTAAAAATTAGAATTAAAACAGTTTTTAGTTTTGTTTTGAAAAGAAAATTTATCTCTCCATGATATTGGATACTGTCTTAATCAGCTTGGACTGCTATAGCAAATACCACAAACTGAGTGGCTTAAACAATGGTAATTTGTTTTCTCACAGTTCTGAAGGCTGGGAAGTCCAAGGTTAAGGTACTGGACAACTTGGTTCCTTGTCAGGGCTCCTTTCTGGATTGCAGATGGCTGCCTTCTTGCTGTGTCCTAACATAGTGAAGACAGAAAAAACTCTCTTTCTCCTTTGATAAGGCCACAGTCCCATTGAATTAGGGCACCACTCTTATGACCCCATTAACTTTAATTACTTCCTAAAGACCCTATCTTCAGATATAGTCACATTGATGATTAAGACTCAACGTATGAACTGGGCATGGTGGCTCATGCCTATAATCCCAGCACTTTGGGAGGCCAAGGCAGGAGGATCACTTGAGCTCAGGGGTTCAAGACCAGCCTGGGCAACATAGTGAGATATGGTCTCTACTAAAATTTAAAACAAAAAAAATTAGCTGGGCATGGTGGCAGCCTCTGGGAGGGGTGAGTGCTGAGATGGGAGGATTGCTTGAGCCTGGGAGATCAAGGCTGCAGCGAGCTATGATTGTGCCACTACCCTCCAGCTTGGATGACACAGCAAGCCCCTGTCTCAAAAAAAAAAATAGAAAAGAGACTTAAACATATTTGGGGGGGGTCAGGCGCGGTGGCTCACGCTTGTAATCCCAGCACTTTGGGAGGGCGAGGCAGGCGGATCACAAGGTCAGGAGATCGAGACCATGGTGAAACCCTGTCTCTACTAAAAATACAAAAAATTAGCCAGGTGTGGTGGCGGGCGCCTGTAGTCCCAGCTACTCGGAGAGGCTGAGGCAGGAGAATGGCGTAAACCCGGGAGGCGGAGCTTGCAGTGAGCCGAGATTGCGCCACTGCACTCCAGCCTGGGTGACAGAGCAAGACTCTGTCTCAAAAAAAAAAAAAAAAAACATATTTAGGGGGGACACTGTTCAGTTCATAGTATATATATTTAAATTAGTAAGTCCTTTCAGAGGTGAGATTGGGACAGAAAGCTATTTTGAGCCTTACAATATTCTTTAGTCCAATAAAAGATGCAATTTAAGGTCTAATTTTAAAAAATCTATGAATTGCAATACAATATGGGCATGATGTTTAAATCTGCACATGCAAATACTGGGATAAAAAGCTAAAAGTTAAAAGTCGTTTCCTCTGGAGAACAGGAATCAGACATGAAAAGGGGGAGGGTGCATCCGTGCTAGTTTTTGCAATAAATCTATGGAACTATTGGACTCTTTAAACTATTTACATGGATTGCTCTGGTAAAACTTGCAGAGAAAATACACACACACAGAGAGCAGGAGATAAGGACATGAAGATAGTGTTTGTACGGGATGATTTCAAAAGGCTTGGTGATGAAGGGGAGCTGATGGGGGCAGGGCTGAGAAGATGTGGGTGGGGGTCTGTTAAGATGGTTGCCAGCAGAGCAGAGCTTTCCAAAGTGTGTCCCTGGACCACATCAGGAGTGCCTGGGGAACTTGTTAATTTTTTTTTTATTTTTTATTTTTTTATAGAGACAGTGTCTCGCGATGTTGCCCAGGCAGGTCTCTGACTCCTAGCTTTGGGCAGTCCTCTCACCTTGTCCTCCAAAAGTGCTGGGATTACAGGCCTGAACCACTGCAGCCAGTGGACATCTCCATTTTATTTATTTATTTTTTATTTTTTTGAGACAGCATCTCACTCTGTCACCCAGGCTGGGGTGCACTGGCACGGTCTCAGCTCACTGCAACCTCTGCCTCCCAGGTTCAAGTGATCCTCCTGCCTCAGCCTCCCAAGTAGCTGGGATTACAGGTGTGCGCCACCACACCTGGCTAATTTTTGTATTTTTAGTAGAGACGGGGTTTCGCTGTGTTGTCCAGGCTGGTCTCAAACTCCTGATCTCGTGCTCTCCCCACCTCGGCCTCCCAAAGTGCTGGGATTATAGGCATGAGCCATCGCGCTGGGCCTTTAGGAATCTACTTTTTAAAAATACTCTCCTCTGGGTGCTTCCTGTGCACACTGCTTAGGGCTTATTTGGCTGGTGATGGGAAGGACCCTGTAGAAGGAGAAGTAAAAACTGGAAGAGGAAGAAGCCCATGAAGAAAGCAGGAGGGGTGGGATGGGGGAGCCAGAGCCACAGTGCACGAACACTCCGATATTAGTGAGGGAGAATGGATGCTGATGAAGGCAGTTTTTTAGACTTGATGGTGGGAAGACGAGATGGGTCCTGACAGTATTTTGCACACCTATGCCTCTCTTTTATTATATGCCTTCTTTGCGTGATCTCTGCCTTTCCTAGTGAACTGTGAGCTCCCTGAAGGCAGGGCCTGTTGCTGTTTTGTTCACTGATTTATCTTCAGAACCCTGTTCCTTAGGTGGTCCCTATAACATCCCACCCATCCAGGTGGGGCTGCCTCGGTGTCAGAGAACCTGGCTCCACTGAGGAACAAAGTGAAATGCAGGCTTGGAGAAAATAAAGCAAGCCTTCTGTTCCATAGGAGCCGTGTGGGTTTGAACAGGGCTCTTCTCTGAGCCTCGGTTTTCTCATCTGTAAAGCAGGCCTTACAAGAAGAACTCTTATAAGGTCTGTAACTTCTTATAAGGCTTGTAAAGCAGGCCTCATAACTCGCAAGGTGATCGGAGGATCACAGGTGCGATGTACGTGAAAGCACAGCACAAACGTGTCAGTTTTATGGCCAATGTCACGGGGGTAGGAGCGACGCCCAGGCCTGTCAGTCCAGGCCCCTCCCTGGGGGCTGTGGGCTGGGAGGAGGGGATTCGGCGCAGTCGGGCTGGGAAGCTGCGGGGAGAGGTGGCCTCGAGCCACTAATCTGAGCTGTCCGCGAGAGATCAGAAGCCGCCCGCAAAGCGGAACCTGGGGGAACGAGGGGGGGCCGCAGTCTTCGGGAACCGGAACCCCCGCTGCGACTCCGCCGGGACAGCAGCTTCCGGCGCCCCGGCCGCCTCCTGCCCTCGGGGCACTCGCTCCGCTGAGGTGTACTCCCCGAGGGCCGAGGGAGCGCATTCCCTCGCGTCCTACTCATGAAGTAATTATCCCTAATGAGGGCCCAGCCCCGGAGCTTGTTAAAGGATTTCCGCCTAGATTTCAAAGTGATAATTAGCGAGGAATAGAGAGGGAAGTGGGAAGGAGACACCCGCCGCGCCCCAAGGCCCACAGTCTGCGTTTGCCGGGCGAAGAACCTCTCCATCCCCCTTATACACCCTTTGATCCCCAGTGCTGCATTTTGGTGTCTTGATAAGGGAGGGGTCTGTCCGGTTGGATGTTTAAGACTCTAGAGGCAAAGGTGTTTTTATTTCGTTTTGTTTTTGAATTGGGGTCCAGGCTGAGTTTAGGGGTCTCTGCATCCCTCCCAGGGCAGAGAGACACTCTTGTCCTGGCAGATGCCACAGGCTGAGTCACCGTCTACCCAGACAACTAAAATCCAGGCATCTTCCTCCTTTTCTCGAGGGCTCTCCAGCCCCTTCCAGAACCCAGGTGTCCCTCTGCCTCCTTTCTCCAGGGGCCTAAGTCTGGGTCCCTCTGGCACCTGGCATGCCTGCTCTCCGAGAGTCAAGCTTCAATCTTGCCCTTAGCAGAGCGGGTCTCTGGTGGGAGATTCAGTAATAAGGGCCTTCCCAGCCCAGCCAGGGCCAGATAGTTCAGTGACATCAGTGTCAGGGTTGGGATTACTGACCATGATAGGTTTCCAGCTTTCAGCAAATGGGGATGCCCAAAGGAGCAGATAGCGAGTGATCTGTGGCCCTGCTGTTTGATTCTGGATGGAGTTAGGTTTAGGAGCCTGGCAGCAAGCTAGAGCACCTGTTCTGTTAGTGACGATGCCATACTCCTCTGGTAAGAGAGCCAAGGCTGCATGGGTGATGGGAGGTTTCTGTTGGGACTGACATGAGCACAGAATGGTTTTGGAGCAGGGCTGGTGTCCTAACATAAATAGGGGGCACAGTAGATGCTCACGGAGTTGGGCTTAATGAATTAGGGTGTTGTTTTATTCTATATAGCACCTAACTTGTGACAACTCTTGTTGAATTATTTAATTTTAATTTTCATGTCTTTGTGTCTCAGGTGAGAACTATGTCTTATACTTCTTTATATCCTCAACAGAGTATATAATAGTTGCTTTAAAATACTTGCTTATTAATTGACAGGTTTTTCTACTCATTTTGTCACCATGCAAATAAACCCAGCCTGGACTGAGGCTGGCTCTTATCTAAACCCAGAAAGGAGCCATTTTTGGAGCAATACAAATTCAGCCTCCCCTTTCTTGACCCTCCATAGATTGCCAGTCCTGCCCTCCAGCTCCTCTGGCTCCTCCTCTTCTGTAAGATCTCAGCCAGAGCCAGGAATGCCAGTCAGAACTTTCTCCCAATGGATAGTCTAATAACTACGATGCCCTTTATAAACATGTTATACTTTATTATAAAAAAGGTCAATAGACAGAAGGAAACTATCATCATCATTCTCCTTTTCCCCCTCTGCCCAATCAGTAATAAGGTGAAATGGCCGTAAGAAGAGAGAGAGAAAATCCAAAAAACACACACAGATGAAATGCCTACAAGAAGGAAAATTGGAATCTGGGGTGAAGGTGGGAGGAGAGAGGATGGGGATGGTAGAGAAGATGGGTAACTTTTACGAGATAAAGCCACAGCTGGCTTTTGATGGAAGAGACAGGAAAATAAATGCTGAGACACCATCAGGGAAGGTCTGGGATGGAGATCAGTGGGTGAGACTGCTGGCCAAATAAAAATCCCCTCCTCGTGTGTCCACCCACAACCCAGCAAGCCAAACCAACAGAGTGTCCACTGTAGACGTTTAGGAAAACTAAGGGATTTGGGAGGAAGAGGAAGCAACCATGTGGATGAGAGATATTTATGATTTCTTCTGGACTTTTTTTTTCTCCACGGCATGGAGAGAGTGGAGAAGGAAATAAATTCTCTTTTCTTCTTGGATCCGTTTTTTTTGTTTTTTGTTTTTTTCATTAAAAAAAATGGGGGGGCAAGGGTCCTGAGAACTCAGAGATGAGCCTGTTTACACACAAACTCTTAAGTAATAGTGAATGGAAATAACATAATGCTGTCCTGAAACCCAGAGACTCTGCCCTCAGTCCCTCCTTTCCCCATAATCCCCACTCACAAGTCAGTCTGGGGCATTGCCTATAAGGCTCCTGTCCTTCCTTTAGGACTCAGTGCAGTGTTCTGCATTGGTGCCCCCACGACATGTCCATCAAACACCTTTTCATTCTCAGACCTCACCTTCTACAGGGAATGTCTGCTCATATTATTCATTCTTTCTTCTTTGTCCCCTAAACTTACACCCTCCTTGCTTATCACCTCATTCCCCAACCAATTTCAATTAAGAACAGAGGAAGGGTTAATACTGGTAACCGTCAGTATTCTTTGCCCTTCCTGTAGTCCAGGAAATAGAAATTGTGAGTCCAGTTCCTCATCCAGGAAAGGGGCAGAGCATGGAATAGCCAGGGCTGGGCGCCTGCTCCAAGATCACCGTGGGGAAGGGATCTGGCCCGTGCCAAGATTCTGCTGCTCCATCAGGTAGACCGGGTAGGAATTGGGGCCACCCTCATCCTCTGGATCATTGTACTGGGTGTTCTGGGTTAGTGTGTGGCGTGTCCGCATCATATAGGAGACCTGTGATTGGGATGAGAAAGGAGGAATGAGAACAATCTGCGATTTGTTTTCTGCAACACTCACCTCAGGTCTTGATTCTATTCTCAAGATTCCATCCAAACCTTGATGTTTATTCCAGCTCCAGATCCAATACAATGAGTCCCAGCTCCATCTCCAGTTCCCCACTCTATCATATTCTCCTTGTCTTTATACCTCCTATTATCATACCCCAGACTCTCCACCACGCACACTTTCTCTTTCACACCCTTTCATTCTCAGCCACAGCCTTCTCCCCAATTCCAGCTTTTTGCCTCCTGTGTATTTATTGTCTTTCTCCTTAGTTTTCACCAAAACTCTCCCTCTATTACTGTTCCTCCCACTTCTGCCATGTCTCTTTTCCTAGACTCATTATTCCCTGTAACCCCTAATGTGTCCTCAATTCCCTATCCCATAGGTTGATTTCTGTGGGGCACATCTGTCCCTTACCAAGAAGATCAGGCCAAAGAACACCAGGAGGAGAATCACAGCCACCAGGACCACAATAACTATGGCCCATGCAGGGAATGAATCATTCTCCCCTGTCTGTCCAGCGTGGATACCTTTCTGTGAGCCATCTTTATTGAGGTATGGATGGCTCTTGTTGCCTGAGGCTTCTGATGTGATAGAACTCAGCTTCATTCTAGATGTAATGAGGGTGAAAGAACCAATGGGCACCTGATGAGTAGCCTCAGTTTTATTTAGATGAGAAGAGGTAGTAGTGAGAGATTTGTCTCCTGTGACCTTGACTGAAGGTTTTATAGTCTTTGTGACTGCTGCTGTTTTTTCCGGGTTTTCTGTGGACTTCACTGGGGCTTTTATGGTCTCAGTGATCAGTGTGGTGTTCCCTGGGTTTTCTGTAGGCTTTTCTGGGACTGGTGTGTTTTTCCCTTTGGTGCATGTGGTCTTCTCTGAGTATAGCGTAGGCTTTTCTGGGGTTCTTGTGGTTTTCTCTGTGGATGACGTGGTCTTTTCTGGGTGTTCTGTGGACTTTTTTGTGACTTCTGTCATCTTCTCATGGGCCAATGTGGTCCTTTCTCCGTGTTCTATAGGCTGTGCTGGGGCTGGTGTGATCACATTGGCTGATGTAGTCCTTTCTCTATGTTCTGTAGACTCTGCTGCAGATGAGGTGATCTTGTCATTGGGTGATGTGGTCCTTTCTCCATGTTCTGTAGGCTCTGCTAGGGATGGTGTGATCTTCTCATTGGCTGACGTAGTTTTTGCTCCATGTTCTGTAGGCCCTTCTGGGGATAGTGTGATCTTCTCATTGGCCAATGTAGTCTTTTCTCCATGTTCTGTAGGCTTTACTGGGGATGGTGTGGTGTTCTCATTGGCCGATGGGGTCATTTCTTCATGTTCTGTAGGCTCTGCTGGAGATGGTATGGTCTTCTCATTGGCTGATGGTGTCCTTTCTCCATGTTCTGTAGGCTCTGCTGGGGATGGTGTGGTCTTCTCATTGGCTGTCCTTGCTCCATGTTCTGTAGACTCTGTTGGGGATGGTGTGGTGTTCTCATTGGCCAGTGGGGTCCTTTCTCCATTTTCTGTAGGCTCTGCTGAGGATAGTGTGGTGTCCTCATTGACTGTTGTTTTTCCATGTTCTGTAGGCTCTTCTGAGGATGCTGTGGCCTTCTCATTGGCTGTCCTTTCTCCATGTTCTGTAGGCTCTGCTTGGGATGGTGTGGTGATCTCATTGGCCAGTGGGGTCCTTTCTCCATGTTCTGTAGGCTCTGCTAAGGATGGTGTGGTCTTCTCATTGGCAAATGGGGTCCTTTCTCCATTTTCTGTAGGTTCTGCTGGGGATAGTGTGGTCTTCTCATTGGCCGATGGGGTCATTTCTTCATGTTCTGTAGGCTCTGCTGGGGATGGTGTGGTGTTCTCATTGGCTGATGGGGTCATTTCTTCATGTTCTGTAGGCTCTGCTGGGGATGGTGTGGTGTTCTCATTGGCTGATGGGGTCATTTCTTCATGTTCTGTAGGCTCTGCTGGGGATGGTGTGGTGTTCTCATTGGCTGTTCTTTCTCCATGTTCTGTAGGCTCTGCTGGGAATGGTGTGGTCTTCTCATTGGCTGTCCTTTCTCTATTTTCTGTAGGCTCTGCTGGGAATGGTGTGGTCTTCTCATTGGCTGTCCTTTCTCTATTTTCTGTAGGCTCTGCTGGGAATGGTGTGGTCTTCTCATTGGCTGTCCTTTCGCTATTTTCTGTAGGCCCTGCTGGAGATGGTGTGGTGTTCTCATTGGCTGTCCTTTCTCTATTTTCTGTAGGCTCTGCTGGGAATGATGTGGTCTTCTTATTGGCTGTCCTTTCTCTATTTTCTGTAGGCTCTGCTGGAGACGGTGTGGTGTTCTCATTGGCTGCTCTTTCTCCATGTTCTGTAGGCTCTGCTGGGGATGGTGTGGTGTTCTCATTGGCTGTCCTTTGTCCATTTTCTGTAGGCTCTGCTAGGGATGATGTGGTGTTCTTATTGGCCATTGGGGTCCTTTCTCCATGTTCTGTAGACTCTGCTGAGGATGATGTGGTTTTCTCATTGGCAAATGGCGTCCTTTGTCCATTTTCTGTAGGCTCTGCTGGGGATGGTGTGGTCTTCTCATTGGCTGTCCTTTCTCTATTTTCTGTAGGCTCTGCTGGGGATGGTGTGGTGTTCTCATTGGCCAGTGGGGTCCTTTCTCTGTGTTCTGTAGGCTCTGCTGAGGATGACGTGGTCTTCTCATTTGCAAATGGGGTCCTTTGTCCATTTTCTGTAGGCTCTGCTGGGGATGGTGTGGTCTTCTCATTGGCCAATGGGGTCCTTTCTCCATTTTCTGTAGGCTCTGCTGGGGATGGTGTGGTGTTCTCACTGGCTCTCCTTCCTCCATGTTCTGTAGGCTCTGCTAGAGATTGTGTGATCTCACTGGCTGATATGGTCTCTTGTATGTTTTTTGTAGTTTTTGTCAGGAGCTTGTCTGAGGCAACTGTTGTTCTGGAATCTTCAGTTTTTTCTGACTCTTCTGGGGTTCCTGTGGTCTTGTATGTTGTTTTTGAGGCTGCTGTGATTTTTTCTGGAAAAGATGTGCTTTTTTGCTTGTTCTGTGAATTGCCTGAGTTGTGGAAGGAAGTTGTAGTCTTATGTGAGGTGGTACTTGTATTATCCAAAGTACTCATGGACTTTTCCAAAGGTCTTCCAGTTTTATCTGATTTTCTTGTTACCGTTGATTTGCCTATTGTGGACTTACGACAATTTATTTTGCTCTTGGGTGCTGGCGTTATATGTTGTTTTTCAGTGGATTCTTTATGTGTGGTAGTGGAGTCAGCAGGATCAACAGAGCGCTGGTTCCGGATCATTGGGTCTTTCCCTTGATTGCTGGAGTTTTCTTCAGAAGTGGGAGGAGCCTCATGATTATCTGTAGAGCTTTTGTGGTCTGTAATTTTGGAGTTGTCTGTAGGCTTGTCAGTTGGCTTAGAATGGCGTGTGGTGTTGCAGTGGCGTTTTTGCTCATGGATTTCTGTAGATTTAGGGAGCTCTGGAGGTGTTTGTCCTGAATGCAGAACAATGTGATCAAAAGGGATACTATAAACAATGCCTGGAGTGAGGGGAAATATGTGATCAGATGTTGAGAGTTCCCCAGTTTTCTGATATTCTTGGAATGTAGTAGCACCTGTGGAGGGAGAGAGGCAAATAAGAAACTTCCCCCATGTTCTTCTCCAACTCCCCCTTCCCACCTCCTTCTCTAGGGGATCTCTTTGTTCCCCCTGATATGACTCCCCAGCCAGTCTCCTCTGAATTCTATGATATCTATTCCCCATTCTCACCTCCAGCCCCTAGGCTCAGGCTGTGCCTTCAGCAAGCATGCTACCTCATCCCTTTCCACATCTCCTCAACTCTCCATCTCAAGGCCTTCTGGCTTTAGGGCATCTTTTCTGATCCGTCTAAGCAGATAAAATCCAGCTTCATTTCCGTGCTTGAAAAGGTCTTTATTCATCATTCTGTCCTGTTATCTTCAACTTCACATTACAGTTGTTAGCGTGCCTGCCGACCTCCACTCCCTGCCATGCCTATCCAATGATAAGGTTTGAGGGCATGTATGGACTAGCATTTTACTTTGCAGGTGCCCCTTTAGGGTCTGTAACTTATGGAATGGAGTCTTCTTTCTATGGCATAGCTGAGAAGACCAGAAATAAACATTAGACTCTTCACCTTTCCATAACATTCTAACACCATCCCAAATGTAACAGTGTGAAAAATTGAGGTAAGACCTCTGGCAGAACTTCCCTAGGGATTAGCAGGTAGACACAGGTTGTGAGTGAGAGATGTATAAGAAGAATGGAGGATGGGTAGAGGAAGGAGATGGGAAACTTTCATTTCAGTGATAAAGTTGGATGAGGGGAATGGATGAGATGACCCAACCCTTATGGTCACCCCACTGGGTCCCCCTCTTCACACATTTCAAGCCAACTGGGGATAGATGAAGGGGGCCATCTTGAAAGGAAAAGATATCTGCTTGGGGGTCCTGACAGGAGTAAACGAGGCAACTAGATTGTGGGAGGGACTGACTATGTTTAAGGACAGGGTGTGAGAGAAAACACCCCTATCAGTGGACAGATACACGCCTTAATTCCATGGAAAAACAACCTGATGGAGACACAGGAGATGTCTCTGATACTTAGCCAAAAGAGTGAAGGCCAAGAGATCACCAAAGAGTGAAAGAGTTAGTGTCATTACATAACTGAGGTTTCTGGTCCCTGTTAGCTCAAGGCGGCAACTGGAACCTGGACCTATTCCCAATCACAAGAAAACCACAGTCCACCTGCCTGCTGATGGGCAGAATCGGCCTGGGGAGCTTAGTCCTTGAAAGAAATATGGGCAGGACAAGGAGGGTGTGAAGGTAATAGAGAAGCCCAAGTCTCTGAAAGGAATTGAGAGTGAGGGGAGAGAACGGGGCTGAATGATCAGGCCTGCACTCCACTGTCCCAATCCCATACCTGATCTCCTTGGCAGCAATACCAGTAATAGCTATTGTTTATTGGACACCTTCCCTGGCCCCAGGACATGGCTGGTGGCCTCACAGACATTCTCTTTCTGGATTCTGTTCTATGGTGATTGATCTCCCAATGCTCCATAAGGCTCTTTAGAAGCGGTCAACTTCCCCTATTTTACATCTGAGAAATTTACATTTCACAGAGGAAAAGTGACCTGTACATAGTCCCACAACAATAGCAACAGGCAACCTTTCTGGAGCTCTACAATGAGACAGGCAGGTTCTACAAGTGAGGGCATACATTAACTTATTTACTTTTCACAAGAACCTGTTGAGGTTGAGAACTATCCTATTCTCCAAACTTTATAGATGAAGAAACAAGGTTCTGAGTGGTTAAGTAATCTTCTCAAGGACACCCAGCAAGTAAGAGGTCGAGACAGAATCTGAACACACATCCTGGGCTCCCAGGCCCAGGTCGTTGCTGGTTAAGACCACAGTCCACAGCCAATAGGTCAGCCCAGTCTTTTAAAGAAGGAAAGACACTGACATGTGTGGACTCCCTGAAAGGTGCTGTTCATATATTTGTTTATTTAATCAAATAATTATGAACCTGTGAAGTGAGGATTGTGATCTTACTGTTTTACAGGTGGGGAAAGGAGACGCAAAGAGGTTAAGTAATTGGCAAAATTAGACTTTTCACTGTGCCCCAGATGTTTTTAAACATGATAAGGGATGAATGACCATCTATTGAGTGAATAAATGAGCTGGCAGCAATGCAAAGGGCAATTTCCACTGGCCTTAAAGAATCAGAGGACAGGTTTGACATCCAGGCTCGGTCCCTCAGTGGTCTTGCATTCTTGCTCAGGTCACTTAAGTGCTCTGAAGCTCCATGTTCTCGACTGTAAATAACCATGATGCTGACTGCACCAGCTTACTGTGAGAATTAAAGGAAGTACAGACCATGGAAGACTCTGGAGCACAGAAGCTGTTTAAATGTTTGTTGAATCCACATTGTAGTCTCTGAAATAATCTCATGCTTTGCCCTGTCCTTCTCCTGGTAGTAAGGGGAGCCTGAGCAGTAGCCCTACCCCCGTGCCTACTCTATCCACCTCTCACCTGCTGTGGCTACCTTCTTGAAAACAGCAGCCTCTGCATTCCTGGGCCACTTTCTCTGCTGTGTTTTAATAACACAGCACTCATCGCTTTCTGATATGTGATAAATACAATTAAATTTCCACAATGGCAAAGTTTTTTGTTTGTTTGTTTTTTGAGATGGAGTCTCGCTCTGTCGCCAAGGCTGGAATGCAGTGGTGCGATCTGGGCTCACTGCAACCTCCACCTCCCGGGTTCAAGTGATTTTCCTGCTTCAGCCTCCTGAGTAGGTGGGACTACAGGCACGTGCCACAATGCCCAGCTAATATTTTGTATTTTTAGTAGAGATGGGGTTTCACTGTGTTAGCTAGGATATTCTCGATCTCCTGACCTCATGATCTGCCTGCCTCAGCCTCCCAAAGTGCTGGGATTACAGGCATGAGCCATTGCATCCGGCCAGGGTTTTTGTTGTTGTTGTTGTTTTGTTTGTTTGTTTGTTTGTTTTTTGAGATAGAGTCTTACTCTGCACCAGGCTGGAGTGCGGTGGCATGGTCACAGCTCACTGCAGCCCTGACCTCCTGGGCTCAAGCAATCCCCCCGCCTCAGCCTCCCTGTCAGCTGGGACTACAAATGTGAGCCACTATGCCCCATCCCCACCTTTTTTTTTTTTTTAATATGCAGGGTCTCACTATGTTGGCCAGGCTGGTCTCAAACTCTGGTCTTCAGTGATCCTCTCATCCCAGCCTCCTAAAGTATTAGGATTATAGGCGTGAGCCACTGCACCTGGCCTGGCCTGGCCTGGTAGGGATTTTTATTTGTTTTGTTCATTGCTGTCTCCAGCCTAGAACAGTGTCTGGTCCATAGGAGGCATTTTGTAAATATTTGTTGAATAATGAATGAAAGAATAAGACTGATGAAAACTCCTTAGAAGCCTCGCCAACAACATTTCATCATGCACATTAAGTAAAAACCAAATGTATTTGTGACCTCTGCAGGCTGGAAGACCAAAGGGCAACTTCTGCTGTTAAGTAATTGAGCTCTGAGATTAAAAGATGTTGAAAGAAGGCCTCTGGCCCACCAATTCTGGGATACCAGTTGTCATTAAACCACAGGATCACAGTCCATAACTAGACTCAGATAACAAGATTTTAGAATTTTAGATCTGCATCAAACAGTTGTGGAACCATAGATTGTAAAAAGCTGAGGTAAAGCTCAAGGGATTCCTTGGTCCTGACGCAGCTAAGAGGCAAATCAGTGTAAACCCCCAGGACAAGAGGAGCATCTCTTCCCCAGACAATCTACTTTGGTAGTGACTTATTTCCCTATGAAGTTTTCACCAGGAGATATTCATTCCACGTACAACCATCATAGCCCGAAAAGAACTGTTTTGGTCACTGAAGAATAGGCAGGAGGTGCAGAGAGGAAAATCCAACTTTAGCACAAGACACTGTGGGTGGATGCTCAGCTGGGATAAAAGAATAAGAACAAATCCCACAACATCAAAACGATGCACAATGCCAAAAGTCCCCGCCATCTGCTTCGTTCACTCATTTGAAAGGGAGGACATCGGCTGGGCACAGTGGTTTATACCTGTAATCCCAGCACTTTGGGAGGCCAAGGTGGGCAGATCACCTGAGATCAGGAGTTCGAGACCAGCCTGGCCAACATAGCAAAACCCCATCTCTACTAAAAATACGAAAATTAGCCTGGCATGTTGGCAGGACCCTGTAACCCCAGCTACTCAGGAGGCCGAGGCAGGAGAATCAGTTGAACCTGGGAGGCAGAGGCTGCAGTGAGCCAAGATCATGCCACTGCACTCCAACCTGGGCCACAGAGCAAGACTCTGTCAAAAGAAAGAAAGGAAAAGAAAAGAAAAGAAAAGAAAAGAAAAGAAAAGAAAAGAAGGGAAGGGAAGGGAAGGGAGGAAAGAAAGAAAAGAAGGAAGAAAGGAGGGAAGGAAAGAGGAAGGAAGGAAGGAAGGAAGGAAGGAAGGAAGGAAGGAAGGAAGGAAGGAAGGAAGAGAGAAAGAGAGAACATCTTGCTAAGCAACTGATGCCTTGGAGTCTCTGTCAGGGCATGCTCTCCCAAAAGAGCATCTCTAGTGTTTCCTGGTATCCTTACCCCCATAAATGGCATGCTCCATTTGCAATAATGTGGGTAAATGCTTGTTAAAATACCTATACAGTATGAGTTCAATAAGTGGCTTAAAACACAGACATAGAAAAAGAAAAGCTGGTGGGCACAGTTGCTCACACCTATAATCCCAGCACTTAGGGAGGCTGAGGCAGGAGGATCAGCAGTTTGAGACCAGTCTGGGCAACATGGAGAGAACTGTCTCTACAAAAAAAAAAAAAAAAAAAGGAAAGCTAAAGGGAGATATAATCAAATGATTGCCTGGGGACTGGGGAGTATACAGAGAGATTTTATTTTTCTTTCAAATTTTTTCTATTTTCCATTTTCTACGATGAGCATACATTATTTGTGTTATAGAAATTAAATCAAATAACATTTGTTATAGGAAAATGTTCTTGTTAGATTCTTCCAAGGACCCCAGCCCCAATTCCCATCTCCTGCCTCACCTGTGCTCCCTCAGATGATTTCATCTGGACTACACCTGTGCTCCCTCTGCTGATTTAATCTAGACCGCACCTGTGCCTCCCTGTGGTGATTTAATCTAGACTGCACCTGTGCCTCCCTGTGATGATTTAATCTAGACCGCACCTGTGCCTCCCTGTGATGATTTAATCTAGACTGCACCTGTGCCTCCCTCTGATTTAATCTAGACTGCACCTGTGCCTCCCTGTGATGATTTAATCTAGACTGCACCTGTGCCTCCCTCTGATTTAATCTAGACTGCACCTGTGCCTCCCTGTGATGATTTAATCTGGACTGCACCTGTGCCACCTCAGATGATTTAATCTAGACTGCACCTGTGCCTCCCTCTGATGACTTAATCTGGACTGCACCTGTGCTGCCCTCGGATGATTTAATCTAGACTGCACCTGTGCCTCCCTCTGATGACTTAATCTGGACTGCACCTGTGCCTCCCTGTGATGATTTAATCTGGACTGCACCTGTGCTGCCCTCAGATGATTTAATCTAGACTGTACCTGTGGTTCTGTGACTGCATGATGCAGACTCCTGGGTTCCAGGATCTAATTATCTGTCTAGATGTTGACTGGTCCTGTGGACAAATATCAGGGCCCCCTCACCAGAATGGTAGACTAAAGGGCTTCGTCCATCCCAGTTGTCCCTCTTCGCTTCCTGCCCTGGCCTCTCTCTCTGCTGGGCACAGCCATGCACTAGCCCTGATTCACACTCCAGTTCCACCCGACCTCATCACAACCCGAGCCCAGCCTCAAGCCCTCCCCACCTGTAACCCACTCACTCTTGTCTTCAAAATCTGCAGAATGGGAGCAGCCAGCTCTCGTTGTCCTCTCCACCCCTCCCTCCGTGCCGCCCAGCCACGCCTATCTCCTCTCCGAGACCACACCCACATGGCCCCATCAGAATCTCAGGAATTCAGATCTCCACCCTGAAGCAAATCTCAGAGCGACTGTGTATGGAATGGATTCCCTTCCGCCCCCTGCAGGTTCCTCTTCCTTAAGCTGCAAGATGGAAGGAGGAGAGAGCAGCCAGTGGACAATCCGCCTGAGAGGAAGGGGAAGGAAAGGCGGGAGAGATGGGGCCGGGAGGTGTTGGGAGGCTCTGGTACCTCTGTCTCCAGACCCTCAAGGTAGGGGAGACAGACATCAAGTCAGGGCACAGACAGGCTGCACTGCTGAGACCTTTCAGAGGCAGCTCAAAGATTCCTCAGTCCCCGCCATTCACCACCCACCTGCCCCTGCCTCCACCCCTGGCCACAACCTGACTGCGCTCAGGGAAGGGGCACTGCCTCTAATATCACCCTGTGGATGGCTCTGTCCTTGGATGACTGTCCAGTGGGTAGACAGTGTCTCTGAATCTGCTGTTCTACATCTGCCTTGTGGAGACCCTCCTCCAAATTGCCCAGGCCCTCCACATCGCCCCTGTGTTCAGCATCTCTGCTCCCCGGGTTCAGTCACAGTCCGTTTCTTGACTAAGTGAACTAATTTCATAATTTCATCTTATCTTTAGGGTTTGTTTTGTTCGTCAAACTTGTCAATAGTCATTTTCTCATCAAAGCCCTGAGATGTTTCCCAACTGTAAGACAGGAACAGAGCCTTTGACGCACACTTTTCTGAGTCGCCATGTGGATTCAATGAGTAAACGTGGATGAAGTACCTAGAGCAACACCTGGTGCAGTGTAAATGCTCTGTAGGCATCAAATATTGGTACAGCCGGGCAGCAGCATCCAGCCCATTTTACAGATGGTGTGGAAGGCCAGAGTAGGCAAATGGGTCTGAGTCAGGACTGGAAGCTAGGTCTGCACAAAACAGAGCTCTCAGGAGAGAAGCTCCACCTGTCCCCCCAGGGCTGGGGGCAGTGGAGCTGGAATTCCTGCTTACCTCCCTCTAGCTGTGAGATATGGGACATAATCACTGTGAATCCACTCTCCTCAACTATAAGATGGGATATTATTAGCCACCTTAGGGGATGCTGAGATGAAATGAGATGAGTCTCTGGGCACGGTGGCTCTCACTTGTAATACCAGCACTTTGGGAGGCCGAGGCAGGCGGATCACTTGAGGCCAGACATTTGAGACCAGCTTGGCCAACATGGTGAAATCCTGTCTCTACTAAAAATACAAAAAAATGAGCCAGGCGTGGTGGCAGGTGCCTGTAATCCCAGTTACCCAGGAGGCTGAGGCAGAAGAATCGCTTGAACCCGGGAGGCAGAGGCTGCAGTGAGCCAAGATTGCGCCACTGCACTCCAGCCTAGGCGACAGAGCAAGACTCTTTCTCAAAAAAAATAGAAGAAGAAGAAGAAGAAGAAGAAGAAGAAGAAGAAGAAGAAGAAGAAGAAGAAGAAGAAGAAGAAGAGGAAAGAAATCACCATGAGTAGCTATGAATTCCATGCACAGAGCTAGAGTTGGTGCTCAATGAATGCCAGGTGCCTACCCCCACCGCCCAGGGCTGCCAGCCTCTACAGTGTCTTTATGCAAACTTGAAGAAACCCCCTCTGGATGGGTGCAGCCCTGTGAGCCACGTTTTAAAGAGCAGAGCACAGGCTGGATTTCATCTCCTACTACATGTCCCTTAGCCAGCAAACTTGAGCAGAGAACACTCTAGACAACCGTCTGTAGCAGCCCGGTGCGCACTCCCTTCATTCATTTCTATTTGTTGTCCAACCCTATGAACACTAAGAAACAAGCTGTTTCTGTGTTCTGTACCCCCTGTGGGCATCTTACCTGCCTCCCAAGAAGCTAGAAGGAAGAGGAGGCAGCACTGGAGGCCAAAGGTGGAGCAGAGGCTGTGGACCGGCTGGGCCATGTCAGAGCTGGGTGGCTGCTTGGGGACCATGGGCTGCGGACCCCTCACCTTATATGGAGCCAATCTTGACGTCATGGGGGCTGGGGCTCCTCAGGACTAAGTCTTAAACAAATGGAGCCACCCCAACCCACAGGGGAGCCCTGATAAGAGGAGACCGCAGCTGCTGCGTCATGGAGCCAGGCACCTGGGTGCCTGCCAAGGGGTGGGATTTGGGGGCGGGGCAGAGGAACCAGAAAGGAGCAGGCACCGGAGCCAGCCCCAGTGGAGGGAAGCGAGGGTGGCACCTCCAGGGCTCTGGGGAAGTGGGGAGCGGATGGCCTGGTTCTAGAAGGACTGAGCTCTGGCTGGGAGCAGGACGGGGTGGGGTTCACATTCTGATCTGTGTCCAGCTTCACGCGCACCCTCCCACCTCTCCTGCATCAGCCCAGCTTCCACACCCCTTATTCACACATGGTCATTCTTGCCACCTTGGGTGGAGCTGTCCGCGAGGATCAGGTGAAAGAGCAAAGGCGAGAGAAAGCCCTCGAATGACCCTCGCTGCAGAGAAAGGTGCTTTGTGATGTTCACAGGTCATACAACAATATGTGGAGAGTGCAGAGGCAGTGACAGAGACAAGACACAGAACCACAGGGACATATGTCACATCCCTCACCAGGGACACAGACAGGTCAGGCCACCCAGAGGGACTGAGGCCAAGATCTTTGGCCAAGAGATGCTCAGTGTACAGGGGCTTCTGCTTTCGCTCTACCTCTTCCCTCCCACCTCAGCTCCGCGGCTGTCTCTTTGCCTCAAAGTCCCCATTCGCTCCTATACAGAAATGCAGACATCTCATTTTTAGGAGCACCCCAGAGCTCCTACTTCCCTTCCTCGGTTCCTGCCTAAAGCAAGCATTAGCTCAGAGACTCACTTGTCTCCCCAGTGACAGTGCCTGGGGCTGGAGTAGGGGAGGACAGACTCCCTGGGTCTCTAGCACAGAGAAGTCACAACCCCTTTCTGCCCACTATGGGTCTCCATGGAAAG
The DNA here is from genome assembly GCF_028878055.3 of Symphalangus syndactylus. Lineage (NCBI taxonomy): Eukaryota > Metazoa > Chordata > Mammalia > Primates > Hylobatidae > Symphalangus > Symphalangus syndactylus. The sequence goes on from NC_072445.2 coordinate 40,680,704, forward strand.
TAAGCACCTTGGATCCCTGCTGTGTCATCAGAGCCTGGGACAGTGTCTGGCACACAGTAGGCAATCAATAAATGTTTCCACTCCACCTGGACAGAGTGGAAGCCAGGGCTGGAGGATGCCTTTCTGAGGGAAGTGGGGCAGGCAAAGGCCGTAGAGAGGTCCAGGACCTGAGGGCAGGAGGCCAGGCCCTCAAGGCATTTGGGCTCATGAGAGGAGTGGAGAACTGGACACGTGGGTTCCTCTCCTTACTTGGTGTGACTTGTCCCTAAGCCCTGGGCAGGGCTGGAATAGGTGGGAAGAGGAGTGGAGGCCAACTGCTTATTAATGTGATTAATGGGAGATTAATGAGGCTCCATGGAGTCAGGCCAAAGACTGACTACTCAGAACTGGGCAGCCTGCCTCCCAGGCAATATATCCTGCAGGATGGAGAAACTAAGGCAGAGACAGGCTGTCCTCTGCAACTCCATGTGGACACGGGTGACTGACAGTCCCCCTTTTCACTGGTCCCCTTCCCCCCTGCCTTTCCCCAGGGACCCAAGCCTCTAGGATGGTGGTTCTGTACAGGGAGGAGCAATTTTGCCCACACAAAGGAACATTTGGAAATTTCTGGAGACATTTTTGTCACAATTTGGAGTGGGATGCTACCGGCATCTAGGGGGTAGAGGCCAGAGATGCTGTGGGACATCCTATAATGCCCAGAGCAGTCTCCGCAACAAAGAATTATCCAGCCCAGGACACCAATTGTGCTGAAGTGGAGGATCTCTGCTTTAGAATAAGCACTAAGCAGTGTTTGTGAACGAACACCCCCTTCCCTTCTCTCTGAGCTACAACTCCACCCCAAGGACCCTGGTGTCTGGGGTGGAGAAACCTGGAGATAGGTGGAGGCCCAAAACAGTCTCTTACAGTCAGTCTATGTGGCTTTGTCTGAGCTGGAGGCTGAGAGGCCAGTCACGAAACAACCCTGCCAGCTACCAATGTTTGGGCATTTCTATGTACTGAAGAATGTACTAAGCACTTCACCTATGAGTTATCACCTGTCACCCTCGCTTTACAGGTGAGGATAAATGAGCCTTGGATCAGGGAATGACTTACCCTGGTAAGTGGCAGACCAGACTTGGCCCTTCCGGGCCTGCATGACACAAAAGCCCATGCACTTGGGCAAACCCACAGCGTCTGGGAGACAAGTGGAGGAAGTGCCATTTTATTTAGCAATAACTTGTTCACCACCCTCCCAGAGCGGACCGAGGGGGCACCACAGAGGAGGGTTCTGCACCTGCCCTGAGGGGAGAGAATCAGAGGGCCTTGGGAGCTCAAGAGCCAGCCTGAGGGGGCTCCCTGTGGAGGGAAGTGAGAAGGGAAGCTGTGAGCAGACTGTCCTCAGCTAAAGAGCTTCTCTGATCATCAGGGAGGAGGGTGGGACTGGGAAGAGAAGGTGAGGGGCAGGGGTTCCAACTGTCCAGACCTGGGTTCCGTGAGGGCTGGAAGGGGCCTGCAGGCCACTTAGCCCTGGTCCTTCCTTCCACAGATGAGAAAACTGCTCTCAGAGAAGCTGGGCACCTTCCCACAGTCTGCATGGCTGGCAGCAGTACAGAGAGCAGAATCTTGTGACTGACAGTGGACTCCTCCTTACGCTGTGGGTGAAAAAGACCTGGGGGGCCAGTGACCCCAGGAATCTACCTGCAGGAAATGGTCCCGGCTAGGGTGAATGGGATAGGGGAGTCTGGGAATGAGACTATTTGGGAGAGGATGAAGGAAGGCGAAAGGGTAGGCACTCAGCTGCCCCTGCCCCACCTTTCATTTGACAGAGTAGCGCTGGCTGGCAGCCTCTCCTTCATGGTGGCAGCTGTAAGGGGTCACGGAGCCACAGCCACACCCCAGACTCATCTCCCTCCGGAATTGGCAGGCCTGTGAGATGAGGGGAGGGTACGATGGGTTAATCTAGGGACCCGGGAACCTGCTGCTCAGCCCAGCCCTTCCCGTGAACTGCTGCTTCCTCTTGACAACCCAGGCACTCAGCGTTCCTCTTTGAGCAAAAACAGCAATAATAATGAATAAGGCTGTATATTGAGCACTTACTATAATACATGCCAAGCACCATTAGTGCTCTCTCTGCATAAGCTTATTTGATCCTCCCAACCACCCTTTGAAATGGATGCCATCATTTTCATTTCATCCAGGACTCAATTACCTCATCTGTAAAATGAGAAGTAATATTTCCTATATCACTGGCTTGCTGTGAACTAAAATATGTACAGCACCTAGCACATAATCAGTGCGATGTGATATTATTATTATTTAAGTGTTATTTTTTTTTTTTTTTTTGAGACGGAGTCTTGCTCTGTCCCCCAGGCTGGAGTGCAGTGGCGCAAGCTCGGCTCACTGCAAGCTCCGCCTCCTGGGTTCACGCCATTCTCCTGCCTCAGCCTCCCGAGTAGCTGGGACTACAGGCGCCCGCCACCACGCCCGGCTAATTTTTTTTTTTTTTTTTTGTATTTTTAGTAGAGACGGGGTTTCACCGTGTTAGCCAGGATGGTCTCGATCTGCTGACCTTGTGATCCGCCCGCCTCGGCCTCCCAAAGTGCTGGGATTACAAGCTTGAGCCACCGCGCCCGGCCAAGTGTTATTATTAATGAAGAATCCGGAGCACAGAGAGGTTAAGTAACTTGCACAAGGATTCAAGCCCAGGTGAATGTGGCTCCACAGAACTGGTCCTTCATTGCCTGGAGCTGAGTTGAGTGCTTCCATGTGCCAGTCAGCCTCCAGCACTCCCCCACCTCTTTCAGTGGCCCCAACACACCGTCCCTGTCAGACTGGTGTTTTTCTCGGCCACTGAGACAAGGGCTCTCTTTCCCCTCCCTGCAACAAGCCCTCCAAGCTGTCATTCCCCTCCCCAAAGCCCTGTTCTCCTCTGAATCCTGGGGCACCAGGTCCCAGCCCCACTGGCACAGGGATCCCACACATTGAACCACAGCATTGCTCACCTTCTTGATACCGTACATTAGGCTGATAATTGCTACCAACAAAGTGAGAGTGATCAACACAATGGCCCAGTCCGAGACAGAGTCCTTCTGGGGCTTTGGACCTGGGGCACAAAGACAGGGCCAGTGACTGAGGAAAGTGGTGCCTCCAGCCCCCCAGACCCCCACTGCCCTCTGACTTTCCATCTTTCTTTCTGTGACTGATGTCTCTGACTCTGAGACCTCATCTCTCTGGTGTTTTCTCCTATCACCTTGGGAGCAGAATCTCAGCGGGGCTGGGGGTGGGGGTTTAAAGGGCTTCAATCCAAGTCTCAGTTGCCTCTTCCCTGTGGACACATCTGTCAGTCCCAGACTCATCACCGAGGTCCGCACCTCACTGTCTTTCTCAGGCCCTATTTTCTGCATCCCTGGGTCTGTGATGCCTCTGCACTGGGAGGGTCCTCAGTAGGCACTCTCCTTCCTCCAAGCCCCAGTTCTCCCCACCACTCCACCCTGATTCTTGTCCTTAAGGGGAACCAGAGCCTGATCTGTCTTCCTTCCATTCGTTTCCTGCCATCAGACTTCCTGCGTGGTATTCCCTAAGCTCCCTTTCTAGGAATGAAAGGGAGGGGAGGAGGAAGATGGAAGAAGGAGGGGTGATCTCTGGAAGGAATGGCTCTCGCCCAGGACAGAGAGATTAGATCATGAGGAAGAAAGATTAAAATCTTTCAAGAAAGCAGCCAGGTAACAGACATCTGGCAGTTGGTCTGACCAGAGGCCACCAAAACCCCTTTGAGCTACAGACACATCCTCAGACAGGTTTAAAACACAGTTGAAAGCAGGTGCTAATGACTATCCCTGAACTCCTCCCAAGGAGCCAGGGGTGGCTGCAGGGGAATGAGAGAGAATAGGCCCACCAACCTTTTACTGTAAGTGACCCAACGCCTAGAAGAGTGCCTTAACTGGCCAGGATGCTGAGCCCAGGGGACGTGGTGGCCACCCAGCCATGGTGGCAGTGGAACCCCGAAGACAGCAACACTCAGTGCTGAAGTCCCAGGCACAGGTGGAGCAGTTCCGGGAGCACTGGAGGAGGCAGGTCCTAAGAGGGCAGAGGAAAAAAACAGAAGGGATTCAAGCAAGAGCAAAGCAGAAGTCACATCAAATGCACCCACAGGCAAGACCCTAGCAAGTTTTTGGAATAAATTGATGAACTGATGTTATGAAAATCAAGACTGAGAATAACCAAGACAGTCTCTTAAAAAAAAAAAAAAAAAAGGAGAACTTACACTATCAGATCTCAAGACTTGCTACAAAGCTGTAGTCCTTAAGCTCTGTGGCCCTGGAGTAAGAACTGACTGATAGGCCGGGTGCAGTGGCTCACGCCTGTAATCCCAGCACTTTGGGAGGCCGAGACAGGCGGATCACCTGACGTCAGGAGTTCGACGCCAGCCTGGCCAACATGGTAAAATCCCGTCTCTACTAAAAATACAAAAAAATTAGCTGGGTGTGGTGGCAGGTGCCTGTAATCCCAGCTACTCAGGAGGCTGAGGCAGGAGAATTGCTTGAACCCAGGAGGCGGAGGTTTCAGTGAGCCGAGATCGCGCCATTGCACTCCAGCCTGGGCAACAAGAGTGAAATTCTATCTCAAAAAAAAAAAAAAAAAAACCGACCGACAAACCCACACAAATACAGTCACTTGACTTTCAGGATAGATGCTCACCGTTCAATGGTGGGAACAGGGGAGGGTCCTTGGAAATAATGGTTCTGGATATTCATAAGAAGAAAAAATGAATCTTGACTTCCACCTCGCTCCATACACATAAATTAATTTGAGATGGATAATAGATTTAAATTTGAAAGCTAAAATATTAACGTTTCTGGAAGAATGCAGAGGAGAATATTTTCATGACCTTGAAGTAGCCAAAAAAGTCTTAGGATACAACAGGCACTAATCATGACAGAAAAAGGTGATGATGAATTGGAAAACAGAAAGAGAGGCCCTTGTATAGCCACAAAGGCAAGGGAGCTGCTTCCAGTGAGGTTCTGGGAAACTGCCAGGCTTGCAGGAAGCCCCACCCCAGAGCTACAGACCGAGCGGAAGGGTTCTCCAGAGATGGGTTGAGCAACAGAAATATCACCTGATGATGTGGAGACTGTTCCTGAAGTGCTCCCAGAAACAGCTGGAGCTAAAGACTGAGGACTGCTGGGAAAACTCCCAGAGGTTGAAGAAACTGTTGAGACACTCCCAGAGGCGGTGGGGAGACTTCTAGAGATAGTGGGGACAGTTGCAGAGATAGTGGGGAGACCTCCAGAGACAGAGGGGAGACTTCCAGAGACAGTAGGGAAACTTTTGGAAATAGTGGGGACAGTTGCAGAAACAGTGGGGAAACCTCCAGAGATAGTGGGAAGACTTCCAGAAACAGTGGGAGACTTCCAGAAACCGGGGAGAGCTCCAGAGACAGAGGGGAGACTTCCAGAGACAGTGGGGGAAACTTCCAGAGACAGAGGGGAGGCCTGGGGATACTGTGTCAGAAGTCCCCAGTAGGGTCAGCTGAACTGTTGAAAAAAAAAGAAAAACCATAGAATGGGGTTAGAAGAGTTGGCCATCCCACTGCGTCCCAAGTTCATGTCCTCCCTCAAGACCCTGTGTCTGGGCCTGAGTGCTCACTGGGTCCGGCCAAGGCCTGCAGGCCCAGGAGCAGCACCAGCACCGTGTCCGTGGCACCAGTTGAAGCGTGTTGGCCAGGCCCATCTCCCAGGCTCTTTAAAGGCTCTGGGGCCTATTACCAGTCCCGGGAGAACCAGGTGTGCCAGGGCCTCCACCAACACCAGAATCTCCATCCCCGGGGAGAGGTCACCAAGCTGTCCCAGGGGATTAACCTGTCCCAGCCTGATCCCAGGAAGCACTGGGTGAAGGGGAGAGTGAGTAAGGGCCTGTGGGCTCCCCCATCTGGCCCTTGGGCTCTTCCCGGACTAGGGTCCTGTCCCCCAGGTCTGAGTCAATCCACAGCCCAGACCCTCCTTTAAAAGGGCAGACACAAATATCCTATCTCAAGGTCATCCTCTTGTTCCTAGAAGTACAACCGTTGGAAGTCAGGATGTATGAGTCCCTCAGGGAAGCAGGATTTGGAAACTGGGGTTGTAGGGGGACCATGAGGGTCTAGGACTGCATCTGACCTTCTGGAAACCTAAGGGTGGGCTGGGAAGGTCAATACCTGAGCCATCTCTCACCCTAGATGGCTGCAGCTTACAGAGCTTTCCGTTCCTTTGACAGGGAAGGGGAAAGGGGAGATTAGGGGCACCAAGGAAGACACATGTCATGTTTGGGGACAGTGTGATATGGAAGGTCAGAACCCAGCTCTGGAGCCAGACAGCCCTGAGTCCTCGGAATCTCAACACCAGGGCTGAGTCCACTGCACTGGAATCCACCACTGCTGAGCTGTGCATTCTCTGGCAAGTCGCAAGGCCTAAGTCTTAATTTCACCTCTAAAATCGGGGTAATCTAGTACCTACTTCACAGGTGCTTATGAGCTATAAAGGAATACTCAGTGATGAACCTAGCACACGGCTGCAGAAAGTGTTGGGGAGGCCAGGTGTGGTGGCTCACGCCTGTGATTCCAGCGCTCTGGGAGGCCGAGGTGGGTGGATCACCTGAGGTCAGGAGGTGGAGACCAGCCTGGCCAACATGGTGAAACCTCATCTCTACTAAAAATACAAAAATTAGCCAGGTGTGGTGGCGGATGCCTGTAATCCCAGCTACTCGGGAGGTTGAGCCAGGAGAAGATCGCACCACTGCCCTCCAGCCTGGGTGACAGGGATGAGACCCTGTCAAAAAAAAAAAAAGGAAGGAAAGGAGGGAGGAAGGGAGGGAAGGAGGGAGGGAGAAGGGAGGGAGGGAGGGAGAAGGGAGGGAGGGAGGGAGGAAGGGAGGGAGGGAGGGAGGGAGGAAGGGAGGGAGGGCTCCTACTCTTCTCCGAGGAAGATCTCTCTGCGTTCCCAAATTCTACCTCCTGCTTGTTCCTCCTGTGCCTGCTGCTCTTCTCCTCCATGCTTTCTTCCCACTGTGGTCTTCCTGTTGTCCTGTGCAAGTCTGGGAGTCATTGGTTGCCTCACTTTACACTTACAGTGCAGACCAGGCCTCTGTCTCCGTTTCCCCATCTTGCTTTTGCTCTCCCTGCCTCTGCCTGGTGCTCTCTCTGCCTCTGTCCCTCTGTGCTCAGTCCTGCTGGCTTTGGGGAAGGTGGAGAGGCTGCATAGGGAAGTGGCAGATAGGAAGACGCCGGCCTGTGCCCTTGTGTGTTCAAGCGAGTTTCCATGGCTGGTGTGTCCCTGTGTCTGGCTAGAGGGATGGGTTCTAATCTCTCTGCTACTTGTTGGCTGGCTGACCTTAGCAGGTCACTTACCCTCTCTGTGCCTTACTTTCCTAGTTTCTAAAGAGGGTCAGTAACTCCCTCTGCACATCTGTCCTGTGCTTGCCTGTCCCAGCGCTTGCCTGTAGGCATCTCAGCCGGGAGTAGGTGGATGTCCCCTGTTCATGGGTGCGCAAGGCAGGGGTGAGAGGATGTCTGAGGTAACTCGTGTCTCCACCTGACAATCTAGGATGCATTAGAGCAAGTAAAACAGAATGTTCAGCAATGGAAGTTCCCAAGACCAGATTTTTCATCTAGAAAGCCACCAAGGCTGGGGGAGCAGTGTTCACAGTCCATTATAGACCCAACTCCTTGTTCTACTCCTTCTCCTCTTTTCACTACTGCACTTGACTAGTGTTTAAAAAAAATAAAATCCTGAGGGAGCAGGACACGTGGGTTCTGGAAGAAACTTGGCTTAATCCACCCCTCCCTTTTGGGCCCACATTCCTGAGCCCTTCGGTGTCAAGAATGATGAAAATTAACTGCAGTTAATAATTAATCTCTAAAGATCCTTGGGAGGCCCAGGCCTGGGTGGGGGCCCAGACACCTGCAGGAGGGACACCTCCCTGGTCCCTGCTTCCCTCTCCATTTCCCTGTCTGTAGGACCAGCACGCACTCCCTCAAACCTGGAGACACAAGGGAGGGGTGGGACACAGAGTGGAAGAGAGGGGACCTCCTTCTATTTTCCCCAAGAGCACAGTGAATGGTCCTCTCTTGGGTCCTCTCTTACTGGGAGAACTGGAAAATCCAGTTGACCAGATTTCCCCTCCCATTTCCCCTCAAACACTTATGCTAAGGCTTGAGTGGGGTGTAGAAAGCAGGCCTGGTAAGGAGAGGCCACTGGAACTTCAGTGTCCCCTCCATCCCAGGAGCTCGGTGGCCACTATGGGGTCTGGGCTGCCCCTTGTCCTCCTCTTGACCCTCCTTGGCAGCTCACATGGAACAGGTGAGGGCTAGAGGGCAGGACTCCTGGGTCCCTGTTGCAAGAAGAGGCCAGAGAAAGGGAGTGGGACTCCATGGTCCCTGAGAGAGACAGAGACACCCCAGTCCTGAGCTTCCAAGAGGCTCTGGAGGGGCATTGTTGGGGAAGAGGAACTGTGCCGGGGAGCGTGGGCAGGAAGGTGCTGTGTCTTCGGAGGAATCAGCCCTGACTGCTGGGTCCTAAGCTGTACTTCTGGATCCGCAGGGCCAGGTATGACTTTGCAACTGAAGCTGAAGGAGTCTTTTCTGACAAATTCCTCCTATGAGTCCAGCTTCCTGGAATTGCTTGAAAAGGTAGTTCTTTGGGAGGGGAAAGGATGGGGCTGTGTGTCTGTGAGTCAGTTTGGGCCTCTGCTGGGGTCTGGTTGTCTCCGTGGTGGGAATGGAGAGCTCTCTTACAGCGCGCCCTTTAACTCTTTGTTACCAGCTCTGCCTCCTCCTCCATCTCCCTTCAGGGACCAGCATCACCCTCCACCATGCAAGATCTCAACACCAGGTTGTCTGCAACACATGACAGCCACTGAAGCTTGTGTCCTTCTTGGCCCGGGCTTTTGGGCCGGGGGTGCAGGGGGCGGGCCCTGACCCTGTCTTTCAGCAGGCCCCCACCCTCCTGAGTGGCAATAGATAAAATTCAGTATGCTGAATTCAATAACTTGCTTGATTCTGTGGGTCCCTGAGCACAGAGCTGGCAGGAAGAGGGGGTTGGATGCTCAAGTCTCTGACTGTCCCCCTGCTGAGCAGAGGTTTCCAGGGATGGACACTCTCTCCCTCAACGCCAGTGTCACAGGCCTAGAAGGCATCTGGGGAGTTGTTTGGGGACACTCACACACCACACACATATACGCATGCACAGGAACACACACCGAATTGAGATCTTCAGAACACCTGGGAATAAAGAGAAGCAACATTTATTGAAGTCCTGCTTTTCACCTGCGTCCCTATTTCGATGCTTGCAGCAGTCTTGAATGTGGCATACTAGGTATCATTATCCTATTTTACAGATAAAGAAATTGAAGCTCAGAGAGGGCAAGTCACTCACCTGAGATCTAATAGCAATGGAGAAGTCAGGCACCAGACAGAGGTCTTGGTTTAAGCAAGATTTTTATTTCATTTCCCTTTGCTTAAGCATTAGGGCCAGGGGCTCAAAACCAAAGAAAGAGACATAGGCAGAACACCCCCAGGACATGGTTCCCCTGACCCATGGATCCACACAGGTAATCAGGGTGGGAGGTGGGTGGGCACTCAGGTGAGAGATGAGGGGTTCAGCTTGTGAGAGGATGCCCAGCCAGGCACAAGTGCTGGGGAGGGGAGGCCAGGTGCAAGCTGAGCCTGTGCTGGCTAACCACATGAGTTATGAGGTAACACCAGCCCACATGTGAATTCCTCGGCATGTTTCTTATCTTCTTGGAGCCTCCAATTCTTCACTCGCAAAATGGGGACAATGATGGTACCTGTTGTAGTGTGACAGGTCCCCTACCAGGTTACTTAAGGGTGTATGCCGCTGCCTGAATCCTGAAGGCAGGTGGCGAGCCAAGGTCATGGTGCCTGGCCGAGGAGCAGGTGTCCCTGAGAACCCAAACATCCTGGAGAGTATCTGGGAACCCACCAAGGAAAACAGTCCATTCGCACACACACAGTAGGCAAAGAGTCAGAAGATTAGCTTGAAAGCAGCTTTAGCATGGGAGGCAGCACAGATCTCTAAAGCTGTCCTGCTGCCATCCAGGAGTGCCTTGTATGTAAGTCCTAAAAAACTCATCTGCTCACCAAGCTGGACTTGTCTGAGTCACTTTTTGGCCTCTCAGCTCCCTCCCAGTTTGGGGGAAGGTGTTTTGTTTTGTTTCGTTTTTACACAATTCTAAGTTTTTCTCATTATTCCTGCACCATCAGATTGTTGTGAGGATCGCACAGGTAAGCTACTTAGGGACATATCACAGCCTGTCTTATAGGTCGTTGGCAGGATGGTAGGGATTGCTGTTAGGATGGAAACCTGGTCCCAACACATAAGTCCTAGTCCCCTGGGTTCAGGGTCCTCCTTATCCTGATTTCTGAGGCAGGAACTCCCGACCACCTTCTCAAGATTATGTTGGCCAGGCACGGTGGCTCACACCTGTAATCCCAGCACTTTGGGAAGCCAAGGCACGTGGATCACCTGAGGTCAGGAGTTCAAGACCAGCCTGGCCAACATGGTGAAATGCCATCTCTACTAAAAACACAAAATTAGCTGGGCATGGTGGTATGCGCCTGTAGTCCCAGCTACTCGGGGGAGCTGAAGCAGAATTGCTTGAACCTGGGAGGCAGAGGTTGTAGTGAGCCGAGACCACGCACTCCAGCCTGGGATACAGAGCAAGACTCTGTCTCAAAAAAAAAAAAAAAAAATTTGATTTCTCACCAGCTCTCAAAACACAAACTTGCAGCTCAGACTTGAGCAGTGGGGGGTACTGATAGGATAGCTCTCTGTCCTCTGTGGTACCCACCCTGCCCCCCATACCTACACAACCCTCCATTATCTCCATATGAAATTGGAGACTGACTCCTTTGAAGACAGAAGACGACAAGAGTTCAGTATGGAGCGTCATTGAAGATGAAGGGAACATAGAAAATGGCAGAGTGGAAACAAACACAAAAAATTGGTCTACCTTCCTTCACAACTGTCCTGGGACAATTAGCCCCCAAGGAGAGGTAGCAGGAGGCTCCAAAGAGACTAGTATTTTATGACTTGCCCCTAGCCTGCAGTAGTGGGCAGGTGACGCCCATGGGGCAGCTGTGAGGATCCCCAAACAAGTTGGGGGACTGGATATCTGAATGTCCAAGAGGTTGGTAGAGCAGACAGCTAAAAGCACCTCAACCTGATTCCTAGACCTCAGGGCCTGAGATCACCAGGATGTGATTTCCAGATTATTTTTCTCAAAGAATTGTCTCCCAAGACTCAAAACAGAGCAGTGCAGTGAAGAGTGCTTTGGGGTTAACCAGACCTGGGGGTGGCAGAGACTGCTAACTGGCCCCCCTAACAGCCATCCTCCTCCTTTTGGATAGTCATGTAGATTTCAACTCAGCATGTGGCTCATTACATTTCCCAGCCTCCCTTGCAGCTAGCTGTGGCCATGTGATCACATTCTGTCCAATAGGATGCAAGTAGAAAGGAGGTGGGCGACTTCCTGGTAGTATCCTTGAAAAGAAAGGAGCTTCCATTTCAGAGGAGGAAAAGCAAAGTTCTTGAAACAGCCTATAAGGTCTTAGATCAGTGCTTTCCAGTAGAACTTTCTGTGATGATTGAAATGTTTTATAACCATGCTGACAAACATAGTAGCCACTGGCCACATGCAACTACCAAAACACTTGAAATACGGCAAGTACGACTGAGAAACTGAACATTTTATTTTAATGCTTTAGGTAGCCAACTGGCTACCATTTTGGACACAAGCCCCAGATTGTTCGCCTTGAGTCTTTCCTACCCCCCACCAATTCCCCACCCTCACCTCTGTTTCTCCACCTCCCACCATCCTCCCCTTCTCACTCTGCCCCACCACACTGATCTCCAGGCTACTCTTCAAGCTGTCTGAGTGTGCCTCTGTTTTCCTCTGACCCTTCCCTTTGTCTGGAATGCTCTTCCTATACCTCCTACAAGCCTTTGCTTAAACCTCACCTTTACAGTGAGTTCCGCCCTGACCCACTATTTAAAAGTACAACCTGCCCCTCCATCACACAAACACATTAGAGTCCCCTTACCTTGTTCTATCCTCTTTTCCTCCCCTGCATTCATGACATTCAAACACAGTATATCGTTCACTTATTTGTATGTTATTTCTGACTGTCCTGGTAGAAGGAAAGTACTACAAGGGCACAGAATTTTGTTTCGTTCACTGATGAGTCTAAGTGTCCAGAATAAGGCCCAGCCCATAGCAGGTGCTCAAAAAAAAAAAAAAAAACCTTGTTGAAACAGAGTAAAAAGAAAAAGAAAACTGCCCATCCCCTTCTTTCCCTCCTCCCTCTGGGTGGAAATGCAGACACAGTAATGGGAGCTGGTGCAGACCTTGGACGTGAAGTTTGACAATGTATCAGAATGGCAGGAAAATAAGATTGAAGGAGGTGTGGGCCCCCATTACTGCAGATCTCTGCACTACTTATGCCCAGCAGAAGAAACATCCACCTCATCTAAGCCACCGTTATATTTGAAGTTTAGTTATAGCAGCCAGAAAGAGCCTGCACCTAATTAATTGGGTTAGGTCCCAGTGGAGACTTTTCTCTGAGTATGCGTCTTCATCTCCAAAATGGGGGCTGGGCGCAGTGGCTTACGCTTGTAATCTCAACACTTTGGGAGGCCGAGGCAGGCGGATTATTTGAGCCCAGAAGTTAAAGACCACCCTGGCCAACACAGCAAAACCCTATCTCTACAAAATAATTTTAAAAATTAGCAGGGCAGGGCCGGACATGGTGGCTCACGCCTGTAATCCAAGCATTTTGGGAGGCCGAGGCAGGCAGATCACTTGAGGTCAGGAGTTCAAAACCAGCCTGGCCAACATGGTGAAACCTTGTCTCTACTAAAAATACAAAAAAAAAATTAGCTGGGCGTGGTGATGGACAACTGTAATCTCAGCTACTCAAGAGGCTAAGGCAGGAGAATCACTTGTACCTGGGAGGTAGAGGTTGCAGTGAGCCAAGATCTCACCACTGCACTCCAGCCTAGGCAACAGAGCAAGACTCCATCTCCAAAAAAAAAAAAGTAGCAGGGAACAGTGGTGCACACCTGTGGTCCCAGCTACTCGGGAGTCTGAGGTAGGAGGATCACTAGAGCCCTGGAGGTTGAGGCTACAGTGAGCCATGATTATGCCACTGCACTCCAGCCTGAGCAACAGAGCAAGACCCTGTCTTAAAAATAAAAATCTCCAAAATGGAGCTAACACCCACCTCATGAGGTTTTCAGTAGGAAGAAATGGCATCGTACATCTAGCACCATAGAAGACTCAACCCAGGACAGGCTACTCAGAGCTGCTGGACAGAATGTACTCTGGGCGTGGAAGGGCCAGGCCCCTGAATTCCATGGAGATGAGACGGTGTTTGGCGTGGGTAAGGTGGCTGGCTGTGCTGTGAATGTGTAACTCAGAGGCTGGGTACTCAGGTGTCAGAGCACAGAAGGTGCGGGCACGCCATCTGCAGCACAGCCTGTAGCCCATCAGGTCTGGAGGAAGTCCTACTTCTCTCAGCACCTCTAGGGATACGGCCAAGGAAGCTTCCATTTAGTGAGAAGTGGAGGAGAAAGAGCCTGCAAAAGCCAGGGCATCGTCAGTTAGACCAGAAAGTAGGTAGAACTGGAACCACTGTGCCCATACCCTACCCATGACTAGAAAGATCCTCTTCCTCCAGCGAGGACCCCCCTCCTCTTTTCCCAGACCAAGCTCTCAGGGGACAACTCAGAAGCACAAAAGTCACCACTAGGAGCAAAGGGGACCAAAGAGCAACAAACAGACATGTTTGGGATTTCAAAAGTTTATCTGAATCTCCTCATTCCCAGACTTCCAGGTAGGAGGCAGGCCGGGCAGTAATGTGAGCATCTCAAGGACACCACAGTCACTGCGACCAAGCCAGTCTGTGTCCTCATTTACACAATGAAGGCGATGGACCACATAGTCTCTGACGTCCCACTGCACCCTGACACCTGACAAATCTGTTTGTCCTCAAAGACAGGTCTGAGAGGGAGGAAAACTGATGGGGATGATGAGTTAGAGCTCCGGGCTCCCTGGGGCTGGAGGCTCATCCATCAGCTGCCGGAGGTGAGAGGCTGCCTTGTCCAGTTTTGACAATTCCAGCTGGAGGGAAGAAAGCTGGACAAGGAGAAAAGGAGGTGAGGATCCAGGAATGAGGCCCCCCCTGACCCACATGCCCTCAGGGGTCGAGCCTTCTGGGGGCCTCCCTCAGCCTTACCTTTTGTTGCCTCTGAGTCCCTGCCTCCCCTTCTGATGGGGTCCTGGCTGTGAGGCCATCAAGCTGCTTCTGCAACTTGTACCTTCGGGCAGCTAACAGGGGTAGCTGGATCTGCGGGTCCACCAGGCCCTGGGGAAGAACAGGGAGAAAAGGCTCAGACATCCGCCTGCTGCCAGGTCTCCATCCTCCATTAGAAGGTACCTTCCCCCACTTTATAGAGCCCAGCCCCTCCCTTCCTCCCAGCATGCTTCCCAAGCCTGCCCTAACCCTCCCCATGCCCTCTGGTCACCTGCAGCTCCATGTAGACCTGAGCCGTGTCACTGAGTGGAGCCTGGGCCCAGCCAGAGGGAGCTGCTGTGCCTGGGGGTAACAGGCCCACAGCCCCACAGTAGCCCAGGGTGCCCAGGGGCTCCAAGAAGGCCTCGAAGAGGCCCTGGTCCCCAGGCTCTGAGCTCTGCAGCAGCACTGGAAAGAAAGAAACTGTCAGGGGCAAGGCCTCAGCTCCTGCCTCCCTTCCTACCCTGCACCTCCTAATGGGGGGTCTGCCCTTCAGGCTCTCCTCTTTTCCCCATCAGCCCCCTTTTCCTGCAGGGATCCGAGCCCAGGACCCGCCTTGCCTCACCTCGCGGCCGGGCTTTGGTGAGCTGGTACGTGGCTCGGAGAGACCTTAGCACCTGCACGACCTCTTGGACCCGGGAGAAGCGCCGCTCCAGCTCTGGCTGGCGCCAGTGCTCCTGGCAATGGGGGGGAGCCAGAGTTGGCAAAGGGGCTCCTGGGAGACTCAGCACCAACCCTTCTGGCTCTCTTTTCAACCCATCCACCCCATCTCCTTAGGGCAATGAGATCTGTCCTCAGCACCACAGAAAATCCACCATCTCAAGGAACATGACAAAAAGTGAGGCATCATTTAAGAGGTTTTAGATGATCAGGTTTGATGTCTGTTTAGTTGCTCTGATTGAAATGGCCAACCAAAAATAAATTAGAATTTAAAATGAATTAGTCAAAACTCAAAACCAAATAAGTATAAATTTAAATAGTTAAATTTTAAAATAATTTTTGGGTGAGTTCATAGCATTTATCCTTCTGAAGTTATTAAAGCTGCACTGAGATTTTGGGGACACCCTATTACTAACTTATCCAACCCTCATCACAACCATAACATATACTATTACTGTTCCTAGTTTAAACATGGGGAAACTGAGGCTCGATCACACAGCTCACAAATAGCAGTCTAGCAACAGAGTCCTGCTCTTCAGCACTACGCTAATACTGTCCCTCAAGACCCTAGGGTCATCGCAGCAACCCTGCAGGAACAATCTATCCTCCCCAGGGCTCCACAGTAAAGTACGAACCATTCCTGCAGATGAGCCCCCTACAGCAAACCCCTTCAGAAGGCGCTCCCCCCGCTTCACCCGCAGGCCCACTCCAAGGTGCTTGGGACTCACCAAGGTGCAGGCGCTGGGGTAGGGGGCAACCGAGATACTGGGGGCAGGGGGGCAACCAGGCCTGGGGGGCAGCCTCTGCCAGAGCTCTTCAGCCAGGAAGGGCATCAGTGGGGCCAGGAGGCGGAGGCCGAGGTCAGCGCAGGAGAACAGGATCTGAGGGGGCCCCAGGGGGCGGGGCAAGTGCCACAGCACAGGCTTCACAGCCTCCTGGAGAGAAAGCCAATGGTCAGAGGACAGGTCCAGGGCCACAGCCCTCCTCCCTACAGCCACTGCCCTACCCGCCAGCGAGGCAGGCCATGGGTCCTGGGAGAAAGGGACAGGCAGAAGCACTTAGCACTTCTGATATGATCCACAGTCCTAGGACATGCTCAGCACAAAGAAGGGGAATCCAGGACAGCAATTCTCTGCAGTACATGGGGACAGGATTTCCAGGGAAACATGTAGTTTAGGGAAAAAAATCATTGAGTTTTTTGCTTATCAACAGGGGACAGAGGTTTTTAAAAGGCTGAGCTAGGGCAGTGGTCCACAGCCAGCAGCAGCAGCACCACGTGGGACACGAAATGAATATTCATAACACCACCCACCCCCACCCCAACCTGCTAAAGGAGCCACTCTGGGGTGGCAGGGGGATCCATGGTCAACAAGCCCTCCAGGTGCTTTGGACGTAGGACAGCGTGAGAACTCCTGGTCTAAAGATGGCTGCTAGTCCCTCCCAGGCCTCTCTCAGCACGCAGCCTGCCTATGGGCCAAACTCAGCAACTACAGGGACCAAAAAAATTCCCCTCTGCCTTCTGACACCGACTTGTCACACATTTCTAGAAGTCTCCCTCTTCCTCCTCCTCCTCCTCCTCCTCCTCCTCCTCTCCCCGGTGACAGGCACGCAACAGTGCCTGGGCTGCACTGCCAAAACCAGTCCCAGGAAGAGGGGAACTGAGACTCCTTCGTCTCCTCTCCTCTCCTTTCCTGAGGGGACAATTGGGAACTTATTAACTCCAGAGCTCTCTGCCTTGGAATCGGATTTCCAGAGGAATTCGAAGCAGGCATGGGAATACCAAGCCTCCCCCAGCCTCACTCACCAAGTAGACATCACAGAGGTTGTGAAGCCAGAAGTGGTGCAGGGCGTGAGTGACGAGTGAGAGCTCTCGGGTGAGGAAGCCCCGCTCACACTCCCGGGCGGCCAGGGCAAGGCGGCTCAGGATCCAGGCATCCATCGGGGAGGAGGGAGACAGCTGCAGGCAGAGAGGGCAGGATGGCCTGACTCCCCCTCCCCTGCCTCCTTTCCTTCCAGATGCCACCTTGGCCCTCTGACACCTGACTACCCTACTCCCAAGCACCTCTGCTTTCTCTTACCTCCTCAGCAGGCTGTGGCACAAATTTCTCCCCTAAAGCATTGAGGATAAAGCGCAGAGCATTCCAGATCTTGTTGCAGAAATGTCGGCAGCTCTGGACCTCAGAGACTGACAGGCGCAAGTCGCCCGCTGGAAGGGGAGAATCGAGGTAGTCTGCATGTAGGTGGCGGCAGCACCGGAAGTCCTGCCCCTGCCCTGCCCCTGCACAGGTGCCCGCTGCCCTCTGCTCACCTCGACACCCCTCACCCAGGCTTACCCTGAACTCCATGGGAGCAGAGTGTGAATCTCAGGGCATCTGTCCCACACTCAGGGATCCCATGAGGAAAGTCCTTTTTCTGCAACCAGAGGAAGAAGAAGGGTGGCAGATGCCTTTGTGGCTGCAGGGCCAGGACCTGGGTTGCAGAGGAAGCCAGAGGCAGTGAGCTAGAGCTGGGAGGGGGCAGGCAGCGATGACTCACCTGTGCTGCAGCCACAATGGCCAGCTCTGCGGGGTCCAAATTTCCACTTCTCAGCTTTTCCTGCAGCACCTGGGGATGGAAGTGGGTAATTCACGGCACAGGTCGAAGGCCCTGCCTCTGCAAGGGTCACACCTGCTGGCCTCACTCCTCCCTCAGCCTCCCTTCCTCTCTCCTGCAAACCCTGCAAACCCTGTCCCTCTAGTGGGTGCTTCATCCTCACCTGCATCTCCACCCCACAGATGATGTCTCTTGGGTCCAGCACATTCCCCAGGGACTTGCTCATCTTCCGGCCCTGCCTGTCCCGAACCATGGGATGAAGAAGTACCTGGGGGCAGGGAGGGGTTAGCAGAGTGGCGTTTCCTTGAAGGTCCCTTGGGATCTCTGGCCTCCATACTTTTGGGGGTAGGGTAGGAAGTCAATCAGGAAAAAGGAATCAGGAAAGTGGAAAGGACCACATTACGGGTTAGAAGGGAGGACAAGGTTTGGGGAACACTGGAGTCACAGAAAGTGGCAGGGCACTGAAGGGTTGTTACCTTGCTGAAGGGCAGCTGCCCTGTGAGCTGGGTCCCCAACATGACCATGCGGCCCACCCAGAACAGCAGAAGGTCGCTGCCCGTTTCCAAAAGTGACAGGGGGTAGAAACGAGCAAGGTCTGGGGTCTAGGGGGAAGAGGAGCAGTAAGAGGCCCAGGCCCCGGGCCCCCGTCAAGCCTCTGTGGGGGCCCAGCCATCCCTTCCTTATCGTTTCCGCTTCACTTTCGCCCTCTCAACCCGCCTCACCTCTTGGGGCCAGCCTAGGGCAGAAAAGGGGAACAGGGCAGAAGAAAACCATGTGTCTAGGACATCAGGATCTGAGAAACAGAAAAAGAATGGGGACAGTTGGAACCTTGGCTTCTAGGACCTCAGACCACTGCTGCCACCATTCTAGGCCAACCCCCACCCCCAGAGACCAGGGCTGTCCCCTTTGGCTCCATTCCCAACTTTCCTGACCCTACCTTCTGTATCTTGGGATCCGTTCCCCTCAAAGGCCCAGATGCCCAAGCCCCCGCTCCCCTGTACATCCCTCCCCAGCTCAGGCACTCACCCCTCTGCAGGGTCAGCTCTGCCCCTGGCCTCCCTGTCAGTTCTGCTGCTACCTCTCTGGCCTCAGCCTCTGACCGCCCAACCACCCAACAGTCCTCTTCTCCCTGCAAAAGTAGGAAGGGGTCGGGGAGAGTGAGGAAGAACAGCTGACAGGTGTAAATGTCACTTGGTTTTCACATCCTCTCATGTGGTCTTAGAGTGGCCAGGTTCCTCCAGGGGTGAGATAAAGAAATGCCACTTCAGGGATCCTTGATCACGCAGAAGGTTACATGACTATGAGCATGAAGCACATTACCAGGCAGGAGCGGGACTTGGCCCTGCGCAGCTCTGACTCCTGGCCTAGGTGCTCTGGGCCACACTCGGCCCTCCGGGTGCTTCTTCCTACCCACCTGCGCGTGGTCCTCTACAACCAGGTAGGCTGGAATCTGATGGCCCCACCACAGCTGCCGGGAGACACACCAGTCCCTGCCGGGAGGACATCCATGAAGTCTTAGAATAACCAGTCGGTTCCCCCCTCCCCATCTCCACAAGAGCTCCCCTTACCCTACCCTTACCCAATATGGGAAAACCAGTGCTGCCAGTTCTTCTGGTGGAAGGAGGGACTGAGCTCCAGGGCCCCCGACTCCACAGCCTGGAGGGAAAGGGGCCTTTAGACAATGTTGCCCTTCCTGCACGGCCGCACCTCCACAGATAGGACGAGTGGCCTCTGAGGTCATTTTAAAACTCAGAAAGGACCTCCCAAGCCTCTTGCCAGATTCTGGGCTTGAGTAAGGATATGAGCCAGCCCTTGCTGGGCCGCCCAGCCTGCATCCCACACATCCTCTCCGTTACACAGCTGGAGAGGTCTTCAGGGCAGGAGGTCTCCTGCTCCCCATTTCTTCATTCCAATTCTCAGGGAGCTCCCCCAACCCCTGGCCCCAGTCCTTCCTACACTGCAGCCTCACCTTGGCAGCTCGGGCCCCCATTTCCTGGCAGCGGACAAACCACTGGCTCTTCAGCAGGTATTCTATCACGTCCCCAGAACGGCTGAAAGGGAGACAGGGTGAGTCCACTGCTCTTCCGGCCCTGTGACTTCTCCCAGGGGCACCAGACCCCACGCCATGCCAGGCCCTTGGTACTGAGGATACAATAGTGAATAAAATCCACACGGAGCTCATACTCTAACGGAGGGGTGCAGAGCCCATCCTATTGTCACCCTTAAGCTTCATACATTCCCTTTTGGGGGTAGCCCTTCGTAAAGGAGTTAAAACGAGGTTACCTGCAGATGGGCAGTACCATGGGGTGGTTCTGGAGGCCCCGGAACAGGCCCCGTTCACTCAGCACAGACACTATCTTTTCGCGGGCCACAAACCGGTGAAGTCCCTGAAGAAAAAGCAGCAAGAGTAAAGATTGAAGGCCTCTAGAGAAATAAGAAACTAGGAGGAGGAGTACGGGGACAGAGTGCCCCCAAAGGATGGGGTAACATAGGGTGGTACCACCTGTAGCCAGTCCCCGCAGAGGGAGGTCATGGTCCCATCCTCCGCAATGACGTTCAGAGGGCTCAAGCCATGTCGGGCCCCCATCTCAGCATCGGCAGGACTGTGAGCTGGAGTCACCTTCACTGCCCCTTGGGGAGCACAGCCATGGTGAGTACTGAAACTGACCTTGGCTTTTGCTTTTCCAGATGTATCATCATCACCCGCACCGCCCCAGCCCCTGTGACTTTCTCTGTCTGTGCCTCCCTCCCATTCCCCACTCAGACCACCCTATATGAGGATCTCCCACTCCCACCTTCCTCTTCCTCCTGGCTCCCTCCCCTCTCCTCCAGGACCCCCAACTTTCTCTCCCTCCCCTGACTTCCACTCACCTGTGCCCACATGTGGCTGAACAGCATAGTCTGTGATGAGGGGAAGAGCCTGCCCCATCAAGGGGTGACGAAGCTGTCGCCCGTGTAGATGCTGAAGGGAAGGGAGAGGGATTGGGGACAGGCACCTGTGAAGGTTGGAAGGGTCTGGGCTGGGGCGTGAGAACCCCAGGAATAAGAAGGTAGAAAGTGGAAGGTAGCAAGCTAGAGCAAGGTCAGCACACTCTTAAGGGGCCAGAATGTAGATATTTCAGGCTTTTGGGCCTAGAGACAAATTCAATTTCTGCACAATTACTCTATTCTGCCACTGCAGCAGAGCTGGAGAGGGTATATAATAGCAGCCATAGATAATATAAAGGCTGCAAGCGGCCGGGCGCGGTGGCTCACGCCTGTAATCCCAGCACTTTGGGAGGCCGAGGTGGGCAGATCACGAGGTCAGGAGATCGAGACTATCCTGGCTAACACAGTGACACCCCGTCTCTACTAAGTAACATTACTTAAAAATTACATTACTTAAAAAAAATTAATTACTAATTTTTGTAAAAATACAAAAAGTTAGCCGGGCGTGGTGGCAAGTGCCGGGCATGGTGCCACACTCCCAGCTACTCAGGAGGCTGAGGCAGGAGAATTGCTTGAACCCGGGAGGTGGAGGTTGCAGTGAGCCAAGATCGCGCCACTGCCCTCCAGCCTTGGTAACAGAGCGAGACTCCGTCTCAAAAAAAAAAAAAGGCCGCAAGCTGGATTAGGACCATGGGCCAGTTTGTCAACCCCTGAGCTACAGAAAAAGTATAAGAGGAGGAAGTCGAATCAGAACCACTGAGAGAGGTCTCAGGAAAAGGAAGTAGAAGCAAGAGAGAAAGAGCCACCATTTAAAACCCAAGAGAAGAGAAGGCCATAGGTGGGGCGAGCCAGACTGCAGGAGCGCACTGGGTATTACTGTGTATCGCGAGTCGTCTGGATGAACAGCCACAGCCACATCTCCAGGCAGCGTCTCTGGCCTCGTGGTTCCTACCACAACCTCTGCATCTGAAGACAAACATTTAAATACTTACGGCTGGTCATCATCCTCACCCCTCACTGCCAACATGGCTAAAGGCAGTAGAACTGGAAAGGGGAAGGGGCAGGGAGTAGTCAAGGTGGAAGAGGCCCCCAGGAGTGACTAGAAAAAAGTAGGAGCAGTGTTTACAGGAACCCAGGGTTTCCCATAAACTGATGACCAGAGGTCTGAGAAGGTGTCTGGTGCTAAGGAATTCCCTGATCATTTGCATGGAAGAAATAGGGGCAGCATTAATTAAAGCAACTATAATAGAATTCTTGCTGGGTGCCCAGAGGACACTGGGGATTCTCAGTGTCCTAATCACAAACGATCTACATTCTTCAGGGGCAGCATCAGCTCCTCCTACAAGAAGCTTCCTCTGACAATTCCAGCTCATCTGTCTTCCCTTTCTCTGAGCTCTTCAGAACATTTACCGTAAAAACCACACCTTAGAGGCCGGGTTCGGTGGCTCACACCTGTAATCCCAGCACTTTGGGAGGCCGGGGCGGGTGGATCATGAGGTCAGGAGTTCGAGATCAACCTGACCAACATGGTGAAACCCCGTCTCTACTAAAAATACAAAAATCAGCCGGGCCTGGTGGCATGTGCCTGTAATCCCAGCTACTCAGGAGGCTGAGACAGGAGAATCGCTTGAACCTGGGAAGCAGAGGTTGCAGGAGCCGAGACGGTGCCATTGCACTGCAGCCTGGGTGACAGAGTGAGACTCCGTCTCAAAACAAAAAAACAAACAAACAAAACAAACAAAAAAAAAAACCATGCCTTAGAACTGATCTCTTTCTTGGGTAGCGCACTCCTGAAGAATCACACCACACTCTCAAAGGGCAGTGACCACATGCACTTTTTGTACATCCCCCAGAAGACCCTGGGTAAGTGCCCACGCTGAGGCGAACGCTACCAAGGTTCATGTGAGAGATGGACTGATGGGTACCTAGCAGCCCAACATAGGCTCCAGAAAACAGGAAAAATGGAGGTAAACGGGTGACCTTGCAGAGTACTATGCTCACCAGGCTCTCCATCCACGGGGAAGGCAACAGAAAACAGGAGGCCAAAAGACACGGGGGTGGGGCAGCCAGGCAGTCGAAGCTGTGTGTGGCCAGGCAGGGGCCGGTTCTCCACCTGGAGGCGCCGAGAAAGCTGGGTCAGAGGGCAGCCTTTCTGCAAGGCTCATGCCCAGGCTTCACTCTGCCACTCATCCATCTGCCCAGCCTCCCTGCAATCCATCTAAAAGCCATTTGGAGGATTCGGGAGCTACCTCCCTTTGCCCTCACCCAATGCTTGTGCAGTCACACTTCTAATAAATATTCACTGAGCACTTAAGCCATGGCCAGGTATCTTGCCAAGTACCTATGTGAATTCTCATTTAATTTTTACAACACCCCCACAATGCAAGCATTCCATCATCTCTAATTTACAGACTGAGGAAGCTGAGGCTTAAAGAGACTAAACGGCCTGCCAAAAGCCACACAGCTGTCACAGGCAGGCCTCAGATTTGAATCCAGGCACCCTGGCTCCAGAGTCTGAGCCCTTAACCATTGACCACTCTGCCTCAGAGCTCTCACAAACCTGCTTCCCTCTCTCCGCCTCACCTCGATGTCTGAGATGGCTGATCTTAAAGCACATGACCAGTTGACAAGCTGACGGTTCCGGTACAGCAACCCCGCCTTGTAGAGCCGCACAAAAGCTTCAGTCACAGCCACTGAGGAGCCCTGGAATGACCTGAGTGTCCACCTCTAACAGCCACTTCTCAGCCCATCACCCTGCTCAGGGACCCAGGCATTGCTGCCTCCCAGCCCCACATAGATCCCTAAACATCGCCCAACACTCACAGGGACCAAGGCACAGAACACTCACAACATCCATGGTAAAACACTCTCGATCCCAGTCCAGGGAGGCACCCAGAGCCCGCAGCTGCTCACAGATCTCTCCACCTTTCCTGTGCCCAGAGAGATCCTTGTCAGCAAACACTTCCCAAGCACTTCCTATGTACCAGGCCCAGTGATGCCCCCCCAGCAATGCCAGGTGTTGGAGGAAAATCAAGTGAGGATGGCATTGATCTAGCCTCTAGAGGCTAATAGAAATGGACTTACAAACCCAGTATGGGGTTTTCTGAGATGTTAAAAGAGGCAAAGGGTTCTATAGGAAGAGAGGAGGGATAGCCATATTGTGGGAAATCCAAGGATGCTTCACAGAGATGGCATGAGATAACAGACCCAGAAGAATGAGGGTAATTCCATGGGAATTGAAAGGTGGGAATGGGCGAGTGGAAGAAGGTGAGATTTAGACAAGAGAAATTGGGGCAAGTAAAGAGAAAGAAAATATATATATATATATAAATACACACACACACACACACACACACACACACGAATATTCTAATGCATATATAATTTCCACACACATAAGGCTTGGAAACTCCACCAAACATTAAGGGGCTCCAGAGCTTCCATCTCTGAGGAAGTCAGAGCTGTGTCAGGAAGAGCCAAGGATTACAAGTCAGGAGTGATAGTGGTGGGAGGCAAGAAACCAAATCTGCCATCTGGGCCCCCCGAGCCCTGCCCATCATACTCACGCCTCCTTCCACTGCCACACCTCCCTAAGGAAGGCCTCCCGGCTCAGCTCATGTCTCCTCACTCCCCGTTCCTTCCACAGTTGTTTCTCCACCACAGCCTGCAGTTAGATTCAGGGCAAATGAACAGAGTCAGGTTGCTTTGGGGGAAGAAATTGCTTTCACCCAAGAAAAGGAACATGTAACAAAAGACATACTTGTGTAGCAATTCCTGCGTGATCTGAACCAGGGACCCACAGCACTTGATCCCCACGCATCCGGTGCCTGCAACAAAAATGCCCTCCTGTGAGCCCCTGAGCTTAAATGTTTATCCTCACTCATTCCTGCCCTTCCTATTTCCCTTCCAAGAACTCAAGCAGCCCCCACTCCCCTCTCACCAGCGCACGAGGGCATCCTGTATGGCCACCGTGAGTGCGTGGCCAATGTGCAGGGAGCCAGTGACATTGGGAGGTGGGATACACATGGAAAAGGTCTCCCCTGTAGCTTGGGGCAGCCGGGCCTAGAGGAAGAAAAAAAGTCAAAGGGGCAAGAGAGAATTGGATTGGGGAAAGAGCACCCTCTACTGTCTCCAGAACAGAAAGAACTTCAAGGAAGAATTGTCCTACAAATAACAGAGGAGAGTGGAGAGGAGGGAATTGGCCAGGGGGGATCTGCCAAGAGAAATCTTTGGAGACACCAGAGCCAGAAAGAAGACAAGGTCTACATTGTGAGTTCAACTCTGAGGTCCAGTTGTATTTAAGGGCCACTCTGTCCTGGAGACCATTTAGGACCCCTCCCTGCCAGATACTAACCTGATATTCTGGTTTGAAGAAGCCCTCTCGTACCCACCACGGGTACCAGGCAGCCTCAACATATCGGGGGCTGTATGCAGGAGGCAGGGGCCCAGAGACATCTGTGAAGGCAGAGAAGAGTTCCACTAACCACTGAACTTGTCCCCAGGCTGCATTTCGGCAGGCCAAATGGGCAACACATATGTGAAAGAAAAGGCCTTCTTACTTATTCTACTTACCTTTCTTTTCACCGGGTTTCGTAGGGATTTCATACAATACTACCTCCTTAGGCCTCCAGGCCTTAATGGATTCTGCAGGTGACTGAGAAAAGAAAGCGGAAGAGGCTGGGATCCAGTATACCCCAGACTGCATTTCAGCCCGTCTCCTCCAGCCCCTCCCAAGTCTCAGAAACCTGAGGACAAGCTGTCTGACCACTAACCTTGCTCTCCCCTGCTATCTCAGCCTCCAGAGTTGCCTGCTTCTCTCGCAGGCGCTTCTGTTTGGCTTCACGGTTCCTCTGCGAGATGGGAGATCCATGGGGCTCCGACTGTGTAGAAACGGAATGAAACCTGGGGAGGCCCCGTGAGTGCCTCAGTCCCCAGAATGGTGGTCGAAAAGAGGCGAGAGGCAAATGAGGCATCAGGAGTGTTTGGAAAGGGGCCGAGATCTGTTCCGGATAGAGAGTGCACATTAGGATATGGGGGTGGAGGAGGGTCACTCCCCTTATTCGATCTTCCCCGTCTCTAATTAGCACAGATCTGTTATTCCAAGTCTGTATTCCCTCCCCCACAACCTTTCCTCCTTTAGAGCTAGAGTGCATGATATCCACAGACAGCGCCATGGAGCCACGGAGACCAGGGCTCTTCCGGAACAGGGCCAGAGTGTCTGGATTTGGCGGTGACCACTGACACTTGAGAGATAGGGCTCAGAAACTCAGGGAGATGACGGGCATCAGCGCGCCCAGGAGCCAGCAAGGAGTCCCGCCAGGGCCGCCGCGATCTCCACCTGCCCAGGGGCCTCCTGCAGTGCTCACAGCCCGGCGCGGCCAGGCCTTCCCGCCCATCCCAAGGCCTGGGCCCAGGACCCGCAGCGTCTCCCACTTCCCAGAAGCCGCCCCGGCGCGCGCTCACCGGGAGGCCCCGCCGCTATCCCAGGGCGCCCCGCGGCGGCAGGGACTGGGGGCTCCACCAAACCCGACCCTGGAACGTGGCCCCGGAGCCGCGCGGCGCATGGTGGCGAGGCCCCGGCCGGCGCATGCGCAGCAGCTGGCTTCGGCCCCACCCTCTCCCTCCCGGTCCAATGGCTGTCGACAAGAGGAGCGAGTCCGCAGCGAAGGCAAACCCCACGGGGAGGCGCCCGGGACCGCAGTGCTAGCTATCACAACTTTATTAGACAAGAAAAGCCCTGACGCGTAAATAAAAAACACCTGAGTTCTGAGGCCCCGCCCCGCCCGGTCCCGCCCGCCGAGGTCCGGGTCCAAGTCCCGCGCTCTCAGGAGCTGTGTTTCTGCCGCTTCCAAAAGCGCTTGACGTCGCTGTGCCCGGCCGGGGTCACCACCATGAGCCGCTTGGCCGAGTTCTCGAACACCAGCACGCCCAGCTCCCGCGCGTGGGCCAGCAGCAGCTCAAAGTCCACTTGCGACAGGAACTGGTTATACAGGACACCTGGGGTCGGCAGGACGAGAGGGGCGCGGGAAGAAGAGGAGAAAGTGAAGCTCAGAGCTCCTGCTGGAAATCCCCCCAGCTCCTTCGTGGCAGCCCTGGACGCAATTTTAGAAACTAATTCTCTATGCTTGTCTGCTCAGGGGTTCATCTTAACACCAAGTGTGATCCGGCCATATTCAGAAAGGCCTAATACAAATTACTGTGAATTATTCCCTCTCCTAGCCAAATCCAAAGTGCATTGATTTGGGACGATTTGTTTACTACCGACTCACCCCAAAAACAAAAAAAAACTGTCTTGCCAGCTTTTCTCTCCTAGTCCATGAAGTAAAAAATAAAATGCATGAAAAGCTTTTACACTTTATCAAGACTGAATTGTCTGCCCTTTCTCTGGCCAATGACCAAGACTTGGCCACCAGAAGCTACTCACCCTCAGTGAACCGGAGTCTGTCCCTTTCCAGCTCCCAGAGGCGGATCTGGTCGGTGATGGTGGGGGGCAGCACAGGTGTCTGCAAGGAGCAAGGGTTGACCGTAGGGACTCAGAATACTGCCCCAGACAACCCGGCCCTCTGCTCCTTCCCCAGATTTGGATGCCCCTTTTTTTTTCCCATCATCTCATCACCAGCTGCCAGCCTCTGACATCTTGGAGCCTGTCTGTACCTGTTTGAGCATCACTGGGTGGGCTCTTGTCCTTAGGAAATGGATTATCTAGGAAAACAGACAAGAATGGCATGAGGGCTCCAGCAAGAAGGCAGGAAAGCCATCTGAGCTGTCACCTAATGTCACTGGAACATCAGCTTATTCTAAAAACTCGTAACTCCTGTCATCAACTCCACCCATCCCAGTTCAGCTTTTATCCCACGTTGCTGCTCCCAGCAACGTGGGATATTCCTTTTCTGGCACATTCGCCCTTTCCAGTAATGTTTTGTTTTTCTTTCTTTAAAATAGCAGCAGCTACTGTTTTTTTTTTTTTTAAGCACTTATTGAATGGCAGGTGCTGAGCTCAATGCTTTGCCCCTATTCTTCCAGTGAATTATCCCAGCAACCCTGAGGTAAGAACTGTCATTTACTAGATGAGGAAACTGAGGCTCACAGAGGCAAAACAACTATGTCTAGTTTACGCAGTTAGGATGTGGCAGTGCCGAGGCACAAATCCAGAGCTATACCTCCTCCCTCCATGTTTTTTTCCCCTCAAGGGTCTACCTATTCTCACACCCAAAGCCTTCATTTCTCTTCAAACACAGACAACTCACCACCACCTGTTATAACAGACTCAGAGCTAGCCTTCCATAATGTGACCCTCTGTCCCCCACAGCCCAAGTGCAGCCTGTCTTCCTGCTCTACCTCTCCCAAGTGGGAATACCTGCTGGGCTGTGATGCCACTGGCGATTGCCTGCTGCACACTCTCCCGGGTCACCTGCGCCACCACCATGTTGGGGAACCGATAGAGCATCTCAGAGAAGAGGGCAATGAGGGCAATCTGCAGCTCCGACTCTGAGCCAGGGATAGAAAGAGGATGAGGAGGCCACCCCCACACCCAGACTCCCTCAAGCCCTTCTTTCAAGTGTCATGAGAAATCTCAGAGAGCTCTGTAGACTGCCAGGTAAACATGAACATAAACTGGCATTCCCTCACCCCCAACCTTCTCTTCCAGGGACCCTCTGTCCCGCCTCACCCGTGTAGGCATACAGTCGGTAATTGGTTTCCACGACAATGAAACCTGGCTGATGCACAGTGCCCCCAGCTCCAGAGACACCTGATGAGAGATTGATGGCCAGGCGTGTGGGGTAGTAACGCCGAGATTTCCTCTGAAAAGAATAGGTAGATGCCTTGTCTCAGAAGTCACAGCCTTACATCTTCCTGCCTGAAATATCAGATCCCTCCCAAGATGCAGAACTTCAACCCCCAACTTCTCTCCCCCGAGAGACCCAAGTATTCAGTTCTGGCAACTGCTTCCTGCTACTGCCCCAAGACCCCACTCCTTTTTAAAGGCGAAGGCAACACACCACCGTTTCTTCCCTGGAAGCCACTTATCTAGGCGCTCATACCTTCCTCTGGAAAACAAGCCCAAACTCACGCAGATGTTGCAGGAAGTTCAACAGAGAATCACTCATACCTTCCACAGAGTAATCCTGAGGAACAGAGGTTTCCAGCTGGGGTCCAAAACACAACCCATCCACCCCCAACCCCATACATTCATTCTGTCTTTCTCCATCTCTGTTCATTCTGTGTTCATTCTTATCTTCTCACTCTACTCTACTGCCCCACAACTTGCTTTCCCCTTCCCATCTCTATACCTTCCAGCCCCCTGCTTACCTTGCCCAGAGTAGAGAAGCTGAGCTGGAAGAGGAAGGAGAGAATCTCTACTAGGTCCATGCCCCGGCTCTAGGGAGAAAGAGGCAGAGACGAAGGAGGAGGGATGGGAGGGAGACAATGGGAAGAAAGGGACAGAGAAGAGAAAATCAGGGAACAGTCCGTAGGCAGGAGTCTCTCAGTGAGACCTGAGAGGAGCAGAGCATGCCGGCAAGTGGCCCCGGCCTCCTCACCTGGGCTGTCTGCAAATACTGCAACATAAAGTACCAGAGCTGAGCCGGGGTGTCCAGCAACAGGAACTGGAAGCCAGCGGAAGTAATGCAGGGCGGCTCTCCAGGTTCAGTACTAGAGACAAAGACCGGGACAATGATGGTGATATGCAGAGAAAGACTACTATCCCCACTTGTCCGCTCACGTTTTTCTTGGTATCTCTGGCTATATTCTACTCAGCTTGCCTTTTCCAGCTAATGTCCTCTGATCTTGACTAGCCCCAGAAACCATTTCTTAGGGACCCAAGGAGATGGCACAGCAGAGAGCTGCTATACCTCCGGCTTCCTCACCTCTTCATGAGCCCAGCCTGGCTGAGGAGCTGAGCCAAGTCCTGGCTGACAGCTGCACTGGGGGAGCCCACCATGAAGTGCAAGACCACCTGAAGAACAGAAGAGAACAGGGAGAGCATGCCCCAAGGGCCATGGGAAGTAGAAGTAGAAGCACAAGCAGAGACACACACAGTCCCAAATGCTTACCTCCCATCGCTCCTCAGCATACTTGTCAAGGGAGGGAACGTCCCGGGCATGCTTGTCTGGTCCCAGCTGACTTGTGTCATCAGACCAGGCCTTCCCCCTACGGCCAGGATGGGCCAAGAGTAAGGAACCCTGGCCAGGCGCGGTGGCTCACACCTGTAATCCCTGTACTTTGGGAGGCTGAGATGGGCGGATCACTTGAGGTCAGGAGATCAAGACCAGCCTGGCCAACATGGTGAAACCCCATCTCTACTAAAAATACAAAAAATTAGCCTGGCGTCCTGGTGGGTGCCTGTAATCCCAGCTACTCGGGAGGCCGAGGCAGGAGAATCACTTGAACCCAGGAGGTAGAGGCTGCAGTGAGTCAAGATCACACCACTGCACTCTGGCCTTGGTGACAGAGTGAGACTCTGTCTCAAAAACAAACAAAACAGAACAACAAAAAAAGAGTAAGGAACCCTGTCTGTGTTCCTTGCCACCCTTCTGCCATCTTTCCACCCTTATCCTCGGGGCCATGAGTGGGGGACATTTCCTACACCACACACTACATCTGGTCCAACTTACTCCTAAAGGAGTTCCCAACGTGGAGACCACAAGGTTCCGGGGAGGCCCCCAAGAGCTCCCCCTCCCAAAGTTTAATAAACAGCAGTTCCCCTGCCCTAGCTTAGGAAGAGAAAGAAGTGACATACCCACCCAGAAGAGCAATGCGGAGGTTCTGGCGGAAAATGGGGTTGAGGATGAGGCCCTGGAGCCCGCCTGGGAGCAGCTGGGTGTGCCAGATCCGGAGGCCGCTCAGCAGCCCTGTACTTTCCTCCTGAGCCCTGGAACAGAAGCAGAAAGGTGAGTAGGGTATTTGGAGAACAAAAAGGAGGCCCATAAAAGCCACCATCTCTGCCTGTTCTGAACTTGCTGATCCTTGGAACACTGTTCCACAGAGTAAAATTAGTATCTTCTTAAGATAAATTCTTTACTGCATTACCTATCAGAGCCTCATTACAGATATCACACATAACTCTTTAAGAGGGAAGATATATTTGAAAGCAAGAGGTCAGCCGGGAAATAAATAAAAGGGAAAAGGCAGTAGCAGAGTTTCCCAAATGTATTTATGTTTAAGTTTTGTGATATACCTATTAACACTTCCTGGAAGTGCTCCAAGGAACAGCAGTTTGGGAATGTAGCTGTTGAGAAATTTGTATCTGGCTGAGACTTACTTGCTGAATTCCTTCTTTACCCACAGGGCTACAGCAGCTTGTGGCAAAGGCTGCTCCAGAAAGAGCATCCGCATCACCCAGTTCTTAGCCAAGGATGGGAGCTCCCTGTACAGGGATAGAAGTCAAAGGTTAATATGAGAAGCTGCATTGTATCTGCATCTCTGCCCTCAATTACCCCTCAAACATCTCATCTCACTCCACAACAACTTTACCAGTCCTGCTGTTTTGGTCCCCACATTTTGGAGCAATTTCCAACCCTCGCCCCCAGTCCCCACCCCCACTCCAGACTGCTAAGCTTTTACCTATGATATTTCATTCCAGTCCGCAGACCCCATTACATTTCCCTGCCATGAAGGGGCTCCTCACCTGAAGACAGCCAGACAAGTGGCAGGGTGCCCATACAATCGGTCCAATACCCCAGGGCTCAGGCCCCCTAAGAATTCCTGCAGATTCCTGCATTGTAGGTGTACTCGGTTCAGCCCCCTTGAAGGGGTGCTCTCCATCACCTGAGGAATGCAAACGTCAGAAATGCACCCCCACCATCCATGCCAGTGTCACCCCTGACCTTTCTAACTGATTCCAGATCCATCAGTCCCCACAATAACCCCACCTTTTCTGTGGCCTCCTTTCCCATGTCACTCATCTCCTCTGCTTTCTCCCAAACCTGACCAATCTCCCTCCCTTTCTTGCCTCCTCACCCTATTTCTGCCCTTCAACTCCAGTTCTGCCCTTCAACTCCTTCAATTAACAAGTGACAGAACTGTTAACTGTCCTGTGTTTGCAAGATCATTTTGTATTTCAATGACTTGTCTCATCTTTGGCTAAACAGGGACAAAGAAAATTGAGCCCACACCTCTCTCTTCCATCCCTCCTGGTCAAATCAGTCTATAAGCTCCAAATCTGCCCATCCTTCCTATCTTCTATCTCTTAGCCCACTTCTGCTAAGTACGGCGGTAACCTCTCTCCTCCATGCTTCCCAAATCTAAAGCCACCTCTTTTCCCTTCCCAAGTCTACTTCACGTCATTCACCCTGACCCACGCCTTCCGATCTCCTAGCTTCTCCCTGCCTTCCTCTCACTCCTCGCCTCTCACTCACCTCTCTCTCTCTCATACCTCTGCCACTCCCGCCCTCCTAGGTCCCCTCACCACTCTGTCGATCCTCCTCGCGCACCCCGAGTCTCGGGCCGTCGCTTAATCGGAGCCAAAGTCTCGCATTGGCTCCTGGAGATTGAGGGAAATATGGTGAAAAACTGCGAGGAAAAGATGGGGAAAGCGACGAAAGATCTCACAGGCAAGAGCGCAGAATAGAGAATTCAAAAGAGAAGGGAGGTAAGGGGAGGAGTGAAAAGTAAAGAGGATGAGAATACACGCAGCACTCTCCCGGCGCGGGGGATGCTGGGAATTGGAGTCTTGTCTTTGCTCTCCTTAGAGCCAGCTGAAGTGCCTCTGACTACAAATCCCGAAAGGGACCGTGGGGAAGCCGAAAGGCGAGGAGCCGGCTTTTAATTGAGCGAACGGGAGACACCAGAAGCCGGACCAGTTGGTTCCGCGAAGGCAGAACCAGCTCCGCCCACGCTGCTAACGGCGCGTGTAACCGGCTGGAGCGGGAGGCGGGTCCGGGAAAGTAGAAGTGCCTGGAGGGCTTCCTTGCGGAGGCGTGCTATGGCGACTTGGTGGTGAGCCGAGTGAGCACAATTACTCCCCGTAAAATTGGGATAATACACACTCCGGGCTGGGCGCGGTGACTCACGCCTGTAATCCCAGCACTTTGGGGGGCCGAGGCGGGCGAATCACCCGAGGTCAGGAGTTCGAGACCAGCCTGGCCAACATGGTGAAACCCCGCTTTTACTAAAAATACAAAAATTAGCCGGGCGTGGTGGCGGGTACCTGTAATCGCAGCTACTTGGGAGGCTGAGGCAGGTGAATCGCTTGAACCCTGGAGGCGGAGGTTGCAGTGAGCCAAGACCATGCCATTGCACGCCAGCCTGAGCGACAAGAGCGAAACTCTGTCTCAAAAAAAAGAAAAGAAAAGAAAAAGGAGAGGAGAGGGCAGGGGAGGGGAGGGGAGGGAGGGTATTCACACTCCGGACGGTTTCCACGAGTTAACGATTAACACGATCCAGTGCACCTTACTTGGCCCTAAGTACACAGTAAATCTTAATTTCTGCCTCCACCACTCCTCAAACCGTTTACTTAGAAGACCCAGATAAATACAGTTTTTAAGACACCAACTATTTGCTCTGATTTGATTTATGAACCTACTACAGGGAAAGGCAGAGGTCTTCACTCAAACCCAGAACTCCACGTTTCCCCAAATTCCTATAAGCAGATTTTGTTATTCTCATTTTATAGACTGGAAGACGGGAGCCTGGCGAGATTAAAAAATTTGCCTGCAGCTTGGCGAGGTGGCTCAGAGCTGTGACCCCACCTACTTGGGAGGCTGAGGCAGGAGGATCACTTGAGACTAGGAGTTTGAGGCTACAGTGAGCTATGATTGTGCCAGCCTGGGTGACAAAGTGAGACCCCCATCTCTTTCTCTCTTTTTTCTTTTTTTTTTTGAAACAGAGTCTCTCACTCTGTCACCCAGGCTGGAGTGCAGCGGCATGATCTCAGCTCACGGCAACCTCAGCCTCCCGGGTTCAAGCTATTCTCTTACCTCAGCCTCCCAAGTAGCTGGGACTACAGGTGTGCGCCACCACGCCCAGCTAATTCTGGTATTTTTAGTAGAGATAGGGTTTC
Source organism: Symphalangus syndactylus (assembly GCF_028878055.3). NCBI lineage: Eukaryota > Metazoa > Chordata > Mammalia > Primates > Hylobatidae > Symphalangus > Symphalangus syndactylus. The sequence continues at coordinate 40,714,207 of NC_072445.2, forward strand.
ACCATGTTGGCCAGGCTGGTCTCAGGGTTTCACCATGTTGGCCAGGCTAGTCTCAAACTCCTGACCTCAGGTGATCCACCTGCCTCAGCTTCCCAAAGTGTTGGGATTACAGGCGTGAGCCACTGCGCCCAGCCTGAGACCCCCATCTCTAAAAAAAAAAAAAAAAAAAAAAATTAAAAAAAAAAATCCCTACAATCAGACAGAAAGTGCCCAAGCTGGGATTTGAAGCTCATTTGCAAGAGACCAGGGATCAAAATGGTAATGACTATGTAAGACTTCATCATACTTTGTAGCCCACCCATGTTTTCTGTTGTCCCTGTTTTTTTAGCAATTAATGTTTTAAAATCTTCAAAGAACAGCTAAAAATTGACAAAACTTCTTTATGGCAAACTTTAGGTAAGGTTGAAAGACAATTTACAATCTAGGAAGAAATGGTTGATGAAATAAACAAAATACAAAAAGCTGTTACAAAGCAATAAGAAAAAGAAACATAATAGAAAGATTGGGACAGACCACTGCTTACTAGTTAGCCCTGCTCAGCAAGGAGCAGCTTAAAAAAAAAAAGAAGAAAGAAAAGAAAAAGAAAAGAAAGAGGCCTGGCAGGGTGGCTCAGGCCTGTAATCCCAACACTTTGGGAGGCCAAAGAAGGTGGATCATTTTAGCTCAGGAGTTCCAGACCAGCCTGGGCATCATACAGAAACTCCATCTCTACAAAAACAAAACAAAAATTAGCTAGGTGTAGTGGTGTGCTCCTGCAGTCCCAGCTGCTCGAGAGGCTGAGGTAGAAGGATCACTTGGGCCCAGGAGATTGAGGCTACAGTGAGCAATGATAGCACCACTGCACTCCAGCCCGAGCAACAGTGTGAGACCCTGTCCCAAAAGGAGAGGGGAAGAGAGGAGAGGACAGGGGAGAACTGGGGAGGGGAGAGGAAGGGAGGGGGAGGGAGGGGGAAAGAAGGAAAGAGAAAGAAAGATTGGCCAAAGCAAAAAGAAGTTAAACAGAATATCAGAAATGTTTTAAAAATCAAAAAATTGGCTGGGCATGGTGGCTCACGCCTGTAATCCCAACACTTTGGGAGGCTGAGGCGGGTGGATCACCCGAGATCAGGAGTTCGAGACCAGCCTGGCCAACATGGTGAAACCCGTCTCTATTAAAAATACAAAAATTAGCCAGGCGTGGTGGCAGGTGCCTATAATCCCAGCTACTCGGGAGGCTGAGGCAGGAGAATCGCTTGAACCCGGGAGGTGGATTTTGCAGTGAGCCGAGATCGCGCCATTGCACTCCAGCCTGGGGGACAAGAGCGAGACTTCGTCTCAAAAAAAAAAAAAAAAAAAAATTCAAAAAATTAGCCAGGCCTGGTTCTGTGGTCCCAGCTACTCAGGAGGCTGAGGCAGGAGGATTGTTTGGACCCAGGAGGTCAAGGCTGCACTGAGCTGTGATCATGCCACTGCACTCCAGTCTGAGCTATAGAGTAAGACCCTGTCTCAAAAAAAAGAAGAAAAAAGAAAGAAAAAAAGAAAAGACAAGAGAAAAAGAAATTAGCTGGGTATGCACACACCTGTAGTCCTAGCTACTCAGGAGGCTGAGGTAGGAAGATCGCTTGAGTCCAGCAGTTCAAGGCTGTAGTGAGCTACAATTATACCACTGCACTCCAGCCTGGCCGCAGAATTAGACTCTCTCTTAAAAATAAATATATAGGCTAGGCGCCGTGGCTCACGCCTGTAATGCCAACACTTTGGGAGGCCAAGGCAGGTGGATCACCTGAGGTCAGAAGTTCCAGACTAGCCTGGTCAACATTTTAGTAGAAACCTTGTCTCTACTAAAAACACAAAAATTAGCTGGCGTGGTGACAGGCGCCTGTAATCCCAGCTACTTGGGAGGCTGAGGCAGGAGAATCACTTGAACCTGGGAGGCAGAGGTTGCAGTGAGCTGAGACCACGCCATTGCACTCCAGCCTGGGCAAGAGTGAAACTCCATCTCAAAATAAATAAATAAATAAAAATAAAAATAAATAAATCGGCCAGAGGCAGTGGCTCACACCTATAATCTCAGCACTTTGGGAGGCTGAGGCGGGTGGATCACTTGAGGTCAGAAGTTCGAGACTAGCCTGGGCAGGTGAAACCCCGTCTCTACTGAAAACACAAAAATTAGCCAGGCATAGTGGCGGGTGCCTGTAATCCCAGCTACCTGGGAGGCTGAGGCAGGAGAATCGCTTGAACCCAGTAGGCTGACGTTGCAGTAAGCCGAGATCACATCACTGCACTCCAGCATGGGCAACAGAGCAAGACTCTATCTAAAAATAAATACATAAATAAAATTAAAATATAAAAGTTTAGCAAAAAAGAAATTAAGAATTGACAACCTCAATGTTGGCCAGGGTATAGGAGCATACTCATACCCTTTTGCTGAAAATTGAGGCCAGGTCCAGTAGCTCATGCCTATAATCTCAGCACTTTGAAGGGAGGCCAAGCCAGGCAGATCGCTTGAGCCCCGAAGTTTGAGACCAGCCTGGGCAACATGGTGAAACCCTGTCTCTACAAAAAATACAAAAATTAGCTGGGCATGAGGGTGCATGCCTGTAGGCCCAGCTACTTGGGAGGCTGAGGCAGGAGGGTTGTTTGAGCCCTGGAGGTGGAGGTTGCAGCGAGCTGAGATCACACCATTGCACTCCAGACTGGGCAACAAAATGAGACTCTGTCTAAAATTAAAAAAAAAAAAAAAAAAAAAAAAAAAAAAAAAAATTGAAATAGGCACACCTCTTTTGGAGGGGGTGAGGGGACAGAGTCTTACAGTGTCACCCAGGCCAAATGCAGTGGCATGATCTTGGCTCACTGCAATCTCTGTCTCCCAGATTCAAGCGATTCTTGTGCCTCAGCCTTCCGAGTAGTTGGGATTACAGGCATGAACCATCATGCCCGGCTTTACTGTTGACTGACTGTGCTACTTTGGGCAAGTTGCTTAACCTAACAGAATTTTCTTCTCTGTGAAATAATTTTAACTACTTCATATGTTGTATTAAGTAAGATATGTAGTAATTTCAATACCTGGTATACAGTGGGTGCTCAGTAATATATTATCATCATTATTGTAACTTTCACTTATTAATCCTAGTTCTAGTTCTGTAACTACATAGAATCTATGTTAGTCCATCAGACATTTGATACAATTCTTTCTTTCAACCAATATTGAGCCCTGTGTTCCAAGATTTTGCCCTCGTGCAACTTATAGTTTAGTGGGAGGGGCAAGTATAAAAAGATATGTAAAATTACACACAAATACATGTAAAAACTACGCACAAATACATGTAAAATTACACACGTAATAAGTGCTACAAAGAAGAGATTCATGTGCTCTGAGATTATCAGTAGGGGATTTGACCTGGTTGGGGAAGTCAGGAAAGACTGCTGAAGGGCAAGCGGGAGTTAACAAGGCGCAGACTGCAGGGAACATTGTTCCAGGTGAGGGAACAGCATGCCCCGAAGGCCACGTGGCAGGAAGTACTGTGGTCCATTGGGTGAATCTGAAAGAAGGCCAGTGGCGCACAGAGGAGAGCAAGCGGGTGGGGGAGGATGCTAGAGAGGTATGTGGGGGCCAACCCTGGCCAGAAGGATCTTGTTCTTCATTTTAAGAGTAATGAAAAGCCACTGCTGGATTTGAAATGAAAGATTAGGGTCAGATTTGTGTGTTTTAAAGATAACTGTGGTTGCAGGGCGGAAAACAACCCAGAGAGGAGCAGAGGCAGATCTGGGTGACAGCTAGGAGGCCACTACAGGAGTCCAGGCAAGATGGAGGCAGCATGTGCCAGGAGGGCGATGGAGACAGAGATGACAAGTTCCAGGGAGATTTGGGAGGCACAATCAACAGCGCTTTGTGCTGGACTGGACTTGGGAGGTGGAAGGTAAGGGAGAAGGAGCTCGGGGATGCCACTTTGTGCGGCTTGTGCAGCTAAGTGGATGATGCTGTCATTCACTGAGTCAGTAGACTGTGGAGGAGAAGCAGGTTTGGACAAGCAGGGCCTGACTTTTAAATTAACTGCAGGTGGGGCTGGGCGCGGTGGCTCACGCCTGTAATCCCAGCACCTTGGGAGGCTGAGGTGGGCGGATCACAAGGTCAGGAGTTTGAGACCAGCCTGGCCAATATGGTAAGACCTCGTCTCTACTAAAAATACAAAAAAATTAGCCGGGCATGGTGGTGCACACCTGTAATCCCAGCTACTTGGGAGGCTGAGGCAGAAGAATCGCTTGAACCCAGGAGGCGGAGGTTGCAGTAAGCTGAGATTGCACCATGGCACTCCAGCCTGGGCAAGAGAGCGAGACCCAGTCTCAAAAAAAAAAAATTAACTCCAGGTATTTCTGCTTGAAAGACAGTTCTGGGCTCAGAGATTTGGGTTATCAGGCTCACTGCCATGGCTTCCATTGCTCATTATTCTGGGATCTGGCCTCTAAACTCTAACCTATCGGTGCACAACTTAAATCATAGTGCACAGTGGTTTGACCTGTGTAGGTTTTAGCAGGACTGTTAGATTCATGACCAAGGGCCTATTAATTCAACTTCACATTGATTTATCTTTATTGTGATCCTCATTATCCAATTGGCTCATTTTGTGAATGTCATCAACCAAAACCCCAGGGTCTTTATGTCACGTGAATGGCCATCAAGATGGGTCTGCCTTGTCCCATCCCTGCAACTGACTTTTTTTTAAATTTTCTTTTTATTTTGAGACAGGGTCTTGCTCTGTCACCCAGGCTGGAGTGAAGTGATGCAATCATGGCTCATTGCAGCCTCAACCTCCTAGGCTCAAGTTATCCTCCCACATTGGCCTCCCGAGTTGCTGGTGCACACCACTAAGCCTAGCTAATTTTATATATATATGTATAAATGGGGGCCAGAGTGGGCTCACTATTTTGCCCAGGCTGGTTCGAAACTCCTGGGCTCAAGAAATCCTCCCACCTCAGCTTTCCATACTGTTGAGATTACACGGCATGAGCCACCCCACTGGCCGATTTTTTCTTTCCAACCAAATTTGAACCCTTTAATTGTTCTCTTGGTGGTTGCAGCTCATCCTTCCAAGCCTCTGAGATAACTGAGGCTCTTGATTCTGGTTTCTGGTTCTGGTTTCCATTCTAACAACCCATCCCCCACCCCCAGTGGGGCATTTGCACACTTGATCAGCATAACCCAGGGATTCTCCCCTGGGATTTCCAGACCCTGGGGAGCCAGATGGGTTCTAGAATTTGGGCAAGAAAAAGAAACTACACCTTTTACTAACCTCTAATAGAAACTTAGCATTTCCTCCAATTATGAATATGGGTAAAACCACCAGTAGTATTAGCAGTATCTGTGACTCGTCACTAATTGACACCACAGCTACTTTTATGTCTCACTGTGATTGTTGTAGAAATCTCAAATATGGCTTATGCTCATTAGTATTTGGAAAATGTCAGTAGTTTATTACACCTGTTTTTAGATCTTGTTATTAAATACATTAAAAAGAAGCACATTAGTTTCATAATTTTTTAGCATTTTGGTAAACTGTTTCCATTGGTTTCCCTTATAATCCTATACATTTTATGGGTTTTGTTGTTGTTGTTGTTTTGTTTTTGAGACAGTCTCACTCTGTTGCCCAGGCTGGAGCACAGTGGTGTGATCTCACTGTAACCCCCACCTCCCGGGTTCTAAGCAATTCTCCTGCCTCGGCCTCCTGAGTAGCTGAGATTACAGGCATATGCCACCACGCCCTGCTAATTTTTGTATCTTTAGTAAAGATGGGGTTTTGCTATGTTGGCCAGGTTGGTCTCGAACTCCTGGCCTCAAGTGATCTACCCACCTCAGCCTCCCAAAGCGCTGGGATTACAGGGGTGAGCCACTGCACCTGGCCCATTTTATAAGTTTTAAAACCTAATTCTGAGGAGGACTCAGTAGACCTCTACAGACTGCTAAAGGGGTTTATGGCACAAAAAAGGTTCAGCACCCCTGGCCTGATTGCATTCCTTCCAGGCCTCCGCCAGAGCACCCCTCTGAGTTGAGAAGGGTCATGCACTCAGACATTCATGCATCTCCTGAGGTCCCACAGGCAAAGGCCTGGATTATGCAGAAACTGAAACAATGCTGGGCAAAATAGGTGATGGCAAATGGAATGGGGAGAGGGAGGAAAAAAGGAAGATGGGAAGTGGGTTCAGAGGGAGGTGCAGGAGGCAGAGTTGCCAAATTCCCAAGGAACCCACTCACACAGTTGTGGAAAACTCAACCTTTATTATTACCTGCCTAGTGCAGGGGATTAAAATTGCCTCAAGCTAGGTCCATATATTAGTGTAAAAATCTGTGTCTCTCCCCCCAAAAATGTACAAACCCCAAGTGATTATAGAAAAATCAATGTGGCAGCTACACTAGAAATGTCCAACCCCAAGGCTATGGGCCATTGCTCCCTCTTTCCCCCTAATCCCAATATTTACTCCACAGAAACGTACAGGCTTAGAGAAGTTCTAGCTACAAGACTGCAGGTGGGAAGTGGGGGTGACTGAGGGCTGGGGCGGGGCTACCCCCAGGTCCAGTGTTTCAGGTGATGGAGGAAGAAGCCCAAGCTGAGGACAAGTCCAGGAGCAGGCACAAGGAAACATTTTCCTCTCCTTCTTGTCCTCCTCACCCCCAGATTCTCAGCCAGTGGGGTCCAGTGTGTGACAGGGAGAGGGAAGCTGGGGGCACAGCCACCTCTCCAGGAATCAGTGTTGTCCAGTGGGGCCCAGGTGCTCCAATGGGCCATGTCCAGTGTCTATCCTATATTTCCCCCCACCCTTCCCCAAGGGATGGCTGGAGGAGGTTGGAGAGGATCCCATCCACAGGGCCAGCTGGGTGGGCGACAGGGGCTTCTGGGAAGGAAGAACAGGAAGGGGACATGAGAGTGTGTCCAGGAAGGGGAGAAGGGGCATCAGCTCCCTGGGTGGGCCCAGCCCACCTGCAGTCTCACTGCCTCTATTAGAGGTGATGGGCTGTCGGGAGGGGAAGGGCAGAGGTGCCATTGGGTCCTCTTGTTTTAGTGTCACTGGCTTCCCCTGGATCGCTCCCTGAGGGAGGGGCAGCTGGATGTGTGATTCACACCGTGTTGAGTGCATCCTCTGCCAGGAACCGATGCAGCTGGGAAAAGGGTGGTCGCTGCTCAGACTCCCGGCTCCAGCACCGAAGCATCAGCTCATATAGGCCCTGCGGGCAGGCAGGCGGCCGGGACAGGTACACCTGCATTGTGGCAGTATGGATGAGAGTCAGGGAACAAATATTCTTTAGTCTCCAAGATGACAACTCTGCCCCTTCTGTCCCCCGCCTCAGACCCATCTTCCCTCTCCTCCACTCTGACCTGCCGGCCCTGGTCCCGGAAGAACTCCCCCGCATTCTCGATGACCTGCTCGTCGGTGAGCTGCCCAAAGGGCTGGGCCCTGCAGAGCATCAGCACCTCCCACAGGGTCACGCCAAAGGCCCACACGTCACTCGCAGTCGTGAACTTCCCCTGGGATGCAGAGAAGGCAGCAAAAACAGACAGGGAAATCAGGCAACACAGACCCTCCTCCCTTCCTGTGGGAAGCCCCAGATCCACTCTGGGCTCCACTCAGGCCTGATTCCTCCTGACGCCAGGCTCTCCACTCTCCTCCACTGGCCACCTTTTCCAACTCCTCTCCCTGGGGCTCTGCCTTTCCTCTCCATGCTCTGGTCTTCTCTCCAGGGCCCTGGCCCACCTCCTCTTTCTGCTCCTCCTTCCTCTCCATCCACCCCCACTTTCTGGTCCTGACCCTCAGTCTCCCTACCCAACCCCTTCTATCTCCAGCTTCCTCCCCCAACCTCGTCTCTTGAGCTCTCTGCCACCCTGTCTCCATCCCCAGTACCCACTTTTGGCTCATAGACTCTTGCCCATCACACTGCAGCTCCTGCTTTCCCCAGTCCCTTGGGCCAGGAGAACCTCATTTTACAGATGAGATGCTGTAAAATGCAACCCAGAGAAAGTGCGTGACTGATGAAGACCAGGGCTGCTAGTGGCGGCCAGTGTTCTCCCACCTGCCCTGCCCCAACCTGGCTGTCCTCGGGCTGCTCACCATGAGGATGCACTCCCAGGCCATCCAGCGGATGGGCAGCACTGCCCGGCCCTGCACACGGTAATAGTCCCCGGCATAGAGGTTCCGGCTCATGCCAAAGTCTGCGATTTTGATCGTGAAATTTTCCCCAACTAGGCAGTTCCGCGTGGCCAGGTCCCGATGTACAAAGTTCAGTGTGGCCAGATAGCGCATGCCGGAGGCGATCTGGGCTGCCACATGCAACAGCATTGGGTAGCTGAGAAGGGAACCGACAGAAAGTCACTGGGGGCAGCTTCGCAGATTCCCATCCAGGAGACGAGAGAGAGCCCACTCCCCGGGCCTGGTCACTCCGGCTCCCCATGCGGAGGTGGACCGCCCACGGGAGGCCAAGGGCCACTTCCCTCTCAATCTCCCAGGCCTGGCCAACACTAGGGGGCTCTTCTTTTATTGTGCTCCCCAATCTGGACTCAGAGGGGAGTGAGGGTGAGAGAAAGCAGAAGGGACGTCATGGCAGGGCCCAAGTCCCTTCACCACTTTTGCGTAGTCACCTCCAGCCTTTCTGTCCATGGTCCTGGGTTAACTTGTCACACATTCCTTATCCCAGGCCCTCCTGGAATCTCTCCCTCCCTTCCCACCCCCATGCTCCCCTCTTTTCCTCCAGGCTGAAGCGAGGGGAGAGGAGGAGATCCCCTTGGGGAATTCTCAGCAAAGCCCAGCCTGGGTAAGCAGGTACCTGATGGTGGGCCCCTGCGCAGCCTGCCCGTCCCCAGGGGCCCCCTCGGCTGCCTTGTCCTCCAGCTGGTGGGCGCTGAGGAACTGGTTGAGGTCACCGTTCTCCATGTAGTCAGTAATCATGCAGAGGGGGTCATCCTGCACACACACGCCCAGCAGCCGGATGATGTTTGGGTCCTTGAGCCTCGACATGATCTTCACCTCTTTCAGGAAATCATTCCTGGAGAACAAGGAGAAGGTGAAGAGGAATGCCGAGTGGGCCGCCTGCACCTTCCCCCATGCCCCCCCCGCCCCCCCCCCGCCCTGCCTCAGGCGGACCAGGCGTCCCCACCCCCAGCATACATGCAAATCCCCTCCCAGAGACGCCACCCCTCTGTTGGGCTCTGCCATTATTCTCTCTAGGTGGCTCCCCACTCTTCACGGCCTCCCCTCCCTTCTTCCAGATGCCATCCCTGGTCCTCACCTGGCATTCTTGGTGGCATCTGGCCGTAAGATCTTGACAGCTACCAGCAAGGGGTGTCCCTTACGCACATTAAGGGGGAAATCAAGACTGACCAGATCTTGAGGGCTGTCGACCTCACACAGGTGCACCTGGAGAAAGAAGATCGTTTGCTAGGCGGTCACAGGGTCAAACGGATTAACACAGTCACAAATGACTAAGGTTCCTGGCCAGGGGGATGTGCAGGCATGGCATCAGAGCAACCCAATAGGGCCAGACACTACTGATGGCTGGGGAGGCACCCTCCTTACCTCCCCAAACTGGCCCTCGCCAAGCTTCTCCTTGAAGCGGAGCCTCGATCGAGGGAAATCCACTCTGGGGGGCCCATCCCCGACTGCCCCTGGGGGCAGTGCAGGCACAGCATAGGTGTTGCCCCCGGTGACGCCCTGCAGGGTAACAATGTCAGCCTCGGCATAATGGGGGACGCTGTTCTGGGGAGGTGGGGGCAGAAGCGGGGTGCCTGGCTTCTCAGGCTCCATATAGTCCCCACTGTAGGCTGCAGGGGTGAGGGGAAAGAAGACAGGACGAGGCATCAGGAACAGCCCGGGAGCTACAGTTCCTCATACCTCAGCCTCCCAGAGGGCCCTGTGGCTCCCGGTCGAGTGAGAGACTGGGTCTATGCTGTATCTTCCCAGTATTCCATGCACCGACCTCAAACCAGGAAGACACTGGCATGGGATGAGAGTTAGCTATTCCAGAGGTTTTCAAGGCAATGAATGTGGCTGAGCAAAACTGTCATAAAGTCTTACTCTTTAGGGCCTCCCTAAGGTCTCTCAAGAGACTGTGAGATAAATCTTGGCTGGAAGAAGAATTCCTCCCCAGAAATTCTCCCACCTCAGGATGGTTGCAGCATCCAGGCACCCTCCACCTTCCAAACCCTTGTCCCGTTCACCACAGCTCCCTCCCCTTCACTTAGCTGCTCTCCCGTCACTTTCAGCCTGGCTCCCCCGGGGCCAAGCCCTCCCAACCCTTTCAACCCAACACACCAAGCTGAACAACAAGCAGAGACAGAGGCACACAGAGAGGAGGGAGGGTAACAGCTGCTCACGGCCCCAACACAAGTTGTCTACAGACAAGAGAGGAAGCAGAGCTGTCCCCTCTTAGCCCTGGGGTAGGGGCCACAATGAGAAGGCAACACTGAGGAGAGGAGGGGCAGATGGAAAGGGTTGGGGCGTGAGCCTTCACCTCTGGGACTGCAGAGAGAGGACACATGTTGGGGAGAGGGCAAACACCCAGGGTGAGAGCCCTCCTCCTCACAGCTCTAGAGAGAGTGGAGAATAAAGGAGGAGTTACAATAGTCTGGGGCCACCACAGCAACCTCCTGTCTAGCTCTGGAGAGCTGAAGAGATGGCGTGGAAGAGGAGGAGGGAGAAGAGTTGGGGACCAGTAAGCTTTCTACTCCTCAGCTCAAGGTGGGGGACCTTTAAAAAGAGCAAGCAGCAGCAGAGATGAGCTAAGGGCACAAGAGCTTCCTCCTTGGGAGCTCAGGAGAGCAGAATAGGCCACAGTGGGGAGAGGAGGAAGTGCAAGGTGTGAGGGCTTTTCCCTGCCCCAGTAGAGGTATGGGGAGCCTGGTGGAGCCCAGGGGCAGAGGGGCTTACCCTGGGTGTTGGTGGGTTTGGCCCAGGCGGGTGTGGGGGGGCCCGGGCCTCGAGGGGGACGGGCGTAAGTGGCCAGAAGGAGGCGGTAGGCTGGATTGGAGAGCAGCAACGCTGTCGGGAGAAGGAGGAGGGGAAACACGGGGAAGGGATGAGACTCAAGGCTAGACAGACAGGGAGACCTTGAATAGGGCAAGATCAGGGCTGATGGGATGATTGCATTAAGAGACAGACAGGATAAAACAAGGATCTGCAGAGTGATGGACGGCTGGCTGGATAATGAATGCACGGACAGATGGGACGTATGAATAGATGGATGGATGGTAAACAGATGTTTTGTTGGATGGATGGATAATAGATGGAAAGATGGATGTATGAATATAGATGGATAGATGAATGATGGATATGGGTGGGTGGATGGATGGATGAATAGATTTATGAATATAGATAGAAGGATAGATGATGGAAGATTGATGGATGGATGAATAGATTTATGAATATAGATAGAAGGATAGATGATGGAAGATTGATGGATGGATGCAAGGATGTATGACTATGGATGGAAGAATGGGTGATGGAGAATGGATGGATAGAAGGAACAAACATGGTGAGTCTAATACAAAGCGGAGGTTCCAGGGAGACACAATGAGAGGGTACAACAAAGATAGAGAGATGTCTGTGGCACACAGACAAGATAGGACCACAGGGGACTATGGGCAATACATGGGGAACTCTTGAGAGAGACTGCATGGTAGGCACAAACAGTGATATAGACAGTAACCAGGGGCACAGAAAGAAGAAAACAAGTGGAAACTGGGGAAGACAGGAAAAAAAGAGAATGGGAAAGGGATACAATAAGAAAACAGCAGAGAGGACAGAGGTGCGACTGGAACAAGGCAGGTCTTACCAGAGCCATTGGGGACACAGGGAGCGGAGTGGGGCGGATTCCCACGAGGCCGGGGCTCCTGGTACGGGGGTGGCTCTCTAGGACCTGGGCGGTTGTTGATGAGGATAGTGTCCCCAGGGACAGAGAGGTGAACCGTCAGCTCCTCTTCCAACACCCTCCGTTCAGCCTTGTCATGGGGATGGGAGGCATCACCCGTGTTGCTCAGCACACACGACCTGGCCCTCTGCTGTGTCCATCCTTGCGTTCCCTCCCTTAGCCCTCACAAGAGCCCTGCAGCTGTAGATACTATCAGCACCATCTTACAGGTAGAGAAAGGGAAGCTCAAGAGCATGGAGGTAACTTCCCTGTCCCACAGTGAGATTCCAACCCTCATCTGCCCAGTCCATAACTATCAACCATTGTTTTTGTTTTTGTTTTTTTTTTTGAGATGGAATTTTGCTCGTCGCCCAGGCTGAAGTGAAATGGCACGATCTCAGCTTACTGCAACCTTCGCCTCCCAGGTTCAAGAGATTCAAGCCTCAGCCTCCCGAGTAGCTGGGATTACAGGCATGAGCCACCATGCCTGGCTAATTTTGTATTCTTAGTAGAGATAGGATTTCACCATGTTGGTCAGGCTGGTCTCGAACTCTTGACCTTAGGTGATCCTCCCCCCTCGGCCTCCCAAAGTGCTAGGATTACAGGCATGAGCCACCGTGTCCAGTCATCAACCTTAATGTATATTACTGCCATTGGACTCCAGCCGGAAGACATGGCTTGGGGTGTGCCAGACGTCTTCCCTTTGCCCCTCCAACCCCACTCTCTGCCTGTCTCCACCCTGCTTCTGCCCCAAGGCTGACCAGTGTAGACTGCACCAACAGGCCTGGTTTGGGTTGGCCAGAAAGGAGCCTGGCAGGAGTTTGGGGCAGAAAGTGAGGTCAGGGCATCTATTCTCCCAGGCCCTCCCTGAGGGGTAGACATGGGCCAGCTGCATCCCAGGACCAAAGTCTCCTGCCCCTGTCAAGGTGCCCTCTCCACAGACTCTCTCCTCTGGGTCATGGTATTTGCTCCTCTCCGCTGAGCAGACCCGGAGCTGGGGAGCAGCCCTCCCTGTGAGCCCCATACCGTCTTTGACATGGTGTAAGTGGTCTCTTTACTAAGCCCTCCTCTTGGGATGCTAGTGGGCTGTGCCCTGCAGGTCCCACTGGACCCTGGCTCGTGCCGGGGCCTGGCCTCCCCCCGCCACTCCACATGCCGCGGCTGTGCCCACCTTGCTGAGGAGCCTGCGCCAGTGCAGCCGCCAGAGCATGAGGGCAATGATGAGCAGCAGGAGCAGGATGATGGCCACCAGGCAGCCGATGAGGATGGCGGTCGGGCTCCCCTCAGCCTTGGCCACGGGCTGCTGGCCTCTGGGCTCCAGCTCTAGTGGAGGCAGCAGGGTCAGCACCACAGGAGGGTCCCACCCTAGCCGAGGGGAAGGCCCAGGGAGAAGGGTGCAGAGGGTCCACACGCCCACCCAAGACTGCTCACCCAAGCTGCTGAAGTTGGTGGGAGGTGGGCCAGGCGGCCACCAGGGGGCTGGCGGAAAGGTGCCTCCCAGTGCCGGAGAGGAATTATTCACCACATCTGGGAAGAAGGAACAAAAAGAAAGGAGGGAGGTAAATGAGGAGGAGACCCAAGGGAGGCAGTGGATTGCTGTGCAAAGGAGCAGAAGCATGGGTGATTCTCAACAGACAACCACTGACCAGTGGGGGCTGGGGGAGCAGGGTCCTGGAAGTCCCCAGCTGTGGTGGGTGTTAACCCTATAGTTGCTGGATTGTGGGGAGCGGAGGATAGGTATCTGGAGGCTTAGAGAAGAGGCTATTTCTCAACGAATACAGAAGTATTTCAATATTTTAACAACCAGTACTGTCATAGTGGCTCAATAATAGTCATGGGCAAGGGGCTTACAAAGGAAAAGACGGATACGCAGAGAACAAGAGGCAGAAACGGGCTCAAGCTATTTGGGGCACCCCTAATTGAGAAGTTTCGGTGGGTGATGGGTAGATATGATGCAAGGAATGAATATTTTAGGGACACTGCAGGGTTAGGAATGAAATCAGTTGTCAATTTCAGGGACTGGGGACTGAGCTACTCCAGGGCTTACCAGAGATGAAGGAGATTTCGCTGAAGAGTAACCAGGGTCCCGCAAAGAGGAAGCGGCACTGCAGAAAGCGAGCCACACGGCCGCCAAGGGGCACTGAGACAGCCCGGGCTCTGGGGTCCCCCAGGTTGCCCCCTAGGTTGTGGCGGATGGGCTCCCCCTCCCAGGCCATGGCAGGGCCACGCCGGAAGCGACATTCCACCCCGCCAGGCAGACGGGCTCCCAGCGTGTGCATGTTGTTACAGTGGACCTGGGGGGAAGGGAAGAGGGCACAGGGTCAAGGCTAGGCGTGCTGGGGGCACCCCAACGGCACCCCACATGGCTTCAGAGCCCTCCTCGAGAGCCGGACTCACTCACCTGCATAGCCTGGAAGGCCCTCAGCCGGTCAAACTCAAACTCCATCTCCACGTAGCCACTGGAGAAGCTGTGGTTGCTCCATCCCACATAGTCATAGCCTGGCCAGACCCGCAGCTCCTGACTCTTCCTAAAGTCATCCAGCCCCACCACACCATCTGCCAGCTGGCCCAGACCCCCATACTGCAGTCTGGAGAAGAGGGGACCAAGGAAGAGGAGGTTGGAAGGGAAGAGGGTCTTGACATCCAGGCACTCTGCCCCGCCAGCCTCCGGCACAGTGGCCTGGCCAGCCTGGCTCCTGTCCACTAGTCCCATTCCCACCCCACCTCACACTCATGCAGCTGGCCCTTCTCTTCTCTCCACCCCTACCCCAGCACTATCACAGGTACTTTGCAGGTCACATCCAGTACAAAGGCACCACCTCTAAGGGGCACCATTTCAATCTATGATGTGCATATTTATTGCAGCAATTTCCAACAATGTGTGTTAGCAAAGGGGTGCCTTTTTTGTACAGTGTCATATGGGCTAGTGGTCACCCTAGTCCTACCCTTTGAGGCCCCACCTAACCCATCCCTCTTCTCAGTTCTTCCACCTCACTCCCCACCCTACTTACCAGCCCCCCTACACACACACACACACACACACACACACACACACACACACAGAGTCCTGCCTCCCACCCCAAACTCCATATCCTGCAGGGGCCTTTCTTACCCGCCCACGGTATGTCCGTCATAGGTGGAGTCGTTGAGGTACACGGCCTCAGATAAGTACATTGTCTGCCCCACAGGGGCGGTGTAAGACAGGAGTCCATCTGGGGCAGGGTGAGAGGATGGGGGTCAGAGGCACGAAGGCTCCATCCCCCATCCCTGCATCAGGCCTGGGCAGGTTTCAGGTCCCTTCTCCTATCCCTCCACTGGCTCATTGGCATGGAGGAGACGATGCTGGCTAGCCCACTCCTCAGAGTGACAGCTTCCCAGCAGGAGAAAGGGGATCCTGGATGCCCATTCTCCACACTCCCCACCCTCCAGTCC
Source organism: Symphalangus syndactylus (assembly GCF_028878055.3). NCBI lineage: Eukaryota > Metazoa > Chordata > Mammalia > Primates > Hylobatidae > Symphalangus > Symphalangus syndactylus. The sequence continues at coordinate 40,729,508 of NC_072445.2, forward strand.
CCCGCTCAGGAAACAGATTCCCAGGGAGCTGAGCCACTCACCCCTCCAGAGGCAGCCATAGAGCTCTACCCGCAGACAGACACTCATGACCCGGTCAGCCCGGGGATAGAAGCGAACCAGTCGGGCAACCATGGGGGGCCCAAGGTCCTTCAGCACCACTCCCTCAGGGTCCTCATTGCCTGAGATCACCTGTGGGCCAGGAAACAGGGGGTGGGTGGGACAGGGTCCAGGTCAGATCTCACTTCCCAGCCACCAGCTGCTCCCTGGCCCAGTCCACAGTGGCCACTTAGAGACCCATGAGGGGTGGCACCGAGCACACAGCACTGTGGGGCACAGCCAGGCATGGGTGAAATGAAGACCTCTGGCCCTCTCGCAGCTCTGATGTTCCATCCTCAGACTCCAGGCTCAGCTGTCCTCTTCTCCTTGCCTGGCTCCATCCATTTGTCTCCAGGCCTATCATCCCATTGTGCCCAGATTCTCCCCAATCCTCACTGCCCTGCACCCCTGCCTCAGCTTCCCCTTCATTTCAGCCCATTCCCTCTGTTCATTCAGCAGAAGTTGGCTGAGTGCCTGCTCTGTGCCAGGCACGTTCTCAGTGGTGAACATCACTCCCCACCCTTGCAGGACTGAGATCCTAGCAGGGGAAACAGCTGCGAAGAACAAGAGGCAGGGAGTATGGACAAAGCAGTGCGGTGGGTGGCCAGAAAAGGCTCTCTGAGGAGGTGACACCTGGCAGAGAACTGAATGGAGTGAGGGAGAGCCTGTGGTTATTTAGGGGAGGAGCTTTGCAGGCACAGAGAAAATGTCCAGAAGCTGTGGGAATGAGCCCTGGCTTGTTCCAGCAACAAGAAAGGCAGCCTGGCCAAGGAGGCGCAAGAAACAAGTGATGCAGGCAGGAGCCAGGTCAGGCTGAGCATCCTGCACCAGCTAGGGGCTCAGCTTTTGTTCTGGCAGAGTGGAAAGCCAGCATGGGGGTGTCAGCTAGGTGTGACGTATCTGATTTACATGCTCTAAGGTCCACTGGATGCCGCCCCCCGGGTGGAGATTTGACTCCAGGCAGAAAAGGGCAGAAGCAGGGAGACGAATTTGGCATCTACTGCACTCATCTAAGCTGGAGATGGCGGGCAGGTGGCCTAGGGCAGTAGAAGTGGAGTGGTGAGGAGTGACTGCACTCAGGAACACTATGGAGGTAGAACAGACTGGGCTGCTGATGCTTTGGAAGGAGGTGAGAGAAAAAGAGGAATCAAGGATATCATCTTAGCTTATAGCCTAGGCAACCGGGCAATGGTGATACCACTTGCTGAGCTGGAGAATGCCAGGGGAGGAGCAGGTTTAGGTTGTGAATGGGAATCAAATTCAGCTTGGGAAGTTAAACGTACGTTTGAGATGACCATTAGACATCTAGTTGGCTGGCTACAGTGCTTGTAATCCCAGCACTTTGGGAGGCTAAGGTGGGAGGATCACTGAGCCCAGGAGTTCAAGACCAGCCTGGGCAACATAGCAAGACCCCATCTGTTAAAAAAAAAAAAAAAAAGACATCTAGGTGGAGAAGTCCAAAAGGTGGCCAGGTTTACAATATTGTTTGGAGCTCAGCTGAGAGGCTTAGGTTGGAGATGATATAAACTGGAGAGTCGTCAGCATACAGGTGGTGTTTAAAGTACAGCTGGAAGTGAGGAGAGCCAACCTCCTCTGGGTGCTGCCCCTGCCAGCCTCACCTCCTGACCCCAGCGGTCCTTCCAGTCCATCCAGCGGCGACCATCCCGGGAGTAACGCAGCCGGTAGCTCCGGGAGAACTCCTTGCCCAGGCCCCCGGCATGCCGTCCCTGGGTGCCCACCAGAGCCACCAGGTGCAGTCGTTGTAGATCCACCTGCAAGTACTCCTCCTCCTTGGGAAACACCGACCCTGCAGGGCACCAGGCCCCATCCCCATCACTGCTCTCCAACCTGAGGGTGAAGAGGGGCACAGAGAACATCTGGCCCCAGGTCTGCCTCCATCTCCAGTACTTAAACCCCACTTCATTCACCTCCTGCAGGGGTTTCACTGGCATGGGCAGAGGGGTTGGAGGGGAAGTAGAGGTCCCAAGAGCTCCCCTCGGGGCAGCTACAGGTGTGCCAGGTGTGCCAAGTACCTGCTGTGGCGGGCGGCAGTGGAATCTGACCAGGAGCTGGAAGCAGAGATGTCACTGTCTGGGATGGTCCGGTCCTGCATGCCCAGGGCATAGCGGCACTTGGCTGAGTAAAAAGCAGGCATGTAACAGGTCAAGGCCCCCAACTCTCTACCTCCCAAGCCCTGGCCCTCAGGGACCCATGATTCAGTCTCCTCACCAGGATCAAAATGTCCCTTCATGTCAGCATCTCCACTTGCCACCAAGAGCAGCAGCAGTAAAGATGACAGGGCCTCTGGCCCCATAGCTCCTGATCCCTCAGGCCTAAGGGGGTGGGGGCAGCATCTCTGCAGGGGATAAAATGGGTGGTGGGTAAGTTAATCAGGGGACTGAGTCATAGCTGACAGCAACAGACAGAATGGGCCACTTTGGGGATAATAACAGTAAAACAACAACAATGGTCATTGTTTAACAGCATCAGCTATATTTTTAGAATGCTTCCCCTGTGCCAGACACTGGCCTAAACCCTTAAACAGAATCCATAATTTTATCTTCACAGTCGCTTCATAAGGTAGATACTATTACTATCCATATTTAACACATAAAGAAACTAGGGCAGAGATCAGTTAAATAACTTCCTAAAGCCCCATTTCTCCAATCAGGAATGGGCAAAATATCCCCATAAACAATGGCTTAGAACAAAAAACAAGTGTGCAAAAAATGTTTATAATACATACAACAGGAAAAGGTTTAATAACTACAATAAACTAAGGCCCCTTAAGAACTGACAAGAAAAAATATATAAGTAACCCAATAAAGAAACAGCCAAAGAATGTGAATAGTCATTTCACAGAAAAGCAAAGCCGAATTGCCAACAAACATTTTTTTTAATGGTCAAATTCACTAGCCTCAGGGAAATAGCAAGCAGATTGACAAGACATTTTTTTAAGGCTGTAACATATAAAAGCGGTGGAAAGTGATGAAAAGGGAGGTACCATGCTCGATGGCAGAAATGATTATTATCCTCTACGTGGAAAGCAATCTAGCAATGTCTATTATAATTAAAAATGCACATTCTCTTCAACCCAGCATTCCCTCTCCTAACGATCTACCCAAATGCAGAGAGAGAAGCACCAGGAAGTAAGAACATATGTGCAGGGCTTGGTCTGGTGGCTCATGCCTGTAACCCCAGCACTTTGGGAGGCCGAGATGGAGGATCACTTGAGGCCAGGAGTTAGAGACCAGCCTGGTCAACATAGTGAGACCCCATCTCTTTAAAAAAAGTGAAAAATAAAAATAAAAAAGAAGATCCTCAAAGATGTTCATTATGGCACCTTTAGTAAGACATAAATCTGTAAGATATGTGAATGCCCACAGGGGACAGGCTGGAATTTAAAAAAAAAGGTTTATTGACTACTATGCAGCTATGAAAAGTAACAAAGAGGCAATAAATTCCTAACTTTGTGTAATTTCTGTGTATATCTGTTGAATATGAAAAGCAAGCTACAGAAGTATAAAAAATTATCCCACCTTTTGAAAACAGAATAAACAAGCAGCCATGTTTGTATATATACCTGTGTGTATGTCTAGAAGGAAAGAATATATAATAGAATATAACAATAGAATATAACAAGAGTGAACATGAATGGGGCAAAAGAAAGCAAATTTAAAAAGACAGGTTGATTGTACTATTTTTCTAAATCCTGTAACATAAATGCATTTATGTAAAATCATATGATATGTAAAACAATATGAAAATCATTTTGACTTTTAAAAAATAAATATGTCCCAGGAAAGGTTGGGCAATTCCTTGTTGAGCATATGATAGAATTAAACATCAGATAAGCCTGGACCAGCTCACCCTGCTGCCCTCCCACATAGGAGTCCAGAATTCTAAGAGAAGGGCAGAGGGGACCCCAGCACCTTCTAGTCTTACTGTCCGCTATAGCCCTCTAGGCCCAGGGTGGTCCCTGGACCATCAGCAATACCTGGAAGCATGGAAGAAATCAGAATCTCAGGCTCACCCTTGACCTGCTGAATCAGAATCTGCATTTTAACACAATTCCCAGATGACCTGTGCCCATTAAAGTTTGAAAATCCCTACTCTGTTCCTCAGGCCCAGGAAGCTTACCCCACATAAAACAATTCTAAATGGCATCTCCTTACAAACCCAAGTAACTACTCTCCCCTCCCCTGCTGCAGGAAAAGCTATCCTAACCTGTACTGGTCCCAGAGCCCTGCACTGAAGTCTCCAGGCCCTAGAGTCCTGAGGGACTCGACTGCCACCTCTTATCAGATTCAGGGCATCTTGGGCCCAGTTATCCCTGCTCTGCCTTCCTGAGACCCAGACATCCAGTCCCCCCAGTTCCCACTTCCAGAAGGTGGCTGCCTCTGAGGGACTGAGGAAAGGCTGAGTTGCCTTGGAGACGAGGGCGGGTCTAAAGACAAGGAAGGCAGGTCACCCCAGGAGGTAGGAGGAGTGGGGGATACTCCCCCATCCCTTTGTCCTCCTCCAGCTGCTCCCACAATGCACTAGGGCAGGAATGTAAGAGGCAGCTGAGACCCCAGAGCTCTGAAGCAGCAGCTGAGGGGGACGACTGAGTTGTGGGGGGCACTCAGTTATCAAGGAGAGGCTAGAACCAGAAGGCATTATGCCTGGTCCCTTAGGGTCCAGCGCCGGGCAGCAGGCTGCCAGAGTCCCAGGAGACTGGCTCGGAATTCCTGGGTGCCACTGTCCACCCCCACCTCTCTCGGGAACAGCGGGGCTCTTGTTCCCCTGAGTAACCTTCATGCCTATCCCAGATGAGTCATCAGAGCCACACAGAGCCGAGAGGAGCCCGGGGCAGAGATACAAAGGCAGGCAGAGGATAGGAGGCAGGCGGAGACAGAGCGAGCCACAATGAAAGAGGTAAATAGAGCAGGCTCAGAAACACGGGGCGCAGAGCCAAGCAGAGGAGCACAGACAAGCACAGAGACATCTGGGCTGTCTGTTCTCCAACACCCCCAGTCACCTCATCTCTCTCCACTGGGTCTTCAGCCCATAGTCAGAGACACAGAGGGCAAGAGAGGACAGGCCCAGAAGACCTTCCCCAATCCCACGCCCTTCCACCCCATTACAACCAAAGACAAACCAGGGTCCAGGCCACCCTGCCTCAAGCCCTTCACGCTTCTCTCCCAACCCCCACGTCCCACTCAGAAAACACCCACACAGCTCTGTACACACACATACACGGTGAGACACACAAACTTACTGAACTGGCTGTAAACAGTGAGGCTAAATGTGGCATGCACACACCCCCCTCTCAGTGTCTCTGACAACCCTCACAGAGTTTCTGAGACAGAGCAAACACAGAAGCTCATGCATACATCAACCCGTCCACACCTTGGCATTCCTTCAAGTCCAACCCCATCGCTCAGTGAATAGCCATCTTCAGACACCTGTGAACATGAAATGACAGACACCACATGCTCCTGTGACCAGAAGACAGCATGAGACACACACGCCCGGGCCCTTGGGCACAGGATCCCCAGAGAACTGGGGCCCAGCCTCTAACACACATGGGTGACCAAGCCAGAGCGACGTCGAGGGGGCAGGGAACACGTGGGCGCTGGGTGGGAAGAGTGGCAATAAGGACAACAGCCTTTCCCTGTCTTTCCACTCACTCTCCTTTCACCTGTCTCCACCACACCACTCAGTCCTGGACACACCTACAGGCCCTCAGCAACAGCCAGCGAGCTTGGGCGCCTGCCTCTGGCTGCTGGAAGTGCTGGGAAGAAATGTTCAGCCAAGAGCCAGGCGTGGGGGGTGGGACCCTGAGGCTGGTGCTCACCGGCAGTGACATTCTCTCATGCCAGAGCCAATTGACCATCCAGCCGGGAAGAGTGGTGTCACTGGTGGGTTAGAGTGGCAGTCCCTCTTTTTTGCTGGACTGTGACCAGACTGACCAACTGGGTGTTGGCTGAGCGGAGGCTTAGCAGTTAGTAGATGCCCGCAGGGACTGGCCAGGTGGAGGGCAGGCCCGGCTCTCCAGGCGATAGATGAGCTGACTCAGTGGGGCTGCACAGGAGCACCTCCTCCCGGGGCTCAGTTCCTCCACACTGAGTGACGAGGGACTTGCCTCAATGCTGGAGGCTCAAAACTCTTTCTGGGAGGTCAGGGGCTTCACCTCCCCCCAGTCCCCGCCCCTGGTTTTCAGATGGTAAGCGAGAGCATCGGGGAGGCTGGCAGGGAGGCTTAGAAGAGCTGGACGACCAAGCGTGGCCCGGGACGTCCTGCCTCCCCCGCCCCTCGCCCTGCAGGAGCCGCCGCGCGCCCCCACCCCAAGAGCCCCAGGCCTCCGGCCGCGGGGTCCACCGCCGCTCTCCCTACCTCTCATCGCTCTTCCCGACAGACCCAGGCGTCCGACCCGGGAGCGGGGCCTCTTCGGCGGCGGGGCGAGGGGCGGGGGAGGCGGAGGGAGCCAGGAGCCGGGAGCCGGGAGCGGGAGGCGCCGGCGGGGCTCGGGTGTCGGGAGGCGGCTCCCGCGAGCAGCTGTCGGGGGCCTGTTCCGGGGAGAGGAGCCAGGGCTGGGGCGGCTCGGGCCCAGGCGCCGCCTCCCCCTCGCCTCGGCTCCCTCCCTTCCTCCTCCCGCTCCTCGCTCCGCTCCCTCCCCTCGGCCTTCTCGCCGCGCGTTCGGGCTCGCAGCCCTCCCTTCCCCCTCCCGGACCCAGTAGTCCGGGTGGCTCCCACGCCCGGCGCCGCGCTCCAGGCCCCGCGCCCGCCACGCCCACCCCGCGCACCAGCGCCCGGCCTGGCCTCCCCGGGGTAACCCGCCCGCCAAGCCCGCCTGGGCGCTCCCAGGCCGCCCAGCCGCCCGCACCGCTGCCCCCGGCCGGCTCCGCGCCCAGCCCCCTCCACCCACTCGCAGCCCACCCCCGCTTCCCCAAACGAGAACCTCCAAAGCTGGCGCCCCAGGGGGCTGGCTGCAGTCCCGCTCAGGGCCCACGAGGGGAAGACGCCCCTCCTACTTCTGGGCTCGGTTCCTGGTGGGAGAGGCAAAGGGGAGCAGCCCCAGGGCACAGAGGAAGAAGCAGGTTCCCACAGGCTCGGCCCAGCCCAGCTGCGGGAGTTAGCCCAGAGAAGGGAGCAGAGCTCAGGCCTCAGGACTCACCTGTCCAGCCAGGCCCCAGACCGCTCTTCTCACTCCACCAACCTTTGCTCCTCTGTCGCAGCCTGTGCGCTCCCGCCCCTACGACCCAACCTGGAAGGCCCCAGACCCTGAGGGCGGGCCCACTCTCTTCTAACCCTCTCCTCTTAGTTCCTCTTTCTGCAGGGCCTTCTAAGGGACCCTGGGGTCCAGACGCCCAGGCCCTGATTCCCCTGGGCTCCCAACGGAGTGGAGTGGGAGGGGGACTCAGGAGTCCTCAGGCCAAGCTCCCTCAGGCCCAGCCAGCTCTGGCCCTAGTGGGCCGGAGGGTCTGATCACTGGCCAGAAGAGGCCAAAAATGAGGCCAGGACAAAGTTGGGTGGTCGGGAGGAGGAAGAAGAGGAGCAGGAGAAGGATGGAGGCACAGTGAAAAGGAAGGGGACCAAGAGACCCAGGGAAGATGACACAGTGAGACTGCGTAGGCAAAGCAACTGAGGGAGCTGCTGGGCAGAGAGTGGAGTGGGACAGAATAGCTTGTGGTGGGAGGTGCTTTTTCCCCACTCAGCACGACCTCAGCGCCTCACCTGTCTCCACACCCCCACACCTGCTCACCACCTAGACAATGTCACGGTCACAGGAAGGTCTCGCTCCACTGTACATCTCCGCCCCAGGAACCTCACAGTAGATAAAAACATACCCTGCTTGCAGTCCCAGACAACAGTCCCAAGAAAGAAACACGAAGTCCCAACCAGACAAGTACACAAAAGCACTACCAGGAAGAAGCTGGCCCTTGGGAAAGGCCGAGGCACACATGGGCACTAGTTCAGAAGCCCAAGGACATTCCAACGGCTGAGGGACCTGCTAACAGACAGCCCCGGTGTCACTCGAAGAGCAGCTTCTTCCCGCCTTCCTGTCCCACCAAGCCCCCAGGGATTCCCCCAGAACACCTACCCCTCCAGAGACAGCAGCTGGGGAATCTAGGCCCAGGAGACGCTGGACTGGGGGTGGGGCCAGCCTGGGGGTGGGGCCAAGTCTTCCCAAGTCACCTCACCTGGCAGCCCGCAGCCCCTCCTTCCAGGAGCTGTGCTCTGGGAAAGCCCCAACAGGCCTGCCAGGCAAGCTACAGCCCGTCATACCCCGGTGGGACATTCCACACCCCAGGCCCACGCTGACCCCAGCTAAGTGGTATGGCAGTGCCAGACAGAGGGGTCCACTGGGGAGAGCAGAAGGAGCTAGAGAGTCCTGAAACCATTGTCCCCTCTTCTCACTGCCTCAGGAGAAATTCCTAGTGGTGATGCCCCCTCGCCCCAGCTCCAGGCTGGAGGAGTGGGAGGGATGCAAGGCTGGGGCCCAGTGGAGTCAAGTGACAACGGAAAGGGAGCTGGAGCCAGCTGGAATGCGGGACTTGGAGCCGAGATTCCCAGGGGCCTGAGAGGGAAATCCCAGCCATCCTGGGGCCCAGAGAGCAGCACCAAAGGCCAAGAGGGCCTGATTACCCATCCGTGGTCCCCAGAGCCCATTCCACAAATCCTGCATCACTCCGAACCCCAGAGGCCCCCTGTGTCCCCCAGAACCCCCAAATGACCCTCTACCATCCCCTCCCATCCTGGGCTTCCCTCCCCTTCAAGCCACTGGCAGCCTGCTGCCCAGGAAGGAGAGAATGGGAAACAGCTGAAAAAAATGTGAGGCGAGGCACGTAGGAGAGGGGAGAAGGCAGCTTCAGAGCTGCAGACCACCTGGCCACAGGAGGGAAGCCCAGCACGACCAGCGAGCGAGAGGACGGACCAGATGGGCCCCTACACATACACTAGCTGCGGTCCCCTTCCAGGAGCTGCAGCTGCCTCTGGAGGAGCAGGCTGGGTCAGCAGCTGGGGAGAGTAAGAAGCGACGGGTGGGGGGCAGGGTGAAGGAGTGTACAAGGCTTTGGGTTTGAGTCAGACCTGATGCCACTGAATACAAACTGGAAACTGAGGCCAGGGAGCGAAGGAGGAGATTGAGATGATGTAGCTCTGGGAGAGAGATGAAACAGGTCAGCTATGGTTGGGGAAGAAAGGGGCGAGGGACCAGAAGAGGGAGAGGAGGCTGATGGTCAGATGGGGACAATGGTGAGGGAATTCCCAGAGAGACAGGAGATGGACTGAGGTCAAGGCCGAGGAGACAGGTGTGAGAGAGGAAAAGGAGGATGAAGACAGGGCCCACACAGCAAAAGGTGGGGAGCCCCAGGGGCTCAGAGGAGGAGACTGAAGTTTGGGAAGAAAAGGGCTGAACTGGATAAAGGAACTGAAGTGGACGCGGGAAGGAAACAGTGTTGGAAACAAACTCCTAAGAGAGGAAGGCAGGGAACTGAGGAGGCCTGAGAGCTGGGCAGACAGACCAAGGGGACAAGAAGCAAGGGCAAGGGAAGAAGGGGCTGGAGTGAAACAGAGAGTGGAGGGAAAGAGGAGGGAGACTGGGACGCAGAGTGTGAAGCTAAGGGACACGGGGAGATAAGAAGTATAAAAGGCTGAGAAAGGAAGAGGCACCTGCGGGACAGACGGGGACACGAGGCCCAAAGAATCAAACCTGTTTCTGGACAACAGTCCCCCATCGGGGACACCGTAGCCCCTCAGCCCATTTGCCACACCATGGCACCCAACTCTATTCCCTGTCTTTCCTCTCCTCCCTGCCAAGCTCTGGGCCGCTCCCCTCCTCCCAACACACCTCCAGCCTCCAGCTGGGGACCGCCTGGTCCCTGCCCACAAGGGGAGGGCCCAGCTCCAGTGCCCACTCCTGCCCTCCCAGTTCATCTCTGGCTTCCCCCCCTCTCACCTCCAGCTCAGGAGTCTCTTAGGTCCCAGTCACCCCAGTCTCAGGCCTTTGGGGTCGGGTCTGGGGCTGCCAACGCTGCCTGGCTTTGTCCGAGCGTCCAGGGCCCCGGGCCCAGGAGGAGCAGCTGCCCGGGCCAGCTGCGGCTGGCTTCGATGTGACCATGGCAACCAAGTCCCGTTCCCCTCACCGAGCCTCTAGGCCCCCGCAGAGAGGGACTGAGCAGCATGGCTGTGGAGAAAGGGAGGGGAGGCTGAGAACTGTGAAACAGAACCAAAAGGATACCCCAGACAAAGAAACCCCAGACAAAAGGAGATGAAGGGAGGCAGAGGAAGCAGAAAGCAGCATTGGGGGTGGTGGCCAGGAGCTCAGGCCCTCCAGAGGGGGAGAATCTAGGAGAGACGGAGAAAGAGGCAGAAGCAGGGGCTGATTTGTGTGGGAGACGAGAGATTAGAATTGACTGGCAGAGGTCCTTTAGAGACTCCTTCTGGGCCCCTGAGAATTCACTTCCTTCTCCCAGGATTTTGCACCCTGGAGAGAACCAGAATCCCAGTTTCTTAGTTGGCTGCCTCGAAAATATTATATATGGCGAGAGCTTCCCTCCAATTACACCAATGGCCATAGGAAATATCTGAGAACAAAAGGCACTCTCAGTTTTCACAAACAACCCCAATTTCAAAGCCTAAACCATCACCTCTTAAATACTAATGGCAATGGCGCCAGTTGCGGTGGCTCACGCCTATAATCCCAGCACTTTGGGAGGCCAAGGAGGGAGGATCGCTTGAGCCAAGAAGTTCGAGACCAGCTTAGACAACATGGCACAACCCCATCTCTACAGAAAATACCAAAATTAGCTGGGTGTGGTGATGCGCACCAGGAGGCTGGGTGGGAGGATCACCTGAGCCCGGGAGGTCAAGGCTGCAATGTGCCATGATTGCACCACTGCACTCCAGCCTGGGCAACAGAGCAAGACCCTGCCTAAAAAAAAAAAAAAAAAAAAAAAAGGCATTGTCAGACAATGTTCAGACAATCCTTGATTTGGAAACTATGATCCCAAATCCAAAGGTGATGAATTAGGCTTGGAGGGACTGGAGGAGGGAAGAGGAGTAACGAGGCCGCCTCTCACAGCATGCAAGAGGAAGCAGAGTATCAAATGGGAGGGGAGAAAGCAGGGCTGTGCATCTGAGAGGGAGGGTTAAGGTTCCGACTCACCATCTGGCTTCTCTTGGCTGAGTCTACATCAGTAATAAGAGGGAGATAATGGTCACTGGCCCAGAGTCTGTTTAGAAGATCATGAGATAGCATCTGTAAGGTACAGGCCCACTGATAAAAGCGACCATCCAAACTCCACTAACATAATCTCTCTCTGTGGACTTCTCATGTGTCACATGGGATCTCTGAGTGCCACCTCCCAAGTCATTCCACAACAGTTGTTATTAAGAGTTTGCTTTGAGAGGCCGAGGTAGGTGGATCACCTGAGGTCAGGAGTTCGAGATCAGCCTGGCCAACGTGGTGAAACCCCATCTCTACTAAAAATAGAAAAAAATTAGCTGGGTATGGTGGTGCGCGTCTGTAACCCCAGCTACTTGGGAGGCTGAAGCAGGAGAATCGCTTGCACCTGAGAGGTGGAGGTTGCAGTGAGCCGAGATCACACCACTGCACTCCAGCCTGGGTGACAGAGGGAGACTCTGTCTCAAAAAATAATAATAATAAAATAAGAGTTTGCATAGGGCACCAGGTGCAGTGGCTCATGACTATCATCCCAGCACTTTGGGAGGCCGAGTCAGGCAGATCACCTGAGGTCAGGAGTTCAAGACCAGCCTGACCAACGTGGTGAAACCCTGTCTCTACTAAAAATACAAAAAAATCAGGCAGGCATGGTGGCGGGTACCTGTAATCCCAGCTACTTGGGAAGCTGAGGCAGAAGAATCGCTTGAACCCGAGAGGTGGAGGTTGCAGTGAGCCGAGAAAGTGCCATTGCACTCCAGCCTGGGAGACAAGAGTGAAAGTCCCTCTCAAAAAAAAAAAAAAAAAAAAAAAAAAGAGTTTGCATAGGGCAGGGCTCTGACAGCGAGAGCTATGAAAGATGCATTCAGTAATGGAACCCACTCCCCATCTTCCAGGCCTTTACAATCTAGAGAGTGTTAGGCGTATATATGTATGTAGTCACAGAAGACAGAACACCGTGCTACAGGCAGAGCTGGAAAGGGTCGTGGGAACCCAGGGAAGGAGGAGGCCAGGTCCTCCGGAGTGAGACAGGAGACAAGACTCAGGAAGACCTCAGGGAGGAGCTGGAGCTTGAACTGGGCCTTAAGTCATGCTAAGATTTGCAGAGATGAGGCAAGGCCATTCCTGGCCAGAGAAGCAGAGGAGCCAAGGCAGGGAGGCGTGAATATGGCTATGTCCAAATGCAGCCTCGCCTGGAAGAAGGGTTCGTCCCATGAGTGAAACCAGAAAGGCAGATTTGGAACCTATCATTGAGTAGTTTGGCTTATTCTGAAGGTGAGGAGAAAGAATCTTGGGGTTTTGAGCTGGGAAATGACATGTTTAGATTTGTGTTCTTTTAAACGTGGTTTTTGGCAGCAGCATGTGGGATGCAGAGTTCAGAGTAATGGCTGAGGGGAGGGAGGAGTTAATCCCACTTTATCCTGTGCACGTCCCATGGTGCTCCCCCTAAGCCTCCAGCCAGGACAGCAGTGCACATGCTAGGTGTTTTACTAGCATTTTCAACCGTCCTGTGTTTGCCTCCTCAGGGCCTTCTGACATGAGTGGGGCAGGGCTCTCATAAAAAGAAAACCTTGTAATCTCAGCTACCCAGAAGCTGAGGCAGGAGGATGGCTTGAGCCCCAGAGTTCGAGGTAACAGTAACTATGATTTACCTTGAATTGCAGTGGCAATTTAATTTTCACTTAATGGCAAGTGGCTGCTTCCTACCCAGAACTTCCCCTGGACTCCTCCATTTCAGTCTTCCAAAATGGAAACGGGGGTGTAGAATGGCTCCCTGGGCCTCCAGACTGGACCGACCCTGGACCGACCGCTAAGCCTGCTGAGTCCTGCCTCTGCGGAAGCCCCGCCTTGGTAAACTTATCGGAATATTCTTTAGGCCTTATGGTCCGGGCAGTGAACAGGAAGGCCACTTGGGGGCGCTTGCTGCACAGGTGACCAACCCCAATTACTGGAAAATGGAAGGAAAGTGAAAGCGGCCGGGAAAGAGATTCAGGCTTGGGCAGGGAATGGCGGTAAGAACCCCAAAGCAGCAGACCCAAGAGAGAGGTCAGAAAGGCTGACTGGAAGCCCAGGGCAGCTGCGGGGCTATTTAGGGTACAGTGACCTAATTTGCACATATAGGAGATGTTTGTCATTTATAGGCAGAATGTTAGAATATTCAATTTCTCTTTTCTATTGCCCTTTGCTAAAAAGCCTGTGGAATTCTCAGCAGCCTCTTAGGATCCCTGAGCCTTGCTGTGTGCCAGGCTCTGCTCTCAGCGCTTTCCAGAGCCATCTCATTTGGCCCACACAGCAGTTCTGTGATGTGGCATTTTGAAACATGCCCACTTAGGATAGAAACTGAGAGAAAACTTGCACTCCATCCCCATCCTCCATACACACACAGTAAATGGCAGATCTAGAATTCAGATCTCAGTTGTTTATTTGTTTTATAGAGACAAGCTCTCACTCTGTCACCCAGGCTGGAGTGCAGGGGTACAATTATAACTCAATGCAACCTCTCAAGCCATCCTCCCACCTCAGCCTCCCAAATAGCTGGGGTCAGGCACCATCATGTCCTGTTATTTTTTATTTTTATTTTTTTGAGACAGAGTCTCGCCCTGTTGCCCAGGCTGGAGTGCAATGGCATGATCTCGGCTCACTGCAACCTCCGCCTCCCGGGTTCAAACGATTCTCCTGCCTCAGCCTTGAGAGTAGCTGGGATTATACGTGCCCGCCACCACACCCAGCTAATTTTTGTATTTTTAGTAGAGACAGGATTTCACCATGTTGGCCAGGCTGATCTTGAACTCCTGACCTCGTGATCCGCCTGCCTCTGCCTCCCAAAGTGCTGGGATTACAGGCATGAGCCACCACGCCCAGCCATTTGTTTGTTTGTTTGTAGAGATTGGTAGAGATAGGGTCTCACCATGTTACGCAGGCTAGTCTCAAACTCCTGGCCTCAAGCGATCCTTCTGCCACAGCCTCCCAGTGTAATGAGATTACAGGGGTGTGCCACAATGCTTGGCCCAAATCTGTCATTTTGACTCCAGAGCCAAAGCTAGGCTAGAGGATCTCAGCCACCATTGTTTTTCCAACTCTAGAGGTCTATAATACATTCTTATCCTTTCTCTCTAGTCCTTGAGTTCATCTTGGAACATTGTCATTAACTCCTCTAACTTCTTTTATCTCCCAAGAACACTGGTGGCCCAAATTATTCTTGTTTGTGTACAAAAAACGTACAGAGATCCAAAAATGGTAAATGCTTACCTCAAGGTCACACTGGAAGTCAAGGTCAGTGCTAGGATAGTGTTCTCAAACTGAGGTCTCTGGACTCCTGAGGACCCATGAATACCTGTGAAAACTATTAAGTTCCATGTCTAACTTTCCTTAGTAGCACTTGAAAAGTGTTATAAGCATGTTTTGGGTCATTTGTAACTGATCCTGGCCCTGCTTGTGAGTACCTGCATTTGCATTTACCTATTTATAGCTTTAATTGTCTTGGTCGCCTTTGTATCAGGTGAAGGCCAGGAGACAAGTTCTAACAAAGATTTCTTAGTAATTTGAATAGACACGAGAAGGGGAAGAATTGAGTCATCGCCAGGCACACAGTGGAATATTGTGCCAAGTGCGGAAGAACAGCCATCAGGCAGTACCTGGTCTGTTGCCAACAGCAACTTCATTTCAGAAAAACACTATTTATTACATTAATGTTAAACTTGTCTTTATACTTTTATTTGTACCTATGGCTACTTTGCTTTGGTTTTATAACTGCTTAACTACTGAAGCATAAGGAATTCATAGTTAGTTGTGTTTCCACACATTTAAATTATAAAAATAATTTAAGTCCATGAAAATTGTTTTCCTTCCAAAAGGGTCCATCCATACATTACTCAAGTTCTTGCTCTCACAGTAGGTATAAACTAAACCTGGGCCATCAAGAGTCTCCAAGGAAAACTTGCAATGATGGAGTCCCTGTTAAAAGTCAAAAATCTCCCCCACCGTCAAGATCCAGTGCAAGTGAAGCAGCCAGTTGTCTGGGGTAAATATCCGGGGTTTGCCATCCCATGCCAGGAAAATGTAGGACACAGACACACGCGAGGAGTTTAAGAGGGAAGGTTTAATAGGCAAAAGAAAGAGAAAGGAAAACAGCTCTCTCTCTAGTGAGAGAGGGGACTTCGGAGAGAAAAAGGGCAGCTGGAGGCAGATGAGCCGGATTTATAGTCTAGCTTGGAGAGGCGGCATCTGATTTACTTAGGACTCACAGATTGGTTTGATCAGGTGTTTGTTTACATAGCTGGGAAGGCGGGCCGCCCCACCCTAAGCTTATTATGCAAATGAACTCTCTCCTTGGCCGGTTTCATTTTCTTGCTCCTTACTGCACCTGTGGCTGGCAGAGAAGGGATGATGGGGCCGCCATTTTGAACACGATTGGCACAACTGCCGGCATCTATGTGTGCAGCCCGATTTTACAGGCTGCTCTTTGTTAGAAGGAAAAATGATTTGGGCCTGCTTTCCATTAAAAGGGAAACCTTATCAAGGACTTCGGTAACCTCACTGTCTACCTAAGTAATTTCTTCTTAACTCCTGTGTCACAAGGAAGTTAGAACCTGGGGCTTCTGGGCTACTGAGAGAGGAAGATGTGAAGGACTAATTCACAAAGTGAAGAAGTCAGAGGGCAGTGACCTGGGGAAAACTCCAAGGACAGTTTACAGGATAGAATCAAGAATTGGCCAGGTGAGGCCGGATGCCCTGGCTCACACCTGTAATCCCAGCACTTTGGGAGGCTGGGGTGGGCGGATCACGAGGCCAGGAGATCAAGACCATCCTGGCTAACACGGTGAAACCTCGTCTCTACTAAAAATACAAAAAAATGAGCCAGGTGTGGTGGCGGGCGCCTGTAGTCCCAGCTACTTGGGAGGCTGAGGCGGGAGGATGGCGTGAACCTGGGAGGCAGAGCTTGCAGTGAGCCGAGATCGCACCACTGCACTTCAGCCTGGGCGACAGAGCAAGACTCCGTCTCAAAAAAAAAAAAAAAAAAAAAAAAAAGAGTTGGCCAGGTGAGGTGGCTCACGGCTGTAATCCTGTTACAGGAAAGGAGTCTCAATCCAGACCCCAAGAGAGAGTTGTTGGATTTCGCACAAGAAAGAATTCTGGGTGAGTCCTCAGTGCAAAGTAAAAGCAAGTTTATAAAGAAAGTAAAGGATTAAAAGAACGGCTGCTCCATAGACAGAGCAGCCCCAAGGGCTGCTGGTTGCCCATTTTTGTGGTTATTTCTTGATGATATGCTAAACAAGGGCTGGATTATTCATGCCTCCCCTTTTTATTTTTTATTTTATTTATTTATTTCTGAGATGGAGTTTCACTCTTGCTGCCCAGGCTGGAGTGCAGTGGTGAGATCTCGGCTTACTGCCACCTCCGCCTCCCGGGTTCAAGCGATTCTCCTGCCTCAGCCCCCTGAGTAGCTGGAATTACAGGTGCGCACCACCAGGCCTGGCTAATTTTTGTATTTTTTTTTAATAGAGACGAGGTTTCACCATGTTGGCCAGGCTGGTCTCAAACTCCTGACCTCAAGTGATTTGCCCACCTCGGCCTCCCAAAGTGCTGGGATTACAGACGTGAGCCAGGACACCCAGCCCCCCTTTTTAGACCATATAAGGGTAACTTGCTGACATTGCCATGGCATTTGTAAACTGTCATGGCGCTGATGGGAGTGTAGCAGTGAGGACAACCAGAGGTCACTCTCATCACCATTTTGGTTTTGGTGAGTTTTGGCTGGCTCCTTTACTGCAAACTGTTTTATCAGCAAGGTCTTTATGACCTATATTTTGTGCTGGCCTCCTATCTCATCCTGTGACTTAGAATGCCTTAACCATCTGGGAATGCAGCCCAGCAGGTTTCAGCCTCATTTTACCCAGCTCTTATTTAAGATGGAATTGCTGTGGTTCACACACCTCTGACAATCCTAGCATTTTGGGAGGCCAAGGGAGGCAAATCACTTGAGGCCAGGAGTTTGAGAACAGCCTGGGCAACATGGTGAAGCCCTGTCTCTACAAAAAAATACAAAAATTAGCCAGGTATGGTGGTGCACATCTGTGATCCCAGCTACTCAGGAGTCTGAGGTGGGAGGATCGTTTGAGCCCAGGAGATGGAGGTTGCAGTGAGCCACACCACTGCACTCCAGGCTGGACCACCGAGTGAGACTGTGTCTCAAAAATGAGTAAATAAATACATAAATAAATAAATAAATAAGAAAAGGAAAGGAAAGTAGTTAAATGTCCATTAATAGGTATGAATAACCACAAAAATTATTGTTTTATTTTAGGTTTCTCCAAAAGCACATCCTGGGACAAGTACTTGGATATGAGTAGCTTATTTGGGAGGGGCACCAAGTGAAGGGCTGGGAAGAGTGAGACAGGGAAGGGAGAAGAGCCAATAAAGCATGTGTTAATAAGCAGATTACTGTTGGGAGAACGGGAACTTAGAACTGTTGGGACTGTAACTGTCCAATGGGTTCTTCTTGCCTACTGCCCAGATAGAGCCAATTTATAAAGGCAGGGGAATTGCAGTAGAGAAAGAGTTTTTCACATGTAGAGCTGGCTAAAGAGAAGACTGGAGTCTTATTAGTACTCAAATCAGCCTCTTAGAAAACACTCTGAGACTAGGGTTTTTCAAGGATAGTTTGGGGGAAGAAGGGGAGTAGTTAGGCAATGGGTGCTTGCTGCTGATTGGTTGCAATCATAGGGGTGTGGGAAATGGTCCTCATACGTGCTGAGTCACTTCTGGGTGGGGCCACAGGAGCAGTTGGAGGATCCAGTTGGAGCCATAAGTCATCAGACATGGAAAAAAATCTGAAAAGATATCTCAAAAGCCCAGACATTTATTCACACTAATGGTGAAAAGCACACCCCACAGTGTCAGTGGAGGCAACATGGGGTCCTGGATTTCCTCTCCACCCTCAGTGGTAGTGAGGTGTTCCTCTCACTCCTTCTGAGTAGAGAAAGTCAAGAGGAAAGCTGGAACGTGTACCATCATCCAGTGGTGATAAAGCCTCTGTCCCTCCACCTTACCCCCAGGTATTTGTAGCAACCACACGGCTAGTGGTACCCCTCCCCCTCCTAGCCAGGATGATATCAGCAGAGGCCTAGAGAGGAGCCCAAAAGCTCACCTGCACCCAGCAGGACTGAGGTTTCCTACCCCCACCAATGGAAGCCAAGTGAGGAACCTAAGCCTTCACCTCTCACTCAGCAGGAACCAGACAACACCCCCTAACACACACACACACACACACACACACACACACACCCTTCTGTTAGTGTGGTATCAAGGAGGCTTGATAAAATAGAAGATTTAAATAGGATCCAGAGGCTGGGTGCAGTGGCTCACACCTGTAATCCCAACACTCTAGGAGGCCAAGGTAGGTGGATCACTTGGGCTCAAGAGTTTGAGAACAGCCTGGGCAACATGGTAAAACCCTGTCTCTACAAAAAATACAAAAATTAACCAGGTGTGGTGGCACATGCCTGTAGTCCCAGCCACTTGGGGGGCTGAGGCGGAAGGATCACCTGAGCTAGGAGGCAGAGATTTCAGTGAGCCAAGATTGCACTACTGCACTCCTCCAGCCTGGGTGACAGAGCGAGACCTTGTCTCAAAATAAATTAATAAATAGGATCCAGAGTCTCATAACATAATATCCAAATGTCCAGGATGCAATTGAAAATCACTTGCCATACCAAGAACCAGGAAAATCTCAACCAGAATAAGAAAAGACAATCAACAGATGTCAATATCAAGATAACACAGATTTGGAATTATCTGACAAGGAAGCAGCCATCATAAAAATGTTTCAACAAGTCATTGTAAATATGATTGAAACAATAAAAAAGGGAGAAGTCTCAGAAAAGAAATAGAAGATATAAAGAAGAACCAAATGGAAATTTTAGAACTGAAAAACGCCATAATAAAAATTTAAAATTCACTGAATGGGCACAACAGCAGAATGGAGAGGACAGAGAAAAGACTCATTAAACTTGAAGATAGAACAACAGAATTCATCCAATCTGAACAACAGAGAGAAAAATAGACAGGAAAAAAAATGAACATAACCTCAGACCAAAATGAATATAACTATGTGACTGTAACAGAAGATCTAGCATTCATGTTATTGGGGTCCCAGAAGGAGAGAAGAAACAGGATGGAAGTGGAAAAGAATTGAAAGGAATAATGGCTAAAACTTTTCCTAAATTTAGGGGGAAAAGACATAAACTTATAGATTCAAGATGCTAAGCAAATCCCAAACAGAATAAACCCAAAGAAATCCATGTAAAGGCACATCATAATTAAACTTCTGGAAACTAAAAAATCTTGAAACCAATCAGAAATGACACAGTATTTGTAGGGGAAAAACAATCCAAATGACAAGAGATTGCTCTTCAGAAACTTTGAAAACCAAAAGGAAATGACATGTTTTTCAAGTGCTGAAGGGAAATAACTGTCAGCCCAGTATCCTGTAGCCATCAAAAATACCCTTCATGAATGAAGGGGAAATCAAGACATTCTTAGAAGAAGGAAAATGAAAAGAATTTGTCATCAGCAGACCTACCCTAAAAGAATGGATAAAAGAAATTCTGTCTTTTCTTTTCTTTTCCTTTCTTTCTTTCCTTCTTTCTTTCTTTCATGTGTGTGTGTATGTGCGTGTGTGTGCGTGTAGAAACAGGATCTCACCATGCTGCCCAGGCTACTCTCAAACTCCTGGCCTCAGGTGATCCTCCTGTCTCAGCCTCCCAAAGTGCTGGGACTGCAGGTGTAAGCCACCACACCTAGCCTAAAAGAAACTCTTGAGACAAACAGGAGATGATAAAGAAGAAATCTTGGAGCATCAGGAAGAAAGAAAGAACAATAGAAAGTGCAAAAATGTGGGAAGATTACATTATCTCACTCCTTGGCATCAGATTTGGCTATGTGACCTTTTGTGGCCAATCAAATGTGAGCAGAAGCAACATATATCAGTTCCAGGAAATAGCTTCAAAGGCCAGTGTGTGGTTCTCCATGACTCTTTCTCCTCTCATGACACCTGTCACTGCTCCAGCTCTGCCATCTGGGTCCTGGTGTGAGATGACATGGACAGGGCCATAGCCAACCTGCAATGAATACATATAGCATGAGCAAAAAATAAATCTTGGATGTTGTAAACATCTTAAGATTTTTGGCTGGGCATGGTGGCTGAAGCCTGTAATCCCAGTACTCTGGAAGTTTGAGGCAGGCAGATCACTTGAGGTCAGGGGTTCAAGACTAGCCTGGCCAATATGGTGAAAACCCATCTCTACTAAAAATACAAAAATTAGCTGGGGGTGGTGGCAGGTGCCTGTGATTCCAGCTACTCAGGAGGCTGAGGTAGGAGAATTGCTTGAACCCAGGAGGCAGAAGTTGCAGTGAGCCAAGATCATGCCACTGCACTCCAGTCTGAGAGATAGAGCGAGACTCTGTCTCAAAAAAAAAAAAATTAAAGATTTTTTTAACCATGGCAAAACTTGACCTTTTTTTTTTTTTTTTGTGACAGAATCTCGCTCTGTTGCCAGGCTGGAGTGCAGTGGCGCGATCTCAGCTTACTGCAACCTCCACCTCCCGGGTTCAAGTGATTCTCCTGCCTCAGCCTGCTAAGTAGCTGGGATTACAGGCACGTGCCACCACATCTGGCTACTTTTTGTATTTTTAGTAGAGACAGGGTTTCATCGTGTAAGCCAGGATGGTCTCGATCTCCTGACCTCATGATCCGCCTGCCTCAGCCTCCCAAAGCGCTGTGATTACAGGCATGAGCCACCACACCTGGCAGAACTTTCTTGATTGATATACAATCACAGTGATACATCTGTATAGTTCTTTTGTGTTGCCAAAACCTCACATTATTTACTTTGACCTTCATAAAACCCTGTGAAGTATGAAGACAAATTATCGGGGGAACCAGCCCCCAATATTTCAACATAGGTTCTTTTCTATTTTCCCTAAGTGTTGGCCAGTCTGAGAAATAAAGAGAAAGAGTACAAAGAGAGAAATTTTACAGCTGGGCCTCCAGGGGTGACATCACATATTAGTAGGACTGTGATGACAACCCCGAGCCGCAAAACCAGCAAGTTTTTATTAGGGATTTTAAAGGAGGAGGGGATGTACGAACAAGGAGTAAGTCACAAGGATCATATGCTTCAAAGGGCAATAAAGATCACAAAGCAAAGGCAAAATTAGAATTACTGAGGAGGGTCTATGTCTCACTGTGCACGTATTGTTTTGATAAACATCTTAACAGGAAACAGGGTTCGAGAGCAAAGAACCAGCCTGACTAGAATTTACCAGGCTGGAATTTCCCAATCCTAGTAAGCCTGAGGGTACTGCAGGAGACCAGGGCATATTTCAGTCCTTATCTCAACCACATAAGACAGACACTCTCAGAGCAGCCATCTATAGACCTCCCCTCAGGAATGCATTCCTTCCCCAGGGTTATTCCTTCCTGGGAAAAGAATTCAGTGATATTTCTCCTTGCACATCTGTTTATAGGCTTTCTGCAAGAAGAAAAATATGGCTCTACTCTGCCGAACCCTGCAGGCAGTCAGACCTTATGGTTATCTTTCCTTGTTACCTGAAAATTGCTGTTATTTTGTTCTTTTTCAGGGTGCACTGATTTCATACTGTTCAAACACGTTTTACAATCAGAGTTCATGTTGTTCAAACACACATGTTCTACAACCAGTTTGTACAATAGTGGTCCTGAGGTGACATACATTCTCAGCTTACAAAGATTAACAACATTAAGAGATTAAAGACAGGCATAAGAAATTATAAGAGTATTATTAGGGAAGTGATAAATGTCCATGAAATTTTCACAATTTATGTTCAGAGATTGCAGTAAAGACAGGCATAAGAAATTATAAAATTTAAATATAATTATAAAATTATAAAATTATAAAATTTTAAATATAAATTATTTAAATTTAATTTAATTTTATTTAATTTAAATTAAATTAATTTAAATTAATTTAATTTAAATTAATTTAATTTAAATTAAAATTAATTTAAATTAAATTAATTTAAATTAATTTAAATTAAATTTAATTTAAATTAATTTAAATTAAATTTAAATTAAATTAATTTAAATTAAATTTAAATTAAATAAAAATTATTAATTTGGGGAACTGATAAATGTCCATGAAATCTTCACAATTTATGTTCTTCTGCCTTGGCTCCAGCTGGTCCTTCCGCTCAGGGTCCGTGACTTCCTGCAACAACAAATTAATGATATTTTTGTGTCAAAGACTAGCTGAACCCTACATTGTTCCCTGTTACCAAATGACATAAATATGTTTGTAATGAGCCTTAAGAATGGTTCTATGGAGTTGCCCGTGTAAGAAGCAGCTGGATGGCAAGTTAGTTATTGTAATTTGAAGTGCTCACAGTTATAACTTCCTATATAAGGTTCCTACTTGCAATTACTGTTTGTTTTCTATATTCACAATATCTTAAAAGGTGTAGAGTATCTTTCCAAGCTTCACATTGTACATCACTTTAATTTGCTCTGGTGTAAAACTGCTAATTTCTTTGAGGTGATACCACAGAACCACTAAATTAGATACGCTGTATGCCACATAGCATATATTTTAAGTCACTTTTTAATTAAAAAAAAAACACCTTAAAATTTAGTGAAAATCCATTGTGTTTGTTATCTATTGCTGCATAATAAATTGCCCCAAAAGTAAATAGCTTCAAACAATAAGAAACATTTATTTTCTCTCTTAAACACATATATACACACACACGTGCACACACACACACACATGCAGTATTAATTTGTTATTGTTGAAGTTTTAAAAAGTGATTTGTATGTCAAAAACAAACCCCAACCTCCTCTCCTTGCCACCCAAACCAAAGAAGGCCAGCTCCATAACATAAAAGTGCGAGGTGAAGCAGCAAGTGATGATGGAGAAGCTGCAGCAAGTTATCCAGAAGA
Organism: Symphalangus syndactylus; assembly: GCF_028878055.3. Classification (NCBI taxonomy): domain Eukaryota; kingdom Metazoa; phylum Chordata; class Mammalia; order Primates; family Hylobatidae; genus Symphalangus; species Symphalangus syndactylus. The sequence goes on from NC_072445.2 coordinate 40,752,745, forward strand.
TCTAGCCAAGATAATTGGTGAAGGTGACTATACTAAACAACAGATTTTCCATGTAGAAAAATAGCTTTATATTGGAAGAAGAGGCCATCTAGGACTTTCATAGCTACAGAGGAAAAGTCAATGCCTGGCTTCAAAGTTTCAAAGGACAGTCTTACTCTCTTGTTAGAGGATAATATAGCTGATGGCTTTAAGTTGAACCTAATCCTCATTTACCACTCTTAAAATCCTCTGGCTCTTAAGAATTATGCTAAATCTACTCTGCCTGTGTTCTATAAATGGAACAACAAAGCTTGAATGACAGCATATCTGTTTACAGTATGGTTTGTTGAATATTTTAAGCCCACTGTTGAGAGACCTACTGCTCAGGAAAAAAAAGATTTCTTTCAAAATATTACTGCTCATTGACAATGCAGTTGGCCACCCAAGAGCTCTGATGGAGAGGTACAAGGAGATAAGTGTTGTTTTCATGCTTGCTAACACAGTGTCCATTCTGCAGCCCATGGATCAAGGAGTGATTTCAACTTTCAAGTCTTATTATGTAAGAATAAATTTTGTAAGGTTATAGCTGCAATGGATAGTGATTTTTCTGACATATCTGGGCAAAATACATTGAAAATCTTTTGGAAAGCATTCATCATTCTAGATGCCATTAAGAACACTTGTGGGCTGAGCGCGGTGGCTCACACCTGTAATCCCAGCACTTTGGGAGGCCGATGTGGGTGGATCACCTGAGGTTAGGAGTTCCAGACCAGCCTGGCCAACATGGTGAAACCCCATCTCTACTAAAAATACAAAATTAGCCAAGCATGGCGACACACTCCTGTAATCCCAGCACTTTGGGAGGCCAAGGCAGGCGGATCACCTGAGGTCAGGAGTTTGAAACCAGCCTGGCCAACATGGTGAAATCCCATTTCTATTAAAAATACAAAAATTAACTAGGCGTGGTGGCAGACGCCTGTAATCCCAGCTACTCGGGAGGCTGAGGCAGGACAATTGCTTGAATCCAGGAGGCAGAGGTTGCAGTGAGCTGAGATCGCACCGTTGCACTGCAGCCTGGGCAACAAGAGCAAGACTCCATCTCAAAAAAAGAGAGAGAGAGAGAAAGAACACTTGTGATTCATGGGAGGAGGTCAAAATATCAACATTTACAAAAGTTTGGAAAAAGTTGGTTCCAACCTTCATAAATGACTTTTGAGGGGTTCCTGACTTCGGTAACTGCAGATGTGGTAGAAAAAGCCAGAGAACTAGAAGTGGAGCCTGAAGATGTGACTGAATTGCTGCAATCTTATGATAAAATTCGAATAGATGAGGAGTTGCTTCTTGTGGACGAGCAAAGAAAGTAGTTTCTTGAGATGGAATCTACTCCTGTTGAAGATGCTATAAACATTGTTGAAATGACAACAAAGGACTTAGAATATTACATAAACTTAGTTAATAAAGAAGCGGCAGGGTCTGAGAGAATTGACTCCAATTTCAAAAGAAGTTTTACTATGGGTAACATGCTATCAAACAGCATCACATGCTACAGAGAAATCTCTCACAAAAGGAAGAGTCAATCTATGTGGCAAACTTTGTTGTTGTCTTAATTTAAGAAATTGCCATAGCCACTTAAGCTTCAGCAGCCCCCACTCTGATCAGACAGCAACCATCCACATCAGGGCAAAACACTCCACCCGCAAAAGGATTATAACTCTCCAAAGGCTCAGATGATCATTAGCATTTTTTAGCAATAAAGTATTTTAAAATTAAGGTATGTACTTCAAGACATAATGCTATTGCACACGTAATAGACCATAGTATAGTGTAAGCATAACTTTTATGTGCACTGGGAAAACAAAAACTTAGTGACTTACTTTACCAAGATATTCCCTTTATTATGATGAACTGGAACTGGGCCCGCAATATCTCCAGGTTATGCCTGTATCTGAGAAAGCAGCACTGAAATGGCAAATAAATAAAATTCATGAAAGCTTTTTCAGTAAGGAAGTAGAGGATGGCTGTTTTGTGGACACTAAAGGCATCTCCTGCAAAAAACCTTTCATGAAATCAGACGGCTTTCTTTTTTTTTTTTTTCCAAGACAGGGTATCACTCGGACACTTAGGCTGGAGTGCAGTGATGTGATCTCAGCTCACTGCAGCCTCAACCTACTGGGCTCAAGTGATCCCCTCACCTCAGCCTCCTCAGTAGCTGGGACTATAGGCATGTACCACAACGCCTGGCTAATTTTTGTTTTGTTTTGTTTTGTTTGAAAAACAGTGGTCTCTCTTTGTTGCCCTGGCTGGTCTTGAACTCCTAGGCGCAAGCTGAATAGGCCTCCCAAAGTGCTGTGATTACAGGTGTGAGCCACTGAACCCAGCCAGACAGGCTTTCTCCAGCAACTTGTCTGCCATGCAAAGAGATTTGGGTCATAAGATTAAGTAGTCACTGGGAAGCCTTAAAAAAAAAAAAAAAAAAATTGAATCCATGATCAGATTTGCATAGTTTTATAAAGGATGATATGAAAGGTGATATAGTTTGAATCCGTGTCCCTGCCCAAATCTCATACTGAAATGTAATCCCCAACGTTGGAGGTGGGGTCTTGTGGGAGGTGATTGGATCATGGGGGCAGATTTCTCATAAATGGTCTAGTACCATCCTCTTTAGTACTGTACTCACCATAGTGAGTGAGTTCCTGTGATATCTGGTCATTTAAAAAGGTGTTGCACTTTTACCATCACTCTTTCTCACTCCTGCTCCCGCCATGTGAGATGCCTGCTCCCCCTTCACCTTCCACCGTGACTGAAAGCTTCCTGGGGCCTCCCCAGAAGCAGATGCTGCTATACTTCCTGTACAGCCTACAGAACTATGAGCCAATTAAACCTCTTTTCTTACAAATTACCCAGTCTCAAGTATTTCTTTATAGCAATGCAAGAATGGCCTAATACAAAGGGAAAGCGAGACTAGGGGAAGGGGTGCCAGTAACAAGGCTATGTATTATGTGCTTCTAATTCTAAATCATATACGTACTGGGAAACCAGAACTTGCAGGTGGATGGATCACCATCATGCCTGTTCCATCCCAGGAGCAGCAAAACTGCCCCCCTTAGAGATCTTCCACCATGAACCTCAGAGCCATTAAGCAATGGGTAAAGCTAACCTAAGCACAAATAGCAGATTTTTAGCGCTTGACTGGGATCCAGAGCCACTTGGTCAGCGGGGAGGGTAGGGGATGGATATTGTGAAGGTTCAGAGGTCAGGGTGGGAGGGGGCTGGCAATGGGTTAATCAAAGAGGCTCTCACACAAATATCCTATTCAAGGCACCAAAAGTGACAACCTGAGACTTCTATTAGCCTGATTTTGTTGACGAGACATTCACCTTGGCGGGAGGAGGGAGGTACCCAAGGGATATCTCATGCACCTCTCAGCTAGACTCCAGGGAAACCAGAGTCAAGGACTTCATAATGACCTGCCCCATCTGAGAATGATGGTGATATGCTGACATCATCCTCTGTACTGCCCGAATCCTGCTGCGCATCAAAGACACAATCTGCACCACCACACCACCACGTGATCATCAATTGAGACATGAAGTTCACATCATGTCTCTGGACCTTGAGAGCTTGTTTGGAGATTCTAGCAGGGGAGCGCATCTACTCATATACCCTTAGCTGAAGACTGCTCCTCCTCTATTGGGGATGGTCCTCCTCTTCAACTGAGCACGCAGCTTCGGGAGGGATGCACATGGAGTGGTGAGGGAGGAAGGGGACACCACCTAGCCAGCCAGATCAGCAGAATCAACAGTGGCAATCACTGGGGTGACAGATGTCGTAGCCAGATCACCCTCACATCCAATGTCTCTGGAAAATAGCGTTCAACTTTCTCCACTTGAGAAGGCACCTGACTACTTGCCTGCTGCCCACACTAGGGGCCAGATATGGTACATTAGTCACCTTCTTAGAGGCATTCTCCAGGCTCAGCAGGAAGCCCCCCTTGATTGGGAAGTTAGGAAAGGGCGGGGATGTAGTTTTCTGCAGAGATCTATTTTCTCCACAATGGGATTTAAATCATTAAACTGACTTTATAACGTCAGTTCTAGAGCATCCTACTTGCAAACGGAGTGAAATTATCCAAATTATAAAGGAATCTCTCACTTGATAAAAGAAACACATGGTCTCAAGTAGCGTTTTAATGTTTTATAGCATATGTTTTCGGATCAATAGACACTTAGCAGAGGGAAGGTGTATTAGTCCTGTAACAGGGTGTATTAGCACTGCTATAAAGAACTACCTGAGACTGGGTAATTTATGAAGAAAGGAAGTTTAATTGGCTCACAGTTCCACAGGCTGTACAAGAATCATGCTTGGGGAGGCCTCAGAAACTTACAATCAGGGCAGAAGGGCAAGGGGAAGTAAGCGCCTTCTTCACACAGTGGAGTGGGAGAGAGGGAAAGTGAAGGGGGAGGTACTACACACTTTGTTTTTTTGTTTTGTTTTGTTTGTTTGTTTTTTGAGACAGAGTTTCACTCTTGTTGCCCAGGCTGGAGTGCAATGGCGCGATCTCGGCTCACCACAACCTCCAACTCCCAGGTTCAAGTGATTCTCCTACCTCAGCCTCCCAAGTAGCTGGGATTATAGGCATGTGCCACCATGCCGGCTAATTTTGTATTTAGTAGAGACGAGGTTTCTCCATGTTGTTCTCGAACTCCTGACCTGAGGTGATCCACCCACCTCAGCCTCCCCAAATGCTGGGATTACAGGCATGAGCCACCACGCCCAGCTCTACTACACACTTTCAAACAACCAGATCTCGTGGGAACTCACTCAGTATCACGAGAACAGCAAGGGGGAAATCTGCCCCCGTGATCCAATCACCTCCCACCAGGCCTCTCCTCCAACACTTCAACACTGGGAATTACAGTTCGACTTGAGATTTGGATGGCGCCCATATCAGAGGTATTGAAAGGTCCTGTGTTCCAAGTCACAGACCAACAAGAAAGCAAGCAAATTAAAAAGGAAGCCTGAAATTCTAGTAGTAAGATAAATTATTAGGCCAGGTGCAATGGTTCACACCTGTAATCCCAGCACTTTGGGACGCCGAGGCAAGCGGATCACGAGGTCAGTAGTTCCAGACCAGCCTGACCAACATGGTGAAACCCTGTCTCTAATAAAAATGCAAAAATTAGCTGGGCGTAGTGGCGCGCACCTGTAATCCCAGCTACTCAGGAGGCTGAGGCAGAAGAATTGCTTGAACCTGGGAGGCAGAGGTTGCAGTAAGCTGAGACCACACCACTGCACTCTAGCCTGGGTGACAGAGCAAGACTCCATTAAAAAAGAAAAAAAAAGAGAGAAGTGATTTATGTATTTGGTTTTTCCTGGACAGGAAGCTAAAATTCCAGGCTGGTGTTTAACCCCGGATGACTGTCAGGCGTAGCTGAAGCCTCTGATGGGTTTCTCTGGGCAATTAGCTCCTCACATTGGTCTGCGAGTGTGTCTGTAACTGCAGGCCATAGAGCTGGGAGTGTGCTGGGGGAGGACCGAGGTTAGGACGAGACGCAGGTGAGTGCTCAACAGTACTGTTTGTTCATGGGATGTTCCTCATGAGATCCTGTAGCCTCACATTGGCAAGAAAAGAACACATCTCCTTTATGTGCCAGCTGGGAGCTGAGGAGACTGGTCACACTCACAGAAAACCCAAGGAATGTTAGTAGTCATGGTTTTCAAGGCCAAAATCTAAACAGTGTTTGGGGAGGAGCCGGTCCCTCCCACCATGCACAGAGGTGTTTATGTGATGTCCCTAGGCCAACAAAGAATGTCTCTCCAAGACCTCAGCTCCTCACCACACCTCCCCAACCCTCAACTTTCCCCTTCCCTCTCCATGAATCCACCTCCTTTTTACCTTCTCTCAAAGTTCCCTGCCTTCCCAAGTCCTTGCACTGAGCTGCGCTGACTCTCCCCCAAGATTAGCAAGACCCTGGCCCCCTTTTATATTTTTGTGCTTGCAGCCTGTCAACTCTCAGGCAAATAGACCCTGACAGACTGCTTTACCAGGCAGAGTGCTACACCTCCTGGCTCCCCTGCTACCAGCTACTAGGACATAGTGCAAGAGGTTATCACCACTTTGGCCAGCCTCCTCATCACCCTATTCTTTTCTTTTTTTCTTCTTCCTTTTCTTTAAAAAAAAAAAGAGAGAGAAAGAGGGCCTCGCTCTGTTGCCTAGGCTGGAGTACAGTGGCACAATCATGGTTCACTGCAACCTTGAACTCCTGGGCTCAAATGATCTTTCCAACTCAGCCTCTGGAATAGCTAGGACTACAGGAACATGCCACCATGCCTGGATAACTTGGTTTTTTGTTTGCTTTTAGAGAGGAAGTCTCCCTATGTTGCCCAAGTAAGTCTCCAACTTCTGGCCTCAAGTGACACTCCTGTCTTGGCCTCCCAGAGTGCTGGAATTATAAACTGATATGGTTTGGCTGTGTCCCCAATCAAATCTCATCTTGAATTGTAGCTCCCATAATTCCCATGTGTTGCAGGAGGGACCCAGTGGGAAATAACTGAATCATGGGCACGGTTTCCCCTATACTGTTTTCATGGTAGTGAATAAGTCTCATGAGATCTAATGGTTTTATAATGGGAAACCCCTTTCACTTAGTCTCTCATTCTCTTCTTGTCTGCCACCATGTAAGACATGCCTTTTGCCTTCAATCGTGATTGTGAGGCCTCCCCAGCCACGTGGAACTGTGAGTCCATTAAACCTCTTTTTCTTCATAAATTACCCAGTCTCAGGTATGTCTTTATCAGCAGCGTGAAAAGGGACTAATACAGTAAATTGGTACTGGGAGTGGGGTGCTGCTGTAAAGTAACCTAAAAATGTGGAAGCAACTTTGGAATTGGGTAACAGGTAGCGACTGGAACAGTTTGGAGGGCTCAGAAGACAGGAAAGTGTGGGAAAGTATGGAACTTCCTAGAGACTTGTTGAATGGCTTTGAACAAAATGCTGATAATGATATGGACAATGAAATCCAGGCTGAGGTGGTCTCAAATGGAGATGAGGAACTTGTTGGCAACTGGAGTAAAGGTGACTCTTGCTATGTTTTACCACAAAGACTGGTGGCATTTTGCCCCTGACCTAGAGATTTGCAGAACATTGAACTTGAGGGAGATGATTTAGGGTATCTGGCAGAAGAAATTTCTAAGCAGCAAGCATTCAAGAGGTGATGTAGGTGCTGTTAAAAGCATTCAGTTTTAAAACTGAAACACAGCATAAAAGTTCAGAAAATTTGCAGCCTGACGATGTGATAGAAAATAAAAACCCATTTCTTTTTTGTTTTTGTTTTTCAGATGGAGTCTAGCTCTGTCACCCAGGCTGTAGTGCAGTGGCATGATCTTGGCTCACTGCAACCTCTGCCTCCCAGGTTCAAGCAATTCTCCTGCCTCAGCCTCCTAAGTAACTGGAATTACAGGAGCATGCCACCACACTCAGCTAATTTTGTATTTTTAGTAGAGACAGGGTTTCGTCATGTTGGCTGACCAGGCTGGTCTTGAACTCCTGACCTCAAGTGATCCACCTGCCTCAGCCTCCCAAAGTGCTGGGATTACAGGCATGAGCCGCCATGGCCAGCCAAAAAATAATCATTTTCTGAGGAGAAATTCGAGCCAGCTGAAGAAGTTTGCATAAGTAATGAGGAGTCAAATGTTAATCACCAAGACAATGCGACAAATGTCTCCAGGGCATGTCAGAGACATTTGCGGCAGCCCCTCCCATCACAGACCTGGAGACTAGGGAGAAAAAATGGTTTTGTGGGCCAGGCCTAGGGCCCCCCTGCTGTGTGCAGCCTAGAGACTTGGTGCCTGCATCCCAGCCATGGCTAAAAGAGACAAATGTACAGCTTGGGTCATGGCTTCAGAGGGTGCAAGCCCCAAGCCTTGGCAGCTTCCACATGGTGTTGAGCCTGTGGGTGCACAGAAGTCAAGAATTCAGGTTTGGGAACCTCCACCTAGATCTCACCTGGATGTCCAGGCAGAAGTTTGCTGCAGGGGTGGAGCTCTCATGGAGGACCTCTGCTAGGGCACTGCGGGAGGAAAATGGGAGGCTGAAGCCCCCATGCAGAGTCTCCACTGGGGCACTGCCTAGCGGAGCTATGAGAAGAGGGCCACCATCCTCCAGACCCCAGAATGGTAGATCCACCCACAGCTTCCACTGTGTGCCTGGAAAAACAGCAGACACTCAACACTAGCCCATGAAAGCAGCTAGTGCAGCTAGTGCAGAAGTGCAGAAGAGGGGCTGTGCCCTGCAAAGCCACAGGGGCAGAGCTACCCAAGGCCATGGGAGCCCATCTCTTGTATCAGTGTTACCTGGATGTGAGACATGGAGTCAATGGAGATCATTTTGGAGCTTTAAGATTTGACTGCCTCACTGGATTTTGGACTTGCATGGGAACTGTAGCCCCTTTGTTTTGGCCAACTTGTCCCATTTGGAATAGCTATATTTACCCAATGCCTGTACCCCCATTGTATCTAGGAAGTAACTAACTTGCTTTTGATTTTGCAGCCTCATAGTTGGAAGAGACTTGCCTTGTCTCAGATGAGACTTTGGACTGTGGACTTTTGAGTTTGTGCTGAAATGAGTTAAGACTGTTGGGAAGGCATGATTGGTTTTGAAATGTGAGGACGTGAGATTTGGGAGGGGCTGGGGCAGAATGATATGGTTGGGCTGTGTCCCTACCCAAATCTCATCTTGAGTTGTAGTTCCCATAATTCCCATGTGTTGTGGGAGGGACCCAGTGGGAGATAATTGAATCACAGGGAGTGGTTTCCCCCATACTGTTTTCGTGGTAGTGAGTAAGTCTCACAAGATCAGATAGTTTTATAAGGGGAAACCCCTTTCACTTGGTCTCTCATTCTCTTCTTGTCTGCCACCATGTAAGATGTGCCTTTTGCTTTCTGCCATGCTTGTGAGGCCTCCCCTGCCACATGGAACTGTGAGTCCATTAAACCCCTTTTTCTGGGGTTTCTGAAAAACCCCTTTTTCAGACTAATATATAGGCCTTCACCATTCTTTTTTTTTTTTTTTTTGAGACAGAGTCTCACTTTGTCACCCAGGCTAGAGTGCAGTGGCATAATCTCTTCTCACTGCCACCTCTGCCTCCTGGGTTCAAGTGATTCTCTTGCCTCAGCCTCCTGAGTTGCTGGCACTACAGGTGGGCGCCACCACATCTGGCTCATTTTTGTATTTTTAGTAGATATGAGGTTTCACCATGTTGGCCAGGGTGGTCTCGAACTCCTGACCTCAGATGATCTGCCCACCTCAGCCTCCCAAAGTGCTGGGATTATAGGTGTGAGCCAGCATGCCTGGCCACATCATCTATTTTTGCTGCCAGAATTTTTGCCATCACCCCTGCCATTTGAGGGCAGAACAAAAGGTTGCTCACATCATTTGATTCAGATCATGTTGGCTAAAAGCTAGTCCCACAGCATGGGATACTGGGAAATGTAGTCTTGATTCAGGATGGCCACAAGTCCAGCAAAAATTTGGGAGTCTCACTAATAAGGAAAAAGAGGAAAATGGATATTTGGGGACAACAGCAGTTTCTGCCACAAAACACACAGTGGGAAATGAGAGATCACTACACACCTCCATTCTCACCAGGAGCAGTTGGCCTGTAAATGGCACAAAGTAAGTGAAGAAGCCTCAAATGTATTTATTTTATTTTTATTTTATGTTTTAGAGACAAGGTCTTGCTCTGTCTCCAAGGCTGGAGTGCAGTGGTATGATCATGGCTCACTGCAGCCTTGACTTCTTGGGCTCCAGTGATCCTCCTTCCTCAGCCTCCCAGTAGCTAGGATTACAGGCGTGTGCCACTATGCCTGGCTAATTTTTGTATTTTTGGTAGAGACGGGGTTTTACCACATTGCCCAAGCTGGTCTCGAACTCCTGAGCTCAAGCAATCATCCGCTTTGGCTTCCCACAGTGCTAGGATTACCGGCATGAGCCACCACGCTCGGCCAGACGCTTCAAATTTACATAAAGTCTGAAGTTTGGAATCCATAGTGTGGAATGGGGAAGGAAGAAAAGCTCTTTAAGAGCTACAATCAGTGTTTTCTTTGGTTGTTAAGAGTGTTGAAACAAATCAGACACTTTAGCACAGTAAGAGTTAACCTCCCTCACTGGGCCCCAGCAGGCAGCCCGGGAGCAGTGGGGTCGCAGTGGGTTGACAGGGTCTGTTTGTTTGCCTGAGAGTTGACAAGCTGCACGCACAAAACTCATCCAAGCAGAAGAAGCATCCATGCATGATAAACTTGAACCAATAACAAAGTCTTGGACATTAAATCATAACTGCTTTTTTGTTTGTGTTTGTGTATGTGTATACCGCTTTTTGAGCTTGCACCAGACCATAAACTCCATGGGCACAGAGACCACGTTTATCTTGTTTATCATGTTCATCATGTGGCTAGCATGGATAAGGAATTGAGGAAATCTGTGTTGAATAAAAGAGTAAGTGAATGTTGTTTGTCACCACATTTAGTCCAGTCCTGCCTCCATCCGAAGCAAAAAGAAAGCTGAAGGTCAACATAGAAGCTGTGGTTCTACAAGCTCTGCATGATGCTGGAGCGCACCGGCATTGCTTGGGTGGCCCCTTCATGAACAGGAACACAAAAGAGAGGGAAAGGCATTTCCCCACTGGACATAGACACTGCTCTGCCCAATGCAGAATTGATGCCTGAAGGGCTCCAGTTCCCTGGGGGAATGCTCAGCAGGCGATGGAGAGAGAGTTGCCGTTGGCCTGGGTGCCTGGATTTAGGAGCACAAGTGAGATTTCTCTCAGACCCCCAGAAATACTTGGGCAGAGAAGGAGGCACTGAAATGTTATTACCTTAAGGTGGCCCCATTTGCACATTCCCGTAGGTGAGCAAGACCCAGGGATGCTCAGGTTACTTATTTGGAACCTATTGTTGAAATACTATGAATTCTGCATCACAGACTAATTACTACTACTGGGATAAGAGCCCCTGGCCTTTTGGGATGGTGGCAGTGGCACTGGTGGAGCCCAGCTGCCTGTGGCCTCAGGTTGAGGTGGGCTGAAAGTTAAAACAGAAAGAGAATGTGAAGGCAGCTTCACTAGATCTTCCGAGAATGTTAATTCCTCTGCAGCTATAGAAGAGATGAGGCACATGGTAGAGGCAGAGGGGGCTGGGATCTGGCAAACAGTGGCTCTTACTCAAAACAGTGAGCTTCTAAAAAGGTTGAATCTCCTCTTAAATGGAAGAGAGGGGGAAAAAATGAGACGGGCCAGAGTCCTTAGGTAGCAGAGCACCTCTCCAGTCCCCAGCCTGGGAGTGTCCCCATAAAGTGGGGGCTATCGAGTGGAACAGGAAAGGGGAAGATCTTCAATTACTTGAGGAAATTGAATTCAGTGAGGATATTTCTTCAAGCCCCAGGAAAGGGCCTTCAGTGGTACCTGTCAGGGAGCTGAATATATGTTCCTGCAACTTGGAGGACAGGGTGAGCAGCTAGCTGGTTCATTTCTGGAAATGGAAAAACACATATACACACAAGGACACACACACAACAAAAAAGAACACCAGGAGTCTGGCTACCTGTCCTGATGGTGGAACAAGGGAGGTAGCTGGGTTTCAGGGCTGCCAGCCTTCCACAATTGCCAGGGGCACTGGATTCATGTTTCCTGTGGACCACAGGTGGGGCCAGCATAAGAGAGAGATGGCAGGGGATGGCCTTAGACTCTGTCTAAAAGGGTCACCTGAAGGGGTTTGGTGATCCTAATAGAGGGATGAATCGCCAGACTCTTAGAAGCTGCAGAAAGAAATATAGTTGACCAGCCTAAGGAAGGGCATTTGTCCGCCTCAAGGAATTAGGTGATGAGAAATTGTAGCAAAGGGAAGGTGTTAGCTCAGAAAAATCCACGGAAGTGCCTGATGCAAGGAAGAATCAGCTATGCCTAACGACCCAGGCAGTGCTTCTGCCATCTCACAGTAATTCTAGTGCAATGAAACCTCCTGGCCTCTCCCCCTCACCACTGGAACCCTGGACATGTCCAGGGTCCAAGTTAGCAAGATGAGGGAAGAGGGATAGAAGCATGCATACACAGTGAACCTGTGTCTGTAGCATCCAGGTTCAGCGGCTGAGAGAAAAACTGTATGTCGAAGGACAAAGCGTGTCTCTCATTAATAGTTCCAACATCAGGAGTCTTGGGCTGGATAGAGTGACTCCGTGGTGTTGGGGACCCCAGCTCCTTCTGTCTTGCTGCTCTGCCATTGCCTCGAGGGCTGCTCTCTCTTGAAAGGTTGAAATGGCTCTCCACATCTGCTGGGTCAGCATTCCAGCCAGGGAAAGAGGGAAAGGGGAAACTAATGCCACCCATGCTGTTTGAGGGCAGAACAAAAGGTTGCTTATGTCGTTTTGATTCAGACCCGTTGGCCAAAAGTTAGTCTCACAGCCACACCTGGCTGCAAGGGATACTGGAAAATGTAGTCTTGTTTCGGGCTGGCCATAAATCCAGCAAAAATTTGGGAGTCCTACTAATCAGGAAGAAGAGGAGAATGAATATTTGGGGACAACTGCAATTTCCGCCACAAAGCACAAAGTGGGAAATCAGAGGTCACCACACACCTCAATTCCCATTGAGGGTGGCTGGTCTGTAAATAGCATAAAGTAAGGGAAGAAATCTCAAATTTAAATAAAGTTTGAAGTTTCTACTATTACATGAGATTGGACCATTTAATTACTTATTAAACTCCTTGAAGAATTGGAGTAACCCGATGACCTTAGATTACCTACAAAAGACTAGAAAGTTCATGGGGCTTGCTCCAAATTTCATCTCGGGGCAAAAGGAGAAGAAATCCCACAAAATGGATTTAAAGGGACATGGTGAAGTGAAAATAAAGTTGCTTCCTGATCCCCCTTTCTTTAGTTAGATTAGGCTAGGCTGTAATAACAAAAAAACAAAATTTCAATAACTGCCTGGTTGGGACTCTATACTCAATCAGTGATTTTGTCGGAGATGTTTGAATCAGAGCAACTCCATCTTAAATAGCGGCTGGGTAAAACGAGGCTGAGACCTGTTGGGCTGCATTCCCAGGAGGCTGGGAATTCTTAGTCACAGGATGATATAGGAGGTCAGCACAAGATACAGGCCACAAAGACCTCGCTGATAAAATAGGATGCAGTAAAGAAGCCAGCCCAAACCAAGATGGTGACAAAAGTGAACTTTGGTCATCCTCACTGCTCATTACATGCTAATTAAAATGCATTAGCATGCCAAAAGTCACCCCCCACCAGCACCAAGATAGTTTATAAATGTCATGGCAATGTCCCAGAGTTACCCTATATGATCTAAAAGGAAGAAGAAGCGGCAGTTCCAGGAAATCCCCATCCCTTTCCCAGAAAACTCATGGATACCCCACTCCTTGTTTAGCTTATGATCAAGAAATAACTGGCTAGGCGCTGTGGTTCATGCCTGTAGTCCCAGCACTTTGGGAGGCCAAGGCAGGCGGATCACTTCAGGTCAGGAGTTGGAGACCAGCCCAACCAACATGGTGAAACCCCATCTCTACTAAAAATACAAAATTAGCCGGGAGTGGTGCATGCCTGTAAACCCAGCTACTCAGGAGGCTGAGGCAGGAGAATCGCTTAAACCCAGGAGGCAGAGGTTGCAATAAGCTGAGATCGCGCCATTGCACTCCAACAAAAGCAAAACTCTGTCTCAAAAAAAAAAAAAAAAAATGGAAAAGAAAGAAAGAATCATAAAAATAGCCAACTAGCAGCCCTCAGGGCCATTCCACCTATGAAGTAACCACTCTTTTATTCCTTTATTTCTTAATAAACTTGTTTTCACTTTATCTGTGGACTCACCCCAAATTCTTTCTTGCACAATGTCTAAGAACCCTCTCTTGAGGAGTGACTGGATCAGGATCCCTTTCCAGTAATGATTTGTGCACCCAAACTTTGGTTTCCTTAACTTGTGGGCCCATAGATGGTCAGCCCTCAGACTCTTGTCTCTTCTTATTGCAGGTTATACCTGTGACCTGGCCCGGAGCTACGGGCACAGCTCTGGAACAGCATCTGCAGGCTTTCTACCACTTGGCCATTCTTAAAAAAAAAAAAAATTATTGAGGCATAATTGCACAGACTTAAAGTGTGCACTTTGATCAGTTTTGTCATATTTGTATACTATGACCGTCACCACAATCAAGATAGTGAACACATCCATACCTCTCAAAAGTCTTCTCATGCCCGCTGTACTTCCTTCCCTCCTGCCCCTTGGATCACTCCTGGGCTTATGCTAAGAGAGAACTCAAGATGGGAGGTTGGTCATCAGAAAGATCAACCATACGATAAAAGGATTGGGCCTTAGAGCCAGCCCAACCTCCATGAAGGGTAGGAGGACTAGAGATTGCGTTCAATTCGGTGGCAAATGAGTCAATCAATTGTGCCTATGTAATGAAAACTCTGGACACCAAAGTTTGGTGGAGCTTCCTGGTTGGTGAACACATCCATGTGCCAGAAGGGTGACACAGCCTGATTCACAGAGAGAAGACACAGAAGCTCTGCATGGGAGACCTGCCCAGACCTCGCCCTACGTGTGTCTTCATTAGTCTGGTCCTCCTGATTTGAATCCTTTGTAACAAGCCTATAATCCCAAGTACAACATTCTCCTGAGTTTGGTGAGTTGTTCTAGCAGATTATCAAACCCGAGGGAGTTGTGGGTACCCCCGAGATTTGTAGCCAGTTGGTCAGAGGAACGAGTAGCCTGGGGACCTCCACACTTGTAGCTGACGGCGGAAGTGAGGGCAATCTCATTGGGACTGAAACCTGTAGTTAGTGTTGTGCTGCAGTATTCCAGTCCCTTATCCACCTACATTCCTGTCATTTCCTTGTCGGGGCCTTGCTATGATGTCTCCATTTGGGTGATTTCATAAAGGTTAGAGATGAGGCAGGGCAGATTTACCTGGAGAACAAATTCCTAGGCCTTTTGATACTTTTTTTTTTTTTTTGAGACAGGGTCTCGCTCTGTCACCCAGGCTGGAGTGCAGTGGTGCAATCCAGGCTCACTGCAACATCGCCTCCCAACCCCCACCCCCATGCTCTGGGCTCAAGCGATCCTTTCACATCAGCCTCCAGGGTAACTGGGACCACACGTGCACACCAGCACGCCCGGGTTTTGTTTGTTTGTTTGTTTGTTTTTGTATTTTCAGTAGTGAAAGGGTTGCCCAGGCTGGTCTTGAACTCCTGAGCTCAAGCGATCTGCCCCGCTCAGCCCCTCCAAATTGCTAGTATTACAGGCATGAGCCATCGCACCCACCCAATATACATTCTTAACAATTTTTTACTTATCAATTCTCTGTTCTGGCTTTGTATCTCTGATTTTACTAGATTATCCCTGTTTTGGCAAACACTAACAATATTTATATAAGTTTAGCCTATATGCCTTAAAGATGTTTTCTCCTACTTCCAGAACTTTTTCAGTTGTGTGTGTGAGTACGCCTGGCTTTTCATCAAAGAGCTTTGCCATCTTGATGCTTCCTTTACTGTGAACACAGCAATAAATGGATTCTGCAGAACAAATGAGTGAGTAACTTTCTTTTTTTTTGAGACAGAGTCTCACTCTGTCACCCAGGCTGGAGTGCAGTGGAGCTATCTTGGCTCACTGCAGCCTCTGCCTGCTAGGTTTGAGTAGCTATTGTACAATAGTGACCACTGCTACAAAGTCAAATATACATTGCTTATAATCTCTGAATTGAAGTACAAATTTTACTTTCTCTTTTTTTTTTTTCCTTTGGAGATGGTGTCTCCCTCTGTCACCCAGGCTGGAGTGCAGTGGCAGGATCTCAGCTCACTGCAAACTCCACCTCCTGGGTTCAAGTGATTCTCCTTCCTCAGCCTCCCGAGTATCTGGGATTACAGGCACGTGCTACCACACCTGGCTAATTTTTTGTATTTTTAGTGGAGACGGGGTTTCACCATGTTGGGCAGGCTTTCTCGAACTCCTGATCTCAGGTGATCGCCTGCCTTGACCTCCCAAAGTGCTGGGATTACAGGCATGAGCCACCACACTTGGCCTTTTTTTTTTTTTTTTTCAAATAGAAATGGGCTTCCCCACCTACCCCCACCTGGCGTGGTGGCTCATGCCTGTAATCCCAGCACTTTAGGAGGCCGAGGGGGGTGAATCACCTGAGGTCAGGAGTTCGAGACCAGCCTGGCCAACATGGTAAAACCCCATCTCCACTAAAAATACAAAAACAGCCAGGCATGGTGGCACGTGCCTGCAATCCCAGCTACTCAGGAGGCTGAGGCAGGAGAATCACTTGAACCCAGGAGGCAGAGGTTGCAGTGAGCCGAGACCGCACCATTGCACTCCAGCCTGGGCAACAAGAGCAAAACTCCGTCTCAAAAAAAAAAAAAAGAAAAGAAAAGAAAAGAAAAAAGAAATGGGTTTTCACTATGTTGCCTAGGCTGGTCTGGAACTCCCAGGTTCAAACAATCCTCCCTCCT
Organism: Symphalangus syndactylus; assembly: GCF_028878055.3. NCBI lineage: Eukaryota > Metazoa > Chordata > Mammalia > Primates > Hylobatidae > Symphalangus > Symphalangus syndactylus. The sequence goes on from NC_072445.2 coordinate 40,769,231, forward strand.
TGGCCTCCCAAAGTGCTATGATTACATGTGTGACCACCATGCCTAGCTCTAAATATCTTTAATTGTAAGTGTGTAGCATTCCATACAATCCAAGCACAGTTTTATATAATGGGTTGAGCTAGATCAATAAGGTTATAGATGGCTGGTTCATGATCACCAGGTTGGTGGGTAAAATCAGCCATTAATCTCCTATGAAAGGCCAGGCACAGCGGCTCATGCTTGTAATCCCAGCACTTTGGGAGGCCAAGGCAGGTGGATCGTTTGAGCTCAGGAGCTCAAGACCAGCCTGGCCAACATGGTGAGACCCCTGTCTACTAAAATACAAAAAACTAGCCGGGCTTGATGGCGGGCACCTGTAGTCCCAGCTATGTGGGAGGCTAAGGCAAGAGAATTGCTTGAACCTGAGAGGTGGAGGTTGCAGTGAGCCGAGATGGTGCCACACTGCACTCCAACCTAGGCTACAGTGAGGTAGGAGTTATTAAGAAATTATTTTAGGTAGATAGAAAGGAAAAAGGGTCCATGGAAAATTTTTCACAGCTCTTGTCTAGCATGAAAGCCCTGGCTCTTAGACTTGGGCCAGCAACCTTTGATAGGCAAATGCCAGCTGTTAGAAACTGGGTCCACCCAACATGGCTATTCCCACCTTTGTCCTCTTGCCCATGCCCCTACATGTGCCTGGCAGCATGGCCGCCCCCACATATCCCCACATGTGTGGAACATGATGCAGCCCTGCATTTGCATATTAAAAGGCTAGGGTGGGAGGGCCAGCTTTTTCACTGGCTACGTGAATGACATGCCTGGTCAAACCAATCCCCTGAGCCCTACGCAGATCAGACACTGCATCCTCCACCCATCCAATATAGCTGGCTGGTATTACCTAAGTGCGGGGTTCCGTCTCTCGGCTTTGGAGCCCCCCTCCCTCTATCTCTGTACAAGGGAGTTTCTTCTTTCTTACTTCTCCCTTCTTTCTTGCCTATTAAACTCTCTGCTCCTTAAAACCACTCCACGTGTGTTGGTGTCAATCTTACCTAATGCGAAGTGAGACAAGAGCCCTGGTGTTCCTCCACTCATCAGAGCCATATCAACAGAGGGTGACTGTCTAAAAAAAAAAAAAAAAAAAAAAAAAAAACTCCTCTGAAAAACAGAATTTAAAACTTTAAGTGGACAAACATCATTTTTATTTTTTTAAAAAGTTGACAAATTCTTATAACCAACATTCATGGTCTCAAGTAACAAGTTGACAGTTGAGCAACAGCTGCAGAAGATGAAAAAAAAAAATTGAGGTATTTGCAAGAAGCTCTTGCTAGAAGGAATAAGAGGGGCTGAGCATTGAAGCCTGGGCCAGGTGAGCTGTCTTCCTTGCCTCCCCACATTCCATACCCCAGACACTGCTGATGGGGAGCTTAGGAGATGAGGAGTGGAAGGAGGAGGTGAGGCTGGGTTTCCTCCAGCTCAGGGATGTTGTCTTGAATCTCCCCATTGAAGGATAAGGAGGAAAGTGATGTCCCCACCAAGGCTGACAGGCTAAGGAATGGGAAAGCATCTTTGGAGGTCCCCAGGCTGACTACTGAATATCCTGCCCCAGGTGTCCAAGCTCTACAGTGTGGCTGGTGGCTGTGCCCTTGGCACCACTTCCCCCATGTGCTGCGTCTTCTGGGAAGCAGGCAGCACAAATGTGAGGACACGCTAGTGCCTCGGGGACCCTTCACTAAGACCAGCAGCCACCCCTTCCCCAACCCTCTTGTCCCTCTCTTTCAGAGATGGAGCCCATCCAGAACCCGGCTGTGCTGCTGCAAGGTGCATTCTCTCTCCCTCTCTCTTTCTCTCTTTCCAGCACACCAAATTCCCTACATTCCAGGGAGGGAGTTATCTCAGTCTCCAGCTGCCCCAGAGTGGTGAGCAGCATTCCACACACTCCAAGTATATAAGGAAGAAGGGCAGGAGGCTGGGGACTGGCAGAAGGGGCTCCCTGGGCAGAACAGCTAGGAAGGTAGCTGGGTAGGAAGGTAACCTGCATGAGCCCAGCCCAAGGCACTAGAAAATCAGCCTTCCCCAAATAATCACAGAGGCTTCCAAACGTGCCCCACCCCTTCAACGCTCCCTTCCCAGAGCGCTGCTGCTCCCTCTTCACTTTCTCTTGGTCTTTTTTCTTCCCACTCTAAGTGTCCTATTTCCAGCTTCTTCCCATCTCTTTGTCTCTTTCTTCCCTCTCGGACCCACCTTTGGCTTTTCTAGGCTTTGATAAAGAGTTTCCTGAGGCTCATCATTGGCAGCCTCTGGCTGAAATCTGGTCTCCGCTTCCTGCCTCTGCTTGTCGCCGTGGACTCCTAGACATGCTCCTTGAGCTTGTGGGCAGGATCTCAGCACAGCTGTGGGATCTGGGGCTCAGAGACCCTCAACTAGCCTGTGCCTAGAACCATATTTCAATAGAATGATTTCTTTTGAATCTTATTGATGCAGAACTTTGTTCCTTAAACCCTAAAACCAGGTCCTTGTCACACAACCAGGAAAAGCTAGGAACGCAGACACATTGAAGGGTGAGGGGAACAGAATTTATTGGGTGAAAAAGGAAAAGAAGAAAAAAAAAAACTCTCAGCAAAGCAAGAAGAGTTCCTGCCAACAGCACCCCCACCCCCAGATTGATTCCAGGCCACACACAACAACTGAAGAGGCCAGGCTCCTCCCCAACTGCACATGGCACGAACTTCCCGTGGCTCCATCCCCTTCTCCCAAGTGCATAGGCAGGTCGGAGATTCTCTGGGGACCCTTCCCCTTATCTACCTCCTGCATCTATCAATATGGTGAAACCCTGTCTCCACAAAAATTATGAAAGATAACTGGGCCTGGTGGTGCACGGATGTGGTCCCAGCTACTTGAAAGGCTGAGGTTGGAGAATCACCTGAGCCCAGGAGGTCGAGGCTGCAGTGAGCTGTTATTGCACCACTGCACTCCAGCCTGGGTGACAGAGTGAGACTGTGTCTCAAAAGTAAATTTAAAAATAAAATAAAAATAAAGAGTTGCAGCCTACAATGTACCATTCTGACTAGTGGGAAGCATAGCCTCTGGCAGAGCCTAGAGAAGGAAGTCTGAGGGAGGGAGAGGAATAAGACAGGAATTTTAGCTGACTGGGTTAGGCAAGTATACATATTCAACAGGTTACAGAAGGAGCTATGAATATTCATGAAAGTGGTCCTGAAGCACATACACTGAATAAACTAGTATATTGCATATGACCCATGTGCACCTTAGGGTGGAGACTTAGCATTTAAATGTATTACAGCTGGCCAGGTGCGGTAGCTCACACCTGTAATCCCAGCACTTTGGGAGGCTGAGTCAGGTGGATCATGAGGTCAGGAGATCGAGGCCATCCTGGCTAACATGGTGAAACCCCGTCTCTACTAAAAATACAAAAAAATTAGCCAGGCATGGCAGCGGGTGCCTGTAGTCCCAGCTACTAGGGAGGCTGAGGCAGGAGAATGACGTGAACTTGGGAGGCAGAGCTTGCAGTGAGCCGAGATCGCGCCACTGGACTCCAGCCTGGGCGATAGTGAGACTCCATCTCAAAAAAAAAATTAATTAATTAAAAAATAAATGTATTACAATTAGGTCTTATACATCAAAAGGTCTTTTCAGGACACAAGGGAACTCAAGTATGCAGCATCTGTAAACCAGCCAGAACCAGTCCATGGTCAGTAGTCTTCTTATCAGGAGAAGGTTACTGAAATCAGTCTCGTGTTCAATCCAAGCTGTAGTTTTGGCTGATGGATGATCTGCAAGTTGTTTTAATCTTGCTTATCTCAAGGCCTATGTTTGTTTGGCTGCTAGAGAAAAATTAAAACCTTGTGGCAGAACAGAGTTTTTTCCTTAAGTGCAGGGGTGTGTGACTTAACCCTGGCCTGCCACGGCCTTAAGTCTTGTTTATAGTTTGGTCTTTTATTGGCTCAAACAGTTTGTTCTGTCAGTCTTATGATCTCTGGTTTATTAATGCTGGTCAGTGGTTGTCTAAACCACAAAAGGGATGAGGTATGACGAGGCTTGTCTGACCTCCCATCCTCTCCTGGCTGGAAACTCAGTGTTTAAGGTTTCTCTGGGGTCCCCTTGGCCAGGAGGGGGTCCATTAAGTCAACTGGAGGGCTTAGGATTTTATTTTCAGTTTACAAAATTATCTCACTATAGTCTCTCATAAGGAGTCTGTGTTCTTCCCTGAAAGAAAGCTGACATCCCCTGCTGCTGGGGGTGAAGGGTGGCAGGGTCACACATAAACCAGGCGTCAGAAGGGCTGTGGGCAGAGGCCAGAGCAGCCTGATTAAGGTGGGAAAGCCCAGCGTTGTTCTTGATAATGAACTGAGGTGGAAAGGGAGAAAGGAAGTTGTTTTGTGAATCCACTGGAGACACTGAGCAATGGACAGAAAGCAGATGTCAGGGAGTGGGAACCAGGGAGCTGAGTGGGTCCATCCTAAAAGGGGCAGCTCTGAGGCATTCCTAACCTTTTAGTGCTGCAGGCCTTGTAGCCAAGCTTTGTGCCCTATCCACGTGTCCTCTAAGGTTACCATTCAGATGGCTCCGCCTTTAAGCCCCTGACACTGTTGAGGACTTACCCTGGTCACAGGAGCACTACCCATGGGTAGGGCAGGCTAGAAATGTCAGTGCCCCGGTGGCAGCCCTCAAGTGAGATGGGATTTGGTGGAGAAATACGCAAGCTCCCTCAAGGGTAGGAAGACTCTGAGGCATGCTTTGTACAGTAGTCTCTGGAAGGTCCCAGTGGGATTGAGCCAAGGAGTTCATTAAGTTCATTGCTCATCGATGCACCCCATGCTGGCTTCTGCCCTTTCCTGTCTACTTTATCAATTATGCCAGGGATTTCCTCTCTAATAACCTCCTTGCTTCAAATCTTTGTCTCCAGATCTGCTTCTGAAGGAAACTAACCTAAAACAGACCCCTTTGGCAATTTGTGAAAGCTGCTGTACTTCTCAGAATAACAGTGGGGTTTTGTTTTTTGTTTGTTTGTTTTGAGACAAGGTTTTGCTGTGTTGCCCAGGATGCAGTGCATTGTCATGATCATAGCTACTGCAGCCTCCACCTCCTGAGTTCAAGAGATCCTGCTGCCTCAGCTTCCTGAGTAGCTGGGACTACAGGTGCAGGTCACCACACCCAGCAGGATAGTGTTTTAAATGTATAAAATAAAATAGGTAATGATAGATGCAGGAGGCAGACAAAGGGGAGGGTCCCTGGAGAATCACATGCCTGCACACTGGGAAAATGGGGTGGAGCCACGGGAAGTTCGAACCAAGTGTGCAGTGGTGGGGGAGGAGCCTGGCCTCTTCAGCTACTGTGTGTGGCCTGGAATCAATCTGTGGAGTGGGGACCTGTTGGCAGGAACCCCTCTTGCTCTTTGCTGGGAGGTTTTTCTTTTCTTCTTTTCCTTTTTCACCCAAAAAATTCCATTTCCCTCACCCTTCAAAGTGTCTGCCTGCTTAACTTTTCCTGGTCATGTGACAAGAACCCGGTTTTAGCTGAACTGAGGAGCAAAGTTCTGCATCAGTATTGCCAGGCTGGTCTTGAACTCCTGGGCTCAAGCGATCCACCCACCTCAGCCTCCCAAAGTGCTGGGACTGCAGATGTGAGCCACAATGCCCAGCCAGCAGTAACTCTTTAAAAGAAATAAAGCTCTCCTTTCCAAATTTATGATTTTTCTTTTCTTTTTTTTCTTTTTCTTTTTTTTTTTTTTAAGAGACAGGGTCTCACTCTGTCGCCCTGGCTGGAGTGAATAGCTCCCTGAAGCCTCAAACTACTGGGATCCACCTCAGCCTCCTGAGTAGCTAGGACTACAGGCATGTGCCAGCACACCTAGCTAATTTTTTATCTATTTATTTATTTATTTTGGTAAAGAAAGGGTCTCACTATGTTGCCCAGGCTGGTCTCGAACTCTTAGCCTCAAGCATCCTCCCACCTCCACCTACCAAAGCTCAGGGATCACAGGCAAGAGCCATCGTCTGCCCAGCCTAAAGTTGTAATTTTTAAGTTAATGTATAATTGTGAAATTATTTGTGTTTTCTGTTTTTTCCTCACCGAACCCTGCCTCCCTCCCCCTCTTCACACTACCCTGCACTTCCAAGCCAGGAGAAAGGACTTTGTGCTCCTTCACCTCAGAAACCTGAACTCAGAATTTCCTTGTAGACACTTTTCAGGCTTTTGTTTGCTGGAGACTGGAGTTCCCTGAGAGGATTAAGGGTGTGGTGGGGAGTGTCTAAAGGAGCCCAGTGCCTTGAGGGCAGCCAAGAAGACAGAGTCCCTGGACTGGATACGGCTGAGGTAGGTGGATCCCTCCGGGGTGGAGACCTTCCCCAGCTCCACAGCCCCAGGCATGTCAAGGGCTATCAAGGCCTCAGAGGAGACCAGCTGCCTGGGGCACCTCAGGAAGCTGTACCCTGATACCTGGACTCCAGAGTCCACAAATATCTCTGTACCCAAACCAGTGGGCAAGCAAAGGAGCCCTTGCCTTTGGGAGACCTCAGGATGTTGACAATGAGAACATCGTGGATGGGCGCGGTGGCTCACTCCTGTAATCTCAGCACTTTGGGAGGCCAAGGCAGGTGGATCAACTGAGGTCAGGAGTTCGAGACCAGCCTGGCCAACATGGTGAAACACTGTCTCTACTAAAAATACAGAAATTAGCCAGGCACAGTGGCAGGTGCCTGTAATACCAGCTACTCGGGCAGCTTAGGCAGGAGAATCGCTTGAACCTGGGAGGCAGAGGTTGCAGTGAGCCAAGATCATATCACTGTACTCCAGCTTGGGCAACAACAGAGAAACTCCATCTCAAAAAAAAAAAAAAAAAAAAAAAAAAAAAAAATCATGGACTCCAAAGGGCCTGAAGTGGAGAGTCCTGAAGCCGTCTCAGACCACGAGGCCACCTTAAGGGTAGAAGGAATCACACTAAGATGATAGAAACAGAGGACAGGAGCCTGGGTCTGTCATGCCAGGGAGCCTCCACACCTGCCCTGGACGTTTCGTCTCAGACCTTGTGGACAAAGCAGAGAAATAAATATCTACTTTGTTTAAGCCACTTTATTTTCAATTTCTTGTTTCAAGCAGGCTTTTCATGAAGGTCCCAGTCTGACAGCATTAATTGGTGGGCTAGAATTTGTGGATGGTTTCCATGTATGTATTCTGCAAAACCATCCATAAGAAAGAGTTGAACAAGTCTTGGGACTAGCTAGAGAAGTGGGCAAAAAAAGAGAAAGTGGCCGGGTGCAGTGGCTCACGCCTGTAATCCCAGCACTTTGGGATGCTCAGGCAGGCAGATCACGAGATCAAGAGATTGAGACCATCCTGGCCAACATGGTGAAACCTCGTCTCTACTGAAAATACAAAAATTAGCCGGGCGTGATGCCGTGCGCCTGTAGTCCGAGCTACTCGGGAGGCGGAGGCAGGAGAATCACTTGAACCCAGAAGGCAGAGGTTGCAGTGTGCCAAGATCGTGCCACCGCTCTCCAGCCTGGCGACAGAGCGAGAATTCCGTCTCCAAAAAAAAAAAAAGAGACAGAGGAAGTAGCCTTTCCACTGCCCCTGCCATGCGCAGAAGGTTCCCTAGCATAAGAAGAGATTATTTGGCCGGGCGCGGTGGCTCACGCTTGTAATCCCAGCACTTTGGGAGGCCGAGGCGGGCGGATCACGAGGTCAGGAGATCGAGACCACGGTGAAACCCCGTCTCTACTAAAAATACAAAAAATTAGCCGGGCGTGGCGGCGGGCGCCTGTAGTCCCAGATACTCGGAGAGGCTGAGGCAGGAGAATGGCATGAACCCGGGAGGCAGAGCTTGCAGTGAGCCGAGACTGCGCCACTGCACTCCAGCCTGGGCGACAGAGTAAGACCCCGTCTCAAAAAAAAAAAAAAAAAGAAGAGATTATTTGCATCTCAAACAGCACAATAGGCAGCCTGCTGGGTGGCCGGGGAAACTGTCCACGACAGGACTGTCCCAGAGGCCTTTTCTTGTCCTTTGAATATTTCAACTTCTGTTCAGGAAGGCTTGGGCTTTCCCAGGACAAAATAATTTTTAACATTTTATTTGTCTTATTAAATATTAAATAAATATATTTGTAAAAGATACAGAAATGAATAACAATGATACAAAGAATGACAAGGTGACCTTTTAAATTTGAGACCAATTCCATCTAAAAAAATCCAAGCCACCTGTAGCTGCTGGTTTGATTGCAATAACCAATACTGGACCGTGGTTACTTAACCTATCAACCCAAGAAGAAATCTTTCATAACTGTGATGATCACGAAGGAAATATAAACATGGTTAACCTGTGTCATGAAAAATGGGAGCTAATTAAGGTATCTGAAATGAGTGAGTAGACTGAGGATGTTCTGAAGGAAATGCAGGAAGGAGAATTAGCCTAGTGCATCCATGTTGAACTTATACATAAATCTTTCCTTGGTTGGCAAGAGTCCAGAATATGATATCACAGTGTGTGAAGGAGGCTGAGAGGAAACAGACTGTCCTATGCATTGCTGACAGCAGTGCAGATGGCACAGTTCTGTGGAGCAGACCTGCAATATCTACCAGAACTATACACGCACAAACCCTTTGACCCAGAGATCCCCCTTCTGGGAATCTATCTTACAGATTCACCTACACAAAGGTAAACTTGCTTAGGTATAAGGTTATTCATTGTGGCATTATTTATAATAACAACAGATCAGAAACAGCCCAACAACCCAGCAATAGGAGACTGCACAGCTCTGGTAGATCCACCAATGGAATACTATAGAGCTGTCAAAATGAAAAAGGCAGGAGGGACAGCTTTACGTGGTGATAGGGAAGGATACCCAGTATATTTAGTTACGATTTTAAAAGGAAGGAGCAAGATGTATATAACCTGCTTTTTTTGTGTAGTAAAAGAGGAAATAAAAGTATTTTATTTATGTTTGCATAAAGAAATGTTGGGAGAATAAGTAAGGCACTATTATGGTAAAAATGGTTACTGACGGGCAATGTGAGGGGAAAAAGAGAGGGCAGGGATGGGGTAGGAGTGATATTTCTCATGTACTTGTTGATGTCATTTTTATTTGAACTACATAAATGAAATATCATTTTAAAAACTAGGCCTGGGTGTGGTGGATCACACTTGTAATCCCAGCACTTTAGGAGGCCAAGGTGGGAGCATGGCTGGAGCTCAGGAGTTCAAGATCAGCCTGGCAACATAGCAAGACTTTGTCTCTACTAAAAAAATTTTAAAAATTAGCCAGGCATGGTGCCACACACCTGTAGTCCCAGCTACTCATGAGGCTGAGGTGGGAGGACTGCTTGAGCCCAAGAGTTGAAGGGTTCAGTGAGCCACTGCACTTCAGCGTGGGTGACAGAGCAAAACCCTGTCTCAAAAAACATACATAGAATTTTAAAAATCCATATCTGGACGATTTATTAAAATCAAAGAAATACAGAGGGCAGCTATTTAGTAACCAAGAAATAAGGACATGGATCAAAAATAATTGTGTTTTGTTTTTCTGACCAAGTCCCTCCTCTGGTCCCATGCCCTACTTTTCATAAAAACAAAATTTCCAAACCTGGAGACATTTCAGGGAATCCTTGCCAAGAAAAATGCTGAAAACTGATGGACACAGGAGCCTACAATGCAAAAAGAGAGAAAGCTATAAAATGTTCCAGGTGGCTTGAGAAGCATGTTAATTTTGTCATTTGGGGCTATAAAATATGCATGAAATGTCACATTCCTCACTTTTACTCAATCAAATGTAATCTGCTCTGTGTCCCACCTGGAAGACTGGGAGGAAATTCAACCCTAGTCATTAGTGGGGCTGTCTCCTCCCTCCAACACATTACAAAATACCAGGGGCTTAGGCAGTACCAGAAAAGCTGGGAGCAAGGCCAGGTCCTTAGTACTCAGGATAGCCATCTTAGTTCACTCTAGCTGCTGTGACAGAATACCAGAGACTAGATGACTTAAATGACAAATACGTTTTTGTTTGTTTGTTTTTGAGACAGGGTCTCACTGTATCACCCAGGCTGGAGGGCAGTGTTGCAATGTCACCCGACTGCATCCTCGACCTTCCAGGCTCAGGTGATCCTCCTACCTCAGCCTCCTGCACAGCTGGGACTATGGGTCCACACCACCACATCCGGCTAATTTTTTTTTTTTAGACACAGTCTCGCTCTGTCACCCGGGCTGGAGTGCAGTGGCACAATCTCGGCTCACTGCAACCTCCGCCTCCGAGGTTCAAGCAATTGTCCTGCCTCAGCCTCCTGAATAGCTGGGACTACAGGTGCCCACCACCATGCCCGGCTAACTCTTTGTATTTTTAGTAGAGATGGGGTTTCACCATGTTGGCCAGGCTGGTTTTGAACTCCTGACCTCAGGTGATCTGCCCTTCTTGGCCTCCCAAAGTGCTGGGATTACAGGCATAAGCCACCATGCCAGCCTAAGTTTTTGTATTTTTGTAGAGATGGGGTTTTCACCATGTTGCCCAGGCTGGTCTCAAACTCCTGGGCTCAAGTAATCTGCCCACCTTGGTCTCCCTAACCTGTACTAGGATTACAGGTGTGAGCCACCACACCCAGCTGAATGAATATGTATTTCTCACAGTTCTGGAGACTAGGAAGTCCAAGATCCAGGTACCAGCAGATTTGATGTCTGCTGAGGCTCTCTTCCTGGTTCTCAGACTGCAGCCTTCTCACTACCGATGGCCAAGAGAGAGAGAGCTCTGGTCTCTAACTCGTCTTATAAGGGCACTAATCACACATGGGGGCTCCACCCTCATGACCTCAGCTAAACCTAAGTACCACCAAAAGGCCCCACCTTCAAATATCATCACACTGGGGGTTGGGTTTTCAACATATTAATTATGGGGGGACAGAGACATTTAGCCCATAGAAGCCACTATTGTTTCTCTAGCTCCCTCTACTTTCAGAGGCTACAGTCAAGTCCCGGAGTGATGTCCTCTGGGTCAGGCCCAGCACCCATAGTAGAATCTCCCTGGGGACCCTGGCCTCTGTGCCCCTAGCTGGGAGAAATCATGGCTTCTCTGGGCATTCTCCAGCAATCCTTCAGCCTGGGAATGCTCTGGGCAGAAGTGGGGGTCTCTCCACTCGTGGGGAGAAAACGCCAAATTTCCAGACCCTAGAGAATCTCAACCTCTGCTCAAGACACACCCACAGTCCACTTCTGCCTCTCTTAGCCTAGGTGTTTGCACATAATCCAAATGCCATCACCACCCACCTTCTCCATACTCAAGAAAGAGCCTCAGAATTGGGAACAAAAGGCCCAGTAACTCTCTTGGTGAGGGGAGTATACACAGAGCAACAAGAACAAAACAAAACAATTCCACAGTAAATTACCCTGCCACAAGCCTGGCATGGGAGCTTCGATGAACTGTAATGGAATGAAGAGCTGGGTAATGCTGTAGCCACAACCGGGCAAAGTGAGTTGAAGGAGATAGAGCCTTACAGAACCAAGAAGCTACTCACCCTGGGCATGAAGGCTCTGGTCCAGGTGCACATACAGCTATTTCAGTTACCTATCACTGAGCAACCACCAGCCCAAACCTAGTGGCTTACAACAGCAGCCACTTCCTTACATAAAAAATTGCGTCTGTCAGTTCAGCAATTCTACTCTGCTTGATGTTAACTGGAGTCACTCAATGGCATCTTTGGCAGCTGGCTGGTCTGGAGTGTTCAAGACAGCTTCCTTCACATTTTTGTCACCTTTGTGGGGACAGCTGCGCTCTGCTAGTGGTTGGCCAGAGTGCCATACTCGGCCACTCCAGCAGGCAGTGGCAGGAAATTTGAACTTCTTCTTTTTGGGGGAAGGAGGGTACAGGGTCTCGCTCTGTCGCCTAGGCTGGTGTGCGGTGGCATGATCATAGCTCACTACAACCTTAAAGGTCTCAAGCAATCCTCCTGCCTCAGCCTCTTGAGTAGCTGGGACTACAGGCATGAGCCACCATTCCCGACGATCTTTTCTTTTTTGTAGATATGGACTCTCATTATGTTGACCAGGCTGGTCTGAACTTCTGACCTCAAGTAATCCCCCTGCCTCAGCCTCCCAAAGTGCTAGGATTACAGAGGAGCACCACTGTGCCCAGCCTGAATTTGAACTTTTTTTTTTTTTTTTTCCTGAGACGGAGTCTTGCTCTGTCACCCAGAGCTGGAGTGCAATGGTATGATCTCAGCTCACTGCAACCTACGCCTCTGGGGTTCAAGCAATTCTCCTGCCTCAGCCTCCTGAGTAGCTGAGATTACAGGTGCACACCACCATGCCCAGCTAATTTTTGTATTTTTAGTAGAGACAGGGTTTTACCATGTTGGCCAGGCTGGTCTTGAACTCCTGACCTCATGATCTGCCTGCCTCGGCCTCCCAAAGTGCTGGGATTACAGGTGTGAGCCACCGTGCCCAGCCTGATTGTGAACTTTTTACATGGTGATTTAGGCTCCCAGAGAATGCTCCAGGAGACAGGAGGTGGAAGGTGCTATTGAATCCTATGCTGGGAGCTGGTTTAGCATCACTTCCAACAATTTGTGTCGCTCAAGCAGCCACACAGCCACCCAGATTTAAGGGGTCCCCACCTCCCAATGGGAGAAGTAGCAAAGGATATGTAGCCAACTTTTAAATCTGCAATGAACAGAAGTGGTCCCCTTCCTCCAGCTGATTGCCAGATGAGTTGGGGCAATTTACCAACGCTGATGCCCATGCTCAAGAGTTCAGCTAGCATCTTGTGAACGAGGCAGCAAATAGGGCTCTCAATAACACAAACCCATCTGTATTAGGGTACTCCAGGGAAACAGACCCAATAGGAGAAATCAGAGCCAGGCACGGTGGCTCATGCCTGTAATCCTAGCACTTTGGGAGGCCGAGGTGAGAGGATCGCTTGAGCCCAGGAGTTAGAGACCAGCCTGGGCAACATAGTGAGACCTCATCTGTAAAAAAAAAAGTTTAAAAATTAGCTGGGCATGGTGATGCGCACCTGTAGTCCTAGCTACTCAGGAGGATGAGGCTGGAGGATTGCTTGAGCCTGGGAAGTCAAGGCTGCAATGAGCTAGGATTGTGCCACTGCACTCCAGCCTAGGCAACAGAATGAGATCTTGTCTCAAAAAAAAAAAAAAAAAGAGAGAGAGAAATCAGTAGACGATACGATAGATAGATAAGTAGATAGATGGATTAGATGGATCAATCGATAGATAGATAGAAAGAATGAGGAATTGGCTCACATGATTATGGAGGCTGTAAAGTCCCACAGTCTCCCATCTGCAAACTGAGCCCCAGGAAAGCCAGTGACATAATTCCAGTCTATGTCCACAGTCTTGTGGACCAGAGGAACCAGGGGAGCTAATAGTACAAATCTCAGTCCAAGGAGAGAAGAAGACTGATATTCCAGTTCCAGCGCGCAGGCAGGAAGAAACAGTAGTGAATTTCTCTTTCCTCTTTTCGTTCCGTTCAGGCCCTCAGCAGATTAGATGATGCCCACCACGCTGGCGAAGACAATCTACTGAATCTACAATGCTAATCACACCCAGAAACACCCTCAGAGACACACCAAGAAATGTTATTTAATCTGGGCACCCTGTAGTGCAACACACTCAAATTGGCACATAAAATTAACCATCGAATTGTATACCCTAAAAATCACATCATCTAATCCATTTCCATTTTTGCAGCAGATAAAAAATCCATGAGATCAATTCAGGAAGCCATAAAAAGGTGATCAAAAGAAGATGGAGTCAAGGAAGATGTCAAGCAGGAAAGAGCAGAAAGTCCTTTTTTTTTTTTTTTTTTTTTTAAGACAGAATCTCATTTTGTAGCCCAGGCTGGAATGCAGTGGTGCGATCTCAGCTCACCTCCACCTCCCAGACTCCAGGAAGCTGGGATTACAGGCATGTGCCACCACACCCGGCTAATTTTTGTATTTTTAGTAGAGATGGGGTTTCACCATGTTGGTCAGGCTGGTCTCGAACTCCCGACCTCAGGTGATCCATCTGCCTTGGCCTCCTAAAGTGCTGGGATTATAGGCCTGAGCCACTGCGTCCAGCTACTTCCATCTTTTTTAAAAAATGTTTTTATATAAGTAAAACATACACACAGAGAAGTGCATTAATTTTAAATGTACAGCTCAAAGAACTTTTGCAAACAGCATAGGCATGCAACCAGTGCCTAGATTAAGGAAAGGGCATTCCCAGGATGCCAGGGGCCCCCTCCTGTGCCTTCTAGTTACTACCCTCCCCAAAGGACAACCTCTCTCTTGACTACTACCATTTTGCCTGGACTTGAGCTTTATATAAATGGAATCATACAATGTGCTCTTTTGCAGCTGGCTTCTTTCACTCGACTTTATGTCTGCAGATTTGCCTGTTATCACATGCAGTTACAGGAACATTCACTTTCAGTGCTGAGAAATATTCACTGCATACATATGCCACAGTTTTCCTCCCCTTTCTCCTGCTGAAGGCTATTTGGGTCATTCCCACTTTAGGCAGTGTGGGCTCCAGTGCTTCTCTGCTGGGAGCAGTTCTGCTCCTCCTGTCCCTCAGTGAGTGTCACTCACTGAGGACACCACAGAGAGTGTGACTGGGCACCACACAGTGCCCCCAACTCAGGGGCTCCAGGTCCCCTTTGGCTCAAAGACGAAGCAAGACAGAGCTTTCTGTCTGACCCCACAAACCTGTCTGCCATTTCTGCCACCTCCCCAGGACTCAGCCCAGGGACCCCTTTCTCTAATACCCACAAATGTGCACATCGTTTTTATGGCCCCTCTGCCCCACCAGCACAAGGGAACCCCTTTCTGTTGGAAGGTGAGGGGATGGTTGCTCTTAGTCTCCATTTCTCCTAAATACCTGGCTTATGTCATAAATCCTTTGAGTTCCCATGAGGTCTCATGTTTTAAATTTAGGAGGCAGAAGATGCTGCTTGGCTCTGCTTTCTGCTGACCGCCCACCCTCCTACCCCGACTGCTAGAAGGGCTGGGGAGTGGGAGGGGAGGAGGGAGAGATACAGATGAAATAAATCAGAAGTTTTTTTTTTTTTCTAAAGATGAGGCCTCGCTCTGTCACCCAGGTTGGAGTACAGTGGCAAAATCGCAGCTCACTGCAGCCTGGAACCCCTGGGCTCAAGTGATCCTCCTGCCCCAGCCTCCCAAGTACCTAAGATTACATGCGTGAGCCACCGCACCTGGCCAGAGAATATTTCAAAATGTTAGCCCTCCACATTTACAACGGAAAGGATTTGGACCAACCCGCTTCTGCCATCTCTCTTGGGCAATGGACACTGATGGTTAGGGATGCCCTTACTTGTTCCCAGCGGGCTTCTCATACTCTAACAAACACACAGACAGGCTTCCAGCTCCGCAGTGTCTCAGTCTGTGTCATTGGTTTGTCTGGGGCTCCAAATGTCCCGCTTCTTCTGGGCATCCATTATCTTCCCTGGAATAGAGTGCAAAGGCCTCCTCAGCTCGGTGGTCTTCCCTCAGAGCCTGGAAGCCCCTTCATTAGGGTGGCTGGATACTTTCTTGAGATATTAACATGTGGTTTTTTGTTCTTCCTGTTTTGTCACTGTTCCTACCCCATTCCAGGAAGCATTTGCACATCCTGGCCCCAGAGGATTTTGCGTAGCCTCACCAAGAGAAGAAGTTGGAAAGAAAAAAAAAAGAAGAAGTTGGCAAGGCAACCAGAGGAGACACCCCCAGCACCTGGGTTCTCTGCTGGAGAGAGAGGTGAGCACACTGGAGTGAAGGAGGCAAAAGCTGCTCAAGGGAGTGGGAGGGGAGATTCCCAGATGCTGCGGAAGGGATGTGGTTTGGGGGTCCTTGGAGTAGTGAGGAGAAGCCCTGCTCCCACATAGAACCCCCCACACACAACAGTGGGGATGCGGGGAGGTCAGGGATTCCAAAGGAAACTAGCTAAGAACCTTGGCCTTGCTAAGCACAAAGAAAGATCCCCATTCATATCAGCTGTGTCTGAAGGTCAGAGGCCCAGACTCTGAATGTTCTAGGCTGGGTCAGACCCCCGGGATAGTCACTGGACCCCATAGGAGAAGAGATAGGGGAGTCCCTAATAAAACTTCAATTACATTTCCTGCCTGCTTGGTCAGTGGATACTAAACGCAGATGACTTAGAAAACGAAAGAATTGTGAGATGCTGTGGCGTCAACTCAATGCCATCATTAGCATCTTCCTCTTCAGAGTCCTGAATCCCAGAGACGGAGCTCAAGGTTCAAACTAAAGGCTCCCTACCCCTGGCAAGGAGGTCTTTTTTTTTTTTTTTTGAGACGGAGTCTCGCTCTGTCACCCACACTGGAGTGCAGTGGCGCGATCTCGGCTCACTGCAAGCTCCGCCCTCTGGGTTCACGCCATTCTCCTGCCTCAGCCTCCCGAGTAGATGGGATTACAGGCGCCTGCCACCACGCCCGGCTAATTTTTTGTATTTTTAGTAGAGACGGGGTTTCACTGTGTTAGCCAGGATGGTCTCGATCTCCTGACCTCGTAATCCGCCCGCCTCGGCCTCCCAAAGTGCTGGGATTACAGGCGTGAGCCACTGCTCCCGGCCTAGGGAGGTCTTTATAGTGGAGGTGAAAGTTTACACACTACACTCTGAGAATTTTTTTAAAGTAGCCTCTATTTTGTATGTCTTCTCATCCTGTTAGAGTAAGTAGCTAGTCAGGGATGAGCAGGGCAGGAGAGAGCTCCCCAGACACACACCCACAGGAATGTCAGGCAAATATCAGGAGAGGGTCAGGCGGTTGTTGATGGGCTCTCTAAAATAATTGGCCACAGCTGGCACCAGAGAAAGGCAGTCTCCCAATAGAAACACCTGAAACCGGTGCTCAGCAGTTTCCCAATAAGACCCCAGTAAGTGACCAAAGAGGCAAGAATTGAGGTTGCTGCAGACCCCTATGGATTTGCTGCCGCTAACAATCCCTACTACCGCTGGGGAGGAGGTTTTAATAGTATCTATTAATTAAAGATATCCCAGTCTCTTTTCTATCCTCCCTCCCCAAATACTGCTCTGTCCACCTCATGAGATTGTCCTGGGGCTTTCGAGACCCAGGCAATGGGAAGAGAAGGCCGTGGAGGTGGACTGAAAATGCTGGGTGTCTAGATTAACTGTGCTGCCCTGCGGAAGGCACCTCCAGTAGGATGCACAGCTGTGGCTATCAGAAAATTCCCCTTCCTCCTCTTGCAGGTGCCCTAGAGAACATGGATAGGGCTGCAGGTGGTTAATGGTTCGAAGACTACTCAGTGAAGATGCTGCCTGGGGGAGCAGAGTGTGGCCACATCTAAGGAAAGAGGGTACAGGTGAGCAGGAGAGGAGGTGAAGGAGAAGGGAGCAGGTGGGGGTTGCAGAGGGGCTGAGGAGGGTCAGGCAGAGCCAGGGGACCAATCCAGCTCCTTGGAAGGTAGCTCAGTTGACTCCTTACCATGTGGCGTTTGTAAAAGGTGTACAGTAGAGGCCTGGGGCCAGAGAGAGGCTGGACCAGACTTCCACTGTAAAGATCTCCTTGCCAAGGTCCGGGTAGGGTGTCATTAAGTCTGAATCTTGATACCCATCGCCGGGATACAAGACTTTGGAAGAGGAAGGTGCTAAATGACTGCATTTGGGGAGGGAAAGACACACTCATTTCTCCCCAGCCCCAAGTTGCCCTGTGTTGCTGTCACACTATGTAACTACAGTCATAAACTATATTTGAAGCATGATGGAACCTGAACCATGGCAGTAGCTTAAGTTGACTACATTAACAGGGAAAGCTGAGTCATGATTCTATACTGATATAAAAATTAAGTCAGATGTGCGCACTCACATGCACACAAATATTCTGGAAAACAGAGATCCACAGCCCCAAGATGGGGAAAGGGCTCCCCCTGGTGGGATTGCCAGAGGTTCCCCCATGGAACTGCAAGCCCCAGACCAAGCCAAAGCCCAAGCAAAACAATCTGCTATGTCATGCAGGATTGGAAGACTTTCATTTGCTTCAGGGCCAATTTATGACTCCTGGTATTCTCTGTCCTGAAATGACACCCAGTTCCAGGAAGAACTGGATTCTAGGACCAACTTGTACAGGCGCCCCAGGAGACAGTCTGGGCATGCAGGTCAGCCGATGTGTGCCGGGGAAGACAGTCCACATTTGCACCTCAGTCCCACTGGGCCTGATCACAGGCCACCTTCCATAGCAAAGGGGAGCCAGGGCCCCTGGGCGAGGGTAGATGCTGCCTCTCATGCCCCTGAATTAGCCAAGAAGCGCTCCAGCAGGAAGCCTTGTTCTGCTTATATTGCAAAGGAGGCACCACTTCCTATGCAGTCCCCTGCCCACAGCACCTTGCCTGTGCTGCTGAGAAATGTCCTGCTGCAGCAGGAGAGGGGGATCGAGCTACAGCCAAGAGTGTGTCCTGCCTTCACCTGTTGACCCAGGTCAGAATGGTGTGGAACACTGGACCGTTTACTCACTGGGTTCTAAAAACACAGCAACACAATGCTCTGGGTGCCTCCTGGCTGTGATGTGCACCATTGTTTTCTGGGGAGATCCTATCACACATGAAACTTCAGATGTTCATCCAGGGATCATGTCAAGCTTCCATTGTTTGCTCTCATATGCTCCCTGGAGCGGGATTCCACCCTGACTGAAGACCTCTGATGAAGGGCTGGCATGGAGCAGAAACTCCCTTAAGCAGAAGACCCCTTTCCCCCTTGCCACCCACCCCCCACCAGCACCCCATCCTAGGGGTGCCACCCCAGGGCTCCTCTCATGGCAGCACTACTTCCTCAATTCTCAACTTCAGGTTACTGCTACAGAGCCTCGCACCTGATCCAGCCTTGAGAAAGTGATTAGAATGTGACTGGAAAAAATTGTTAGTGATCCCCAAATATGTAGTATAAAGCTATAGTAAATGCTTCTAAACAATAGACACGAGTGAAACAGGCTAGCCCAGGGGCTTTCAATACAGAGCAATGATAGATGATATAATATTAGAGAAAATTAAAAAGCAGTGCTCCACAAAGGGAGAATATCCCCAAAGATATTCCCAGAAACTGAATATAAATGCAAAAGATGAACAGGGCTACAGCTGTGGCCTGTTGGGTTCTGACTCCAGGTACAGTCAAAGGCAGCTGGGAAGTCAAGTCCTGTTGAGTACTGAGTGATGAGATAGAATTAAATTGCCCACTGAGGTAGGGGACCCGTGTCATGGTCACTGTGAAAATATTAGGGACTCAGATTCCCCTCTTGCCCACACTTCCACCCTCTTCAAGAAGACTGAAATAGCTTGCTACTAACTTCGCCCGGGACTGTGGCCTAGGGAGGCCGGTGGTTACCAAACGGCACCACACCTGGGCTTAACTGAGCCACCCACAGCCATGGGGCTGGATGTGAGTCATCCCTGGGGTTATCCCAGGGCAGGAGCCCCAACTGCCATATAAGACCTAGTCCTGAACACCCGCCCCTGGGAAGGGCAACTGCACAGCCGCTAGGCAGGGAGGAGTGAGGAATAAGAGAAGGGAGATAGAGAAAACCTGGAAATGAACGTGGAAGCTGAAATTCCAAAACACACAAAAACTGACACTGAGAAAGGCAGCCAGCAACATCAACACTTGATGCATGCCAGGTGAAGTGAAAAGAATATAGTCATTGGAAAGAGTCTTCAGTATCCTCAAGGAGGCAGTTAAACATATAATGTTCACTTAAAAATCAAGCCACTATGAGATTAAAACCAGGCAGAAATGTGCTGTCATATAACAATGGAACAGAAAAATATTATGCAATAAATGGTTCAGGAGGAATAATTATTAATATTTGGGAAAATACATATAGTAGATGAAAATCCTCACTTCTAACATACCCTGAGCAAATCTAAATATTTTTTAATCTCTGAAAGGGTAGGATGTTCTAAATTAGCTGAAAGAAGCCAGGTGTGTTGGTGGTGTAATCCCAGCTACTTGAGAGGCTGAGGCAGGAAGATCACTTGTGCCCAGAAATTCGAGACCCGCCTGAGAAACATAGCAAGATTCCCAATCTCTTAAAGAAAAATAAAATAAGATTTTAAGATAAATATCATACGAGAAATATGAAAGTAATAAGTAAAATATGGGAAAAAAGTAAAAAAACAAATTAACTGAAACAATAGGCCAACAAAAGAAAGGAATATATGCATAGATTTCACCACAAAAAGTTTTTAAATTTTTTTTTTTTCTTTTGAGACAAAGTCTCGCTCTGTCACCCAGGCTGGAGCGCAATGGCACGATCTTGGCTCACTGCAAACTCCACCTCCCAGATTCAAGCGATTCTCCTGTCTCAGCCTCTTGAGTACCTGAGTACCTGGAACTACAGGCACAGGCCTCCATGTCCAGCTGATTTTTTGTATTTTTAGTAGAGACAGGGTTTCACTATGTTGGCCAGGCTGGTCTTGAACTCCTGACCTCAAGTGATCCACCCTCCTCGGCCTCCCAAAGTGCTGGGATTACAGGTGTGAGCCACCACTCCTGGCTAATTTTTATATTTAATAGAAAAAAATGGAACGCAAACAAATAAGGAAAATGTTGGCAACAGGTTCTGAATCCAGCCTTTCTGGGTATGACTTTGGGCAAGCTACTTGACCTCTCCAGGCTTCTATTTCTTCCATCATATGAGACTAATTATTGTACCATGAGGCAGGATTAACTGAATTACTCCATTTAAAGCTCTTAGAACAGTAACTAGCACCTAGAAAATACCGCACAGCTATTTGTATTTTATATTGTACTGTATGAGAAATTCAGACACAGACAATTATAACAGAAACACCATAACTAATTAACAATTATCAATGAACAATTCAACTTCATTAATAATGAAAAAAATCTAAATTTTTTTTGCCTTTCTAGTTGATAAACTGTTAAAATAACCATAGAGTATTCCTGCCCTAACCCTGGGGTCCTGTTCCTAAAAGCCTCCTTGGATGAAAACATTGTGATTAAGAAACTCAGGACTTTATGAAAAATTAGGGATAGGGGATACTAAAATCTTTAGAAAATCCATGTTTTTTAAAACTTTTGTGTTTTTTATGTTTTAAAACTATTCCCAGCCAGGCACGGTGGCTCACGCCTCTAATCCCAGCACTCTGGGAGGCCAAGGCAGGCAATCACTTGAGGTCAGGAGTTCGAGACCAGCCTGGCCAACATGGCAAAACCCCGTCTCTACTAAAAATACAAAAATTAGCCAGGCATGGTGGCGGGCGCCTGCAATCCCAGCTACTTGGGAGGCTGAGGCAGGAGAATCACTTGAACCTGGGAGGCAGAGGTTGCAGTGAGCGAAGATGGCACCATTGCACTCCAGCCTGGGTGACAAAGTGAGACTCCGTCTCAAAAAAAAAAAAAGCTATTCCCTATTTTTACTCATAAAGAGAGTATCAATTTTATAAAACTTAGATTGTAACTGCTTACTGAACAATTACTTCCATTAATCTTTCCTTACTGGAGCGTAGCCTTCTAAAACCTCTCTCCTGCGGTTTCAGTGAGATGTCTGCAAATCAGTTAAGTGGGTCTATAAGGAAGAACTGTGGTATTTGTTTGCATATGGTTCCTCATCCAAACACTGTGAGCCTTTTCAGTTATCAGTGGTTGTATGTAATGTGCAATTATAAAACAGAGAAAGAGAAAGTGGTCCAAGCAGAACATGCTATGGAAGGTTGCACCAGGAGAGATGCTTGTGCACTGTCTGGAATGAGCCAGTGGTCCCAGCCCAGGGATTCTGGCTCACTGGATCTGGGGATGGGCCAGGCATGTGCCGCTTGGAAGGCTCTGCAGGTAGTTCTAATGTGCACCGTGTCATGAACCTGCGGAAGAGGGCTGGATCAGGGAAGGGAGACTTGACCTCTCAGCTTTAACATAAATGAGGGTTTCCATTTCCTGGGTTTTAATCTCCTCCTTTCACTGTAAAATGGAAGAGTTGGGCTAAAGTGGAATCCTCGTTCTATGACAAGGCAGCACAATATGCGAGAAAGCACACAGGCCTTAGGGTCAGACCACTGGAGCTGGTGTTCTCTCCAGAGTCGTTCTTCCTCTCCTTCACCCTTATATCCACCCTTCCTACCCTGAAATCCATCTCCCATCTGTCCCCACTCAGTCCGTTAACCACTATCTTTTTTTTTTTTTTTTTTTTTTTTGAGACGGAGTCTCGCACTGTCACCCAGCCTGGAGTGTAATGGCGCCATCTTGACTCACTGCAACCTCTGCTTCCCGGGTTCAAGTGATTCTCCTGCCTCAGCCTCCCAAGTAGCTGGGATTACAGGCAACTACCACCATGCCCAGCTAATTTGTCTTTTTTTTTTTTTTTTTAAATCAAGCAATCCCCTGAAACTGAATAGGCTCAGAGAGACTCCACCACTAATTCAGATGTTCATCACCTCTCACTGGAGCAATTTCCATAGCTTCCCAACTATTTTTCCCGACACCAGTTTTTGGTTTTTTTTTTCTTTTTTGAGACAGGATCTTGCTCTGTTGCCCAGGCTGGTATGCAGTGGCATGATTATGGGTCACTGCAGCTTCCATCTCCTGAGCTTGAGTGATCCTCCCACCTCAGCCTCCTGAGTAGTTGGGACTACAGGCATGCACCATCACATCCGGCTAATTGTTTAAAACTTTTGTAGAGATGAGGTCTCACTATGTTGCCTAGGCTGGTCTCAAACTCCTGGCTCAAGCAATTCTCGCATATTGGCCTCCCAAAGTGCTGGGGTAACAGATATGAGCCACCACACCCAACCCCTGATACCAGTTTGGATCCTCTCTAACCCACTCTCTGCACCGCCTTCTGGTATGCATCTTCCACTGCTGCTGGAACCTCTGGCTGATCACAGGAGGGTACGTTTTCTCCACCTCATATGCCAGTCATTTTATTAGATCATCAAAATCCTGGCAGTCACCACTGAGCGATTTACATTTTTGCAACGTGGTTCCCGTTATTCTACTGTCTCTTTCTTTCTTTAGTAAACACTCAATGTTTCTTTGTAAAAGAAATGGGCTGGGATGGCTGGGCGGAGTGGCTCACACCACTGCACTCCAGCCTGGGCAACAGAGCAAGACTCCATCTCCAAAAAAAAAGAAGAAGAAGGAGAAGGAGGAGAAGAAGAAGAAGGGGAATAGGAAGAAGAAGAAGAAGGAGAAGGAGGAGAAGAAGAAGAAGGAGAAGCAAAAGAAGAAGAAATGGGCTGGGATGTTATCAAGAAGCTTTGTCATTTTGGTTTATTCTTTTTTTTTTTTTATTTTTATTTTTTGAGATGGAGTCTTGCTCTGTCGCTCAGGCTGGAGTGCAGTGGTGCCATCTCGGCTCACTGCAACCTCTGCCTCCTGGGTTCAAGCGATTCTCCGCCTCAGCCTCCCAAGTAGCTGGGATTACAGGCACCCGCCACCATGCCCAGCTAATTTTTGTATTTTTAGTAGAGACGGGGTTTCACCATGTTGACCAGGCTGGTCTTGAACTCCTGATCTCATGAACTGCCTGCCTTGGCCTCTCAAAGTGCTGTGATTACAGGCATGAACCACTACGCCCGGCCTATTTTGGTTTATTCTTTGCAGTCAGTAAACTTTTAAAGGGCTTCTGCCTTCACCAGGAGCTGCATCCCACTTCACACATCTGGGCACTGAGTGTTCCCTGGGGCCACAATCAAAGAGCCTCTCATGGCATTCCCATCTTGCCCCTGTGGGACTAAAAACCAAAGTTAGAAAGCTCTTTGAAAGTTGGAACTCTGCCTTATTTACTTTTTCTCCCCAGCCCCTATACGGTGCCTGGAATGCTTGTTGAATAAACAAATCTATCCACCTAGAACAAATATTAGAAATAGACCTTTAAAATCTCCCAGAGTCAAAAATATGTAGAAGCACAAAACAAGCACTGAATGTTTTTACTTTCTCAGTTCTCTTCTTGTCATAACCCAAACCCCACAAGTTCCAAAGCATATTCAAAAGTAACCGAAAGGGACAAGCTAATCCTTAGGGGCCAATGCCACTCATCCTCAGATTCCACAGGACGGTCAGCACTTCTCCTGACAAAATATGATGCGTATTTTAGCCCAACAATGCTAATATTAGCGACAATCCCTCATCACCTCTTCATCCACTCCGAGATTCAACAGCTCAACAGTAAGAAGTTTACCTCAAAGGAAGGTGTGTGCTAGAAGCAGGTAGAGACACACTCATTTCTAACTCTTAGAACAGACAATTCTAAATGCCAGTTGACGATTTCGATGCGGTTTTCTGGCCATCAGGTACAGACAAATTCCTTTTTGAACCTTAAAATTCTAAAGATGGGTCTCTTCTGCCTGTGTATAAAAAGCCAGCTAGGAGCAAGAATTAGAAATGAGCTTTCTCAGGGGCATTTTCACCATTAATTATCTAGAGGTTTTTTTGTTTTTTCAGAGTAGTAGCCATCCTCTTTTTTTATCTTAATGAGCCCAGTTATGCCATCTGGTGGCCAAAATAAATTGAAAACATGCAACTATGCTGTCAGAAAGTGTGAACGTGTCCTTTTTAGAGTTATTCCCCTTCACCCCTTAGTTTTCTCCCCATTTTCCGTGAACCTCTATCACTCTCTACATAAGGAGTACCAGGGCATTGATCTTGATGGTGCCTGTTTCCCTACATGGAAAGGTAAGGAAGTTTGGTCTTGGTATAAGTGAAACTGGTTAAGATCAAAAGAAAAAGAAGGACAAGTTAGGCACAGGACCCTTGCCCATGTCCAAAGGAACAGAATAATGTTTCCAGATGAAAGAGCAAGAGCAGAAGCCAGTGCCCCCAGCTTCTCAGTAAGCAACATGGCATTTGACTAGGAAACAGCAGAACGGCCATTGCTAAGTGGGCATCACCATAACACCTGAAAAAAATAATAATAACAGCAAGAGTAGCTGCTCCAAATGTGTTCAAACCTCCTGGTCTGAATGGATTACATTCCCAAGTACCAAAATAAAAATTAACTGAGAGTATCTCCAAGTCACTATCAATGATCTCTGAGAAATCACAAAGAGGCAGAAAGGTATTGGAAGTTGGAGATTGTGTGGCTCTGATTCCCAAAGATGGAAAAAAGATGAATGTTGAAAAGTACAGATCAGGCCAGGTGTGGGGGCTCACGCCTGTATTCCTAGCACTTTGGGAGGCTGAGGCAGGTGGATCACTTGAGTTCAGGAGTTCGAGACGAGCCTGTGCAAAACCCCATCTCTACAAAAAATACAAAAATTAGCTGGGCACGGTGGCTCACGCCTGTAATCCCAACACTTTGGGAGGCCACGGCAGGCAGATCACCTGAGGTCAGCAGTTCGAGACCAGCCTGACCAACATGGAGAAACCCCGTCTCTACTAAAAATACAAAATTAGCCAGGCGTGGTGGCACATGCCTGTAATCCCAGCTACTCGGGAGGCTGAGGTAGGAGAATCGCTTGAACCTGGGAGGTGGAGGTTGCAGTGAGCCGAGATCGTGCCATTACACTGCAGCCTGGGCAACAAGAGCAAAACTCCATCTCAAGAAAAAAAAAAAATTAGCCAGGTGTGGTGGTGCACACCTGTAGTCTCAGCTACTTGGGGGACTGAGGCACGAAGGATCACTTGAG
Source organism: Symphalangus syndactylus (assembly GCF_028878055.3). Classification (NCBI taxonomy): domain Eukaryota; kingdom Metazoa; phylum Chordata; class Mammalia; order Primates; family Hylobatidae; genus Symphalangus; species Symphalangus syndactylus. Next base: position 40,794,805 of record NC_072445.2, read on the forward strand.
CCCAGGAAGTCAAGGCTTGCAGTGAGCCAAGATCAGGCCACTGTACTCCAGCCTGGGTGACAAAGCGAGACTCTGTCTCAAAAATAAAAAAGAAAAGAAAACTACAGATAAGTGGCCTTGGCAATGACTGTAGGCAAAAACCCTCAAATGAGATACAGAAAGATGTTTTGTAAAGTGTTTTGTGAGCCCTGAGAAGAGCTGAATATAGTCACCAAGGGTCCCTGGGGGCTCCACAAGGGCAGGTCATGGCAGGCTGTCCTCACTCCGTGCTCTCATATCCGGGTTGCTAGACAGATGGAGCCAGGGAGCGTGATAGACCAGGGTTCTGCCTTTGATTAAGGCATTTCCTGGCATTCCAAAGTATATACTTCTGGAATAAATGGAGAAATATGGAATAAGTAATGGTACAGTTAGGATAAATTGGAACTAATTAAATTATAGTATCTTAAGGTGCTAGAGGGTTCTCACTTCAATCCTGCTCTGTCCGATACTTTTTTTTTTGAGATGGAGTTTTGCTCTTGTTGCCCAGGCTGGAGTGCAATGGCATGTTCTCGGCTCACTGCAACCTCCGCCTCCCAGGTTCAAGTGATTCTCCTGCCTCAGCCTCCCGAGCAGCTGGGATTACAGGCATGTGCCACCACGCCTGGCTAATTTTGTATTTTTAGTAGAGATAGGGTTTCTCCATGTTGGTCAGACTGGTGTCGAACTCCCGACCTCAGGTGATCCCCCACCTTGGCCTCCCAAAGTGCCGGGACTACAGGTGTGAGCCACCGAGCCCAGCCTTTCCAATATTTTATCATATCTTGCACATTATATAGAGGCCACGTTTAGCATGTATATGAATGACATAGTTTGAAGAAATAGCAAGCCCATTGAATTCGAGAATCGGTGCACAAAATCCATCTTGACAGTCCACACAGAATTTTTTTTTTTTTTTTTTTGAGACAAGGTCTCACTCTGTCACCCAGGCTGGAATGCAGTGGCAAAATCATAGCTCACTGCAGCCTTGAACCCCTAAGCTCAAGTGATCCTTTCACCTTAGCCTCCCAATAGCTAGGACTATAAGTGTGTCACCACGCCCCACTAATTTTTTAACACCTCCTTCCCGTCCCCCGACTCCCGCTCTCAAACTCTTCAAAAGACTTGTTCCCATGATTCTGTTGGAGACCATGTTCTCTGGAAACAGATACTGAGATAAAGTTGGGATGCAAGATGTTAATTAGGAATTAACACCTGTGAATAAGGGCGAGGAAGCAGGACTGGGCAGAGGGAGAAGTTAAACTGAGCTGCAGGCCCAACCACACCTCTCATAACTCTGCAGAGAGCTTGAGGCAGTATTGTCTATCAAAGCAAAGCAAGTTGAACTGAAAGAGCCAGGCATTTATATCCAGCCCTGCTTAGTCACCACATGGAGCTGCCAGGAGAAAGGCTGTGACCAGGAAGAGGGGCCAGGCAGCTCTTTGCAGCCAGGGGACCCTGAAGGAGCTGATGGCTGGAGGCTGTCTGCTGACTGCTCTCCCATAGCTGGGCAACAAGTCCTTCCTTGGGGGAGATCTGAGCAGCACATCTCCATGTCCACTACGCTCTCCTTACTTCCATTCCCCTCTGGCACCACTGAAATCCACCTTCCATCTTCGCTTTTACTCCACTCACCCCATCCCTTTGCTCCACGCCAAATCCAGTGGGCCCTTCTTGGTTCTTACTTTACAGCTGACCTCTCTCTCATTTGCTGAAGTTATCGATTTCTACAGTAACTTCTCCTCTCTCTCCTTGACCTCTCTACCCACACTTTCCCAGCCTGTTCAGGGGTCCTGTCCTCCATGCACTACCCAAGCGTTGGGACTCCATTGTGAATCCATCCTCCTCTTCCTCCGTACTCTCCCAGGCGATCCCACCCACTATCAGGGTTTTAATTCCTGTTTATATGGCAATGACTTTGAAATGTACTCTCCAGCTATCCTCTCTGCTAGGCTTCCGATTCCCATATCTAATTGGCTGCTGGCTATCTCCATGCTAAGGGCTGTCAGAACTGTGACATTCCACTTCTCTTTTCCCACTGTGTTCCCACCCTAATTCTTCCAGTGCAAGAAACCAGGGACCCTTTGAACCTGCTCTGTCAAGTTTCTTTTCTCGGCAGCAACCCGTGCTGGGTCCAGTTTGGGCATGGGTGTGGAAGCACTCCGAACAGTATCAAGGACTCTGCATATGGAGATTTGCATCACTGACATATAAATAGCTGATGCTGGTGCTGAAACCAAAAGAATATTCGTCACTGATCACACCCACTACTTGCCCAACCAGATGTGAACCTCTGACTCAGTGGGTCCACAGGAAAGAGTTACTCAGCACTTCCTATGTATAGGTGATGAGAGACGGTATTTGTTTATTTTACAGGTTGAAGAATCTGTAAAGAAAATCTGAAGAAAAGAGTTATCTGGGCTGGGCACAGTGGCTCACACCTGTAATCTCAGTACTTTGGGAGGCCAAGGCGGGCGGATCACGAGGTCAGGAGATCGAGACCAGCCTGGCCAACAGGGTGAAACACAAAAATTTAGCCAGGCATGGTGGCGCATGTCTGTAGTCCCAGCTACTCGGGAGGCTGAGGCAGGAGAATCGCTTGAACCCAGGGGACGGAGGTTGCAGTGAGCCGAGACTGTGCCACTGCACTCCAGCCTAGCGACAGAGCGAGACTCCGTCTCAAAACAACAACAACAAAAAAGAGTTCTCTGAGCAGGTAGCTTTTAGCCACACCTTTTATTTCCAGGCCTATGCCTGTGTGGCAAAGGCTTAAATAGGAGGTATTTCTCAAGGAAAATTATCTCCAGTTTATTTAAATATACCATGCTTCGTGTATATATGTCCTCTCCTTCCAAACTGGAATTTCCAGCTAAATTCAAGGAATAATTATCAAGTAAATACAACATGACAAGAGCAAGGCTAAGTACAGGACAGTTCCTGCCTTAAGGAATCTAAAGAATGGTGAAAGGATAAGTCTAATGGAAGCGCATTCCAGTTTGCTGATGAGCACAAAAGCCATAGCAGCTAAGTGCCATGGGTTCCAGAGAAGGGAAGTGTCTCCGTCCAAGCTGGCTTCATAAAGTCTTCTGAGATGGGCCTAAAGGATAGATCAGATTTCAGGAAGTAAGCACAAGACAGGAATAAGCAAGAAATAATGATGACACACAAGGAATGGACAGGAAAGAATGCCATTAGAAGAATATCTTCAGAGAATTGCATAATAAACAAAGAGTAATGGTAAGGAAATTTTCTTATAGCTAAGGCCAAATATTGAGACTACAGAAATACCCTGGGAGGCTAGAGCGAGGCAACGTCATGGGGGAAAGATTGGTTTTTTGTTTGGTTGGTTTTGTTTTTTTTTTTTGGTTAGGTTTTTTTTTTTGGAGACGGAGTCTCCCTCTGTCACCCAGGCTGGAGGGTAGTGGCACAATCTCAGCTCACTGCAACCTCCGCCTTCCAGGTTCAAGCGATTCTCCTGCCTCAGCCTCCCGAGTAGCTTGGATTACAGGCACCCACCACCTCTCCCGAATGATTTTTGTATTTTTAGTAGAGACAGGGTTTCACCATGTTGGCCAGTCTGGTCTCGAACTCCTGACCTCAGGTGATCCACTCACCTTGGCCTCCCAAAGTACTGGGATTATAGGTGTGAGCCACGCACCCAGCCAGATTGTTAAAATAATATTATTACAAGGAGATGGGTAGAAAAGGCCAAATCACTGCCCCATTAACTTTTCCTAGGCCCCAGTTCAGACCCAAACTCTTTTTAGACTTCCCTTTTCTACCATCATGGGCAGCATGGGTGTTGTGGCTCCGAGACCCCTCTTCTATCCAGCTCCCTGAAAAGGACAATGCCCACTAAAGGCTTGCTGGGAGTTGATCCGTCACTTCTGGTTTGGTAGAATGTTTCCCTAAGGATTTCTTGAGCCCAGGAATTCAAGACCAGCCTGAGAAACATGGAAAAAACCCGTCTCTACAAGAAATGCAAAAATGAATGGGGTGTGGTGGTGTGCACCTGTAGTCCCTAAGGGCTGTCAGAACTTAGGAGGCTAAGACAGGAGGATTGCTTGAACCCAGGAAGTCGAGGCTGCAGTGAGCCATGATCACACCACTGTACTCCAGCCTGGGCAACAGAGCAAGACCCTGTCTCAAAAAAAAAGTTTCCCTAATGTTGCCCACATGGGTAACTCCCTCCCACCTATCCCAGTTGTAATTAAATGAGAACACTCTAGTCCTTGTGCTTAAATGAAGGAAGTGAAAATTTGTGAGGACAAGAATGTTCTGGGCCGGGTGACCTCCCAAAGTGAGCTTGGCAGCAAATCTTCCCATTTGCCTTGGGAAAGCCCTAAAAAAACCAGAGTATGGGATGCTGATAGTGGTTATAATTGCTAACGAGGTTAGGGTTTTAACACGTGATGCATGCTAAGTAGTCAAAATTCCCCATTTTACAGAAGGAGAAACTGAAGCTCAAAGATGCTATGTGCAATCCCTGTGCATCGAGACACAGGCTGAGTCTAGCTTCTCAAGGCCTTGGCAGGGCCTGAGGGAGTGGGTAACATGGGTATGGCTTGTATACATTTATGAATTTTGTATCTGGGAAGCAATATGGAGAAATAGCCTGTAAGGAAGGAAAAGATGAGACACTATTTACTGCAGCTCCAAACAAAACTACACAGAGGCCAGGCACAGCAGCTCATGTCTGTAATCCCAGCATTTTGGGAGGCCAAGGTGGGTGGATCACCTGAAGTCAGGAGTTCAAGATCAGCCTGGCCAACATGGTGAAACCCCATCTCTACTAAAAATACAAAAATTAGCCAGGTGTGGTGGCACACACCCGTAATCCCAGCTACTCGGGAGGCTGAGGCAGAAGAATCACTTGAACCTGGGAGACAGAGGTTGCAGTAAGCTAAGATCACGCCACACTGCATTCCAGCCTGGCAACAGAGTGAGACTCTGTCTCAAAAAAAAAAAAAAAGGCCAGTTGCCGTGGCTCATCCCTGTAATTCCAGCACTTTGGGAGGCCGAGGAGGGTGGATCACCTGAGGGCAGGAGTTCAAGACCAGCCTAGCCAACATGGTGAAACCCCCATCTCTACTAAAAATACAAACAATTAGCCGGGCATAGTGGTGGGCCCCTATAATCCCAGCTACTCAGGTGGCTGAGGCAGGAGAATCGCTTGAACCTGGAGGGGGGCTGGGTGGGGGATAGAGGTTGCAGTGAACCAAGGTCACGCCATTGCACTCCAGCCTGGGCAAGAAGAGTGAAACTCCGTCTCAATACATAAATAAATAAATAAAGATTGTGTTTGGTTCTTGAGTAACAAAAACTCAATACAATGGCGTAACTTCATAGGTGTTTACTTTTCCCAGTTATCAAGAAGACTGGAGCAGGCAGTCCAGGGCTGATACAGCTGCTCCAATCACCAGCGATGCAATCTCCTGCTAGATGTCTTCACATGTACCTTTCTATGTCACATGTGCAAGATGGCTGCTCTGCCTTCAGACATCACATCTACATTCCAGGCAGAAAGGAGAAGGAAAGAGCGAAAGATGTGTTCCGAACAAATCCATCTTAAAAACAAACAAACAAAGGGAGGGGTGACAGGAGAAAATTTTTAAAAAGAAGAAAAACAAACAAAAACAGGAAAGTCGTTGTTTCCCTGAAAGCCCCACCAAGCCGACTTCTACTGATGACTCATTATCTACAGTCATGTGGCTACCCCTGGATTCAAGGGAGTCTGGGGAGGTGAGTGCTTCAAAGAGGCACATGGATGCCACAGACAAAATCAAGTTTCCATGGTTGAAGGAGAAGAGGACGATGGAGTTTGGGGAGGCAGCAGGCTACGTCTGCCACAGAAGATATCAAGATACGGAGCCACACAAGAAGTTGGGGGAGGCTGCCAAGAAAGGCCACTGGGTACAGGTGAGAAGCAGGTGACACTGGAGTCGCTCCATCTGAGGAGCCTGCACCTGCAGTGCTTTCTGCTCCTGTTCCTGTGGGTGTAGGCACAAGGCTGATGCTGAGAGAGTGAGTTGTTTCTGTTGGGGTTCAGAACACAATACCCCAAAGTATGGCGCTGAGAACTTAACTAAAGGACATTGGAAGGCCTCAGAAGCAGCCTCAGATCCAAGGTCCCTCTGACCTGCTCCTGCCCTCCTGTCTCTGTCGTCCCTCGTTCTCCCCTGAAGTGACTCATAGAAACCAGAATCTTCTTCCCCAAGGCAGGTCCTAGAAACTAGAACCCTTTTTCCCCGAAGCAAAAGCCATAAAACTGGAATAATTACTCTAAACTCTCCCTGACTTTTTGTCCAGAAGATGGCCATAAAGAAATTCTCAGCTAGGTGTGGTGGCTCGTATCTGTAATCCCAGCACTTTAAGAGGCCAAGGTGGGAGGATCACTTGAGGCCAGGAGTTTGAGATCGGCCTGGGCAACATAGTAAGACCCCTATCTCTACAAAACTTTTTTTTTTTAAACTTAGCTAAGCGTGGTGATACACCTGTAGTCTCAGCTACTTAGGAGGCTGAAGTGGGAGGGACCCCGCTCTGGCTGTGACTGCTTTATCACAGGGAGTGCCTATCTGTGGGCTGCTTTCTACACATCAAAGCATTTTCAGAAAGGGCCAACATCAGCCTTGGAAAAAAGAAGGAAGAGCCACAGAGAGTCTCCCTCTATCCTCCCCTTATCTGTGATGTGAGAGTGCATATGCCCATGTGCACATACACAACACACACAGACCCCCACATACACACACACACCACACACACACACCCCACAGGCACACAGGGTCAAGAACCTGCTGGGCAGAGCTTAAGCCACTGAATGTTTCAGTAGGAATCATGATATCTAAAAATAGGACAGCTGATAAGTTAAGGGGGTTCTTACTACTCACAGTTCCTGGAATTATATGCAATTGCATCTTGGAAACTCAACAAATAAACAGTTAGTATGGAATTAAGGAATCAAAGTTTGGTGAAGTTCAAAGAAGCTGATGTTACTCACAAGAGTAAACAGAGAGGAGGCCGGGCCTGGTGGCTTCGCGCCTGTAATCCCAGCACTTTGGGAGGCCAAGACGAGCAGATCACTTGAGGTCGAGAGTTCAAGACCAGCCTGGCCAACATGATGAAACCCTGTTCTCTACTAAATATACAAAAATTAGCTGGGCATGGTGGCAGGCACCTGCAATCCCAGCTACATGGGAGGCTGAGGCAGGAGAATCGCTTGAACCCAGGAGACAGGGGTTGCAGTGAGCCAAGATCGCACCACTGCACTCCAGCCTGGGCGACAGAGCAAGACTCCGTCTCAGAAAATTAAAAAAAAAAAAAAAAAAAAGTACATAGAGAGGAAAGCACAGGCCAGGGTAAAGAGCTCCACGTAGAGCTGGGCGCGGTGGCTCATGCCTGTGGTCCCAGCACTTTGGGAGGCCGAGGCGGGCAGATCACAAGGTCAGGAGATCAAGACCATCCTGGCTAACACAGTGAAACCCCATCTCTACTAAAAATACAAAAATTAGTCGGGAGTGGTGGGCGCCTGTAGTCCCAGCTACTCGGGAGGCTGAGGCAGGAGAATGGTGTGAATCCAGGAGGTGGAGCTTGCAGTGAGCTGAGATCACACCACTGCACTCCAACCTGGGCGACAGAGCAAGACTCCACCTCAAAAAAAAAAAAAAAAAAAGAGCTCCATGTATGATTCGTGTATAATGCTGCGGGCATTTGGAGTACAGCCAACAGCCCCCTTGCAGAGACCCAGTATTCATTGTCCCATTCCTTCTTCTAGCAGAACCCCAATTTTATTTTGTTTAGCAAAGTTCTATGCTTTAAATTTTTTTTTGCCTCAAACTGCCATGCAGGTAGGAGTGGTGGTGTTGCATAGGGCTGGCCAATGAGATGTTAGCCTAAGTCATGTAAAGGGGACTTTCAGAAAAGTTCTTTTCTAGGACTGACTCAACTGGCATGGGCCCCCTTTGCCTTTTACTCTCCCACTTCTTCCAGCATGAAACAAAACCATGATGGTCTGAACTCCAGCCATCAACTGGAGAGCGCTTAACCATTTATTCAGCAAATACATGCCAGGCACTGTTTTCAGTTCTGGGAACTTACCATAAAGAAAACAGATAAAAATCTCTGCCTTCAAGGAGCTTACAGTCTAGTGAGAGGAAACAAATTATAAGCAAACAGATATATAGTATTTCAGAATATGGTGTTAAGGAAAATAAATTAAGAAATGAGATTCTTATTCTTATTATCTTTAGGGACACTCTCACTCCATCTCCTTCTGTTGCCCACACTGGAGTGCAGTGGTGCGATCATAGCTCACTGTAACCTCAAACACCTGGGCTCAAGTGATCCTCCTGCCTCAGCCTCCTGAGTAGCTGGGACTACAGGCGTATACCGCTACATCTGGCTAATTTTTTTTTTAATTTTTTTTTTTGTAGAGACAGAGTCTTGCTACATTCCCCAGGCTGGTCTCAAGCTCCTGGCCTCAAGTGATCTTCCTATCCCAACCTCACAAGGGGCTGGGATTATAGGTGTGAACCACCACGCCACCCAGAAATGAGATTCTTTTTATTTTCATTTATTTGTTTGTTTGTTTATTTATTTTGAGACAGAGTCTCACTCTGTCACCTAGGGGAGTGCAGGGGCACATTCTTGGCTCACTGCAGCCTCCACCTCCAGGTTCAAGTGATTCTCGTGCCTCAGCCTCCCAAATAGCTGGAGTTACAGGAATATGCCACTACACCCAGCTATTTTTTTTTTTTTTTTTTTTTTAGTAGAGATAGGATTTCACTATGTTGGCCAGGCTAGTCTCAAACTCCTGACCTCAAGTGATCCGCCAGCCTCGGTCTCCCAAAGTGCTGGGATTACCCGCGTGAGCCACCATGCCCGGCCTATTTTTTTTATTTTTATTTTTAGTAGAGACAAGATTTCACTATGTTGGCCAGGCTAGTCTCAAACTCTTGACCTCAAGTGATCTGCCAACCTCGGCTTCCCAAAGTGTAGGGGTTATAGGTGTGAGCCACTGCACCCAGCCCAGAAATGAGATTCCTGATGCTCGATCAAGTCAGGGTGGTGGCTCAGAAGGCTAGATGGACCTGGGGATTGTAAAGGTAGCCAGGGTTTGTTTTAATCAGGTGTGGCAAGACATGCAGACACAGGAATCACTTTCATGGAGGAAGACATTTACTCACAGTTCCCTAGAAACATGCATGAGGCATGGCATGGCGTGCAGGGGATGCCCCATGGGGAAGCACCTGAGTCAGTCAGGAGGCAGTGGGAGTGAAAGGAAAATGTGGGCAAGAGCCTTTATTGTGGTTTCACTGGCAGGAGTGTGCAGGCGGGTAAGCAAGTTCAGGCTCGGCTAGTTTGAGTAATTTCAGCAGCCTCTGGGGCGTAGGGGCTGTCCCTAGCTCTCTAGTACTGGTCCTGGGGTGACTAGGGGAATTGCAGCTAGGAGTGGCAGAGCCTGATGAAGGCGGTGGTTGGGAGGATGGGGTCTAGATTGGTTGATCTACATATGACAGGTGAGTTCTTTGCTTCTAGGAATTAGCTCAACCTGGGAGAGGCAGTCACTCCGGGGTCAGCAAGACCCCAAGATGTGGAAGTATCAGAATATAGAAACTAGAAAGCATGGTTAATTATACTAGGTTCTTGCCAATATTGCTATGCTATTAGGACCCTGCTCTCACCTCTAGATTTATTCTAAATCCAGAAAAATTAAACTCTCAATTTTATATGCCATTGTTTTCCAGGTTTCTATTACTGGTTAGGTGAATGCCAGGCCTGTACTGATAATGAGCCCAAAGAAGACTCCTCTTTCATACGGCCTAGTAACCGATTCTCAGATCTTATCCATATAAATAGGCTGTTAGTCAAACAAGACAAATAGCAAGATAAGTAACAGATCCTTCATAGAGTAACTACTCTCACCTATGTGCGTGCACACACCCACACACACACACACACACACACACTAGTGCGAAAATAAAATGATTTTTCACAGACTTTTTCTGAACATTGAGGATTTCAAAACAGTCTGAAAAAAAGTTTCAAAAGTGGTCCTGAAGTTAGCCCTACATCAATGCATTAAATATTAACTTTTTTTTTTTTTTTGAGATGGAGTCTCACTGTGTCACCCAGGCTGGAGTGCAGTGATGCCATCTCGGCTCACTGCAACCCCTGTCTCCCAGGTTCAAGTGATTCTGCTGCCTCAGCCTCCCAGGTAGCTAGGATTACAGGCATGTGCCACCATGCCTGGCTAATATTTTTGTACTTTTAGTAGAGATGGTGTTTCACCATGTTGGACAGGCTGGTCTCGAACTCCTGACCTCAAGTGATCCACCCGCCTTGGCCTCCCAAAGTGCTGGGATTACAGGCGTGAGCCACCGTGCCCAGCCTAAATATTAACCTTATATGAACAAAAAGAGAAATGAGGATATATGGAGAGAGTAAAAGAGAAGTGAGGCACAGTGAGAAATGGGGAAGGCAGACCTGAGCCTTTGTCTATAGCAAAGGTTGAAAACTCAGCCACCTGCAGGGTCAAAGCAGAAAATGCAAATGAGGTAGCAGGCTTGGGATAAGAAAGACCTGGCTCTTGTTCTCTCTTTGTTTTCCCATTTTTCAGTAAAGATATAGGTAGAAACTAAAATTTGTCTGCTAGAGGAAAAAATAACTACTCAAGCTAAATAGTAAATGCCAATTGACACTTTCCCTCAGTGTTAGGGAGGCCAGGAGGCATGGAGTGGGCACTGGTGAACAGAGAGGGGCAGCCACCGCCCAGCTCCATCAACTGTTACTAGCAATTGGTGTAGGTCGCATGATGCCAGATAGCCTGATTTTTTTTTTTTTAAGCTGTAAAACTGGGATTTCTGTTTAGAGACCGGGTCTCACCCCAGTCTGGAGTGCAGTGGCATGATCATAAAACACTGCAGCCTTGAACTCCTGGGCTGAAACAATCCTCCCTCCTCAGCCTCTCAAATTAAATCGTAGGTGTGAACCACCACACCCAGCTGATTTTTATTATTTTTTGTAAAGACAGGATCTCGCTGTGTTGCCCATGTTGCCCAGGCTAAAATCTGGATTTTTATGTGAAATCTCCAATTCTTAATTGTTAAGATTGAAGACTTTTTTCTTTCTTTTCTTCTTTCTTTTTTTTTTGGAGCCAGGGTCTTGCTCTGTCACCCAGGCTGGAGTGCAGTAGCACAATCAAAGTTTTCTGCAGCCTTGACCTCCTGGGCTCAAGCAGTCCTCCCAACTCAGCCTCCCCAGAAGCTGGGACTACAGGCATGTAGCATCATGCCTGGCTAATTTTTGTGTTTTTTATAAAGACGGGGTCCTACTATGTTGCCCAGGCTGGTCTCAAACTCCTGGGCTCAAGCAATCCTCCCAGCTCGGCCTCCCAAAGTGCTGGAGTTACACACATGAGCCACTGCTCCCAGTCCCTGAAGACAATTTTTGGATAAACATTCTCTTAGCAAATTATATGTTTCTGCAGAGCAGATACTCAGTCAGTAGGCCATCAGTTTGCACTTCTATTATGCTGAACAAATGAGATAGGAAGCTGTTGCAAAGAAAGGAAGGGGAAAAATAAGGAGCTAGCTGATAGTAACAAAGACTGGGAGATGGACAAGGAGAGACTCAAGGTGATGGGATGAAAAAAGAAGAAAAAAAACAGGTGGAAAGAAAAATATTGATGAATGCGATTGAGAAGAGATTGGGGGCCGGATGCAGTGGCTCACGCCTATAATCCCAGCACTTTGAGAGGCCAAGGCAGGCGGATCACCTGGGGTCAGGAATTCGAGACCAGCTTGGCCAACATGGCAAAACCCCGTCTCTACTAAAAATAGAAAAAAATTAGCTGGGCATGGTGGCATGTGCCTGTAGTCCCAGATACTCGGGAGGCTGAGGCACGAGAATCACTTGAACCCGGGCAGCGGCGGAGGTTGCAGTGAGCGGAGATTATGCCACTGCACTCCAGCCTGGGTGATAGAGTGAGACTCCATCTCAATTAAAAAAAGAAGAAGAAGAGATTGAGAAAGAATGAAGAAGAGAGGAAGAAAACACTGGGGCTCAGAAAACAATACCCCAACGTGTGGCACTTTGGCATGCTGAGTACTTTGAACTAAAGGACATTGGGAAGCCTCAGAAGCAGCCTCGAAACCAAGATCCCTCTGACCTTCTGCCCCTCCTGTCTCTCGCCCCTCATTCTCCCCTGAAGTGAGCCACAGAAGCCAGAATTAGTCTTCCCTAAGACAGGTCATAGAAACCAGAACCCCTGTTCCCCAAAGCTAGCCATAAAAACTAGAATTATTTCTTCTACTTCTTCCTGTCTAAGACATGACCATAAATAAATAGTCTGACCTACCCTTGTCTAATGGTGGGCCATAAGACCCTCATTCCAGAGGGGTCCTGTCCCATACCTGGCTGGAAGAAATGCTACAACATAGAGGCCAAGAAGAATCTGGACAGACAGGCCTTGTGGGATTCCCCCATTAGATCATACCCTTTCTGTCCCATCATATTTCCACATGACCATCCATTCTTCATCAACTCTAAGCATAAAAATGGAGAATTTTCCCTGTGGATGTTCACTCTTTTTCTTTTTCTCTTTCTTTTTTTTTTTTTTTTTTTTTTGGTTTTTTTTTTTTTGAGACAGAGTCTTGCTCTGTCGCCCAGGCTGGAGTGCAGCGGTACGATCTCGGCTCACTGCAACCTCTGTCTCCTGTGTTCAAGCAATTCTCCTGCCTCAGCCTCCTGAGTAGCTGGGACTACAGGTGCATGCCACCACACCCAGCTAACTTTTTTTTTTTTTTTAGTAGAGACGGGATCTTACCATGTTGGACAGGCTGGTCTTGAACTCCTGACCTCAAGTGATCTGCCCGCCTCGGCCTCCCAAACTGCTGGTATTACAGGCATGAGCCACCACGTCCGGCCCCTGTGGGTCTTCATTCTAATGGCTACCATGACACATAAAACTTGGATTCAATAAATGTTTTTCTCTCATTAACCTGTCTTTTGTTAGAGGACCATGGCCGAGACGTTTATGATGGAGAGAAAAGGTATCACAGAAAAGGTATGCCCTTTCTGCTCCTAAAAAGGCAAGGAAGATGGAGAAGAAAGTGAGAAAAAGGAGATTTGAAGAGATAGGAGGAAGTGGTCTGCTATAGGTAGAGGGTGGAGATTTAAAGTCATTCAACAGGCTTGGCGCGGTGGCTCACGCCTGTAATCCCAACACTTTGGGAGGCCAAGGTGAGTGGATCACTTGAGGTCAGCAGTTCAAAACCAGCCTGGCCAACATGGTGAAACCCTATCTCTATAAAAATACAAAAAATTAGACGGGTGTGGTGGTGGGAGCCTATAATCCCAGCTGCTTGGGAGGTTGAGGCAGGAGAATCTCTTGAACCCAAGAGGTGGAGGTTGCAGTAAACCAAGATCACACCACTACACTCTAGACTGGGCAACAGAGCGAGACTGTGTCAAAAAAAAAAAAAAAGTCATTCAACAGAAAGAGACAGGAATATGCAGGCACTGTGGAGAGAACAGTGGCTCTATATGGTGAAAGGGAAGCCCGCAAGTTTTCCAGCCTTAGGGAGTCTGTGCTATTATAATTTATATATAGGTTTTAGTCCATGGTTCCTGGCTTATAATTCCCATCACCCTTGTTACAGTCTGTTGTTGTAATGTTGGGTGCTTTAGGCCTCAGAAGCAGGCCTCAATAAACAGAATCTCTCTGACCTTCTCCTGCCCTCATTTCATCTGCTCCTTTATCTCTCCAAGGCAGGAATCTTTGCCCATCTTTCTGTCTTTGACCTACCTTGTCTGACTATAGGTCATAAGACTCCCATTTCAGAAAGGGTGCCCCATATCCTGGAGGAAGAAAGGCTGCACAGAGAGGCCAAGAAGAATCTGGACAGGACTCGCTGGGTTTCCCCACTCTGTCTATTAGTATTAGATCATATCCTTTTTGTCCAATCACATTTTGACATGGTTGTCCATGCTTCAGTCATGCTTGTCCAGTGAAGTCTCCATAAACACCCAAGAGGATGGGCTTCAGAGAGCTTCTGGAGAGCTGAACATGTGGAGGTTCCTGGAGGGTATTGCACCCAGGGAGGGCACGGAAGCTCCGTGCCCTTTCTCCCTGTGCATCTCTTCATCTCTAGCCTTTGTAATAAACCAGTAAACGCAAGTGTTTATTTAACTGAACCCAAAGAGGGGGTTGTGGGAATCCCAACTTCAAGCTGGTGGGTCAGAAGTTTCCAAGGCCAAACCTGTGACCAATGTGGGTCGGGGGGGCAGTCTTGGGGACTGAGCCCTCAACCTGTGGGATCTGATGCTATCTCTAGGTAGACAGTGTCAGAATTGGATTGGAAGACACCCAACTGGAGTCTGCTGCAGACATAATTGCTTGCTTGATGTGTAGAGACAAAACTCCTCACATTTGGTCACAGAAGCCTTCTGTGTTGATGATTGTTGTGAGTGACATAGTAGGAAAAAGCACATTGAGTGTTGTTTTTCCCATACACAGAGCATCACTTTTTCTTTAATAGTTAAATAACTCAGGCCCACACTTTTCTACAACTGCAGGAAGTCCAGGGCCCTGGCTCAGGAAGTGGCGCCATTTCCCTGGTCAATATCACCTCTTGCTTCTCCTTTCTTTCAACACCTCCCTGTGGGGGTCCAGCTCCTTCAGCCCTTCCCTTCCTTTACCAGCTGACACTGGACTAGGGGTCAACACAGCTTCAGTGGATGCTTGAACTGTGGGTAGGCTAGCCCAGAATTCTACAGGGGACAAGTAGAATTCCATACCAGAGATGATGTTCCTAAAATAATCTCCATGCCAGGTGCCCTATTCTGGAAAGTTCTCACCACCTCTCTGCTCAAGGAAGACATCCTTTCTCTTCATTGTGCTCAGCAATGGGGCATCTCTTTGATCAGACTCTGCCTGAATTTCATGTAATCAAAGGACATATTAAAATGTTTTATTTCACACAAGAACCCCAGAGGGGCTGGGAACTAGAAGAGCTATATTCATTTATTTATTTATTTATTTATTTATTTATTTTGAGATAGAATCTTGCTCTGTTGCCCAGGCTGGAGTGCAGTGGCGCGATCTCGGCTCACTGCAACCTCCACCTTCCAGGTTCAAGCAATTCACCTGCCTCAGCCTCCTGAGTAGCTGGGATTACAGGCACCTGCCACCAGGCCTGACTAATTTTTTTTGTATTTTTAATACAGACAGGGTTTCACCATGTTGACCAGGCTGGTCTCGAACTCCTGACCTCAAGTGATCCGCCCACCTTGGCCTCCCAAAGTGCAGGGATTAC
Organism: Symphalangus syndactylus; assembly: GCF_028878055.3. NCBI lineage: Eukaryota > Metazoa > Chordata > Mammalia > Primates > Hylobatidae > Symphalangus > Symphalangus syndactylus. Next base: position 40,810,137 of record NC_072445.2, read on the forward strand.
AGGCATGAGCCTCCACACCCAGCCAAATTTCTGTATTTTCTTTTTAATTTGTTATTATTATTATTATTTTATTTTGAGATGGAGTCTCGCTCTGTTGCCAGGCTGGAGTGCAGTGGCACGATCTCGATTCACTGCAACCTCCGCCTCCCGGGTTCAAGCGATTCTCCTGCCTCAGCCTCCTGAGTAGCTGGGACTACAGGCACACGCTACCATGCCCAGCTAATTTTTGTACTTTTAGTAGAGATAGGGTTTCACCATGTTGGACAGGATAGTCTCGATCTCTTGACCTCGTGGTCTGTCCACCCTGGCCTCCCAAAGTGCTAGGATTACAGGTGTGAGCCACAGCGCCCGGCTTTTATTTTTATCTTTATTTTTGAGACAGACTTTTGCTCTTGTTGCCCAGGCTGAAGTGCAGTGGCACAACCTCAGCTCACTGCAAACTCCGCCTCCTGGATTCAAGCGATTCTCCTGCCTCAGCCTCCTCAGTAGCTGGGTCTACAGGCGTGTGCCACTACGCCCGGATAATTTTTTTTGTATTTTTAGTAGAGACGAGGTTTCGCCATTTTGGCCAGGCTAGTCCCAAACTCCTGACCTCAGGTGATCCACCCTCCTCAGCCTCCCAAAGTGCTGGAATTACAGGCATGAGTCACCACACCTGGCCTAGTGCTGTATTCTTCATGATGGAGAGCAGTTTCCTCCTCTCTGCCAGGCCACACTGTGCATGGCCATCGCCTCCTGAATGGTGCTCTAGTTCTTGAGACCTACAGAAGCCATTTCCTATTTTCCTTACTCACCTGTGTATCCTTAGGCAATGTCCATCCCCTGAGGTAACTTGGGTGTTTGTCTTTTGCAACCTGAGTGAGCTGAATACCTTCACATTGGCTTGTTTGTAGAAGGCAGTCAGGTTTTGGTTTTGTTTGCTTTCTAGTTGGATCAGATAAGAGTTAACAGAAAATGACCACAGTCTAGGTCACTTGCTCAGCGATCGAGTTGTGAAAAAACTGAAATCACTTTATATATATGTGTGTGTGTGTATATGTGTGTGTATACATATGTGTATATATATGTGTATATATGTGTGTGTGTGTGTATTTTTTTTTTTGAGACAGAGTCTTACTCTGCCACCTAGGCTGGAGTGCAGTGGCGCGATGTTGGCTCACTGCAACCTCCACCTGCTAGGTTCAAGCAATTCTTCTGCCTCAGCCTCCTGAGTAGCTGGGATCACAAATGCCTGCCACCACACTGGCTAATTTTTGTATTTTCAGTAGAGACGGGGTTTTACCATATTGGCCAGGCAGGTCTGGAACTCCTGGCCTCAGGTGATCCGTCCGGCAGCCTCCCAAAGTGCTGGGATTACAGGCATGAGCCATCACACCCATCCTGAAATGACTTTTGACCTGGAAGTCACCCTTTTTCTGTGCTTCTGAACACATGGCAACCTTCTACCCACCTGCCCAGCATCCTCGTGTCCCACTGGTTTCTCCCAAATCTGTTCTCTTCCCCTGCGCCTCCTCCACTCCTGCCCCTTTATCTCCAGCACATGTTGCTCTTCCTCCTCCTTTTTCATCTAATTATCCAACAGATACGTGATGAGAGCCCATGTGTGCCAAGCACCGTGCTGGCAACAGAACAGACGGAGGGCAAGACGGAGCCCCTCTCCAGCCACGGGTCCCTACAGCCTAGCACGATGCCTGCAGTCAGAGCCAAGCACACTGCTCACATCTGAGCTCAGCAGATCTGGGCAGTGAAGTGGAGTAAAGTTAGTCTTTAGATGGAAAAACAAACAGAAATAGACTGTTATGAGCCTTTTTTGTGGAGGCCACAGACTTAGATGATTTGAGCCTGGAATCTGATGTCACACAGACCCAAATCCCACTACTTACCAATTGTGTGACCTTATCTCTGGGCCTCTTTTTCCTTCTGGAAGTAACCACCCTAGCCAACTAACAGATCAAGATTATTTATTCTGTATAAAGTACTTAGCACAGTATCTGATGCCTGGTGGTAGAAAATAACCACTAAATGGTAGTTGGCATTAATGATATGGATCTGTGCTAGGAGTTACATGAGCAGAGTAAGACAGGCTTCAATCTCTGTATTCCACTCCTCCCTTCCTCTGCCCACTTCTCCACCCCCTGACCCCAGTCTTTTCCAGTTAGAAAGGTAGAAATTCCTAATGGAAATCAAGAGCAGGGGAGAGGTGGAAACAAGAAACATGGTTATCAACAAAAACCCGGCTCCAGGACAGGCGCCGTGGTTCACGCCTGTAATCCCAACACGTTGGGAGGCTGCCGGACAGATCACCTGAGGTCAGGAGTTCGAGACCAGCCTGGCCAACATGGCGAAACCCCGTCTCTACTAAAAATACAAAAATTAGCTGGGCGTGGTGGCGGGCGCCTGTAATCCCAGCTACTCGGGAGGCTGAGGCAGGAGAATCACTTGAACCCAAGAGACAGAGGTTGCAGTGAGCCGAGATCACACCACTGTACTCCAGCCCAGGCGACGCAGTAAGATTCCGTCTCAAGGAAAAAACAAAAACAAAAACACAAAAAGCTGGGCTCCTGAGTGCTCCACACGCGTGAGCGGCCATCCCACTCCTGAGAAGCACCTCTCCAACCCCCTGGCCCAAGTAGAGCTGGGCCCTCCTGGACGTCTGCAGGATCCACTCCAGCTTGAATCATTCTCTGGACAGGCCTTTAATGCACTCTTCCTCAAGCCCTAAAGGTCATAACTCCTTGAATGGCTGGAAAAACACTGTGCTGAAATCACAAAGAATCCAGGAAAGAAAAACACGCAGCAAAATGGAACCAAACACAGGGAGTTGAACAGATGTTTATTTTGATCCATGTCCAGCTTTGGCCAAGAAAATAATAAAATGTCCAGGAAAAATCAAGCTGAAGGGAGGGGGTGGGAGAGAGGAGCTAGTAATATCAAATTTGAGACTCTATATGAAAAAAGATAAAAGTTGGTCCATTTATCATAGTGAGAGGTGACAGCGTGCTGGCAGTCCTCACAGCTCTCGCTCGCTCTCAGCACCTCCTCTGCCTGGGCTCCCACTTTGGGGGCACTTGAGGAGCCCTTCAGCCCACCGCTGCACTGTGGGAGCCCCTTTCTGGGCTGGCCAAGGCGGGAGCCGGCTCCCTCAGCTTGCAGGGAGGTGTGGAGGGAGAGGAGCGAGCGGGAACCGGGGCTGTGCTCAGGCACTTGCGGGCCAGCTGGAGTTCCGGGTGGGCGGGAGCAGCCGGCCGGCCCTGCCGGCCCAGGGCAATGAGGGGCTTAGCACCCAGGCCAGCGGCTGCGGAGGGTGTACTGGGTCCCCCAGCAGTGCCAGCCCACCGGCACTGCGCTCGATTTCTCACCAGGCCTTAGCTGCCTTCCCACCAAGCAGGGCTCGGGACCTGCAGCCTGCCATGCCTGAGCCTTCCCCCACCTCCATGGGCTCCGGTGCAGCCCGAGCCTCCCCGACGAGCGCCACCCCCTGCTCCACGGCGCCCAGTCCCATCGACCACCCAAAGGCTGAGGAGTGCGGGCGCACGGCACAAGACTGGCAGGCAGCTCCACCTGCAGCTCTGGTGCAGGATCCACTGGGTGAAGCCAGCTGCGCTCCTGAGTCTGGTGGAGATGTAGAGAACCTTTATGTCTAGCTCAGGGATGGTAAACGCACCAATCAGCACCCTGTGTCTAGCTCGAGGTTTGTGGATGCACCAATTGAGACTCTGTGTCTGGCTGCTCTGGTGGGGCCTGGGAGAACCTTTGTGTGGATACTCTGTATCTAACTGATCTGACGGGGACGTGGAGAACTTTTATGTCTAGCTCAGGGATGGTAAACGCACCAATCAGCACCCTGTCAAAACAGACCACTCGGCTCTACCAATCAGCAGGATGTGGGTGGGGCCAGATAAGAGAATAAAAGCAGGCTACCCGAGCCAACAGCTGCAACCTGTTCAGGTCCTCTATCCATGCTGTTTGTGATAAGGCTTGCTACTGCTCACTCTTTGGATCCATACTGCTTTTATAAGCTGTAACACTCACCATGAAGGTCTGCAGCTTCACTCCTGCAGCCAGTGAGACCATGAACCCACCAGGAGTAATGAACAACTCCAGACATGCCCCCTTAAGAGCTGTAACACTCACTGTGAAGGTCTGCAGCTTCACTCCTGAACCAGCAAGACCACGAACCCACCAGAAGGAAAAAACTCCGAGCACATCTGAACATCAGAAGGAGCAAACTTCGGACATGCTGCCTTTAAAACTGTAACACTCAATGCCAGGGTCTGTGGCTTCATTCTTGAAGTCAGTGAGACCAAGAATCCACCAATTCTTGACACAATAGTATACATACAAAAAGATAAATTCCATATGAGACTTGAAAAAACAAACTACACAATGCTAAGGGGAAATAAATTCTTCTACAGCTCTGGAGTAGAAAAGACTTGTATGGTATGGCTAAATCTTCAGCTGCAACTGAAGAGAAAGAGTGATAAGTTTTGGCTGGGCACGGTGGCTCGTGCCTGTAATCCCAGCATAGTGGGAGGCTGAGGCGGGTGGATCATGAGGTTGGGAGTTCAAGACCAGCCTGGCCAATATGGTGAAATCCTGTCTCTACTAAAAATGCAAAAATTAGGTGTGGTGGCATGCAGTTGTAGTCCCAGCTACTCAGGAGGCTGAGGCAGGAGAATCGCTTGAACTCAGGAGGCAGGTTGCAGTGAGCCGAGATCGTGCCACTGCACTCCAGCCTGGGCAACTGTCTCAAGAAAAAAGAAAAAGATACATTTAACTACATACAAATTTAAAAGCAAAACCTTTTGCAAGGAAAAAATATTGCCGTAAGCAAAGTAAGAAGACAAATGGCAAACATATCACAGACAAATGGTTAAGATTCCTAATACATAAAGAGCTTCTAAAAGTAGAGGGACCCCCTAGTACATAGCAAGTGTTAAAAAATAATAATAAAAGTAGAAGAAAAGAACCAACTCAATTTAAAAACTGGATAAGAGACATGAACAAACACTTCACAGAAAAGGAAATGTAAAGGGCCCTATAACGTAAAAAGATGTTTATCCTTGATTCTAATAAGAAGAATACAAGTCGGCTGGGTGCAGTGGCTCACGCCTGTAATCCCAGCACTTTGGAAGGCCGAGGCGGGTGGATCACGAGGTCAGGAGATCGAGACCATCCTGGCTAACACGGTGAAAACCCGTCTCTACTAAAAAAAGAAAATACAAAAAAATTAGCTGGGCGTGGTGGCAGGCACCTGTAGTCCCAGCTACTCAGAAAGCTGAGGCAGGAGAATGGCATGTACCCAGGAGGCTGAGCTTGCAGTGAGCCAAGATTGCGCCACTGCACTCCAGCCTGGGCAACAGAGCGAGACTCTGCCTCAAAAAAAAAGGAGAATACAAGTCAAAATCATATTAAGGGGAGGCCAAGGCAGGAGGATAGCTTGAGGCCAAAAGTTTAAGACCAGCCTGGGCAACATGGTAAGACCCTGTCTCTCCAAAAAAGTAAACATAAAAAATTAGGCAGGCATGGTGGCGCACGTCTGTAGTTCCAGCTACTTGGAGGGCTGAGGCAGAAAGATCACTTGAGCTCAGGAGTTCAAGGTGCACTCCAGCCTGGGCAAAAGAGCAAGACCCTGTCCCAAAAACAAAAAACAAAACAAACGAAACAACTATCCTAAGGTAGCATATTATACCTATCAGATCGGCAAAAAATCCAAAAATTTGTCAATACATGTAGTTGGCAAAGCTATAGGGAAACAGGCATTCTAGTACATTGTGACTAGGAATGCAAAATGAGGCAATCTCTATGGAAGGGAATTTGACTGGCTATATCTAGCAAAGTTACATATGCATTTCCAGCAATACCACTTCTAGGAAACTATTCCAAAACATCACTGGCAAAAATATGAAAAAGTATTTGTGTAGGCTATTTATTGCAGCTCTGTTTGTCATAACAAAAGACTAGCAATAGGCCGAGCATGGTGGCTCATGCTGTAATCCTAGCACTTTGAGAGGCCAAGGCGGGCTGATTGCTTAAGCCCAGGAGTTCAAGGCCAGCCTGGGCAACATGATGAAACTCCAACTCTATTTCAAATTTTAAAAATAAATAAATAAATACTAGAAATAACCCAAATGTCTAACAACAAGGGGCTGATTGAATTAAATATGAAGTACTATGGAGCATTAAAAAAAGAATAAAGAATATCTCTACATACTGCCATGGACTGATTGACAGCACCTATTGTTAAGTAAAGAAAGGTCAAACTGTATGTCAATTGTATCTCAATGTTCATTTAAAAAAAAGAGAAGTGGAGAAATCTGGATGCTACTCTATATCTAAGAATATATACATGTATATATTTAAATTTCTAAAAATCAAAAGCAAAAATAAAAGACTATCCGCACAGTGAGTTACTGATACAATTACAGAGAGAAAAACTGTCTCAAACAACTTTAGACCACTGCAATTTGATTGCATATTCCTAGTGAGATATACCCTAAGGACAAAAAAAAAGAACTGCAAGAATAGTTTTATTGTGGAGACAAAACTGGCTCCATCTTGGATGCTAATCCACCAGGTTGTCATCTGATTAGCCCCAGTCCCAGGAATGCCTCCTCATTCCTACTTTATTTACTGTCCCTAGTGTAAGAATATATCAACCTTGATGTTATCACACAAATTATAGGCTGTGACACACATAGCATTCTAGCCTGTTCTGGACAATTGCCTTTGTCTTGCACTAAGCACATATACTTTTTCCCTATGGTATATAAGCCTTGGGTCTGAGGTAACAGTGTGAGATCTACCTGTCTTGCAGCTGCCCAAGAGTGGACTTCCGTCTGTAAGTTCCCCAGTGAAACACGCTTTAGCAACAAACTGGACTTGTCTACCTTGTTCTTTGGCTTCTCAGCTCCTTTGACCTTTGGGGGCCACATTGCATGTATGGCCCTTTCATGGAAAAGCATTATCATATTAATGGTGATAATATTGATGTTGTTATTTTAAGACTGTGTATAAGTATTGAGGAATAAAGCAAACATTGGTGGATTTGGAAACTAGAATATTTGGTTGGGAGAAAAAAACAGATGCAAGATATATGAAGTTATATAAAAACACTTAGAGCCTCTATTTGAATGGAAAGTATTAGTATAAACATTTTCGTAGATCCTAGAGCTGATAAAAAAAATTAACAAAAATAAAGAAAGTATTAGTATAAACAGACAATGAGTTTATTTTTAAAATATGTTTATATTTTCTTCCCACTAAAAGGCCCTAGAAACAAGGACCAATCCAGCAGCAACAAGCATCCCTGGCACTCTGTCATTTCCCTTCAACTGAAATCAGATCTTCTTGAAGAAAAGCTTGGCTCTCAGACTGGGAAGAGAAATGTACAAGATGTGCTTGGATATCTGGTCAAATCAGAAACTCAAAAAGCTGTCAAAGTCTCTTTGGACTGTGTCAGAAAGAGGTGAAAAGACTCCCACTTGCCAAAGACGGGACAATTTGAGCATTCATAAGACTAATAACTATAATGGACTATAGTGAACTGAAGTACATCAAATATGTTTCAATCCATGATTTCATAATGGTATCTTAAATAACTGGTCACTTGTGGAGGACTCCACGTAGCCAACTCAACAATTTGAAAACTGGTAATAAAGAGAAATCCTTTATTCTGTCTTTCCTATAGAAACCATAACAGAACCCCATGGTTGATGAAGCAATTTCTCTTACACAAGCAGTCCACCTAATAAGTGAAGAAAGGAGCTGCTGGGCAGGAGAGTGGGGTGTGGGGGAGAAAAAAGAACAAATACATAAATGAAGAAAAAAATAATAGAATTCCGGTATTACCATTTTGCAGCTCCTAATGAAATAATGGATTAGTCAATGATCACGGATGACTTAGAACATCACCAAAAGAGACGGACACAAGCAGACAGCATGTACCTCTGGGTGAATGTTCACAACATTCCCTGAGAAGGGGCCCTGCGAAAACAAACACTGAACTTCAATCTGATCAGACCTCTAGATGAAATTAGCAATTCACAAGAAGTCAGTGATCAGAGGAGTGTCTTACATAGCACCTCCAGGATAGAATCAGCAAAACCCAGACTGGAAAGCTGTACAATACAAAAAAAATCCATTTTCTCCAACAAACCTATTGCAAGAGGGGCAAAAAATGAGAGAGCTAACCTGTACATTAAAAGAGATATGAAAAACAATAATCAGGTCAGGCAAGGTACATCTGTAATCTCAGCATTTTGTCAGACCAAGGCAGGTAGATCGCTTGAACCAAGGAGTTCGAAACCAGCCTGGGCAATGTGGTAAAACCCGTCTCTATAAAAAAAAAAAAAAAAAAAAATCAGCCAGGTGTGGTGACCCATGCCCAAATCCCACTTTTGGGATTACAAATTATAATCCCAAATTTTGCATTCTGAAATCACACTTCTGGGATTATAGGTGTGAGCCACTGTGCCTGGCCTTCAATCTTGATTTAAAGTAAAAACTTATTACAAAAAAAATATGAGGCAGGGTATGGTGGCTCACACCTGCAATCCCAGCATTTTGGGAGGCTGAGGCAGGCAGATTGCTTGAGCCCAGGAGGTCAAGACCAGCTTGGGCAAGACAGGAAGATCTCTACCAAAACTACAAAAATTAGCTAGGTGTGGTGGCATGCACCTGTAGTCCCAGCTACTCAGGAGGCTGAGGTGGGAGGATCACTTGAGCCCAGGAGGCAGAGGTTGCAGTGAGCTGAGATCACACCACTGCACTCCAGCCTGGGAGAATCTGAAAAAAATCAGAGACCCCTAAAATCCAAGCTATTTTGCCACTGTTCTGAGCCTTGGAATCTGCTGTTTTCAGTAAAGACCACTTCAGAGGCCAGAACCACAGGGTTGGACCATCTCCCCCTAATTGTCTCTTTACTGATCATGACCACCTCTCCCATTCTCTCCCAGCCTCCCCTCCTACCAGCACAGAGGAGAGAACCAGGAGAGTGAAGGATTCAGCCACCCAGAATGATGTGCAGGTGGGGCGTGGTATTTCATGCCTATAATCCCAGCACTTTGGGAGGCCAAGGTGGGTAGATCACTTGAGGTCAGGAGTTCAAGACCAGCCTGGTCAACATGGTAAAACTCCATCTCTACTAAAAATATAAAAACTAGCTGAGCGTGGTGGCACGTGCCTGTAATCCCGGCTACTTGGGAGGCTGAGGCAGGAAAATCACTTGAACTAGGAAGGCGGAAGTTGCAGTGAGCTGAGATAGCACCATCGCACTCCAGCCTGGGCAACAGAGTGAGACTCTATCTCAAAAATAATAAATAAATAAATAAATAAATAAATAAATAAATAAAAACAGAATGAGGTGCAGACAAGAGGTTCCCTGGAAGTGGTTCCAATTCATACTGTTACTCATCTGGAGCATAGATTTTGGCATTATTGGGGATGTCCCCAAATGAACAAGTTCTGCTCATGTGATGTGAGTTGATGTTCCTGATCCCAACTGGGCCTGTGATTTGGAAACAGAAGTGTTTAGGATACTCCTCCAAATACCACCAGCAGCTAGAATAACTGTAAATGATGCATTGTGGGACTTTGAAAAAAGGGACACTCTGTGTCCACGACCTAGATGCTCCTAAGTCAGAAGAACTAAAAATTGGCCAATATCCCCACCTATGCCTACTATAGTCTCTCAAATCACTCAACCTTTCCTAGATTCAGTTGCTACTTCTGCAATAAGGGATAATATTTTATCTAGACCGGGAACCAGACTAGGATACCTCTTGAGGTCCCTAACTGCTTTGAGCTCTAACCTTATCGGCTACAATACAGGGAAGAACTCCTTATTTCAGAGAATAGAATAAACAGCAGGACCCAAGGAAGGGCAAGAATGGGCAAGTTAGGAAGTGTCATTGGACATATGAAGCCAAGGGCTGAACCTGGTAGGCAGACACTAATTAAACAAATGTAATACTTATTGATCTCTTACTACATGCCTGCTGCTAGGCTAGGTCCTTTGTATGCCTCATCCCATTATTACCCTCAACAATCTGTAGGTAACAACCCTCACTTCCTTCTCTGAAAGGAAACCTCACTCCGACATCTCAGGAACAGGTCTCTTACGCATTTCCTATTTCAAACACCTGGAAGTTATATGTAATAACTGAAAAGTTTCATGCAATGTGCAGCAAAGATGCTGAGGGACAGCCCAGGTCTAATGTGGAAGGTCTGAGTTCATGGGGTGGGAGGAGGTGGGGGTCAAAGACCTCCATAATACAATGAACAAAACTTCTTCCATCTTACCTTCAAGCTGCAGCCTATCTAAAAGAATTTGTCATCTTTGCAAAAGACATCCAGAAGATTCCAAGCTTCTCCAGTCAGAGCTTTGTGTTTGACAGGAGCCATGACCAGCCATTGCTCCATTCCCAGTGGCTCATCTGGCCATCTACTATCTTGGGTTTGTTTGTTTTCAGAAACTCCAGCAAGCAATACGTGAATTGCATCTCTAAACAAAGGCTTGTTCCACCTCTTGCAATTTTATAATAAATGAGTGAGGCTGAAAGTGGGGTGTATTTATTTGCAAGAAGTCACAATATAATGGGTGATTATAGAGCAATTGTTTTTTCTCTATCATCTCCTAACAAGAGTCATACCTTGAAGTTTCAATAATTACATACTGATAGTGACACACAAAAAAGAGGCATTTACATGGGAAGCAAAGATGTGAACTATATTACGTGGATTTTTTTTTAAGATGGGGTCTTACTCTGTCATCCATGGTGGAGTGTAGTGGCACGAACATGGCTCATGGCAGCCTTGACATCCCCAAGCTCAGGTGATCCTCTCACCTCAGTTTTTTAAATTAAATTAAATTTTTTTTTTAAATTTTTAGTAGAGACAGGGTTTTGTCATCTTGCCCAGGCTGGTCTCAAACTCCTGGACTCAAGCAATCTGCCTGCCTTGGCCTTCCAAAGTGCTAGGATTATAGGTGTGAGCCACATGTGGATTTTTCTGTCCCCAGTGAAGGAGCAACATTTGAACTGTTTTTACACTAATCTAGCCAAAAACAAAAAAAAAAAACAAAAAAAACTCTTTCCCTCACCAAACCACATAATTAACAATGGGGCTTAACTCTGTAGCCACAGCCATACCCAGCATTATTTCAGTGAATCAATGAAGCAATAATGGGGCACATGGCTTTATTAGTCGTCTCTGCCACCTGGCTATGGATATTCAGTATGATAAACATGTGCATCTGAAAATTCAGTGTTTCTGGTTGCTTTACTTGTCTGTGAAGACCCCTGACATGTAGGGACATGTAGTTTTGCTGAGGCTCAGACACAAGTGGCACTGCCTGGCTGGGCATGGTTGAGTGAGTATGGATGAAAGCTGACAACCCAGCTTCCCCAAGCGGCTCTGTGTTTCTCAGCAGGTGGTCTCATAGGCAGAAACCTATGGGAAACACCTTTTTTTTTTTTTTTGAGACGGAGTCTTGCTCTGTAGCCCAGGCTGGAGTGCAGTGGCATGATCTCGGCTCACTGCAAGCTCCGCCTCCCGGGTTCACGCCATTCTCCTGCCTCAGCCTCCTGAGTAGCTGGGACTATAGGCGCCCACCACCACGCCCGGCTAATTTTTTGTATTTTTAGTAGAGGCGGGGTTTCACCGTGTTAGCCAAGATGGTCTCGATCTCCTGACCTCGTGATCCGCCCGCCTCGGCCTCCCAAAGTGCGGGAAACACCTTTTTTAAAAAACCTTGTTTCTTTGTGAAAATCGCCTCCCAATAAAGCCACTTGCTTACACAGGTAATAGAAGCAATGAAAATGTCTGGCCAGGCATGGTGGCTCACACCTGTAATCCCAGTACTTTGGGAGGCCGAGGTCAGGAGTTTGAGACCAGCCTGCCAAATATGGTGAAACCCTGTCTCTACTAAAAACACAAAAATTAGCCGGGCATGGTGGCGGGCGCCTGTAATCCCAGCTACTCAGAAGGCTGAGGCAGGAGAATCACTTGAACCTGGGAGGCGGAGGTTGCAGTGAGCCGAGATCGCACCATTACACTCCAGCATGGGCAACAAGAGCAAAACTCAGTCTCAAAAAAAAAAAAAAGAAGTAATGAAAATGTGAAGTGAAGAGATCCAAGAAAGTGACAGTTTTTAGGAATTGTAAATTGGGGTAAAGACTGGAATTTTTATCTCAATGATAGTTCAGCTCTATGAATCCAGCATAAATGCAGACATTTCTTAAAAGACTAGAGAAATGATTTCAGGAAATGTGTCCGGCTAGCTCAAACATTTCTCACAGAGTAAGACACAAAACTTAAGTGAAAGTAGGAACGTCAGATAACTTGTGGTAAGAGAGTACAAACAGGAAGCAGCAGCATCTCGAAGTAAATATTATTGAATCAGGCCTAGAAGACCTGGGGAAGTATTTATGTATCAACTAATTGGAAGATTTACAAAGCTCTCTGGTGTCTTTGGTAGAGGTCAAGAAAGGGTCGGCTCTCCTTCCTGCAAGCAGGCCGGTGGGATCACTGCACAGCAGCCTCCCTCTCCTTTCAAGATCCCTCATCTAACCCCACACCAGTGGATTTTGGGGGTTGAAAGATTCTGGGCTGGGCACGGTGGCTGATGTCTGTAGTCCCAGCACTTTGGGAGGCTGAGGCAGGAGGATCACTTGAGCCCAGGAGTTCAAGACCAGCCTGGGCAACATGGCAAGACCTTGTCTCTATAAAAAATTTTTTAAAAAATTAGCCAGGCATGGTGGTGTGAGCCTGTGGCCCCAATTACTCAGGAGGCTGAAGTGGGAAGATTGCTTGAGCCTGGGAGGTAAAGGCTGCAGTGAGCCAAGATCGCACCATTACACTACAGCCTGGGTGACAGAGTGAGATCCTCTCTAAATAATAAATAAAGACTCTGGGGCCGGGCACAGTGGCTCACGCCTGTAATCCCAGCACTTTGGGAGGCTGAGGTGGGTAGCTCACGAGGTCAAGAGTTCGAGACCAGCCTGGCCAACATGGTGAAACCCCATCTCTACTAAAAATACAAAAATTAGCTGGGTGTGGTGGCACGTGCCTGTAATCCCAGCTACTCAGGAGGCTGAGGCAGGAGAATCGCTTGAACCCGGGAGGCAAAGGTTGTAGTGAGCTGAGATCACGCCATTGCACTTCAGCGGGGGTGACACAAAAAGACTCCATCTCAAAAAAAATAAATAAATAAATAAAATATAAAGGCTCTGAATTCCCCAGAACAAGACTGTCTTGTGGTTAAGATGAGATGTAGGGGTGGGGTTGGTAAAAGCAGTCAGCATGCCAAGCATAGAGCCCCTCTCCAACAGGAAAGTCTTCAGACTCATTTCCAAGACCTCATCCTCTCTCTATATAGATATTATCTAGTGCTGCATGCATGTCCTCCCCTCCATTCCTACTTGATTTATTATTTTACTCTTGTTTAATGATATCCAGACTTATATATCTTTTCTTGTAACTATCCAAGTCCCTTTGGATATAAGTTTGGTGTACATAAATAACAATAGTGGGGCCAGGCACGGTGGCTCACGCCTGTAATCCCAGCACTTTGGGAGGCCGAGGCGGGCAGATCACAAGGTCAGGAGATCGAGACCACCCTGGCTAACACAGCGAAACCCCGTCTCTACTAAAAATACAAAAAATCAGCAGGGCGTGGTGGTGGGCGCCTGTAGTCCCAGCTGCTTGGGAGGCTGAGGCAGGAGAATGGCGTGAACCCAAGAGGCGGAGCTTGCAGTGAGCCAAGATAGCGCCACTGCACTCCAGCCTGGGCTACAGAGCGAGACTCTGTCTCAAAAAATAATAATAATAATTTTTTAAAAAATAACAATAGTAGTTACCAAGTATTGACTGTAATATACCAAACAATGTATATACATTGTCTTTTATCCTCATGATGCTTGGAAATAGAATTTACAAGAAACAGAGGCACAGGAAAGGGAGGCAACTCATTCACTTTCTCACAGCTAGTAAGTGGTGGACTCAGGGTTCAAATCCAAGTAGGAAAGAATCTATGTCTGACTCGTTCTCTTAGTAAGTTGTCTTTAATGGTGTTAATCTCATTCACATTCCTCTCTCACCTACTACTAGTTACGCAGTTTTACAAAAGCTGTTTCCTAAGCTGAGCTAAAGGAAGGTTAACTACAAACACACCTGCGTGCACGCACACACCCTTTATTCAGCTAGATTACTTCATCCTTTCAACCAAAGGAATTGGTGCCTCTTCCATGCCAGACACTGGCATGGTAAACATGTCAGCCATGGCCCCTGCCTTTCTGGAGCTTCTATTTTCACTATCACTAATCCCCAGGTAGATCTTAAACAATACCTTCTTTAGTAGGCATTCCTTGTCACCCCAGACTAAATTAGATGATCTCATTATACACCACCATGCTTTTCTTTCACAACACCCAACACCCTGTAATTACTTGCTCAATGTCTTTCTTCTTGGGCCGGGTTCGAAGGCTCATGCCTGTAGTCCCTCCACTCTGGGAGGCCGAGGTGGGTGGATCACCTGAGGTCAGGAGTTCGAGACCAGCCTGGCCAACATGATAAAACCCCCATCTCTACTAAAAATACAAAAAATTAGCCAGGAGTGATGGCAGGCACCTGTAATCCCAGCTACTCAAGAGGCCTGAGGCAGGATAATTGCTTGAACTTGGGAGGCGGAGGTTGCAGTGAGTCGAGATCACACCACTGCACTCCAGCCTGGGCAACAAGAGCAAAACTCCGTCTCAAAAAAATAAAAATAAAAAAGTCTTTCTTCTCATTGTCCTGTGACCTCCATGAGGATGAGACAGGCTGTCCTGTTCGCTGCTATAGCCAATATCTTGTGTAGCACCTGGCACCTAAGGGAAAATTCATAAATGTTTGTTGAATGAATGGATGTGAACAAGCAGTAGGAACAGACTTTCTCAAAGGTTAGGGAAGATGGTGCAGGGTTGGTGACTAACCCATATTTAGCCGATATCAGTTTCCGTGCCACTAAGTTCTAACCTCTGCTTAATAGGAACCAGCAGCCTCTGAGTTTAAGCCTCCCTCCATTGCACACACATTCCAGTGTCTGCCTTGCTAAAGAGCTCTGCCAGGCTCAGCCCAAGAGCTGTACCTGTGGAAGGGACTAATTAATCCTAAATGTCACATTGGTCTCATAGCTCTTGCCCTTTGCATGCACACCCAATCTGGGTATCTCTTTAATCACAATCTCTAGCCCTGGATTGAACCTCAAGAGAGTCAACAATACCTGGAACAAATGACCACATCCCCGCTCCATCCCCCACTGTGTTGGGGTTACCTGGTCAAGTGTCTTTCCCACTGTACTCTGTAGGAGGAGGTCACACACCTGGGAATAAGAGTGATCTCTGAAAGAGATGGCCATTCAGGTATTAGGCAGGCATAGGTGAGGTGGGTCATCAGATAGGGACCTGGAACTCAGAAGGGAGCCTTTCACAGGAGGGGTGGGAACCTCCATGTGTCTTTAACCTTCTCTACTCAGACTCAGGGAGTCGCCATGGGAGGGAGCCAGGAAAGGGCAACTCCTGCAGTTGCCTTCGATGACTCCGATTCTGGTTACCTGCTGCTCAGTCCTTCACTTTCTCTTTCCTTAGCTCTTGGCCTTTAGGGAAGTCCTGTTTTAACAACACTGTTCCAGGTGTCTGCAGTGCTGATGGCCTCAGCTGTACTTGTTCATAGACATTAAGGGACAGAAAAACCTCTGGGGACAGGGTAGGGCTGCAACAACCAGCTTCTGCTCCCCAGGGAGATGCTCCCATCACAAAAGATGTACCACTTATTTTGTTGCAGGAGGCTGCTGTTTCTTTGCAGCATCATTTTGGTTGTTTTTGAGATGGGGTCTCACTCTGTTGCCCAAGCTGGAGTACAGTGGCATGATCATGGCTCACTGCAGCCTCAAACCCCTGGGGCAATCCTCCCACCTCAGCCTCCCAAGTAGCTGGGACTACAGGTGCTTATCAACACACCTGGCTAATTTTTGTATTTTTTGTAGAGATGGGGGTTGTGGCCCAGGCTGGTCTCAAACTCCTAGGCTCAAGTCATCTGCCTGCCTCAGCCTCCCACAGTGCTGGGATTACAGGCGTGGGCCACTGAGCTCAACCTTTTGGCAGCATCTACACAAGCTGTGGAAGGCCTCTGATTCCAGGCCTCAGATGGAGTGCCCCAAAGTGGCATGAGACTCAGCTCTGCAGATTTTTTCCCTGGGGCTTAGAGTTGTTCCGCTCTTCACAGACCCCAGCCTAGGCCAGATGGCATAACCCTACCTCTACAAAAAAACCACAAAAATTAGCCAGGTGTGTTGGTGAGCACCTGTAGTCCCAGCTACTCGGGAGACTGAGGTGGGAGGATTGCTTCTGCCTTAGAAGTCTGGGGACCTTGCCAGAGGAAGGTCACCACCTGGCAGGCAAAGGGATTCCTACTGAAACCCCAGGGTCAGGAATCTGGTCCACAAACTGCTTTTCATCCCAAGACCTCAGGCTCAAAGTCAAAGTTCCCCTCTTCTGTGTTGTGCAGCACCACCCCCACCACACTCCCACCAATCCAGGGCACTTTTCTAGTTTCTTCATGAATTAGATCTCCCTTTTCTTGATCTGAAAGAAAAGGACCCTACTAACAAGCCAGAACTCCTCCCAGCAAAATTCCTGGGATTAATAACATTGGTACTTACTTTGTTCATGTGTGAATAATCAATATTCTCCAGCCTCTTTTCTGTCTCCTTTGTGCCCACACTTTCCAATAGATAATATCTGTCTTCCCTCAGTCTGCAGCTGAAACTCTGTGACTGCTGGGGGCAGGCCCTGTTCTCTTCAGCTCTCACTCTGGGCCCCAAGGTTAGTGCTCTGGGCCAGGCACGGTGGCTCACACCTGTAATCCCAGCACTCTGGGAGGCCGAGTCTGGTGGATCACTTGAGGCCAGGAGTTCAAGACTAGCCTGGTCAACATTGCGAAACCCTGTCTCTACTAAAACTATGAAAATTGCCAGGCATGGTGGCATGTGCCTGTAATCCCAGCTACTCGGGCAGGAGAATTGCTTAAACCTGGGAGGCAGAGGTTGCAGTGAGCCAAGATCACGCCACAGCATTCCAGCCTGAGCGACAGAGCGAGACTCTGTCTCAAAAAAAAAAAAAAAAAGAAAGAAAGACAGTGATGTGTTAGCAAACCAGCTTGTGGGGAAGATGGGGATCCCTGATTTGTAGCAGTTATCAGTTTCCGTGGTGTAGATACTTCCTCCCATGACCAATTTCCAACCACTGACAGTTTAACAACCAGCTTGCAAATTTCCTGAATATTTAACATTCCCACTAGCAGGTCTGAGCTGGCTCCAGCACACCACTGGTTCAGGGGAATCACTGGAGCTTCCCTGGGACCCAGGATGTCTTGACAAAATGAGTAACAGATCACATGGAAGTGAAGGGAGAGAGGGTACCTCACACATCATTTCTGCCCGCTGGCTCCCCTGGCTCAGGGTACTGGAAAGAGTACGGACTCTAGAAAAGCTCTAGGTTCAAGTCCTTGTGTGACTGCAAGTTTCAGCATCCAACTCTGCAAAATAGGATTGATAAAACCAACCCACAGGATTACTTTGAAGATAAAATTAGATACCTAGATTAAATACCTAATAAATACATGGAGCAAGCTCTCAATATATATTTTATTTTGCCCCAACTCTGTCCTAATTTTCTTATAGTTCAAAGAATTCTTTTCCAAAGGACCCAACAGCAGAAGCTCAAATGCAACACTGTCAAAGAGGGGACACGTAAGTTTACCCAATCCACCCCAGTGTGAGCTTTAACTTTGGACCCCTTCAAGGAGCACAGCTCTTTTCTGCTTCAAGACTCTCCTTTGTCCTCATTCCAAGAGATGAGTTCATCAAAATTTTCTGGGGTTCATGCCACATGGCTTCATTCTCCTCTGATATGGCAAGCTGCACCCAGAATCAGAAACCACACTTCAAAAAGCATGTCAGGGCCAGAGCAAGGGCATCGGCTGCCCCAAGGCTGCCCTTTGTACAGGGCAAAGCACATAAAGCTTTCCACATGCCCCAAATGCCTCCCACATCAGACAAGGTCCTATAATCAATGGTTACACCAAACACTCATGGGGATTTATGGTACAATTTTGCAGCAGGAGGTTGTGGTCAGAGATTTAGAAGAACTTTCCAACTATAAAACCACCCTAGAAGGAAGTGGAATCTTTGACTCTGTGGCCGGAGTGGGGGAGGAGTCAAAAACAGAAGGGACACGAGGCTCCCTAGATTTCGGTTTTGCTGCTCACAAACAATGAAATGATTGGGATCATACAGCAGAGAAAGCAAATGAAACTTTGGAGAAATATGGTTTCTTTTTATTTTTTATTTTTATTTTTATTTATTTTATTTTTTATTTTTTTTTATTATTTTTTTTGAGATGGAGTCTCACTCTTTTGCCCAGGCTGGAGTGAAGTGGCGTGATCTCGGCCCACTGCAACCTCTGCCCCCGGGTTCAAGCGATTCCCTGCCTCAGCCTCCCGAGTAGCTGGGATTACAGGTGCTCGCTACCACGCCCGGCTAATTTTTGTATTTTTAGTAGAGACAGGGTTTCAGCATGTGGCCAGGCTGGTCTTGAACTCCTGCCCTCAGGTATTCCACCCACCTCAGCCTCCCAAAGTGTTAGGATTACAGGCGTAAGCCACCACCCCGCGGCCTGAGAAATATGGTTTCTTGTGACAAAGAGCTTTTGGTAACTCAGGAAATTTTCAGAAACTTTGAAGTATTATACAAAAACTCTTAATTAAAATTAGATGAGAAGGCCGGGCGCAGTGGCTCACGCCTGTAATCCCAACACTTTGGGAGGCAGAGGCAGGCGTATCATGAGGTCAAGAGATCGAGACCATCCTGGCCAACATGGTGAAACCCTGTCTACTAAAAACACAAGTTAGCTGGGCGTGGTGGTGCGTGCCTGTAGTCCCAGCTACTCAGGAGGCTGAGGCAGGAGAATCGCTTCAACCAGGGAGGTGGAGGTTGCAGTGAGCTGAGATCACGCCACTGCACTCCAGCCTGACGACAAGACTCCATCTCAAAAAAAAAAAAAAAAAAAAGAGAGAGAATTAGATGAGAAGATCTGGGTTTGAGCCATATCTGGCCACTTTCCAACTGACTGACCTATGCAAGTTATTTAACCACGCTGAGTCTCAGTCACTCATATGTTCACTCACTCAGGCTATATTTATTGAGCATCTAGCATGTGTCTTGCATGGGGCTAAGAGAATCCTAGGAAGATGATGGTGAGCAAAACCGGGCACAGTCCTTTTTCTTTTCTTTCCTTTTCTTTTTTAAGTAGAGACGGGGTCTCACTCTAATGCCCAGGCTGGTCTCGAACTCCAGGGCTCAAGTGATCCTTCCACCTTGGCCTCCCAAAGTGCTAGGATTACAGGCAAAGCAACCTTGCCAGGCCCATGGTCCTTTTCTTACGAAGCTGAAAATTTATTCCTCCGTAACAAGGCATATAATGCTGGGACCACTGGATATGCACATGCAAAAGAATGAAGTTGGACCCTTACCTCATACCATAGACAAAAATTTATTCAAAATAGATCAAAGACCTACATGTAAGAGATAAAACTATTAAATTCTTAGAAGAAAACACAGATGTAAATCTTTGTGACCATAGACTAGGCAGTGGTTTCTTAGCTATGACACAGTGCACAAGCAGGAAAAAAAAATAGATAAATTGGACTTCAAAATTTAAAACTTTTGTGCTTCAAAGGACATTAAGAAAATAGGCTGGGCATGGTGGCCCATGCCTGTAGCCCTAGCACTTTGGGAGGCCAAGCCAGGAGGATTGCTTGAGCCCAGGAGTTCGAGATCAGCCTAGGCAACAAAGAGAGACTCTGCCGCTATTAAAAAAAAAAAAAAAGAAAGAAAGAAAGAAATAAGGAAAGTAAAAAAGACCCATAGAATGGGATAAAATATTTGTAAATTATGTATCAGTTAAGAGACTTATATTTAGAATTTATAATAAACTCTTACAACTCAATAATAAAAAGACAACCCAATTTAAAAATATGCAAAGGATCTGAATAAACATTTCTCCAAAGGTATACAAATGACCAATAAGCACATGAGAAGATGTTCAGGCCAGGCGCGGTGACTCAGCACTTTGGGAGGCCGAGGTGGGCGGATCACTTGAGGTCAGGAGTTTGAGACCAGCCAGGCCAACATGCTGAAACTGTGTCTCTACTAAAAATGTAAAAAATCAGCCAGGAGTGGTGGTGCACACCTGTAGTCCCAGCTACTCAGGAAGCTGAGGCAGGAGAATCGCTTGAACCCAGGAGGCAGAAGTTGCAGTGAGCTGAGATCATGCCATTGAATTCCAGCCTGGGCAACAGAGCGAGACTCTGTCTCAAAAAATTAAAAAAAAAAAAAAAAGATATTCAACATAATTAACCACCAAGAAAATGCAAATCTAAACCACCATGAAATACCACTTCACACCCACTAAGATGGCTAGAATCAAAAAGACAGACTGGAGAAACTGGAACCTTCATACACTGCTGGTGAGAATGTCAAATGGCTCAGCAACATTGGAAAGCAGTTCTCTAAAGTGGAACATAAAGTTAATGACCTCGAAATTCCACTCCTAAGTGTATACCAAAGAGAAAATGGATGTCCATACAAAATCTTATACATGAATGTTCACACTAGCATTATTCATAATAGCTAAAATTTGGAAACAGTATAAATGTCCATCAACTGATGAATGTATAAATAAAATATGGTATATCCACACAATGAAATAGTATTCAACAATAAGAAGAAAGTACTGATTCATGCTACAACACTGAAAACACTATGCTAAGTGAAAGAAGCCAGACAAAAAATGCCACATATTGTATGATTGTTCATATGAAATGTCCAGCGTAGGCAAATCTATAGAGACAAAAAGTAGATTAGTGGTTGCTTAAGGCTGGGAAGGGGAGAGATTGGGGGTAAAACCGGAAATGACTGCTAATGAGCATGGGACGTCTTTGAGTGTGATGAAAATGTTCTAAAATTGTGGTGATGGTTGCACAACTCTGTGAATATACTAAAAACCACTTCTGCCAGGCGCGGCGGCTCACGACTGTAATCTCAGCACTTTGGGAGGCCGAGGTGGGTGGATCACGAGGTGAGGAGTTCAAGACCAGCCTGGCCAAGATGGTGAAACCCCATCTCTACTAAAAATACAAAAATTAGCCGGGCACAGTGGCAGGAGCCTATAATCCTAGCTACTCGGGTCCGAGCAGGAGTATCGCTTGAACCAGGGCGGCAGAGGTAGCAGTGAGCCAAGATCGAGCCACTGCACTCCAACCTGGGCAATAGAGTGAGACTCTGTCTCAAAAAAAAGAAAAAAAAATTTCATTGTACATTTTTTAAGGGTGGATTTTTTTTTTTTTTTTGAGATGGCGTCTCACTCTGTACCCCCCAGGATGGAGTGCAGTGGCATGATCTCGGCTCACCGCACTGCAACCTCCGCCTCTTAAAAGGTGAATTATATAGTATATGAATTGTATCTCAATATAAATGTTATTAAAAATAACGGCATAATTTGAGCAGATATTTGTATACCCACATTCACAGCAGCATCATTCACAATAGCCAAAAGGTGGAAGCCATCCAAGTGTCCATCAATAGATGAATGAATAAGCAAAATGTGGCCAGGCGTGGTAGCACACACCTGTAATCCCAGCACTTTGGGAGGCTGAGGTGGGAGGATTGCTTGAACCTAGGAGTTCGAGACCAGCCTGGGCAACTTGGTGAGACCTCATCTCTACCAAAAATACAAAAATTAGCCAGGCATGGTGGTGCATACCTGTAGTCCCAGCTACTCAGGTGGCTAAGGTGGTGAGAGGTTGGCTTGAGCCAGGGAGACTAAGGTTGCAGTGGGCTGAGATCGCACCACTGCATTCCAGCCTGGGCAACAGAAGGAGACTCTGGCTCCACCCAAAAAAAAAAAAAAAAAAAAGTTGTATATATATATATATATATATACATATAATGGAATATTTTTTTAAAAAGAAAATCCTGATATGCGTAACAATGTGGATAAACCTTGAAGACATCATGCTAAGTGAAATCACGTGAAAAGCCAAAGTCAATCACGGTCGGGTGCAGTGCCTCATGCCTGTAATCCTAGCACTTTGGGAGGCCGAGGCGGGTGGATCACCTGAGGTCAGGAGTTTGAGACCAGCCTGACCAACATGGAGAAACCCCGGCTCCACCAAAAATACAAAAAATTAGCCGAGTGTGTTGATGCATTCCTATAATCCCAGCTACTCGGGAGGCTGAGGCAGGAGAATCGCTTGAACCTGGGAGGCGAAGGTTGCGGTGAGCCAAGATTGCGCCATTGCACTCCAGCCTGGGCAACAACAAAAGTCTGTCTCAAAAAAAAAAAAAAAAAAAAAAAAGCCAATCACAAGAGGAAAAATATTTTATGATTCCACCTTTTTTTTTTTTTTAGACAGAGTTTTGCTCTGTCACCCAGGCTGGAGTGATGTCAGCTCACCGCAACCTCGCCTCCTGGGTTCAAGCGATTCTTCTGCCTCAGCTTCTCAAGTAGCTGGGATTACAGGCACCCACCACCACGCCCAGCTAATTTTTGTATTTTAAGTAGAGATGGGGTTTCGCAATGTTGGCCAGGCTGGTCTTGAATTCCTGACCTCAGGTAATCCACCCACTTCAGCCTCCCAAAGTGCTGGGATTACACTCGTGAGCCACCGTGCCCGGCCAATTCCACTTTTTTTAAGACAGAGTCTTGCTGGAGTGCAGTGGCATGAGCTTGGCTCACTGCAACCTCTGCCTCCCGAGTTCAAGCAATTCTTGTGCCTCAGCCTCCCAAGTAGCTGGGATTACAGGCACACGGCACCATGCCCAGTTAATTTTTGTATTTTTAGTAGAGACGGGGTTTTGCCATGTTAGACAGGCTGGTCTCGAACTCCTGACCTCAAGTGATCCATCAGACTTGGTCTCCCAAAGTGCTGGGATTACATGAGTGACCCATCGTGCCCAGCCTATTATTCCACTTATAAAAGGTACCTACATCCTGGCCAACATGGTGAAACCCCGTCTCTACTAAAAATACAAAAATTAGCTGGGCGTGATGGCATGTTCCTGTAATCCCAGCTACTCGGGAGGCTGAGGCAGAAGAATCGCTAGAACCCGGGAGGCGGAGGTTGCAGTGAGCCGGGATTGTGCCACAGCACTCCGGCTTGGCGACAGAGAAAGACTCAGTCTCAAAAAAATAAATAAATAAAAAATAAAAGTCATCTAAAGTGGTTACATTCTACAGAAAGTAGAATGGTGGTTGCCAGGGCTAAGGAAAGCGGGGAATGGGAAGGTATTGTTTGCTGAGTGGAGTTTCAGTGGGAGAAGATGAAAAAGTTCTGAATGTGGCTGATGGTGATGGTTGCACAATCATGTGGACGTGCCTAATGCCACCGAACTGTATGTTTACAAGCAGTTAAAATGCTAAATTCTATGTCTATTTTACTACAATTTTCAAAATAAAGGCATAATAATAGCTCTTACCTCACAGAGTGATTGTAAGAATGAATAAGATGAATATTAGCTGAAGGAATGGCTAAAATGAGTAATAACTTTTATGAGCCTGGCCTGGAGAGCAGGGTTGGGAATGAGACAGGGAGTGGTGGAGGGACAATTTAACTTTCTACCTTAACACATTTACCTATTGTTTAGGTTTTCCCCCAACTGTTATATAACTCAACAAAGTATAGACATGGCGGGAGGGCTGCTTACATTCTCAAGTTATTGATTTGTTCAAGTCTCAGTGTCCACAGAAAAGTGCATGAGTTTTGGGATCAACATTCTATCCTTGGCCAGTATTTGACCTTCTGTGTTTGTATCTTTATGTGTATCTTTCCCCAGATTTCTTTAGCTTTGCTTACCTTACTTACTCCTCATCCACCCCCAATTGACTTGAGTCTTAGTCACAAAGATCTTCAATCTCCCTGTCTGATCACTAGATCTTCCCCTCTCATCTGAGAAAGGCCCCAGACTCAGATAGAAGGGCTCCCTGTCTCTCTGACCCAGTGTCCCCTGAATGCCTCTTCCCCATTTTTACCTGACTTTATACAGTGAAATCTTCCCTGAGAGCTGACTTTTCAGTTCCTCACTTTGCAAATCGCAAGACCCACTCACCCAGGAGGCCGGAGATGGCTCAGAGCCCAGACAGCCGGAAGTCTGTTTCCTGGGCCGGGGAATGCTGGCAGAAATCCAGATAACTGACGTCACCTGGTCCAGATGGCGGAAGCCATTGCCCAACCATAGGAAATAGATGCCAACACACACTTCTCTATGACTGTCTCCCTCAATCCAGAAAAGCATTTTCCTAGAGAGGAGGCAGCTCAGTGGTAGTGGAAAGTGGCCTGGCCTTCTAACCATGTGATGTGTTGAGTATGAGGCTGGCTGCAGTGTCAGCTGACAGATAACGTGAGAGCGGAGCACTGGACTCCAAGTCAGAAAACGTAAGTCTGAGTAGGAGAGCGGCCACCTAACTTCTGACCTTTGACAAATCACTGGATTTCCTTCAACTGGCTTTTTTAAAGCTATGAATAATAATACCTCACAGAAGCTATTATTGCAAGGCTGGAATGAGGTCATCTGTATAAAAGATTTCATAAGCTTGAAGCAGGATGCCAATGCAAAATTCTGCCTCTGTGAGAGGCTTCCTGGGAGAAGCAGATCCCGGGGGGCAGAATTGAGAGTGATTACAGGCTGATCCCAGAGCCAGGCAGCTGGCACTGTGTGAAAGCGGGCTTGCCACTGCCTAGCTCTGCAATTGAGATGCATAACAGCCTCTCTGTGCCCAGTTACTCAGTCAAAATGAGGATAAGAATGCCCATGTCCGGCCAGGTGTGGTGGCTCACACCTGTAATCCCAGGACTTTGGGAGGCTGAGGCAGGCAGATCACCAGGTCAAGAGATCAAGACCATCCTGGCCAACATGGTGAAAACCCGTCTCTACTAAAAACACAAAAATTAATTGGGCATGGTGGCACATGCCTATAGTCCCAGCTACTCAGGAGGCTGAGGCAGAAGAATTGCTTGAACCTGGAAGGCAGAGGTTGCAGTGAGCCAAGATCGCACCTCTGCACTGCAGCCTGGTGACAGAGCAAGACTCTGTCTCAAAAAAAAAAGAATGCTCATGTCACAGGATGGTCTTGGGGGATAGGGGGACAGTAAGTGAGTTACTCCACATAGAGCACATAGCACAATGCTCAGCATGTGACAGCACTCACTGTTGAGTAATAATTTTAAAAAAAAGAATCAGGCTGGTGGGACCAGGAGAAAGCAAAGAAATGAGGCAAATGTCCCAAGACATATGGCCCTCCTGCTCAGATAATGTACATAACTCACAAACTTTTGCTTACCATCAAACACCTCAATTTATCAAACACCCTGGCTGACAAAAAAAAAATGCAAGTTACCTCCCTGCTACCCTGGCGTAATCAGTACTGCACATAACACTCTACAGCCTAAGAGCCATCCTACGAAATCCCCAACAAGCCTTTGTTTCCTTGCAGTCAGCTCCTCTTCTGCTGGCCTGCCCGTTGCTCTCCTGCCCATTGCTCTCCTGTTTTTCTACTTTCTCTAATAAATTTGCCTTTCTCTACCTACAAATGTCTTGGTAAATTCTCTTACCCCTGAGCCGCCAGCCCAGATAGCTGTTGCTCCCCTGAAACATTTTGGTGGCCCATACAGGGAACTCTCCCTCTCCATACAGGGACTCTCTCTCCTTTCCCTTTCCCAACTCAGGACCCTCGAAGGACAGCATCTAAGCACAAAGACAATTGCAGGTCTCTGGCCAGAGCTACACTCCAGTGAGACCGAAAGGTGTCTGTCTATGTGGAAGCATCTGATCACCATCGTCCGGTTTGGGTGAGTGATCTGAGGTTTTTTTCTTTTTTCAGTCTTTCAGCGACCAGCTTCTAGTATCTCTCTGGCAATCGAAGGTAACTGGCCAGGGCCACTCTCCAGTGTTGCCTCAAGGCCCAGAGTGAACAGGGCTAGCTGCCCTGCCCGGAAGGGAGAAAAGCTGTTTCTCATCTTCTTTGATTGCAAGTCCCTCATCCCTATATGTGACGCAATTGACAGCAGAAGCTTGTTCAGGGCAAACTCACACATGTTTTAGGTAACTCAAACCCTCTCTTTCTCACTCTAAATTCACCTATGGAGTCAGCCAGCCATCCTGTTCTGGGCCTTGCTAAATCAGGTGATGTCAGACAGCCTCAGAACGGTGAATCTTCTCTTACCCACCCCATATCCTGGGCCAACACCAGGTAGAGATCTTTCTTTACCCTTCTTTTTCCTCGTACCTGGGCTGATCACCCACCATAAGTGAGTGCCTGGACTGGCCATCCAGCATGAGGCCCCTGAGCGGCCAGGAGGTCTTTTCTAACTGGTGGGATGCCACCTTCGGAAAGTGCACCCAAGTCCCTCTGTGATGTAAGTGGAACCCTCTCTTCATCTCAGTGAGATGCCCCCCAAGAAAAGTGCAGTTCATGTCCCTGATTGACACTGCCCCTGAGCGGCGTGTTTTCCAGTCCCACCATGGAACAAACCCCTCCGTTCCTGCAAACTCACCTCTAGGCTGTAAAGAATTGTGACAAATTCTACCCCCAAACTCTCAAAAAGAAACATCTAATTTTCTTGTATAACACAGCATGACCCCTATGCAGAAAAGTATCAAATTAGCCTCCTCAGTCTTTATAACCAAGAACAAAATAAGGAGGACAAGACTAAGAAAAAAACAAACACGGAGACAAAAGGCAGGCTCAACTGTTGCCTGCTTTACAAGCCCCAGCTCCTACTCAGATAACAGAACTCACAAACTTCCTGCTTATCAAACACTTCAACTTTCCAGACATCCCAGCTGACAAAAAAATGCAAGTTACCTCCCTGCTACCCTGGCGTTTTCCTAATTACTGTAATAAATCTGCCTTTCTCTACCTACAACTGCCTTGGTAATTTTTTTTTTTTTCTTTTTTGAGATGGAGTCTCACTCTGTCACCCAGGCTGGAGTGCCGTGGCGCAATCTCGGCTCACTGCAAGCTCCGCCTCCCAGGTTCAAGCAATTCTCCTGCCTCAGCCTCCCGAGTAGCTGAGATTAGATTACAGGCACCCGCCACCGCGCCCAGCTAACTTTTGTATTTTTAGTAGAGACAGAGTTTTACCATGTTGGCCAGGCTGGTCTCAAACTCCTGACCTTAGGTGATCCGCCCGCCTCGGCCTCCCAAAGTGCTGGGATTATGGGCGTAAGCCACCACGCCCGGCCGGTAAATTCTTTTACCCCAACGCCACCAGCGCAGATAGCCATTACTTCCCTGAGACGCTGATGAAGCAGTGGCTAGGATGATTCTTCCAGAGGCCATCCTGTCCACTTGCAGGCCCTGGGCTGGGTGGGTATTCAGCCTAATCCCCAGAGACCTCATGCAAAGAAATGCTGCCCCAACCCACTGTCCACAAGGCAGGCGGAGCAATTTAGCTAAAAATCTGACCATGTCACTTCCCCACATAACAGCCCAAATATCCCCGAGCCCATCCACTTAAAGACCAACATCTTAACATTTGAGTCTCTGTGATAGGCCCCTGAATCCCTCTGCAGCCTCATCTCCTGCTGCCCACAGCCTCTCATCAATGCTCCAGCAACCCCAAACTACCTGCAGCTACCTGGCTCCTATTGCCCCTCTGCCCAACGTGGTCCCTCTTTCTCCTCACAAACCTTGCCATTGCTAACTCCTAGTTATCCTTCAAGACACTCAGGCTCAAATTTTCCAGAAAGCGCCTTTGCAGGGCCTGCTTCCCCTTGTCCTCCCTTAATTCCTCCTGGCACTTCCATCATTGCACAAGCCAGATTGAATCCCAACTGTTCATGTGTCTGTTTCACACCAGTCTAGGGGCTCCTTGAAGGCAGAGGCCAGCACTCGGTCTTGCTTGCCTCTGTAAACCCAGCCCAAGCACAATGTCAGGCACAGAGTAGGCGCTCAGTAAACTGAGTGGAAAGACTGATAAATGCACACTCAGAAGCTCTATTTGCCAAAGTTTGTTTGTTCATTTGTCTTAAGGGAAAATGTTTGCCTGGGGTTGGGGCCAACAATTCCAAGAAATACAGTTTCCCTTTGCCTCAGTGGTTTTTCCTTTTGTTTTCTTTTGTTTTTCTGAGAATCACCTCTTTCTATGCCTCAAACATCCCCTATATCTGTTTTGTTTTGTTTTGTTTTGTTTTGTTTTGTTTTTATTTTATTTTTTTTGAGACAGAATCTCACTCTGTGGCCCAGGCTGGAGTGCAGTGGCGCAATCTCAGCTCACTGCAACCTCCACTTCCCAGTTCCAAGCGATCCTCATGCCTCAGCCAACCAAGTAGCTAGGATTACAGGCCTGCACCACCAAGCCCAACTAATTTTTGTATTTTTAGTAGAGACGGGGTTTCAGCATGTTGGCCAGGCTGGTCTTGCACTCCTGACCTCAGGTGATCCATCTGACTGGGCCTCCCAAAGTGCTGGGATTATAGGCGTGAGCCACCCTGCCTGGCCCCTCTGTACCTCTATCTTCCCTGTTTTTATGCTTTGTCACGCCTTCTTTATCACTTTGTTTCTTTTCCTTTCCTCTGTATTACATTTCTGTACCTTTGTTGCTTTATATCCTTTCTTCTTCCTTTTTCTTTTGTGGTTGAGTGGCTCTCTGTTCTATTGCCCTTTAGCCAGGGTTAGAAGCTGGTAAGAACATTCCTGGGGGCCAGGTGCGGTGGCTTACGCCTGTAATCCAGCACTCTGGCAGGCCAAGGCAGGGGCATCACTTGAGCCCAGTAGTTCAAGACCAGCCTGAGCAACATAGTGGGACACTGTCTCTGCAAATAATAAAAATATTAGCTGGGTATGGCAGGGTATGTCTGCAATCCCAGCTACTCGGAAGGCTGAGGCGGGAGGATTACTTAAGATCAGGCGGCGAAGCCTGCAGTGAGCTATGATCACACCACTGCACGCCAGCCTGGGTAACAGAGCAAGATTCTGTCTCAAAAAAAAAAAGAGTATCCCTGGGTTCATGACTCTTAGAAAGAAAAAAGGAGAGTCTGAAAGGAAGAAAATCAGCTTTATTATGTGCCAAGAAGTTCCAAACATTTTACTTCACATAATCTTGGTAATAAATGTGTAATATGGTATATCAACCAAGCAGGCTACGTTATGCTTCAGTAACAAACAACCCCCAAATCTCAATGGCTTTTATGCAGCAAAGCTTCATTGACTCTCCTGCCACATATCGACGGTGGGTTGGCCGAGTCTGTGCTCTGAGCTGTCATTGTCCTACCTCCAGGACCCAGGTTGACAGAGCAGCCACTATGTGGAATATCACCAATTACTATAGTTGAAGGAGAAAAAAATGTGGAAAAGCATACACTAGCTTTTAAAACTTCCACCTGGAAGGCACCATTTTAATTGGCCTAAGTAAGTCATGTAGCCATGCCTGGATTAGTGGGTAGGAGTTAAATGGAGTGGCAAAGTTCAATTTTCTTACATCCCTGGAAGGAAAGAGGACCTCAAGTATTTGCAAATAGGTCTGATAATCACAGTGGATATTACTGTTCCCACTTTACTGATGAAATAGCTGAGGCTCAAGAAGTTTACATAGTTTGTTCAAGAACATGCAGCAAATATCAGAGAGAGGAACTGAACCCATGCCTTTTGATTCCTAGGACTGTGACCTTCCCCTCCACTGGGTTTTTAAGATGCTAGGCCTGGCCAGGCATGGTGGCTCATGCCTGTAATCCCAGCACTTTAGGAGGCTGAGGTGGGCGGATCACT